>NC_136932.1:33989848-35189848 GCF_949752795.1 Hyperoodon ampullatus | reverse complement strand
TACCCTCCAATATAAAATAAAAATTAAAAAAGTCCCCGGTAGGGTCAGGACAGAGTATATACTCCTTCGCTGATGAGAATGAGTTAAGAGAAAATGGGAGGAGACAAACTGTAGACATAAGAAATATGCAACTTTTTGAGAGTTTGCTGCAAATGAGAACAAGAAAATTAGGCGACAACTGATGGGTCAAGGGAAAATGTGTGTGTGTGTGTGTGTGTGTGTGTGTTTTTTAAGACGTAGCAGCATATTCGCATATTCATATACTGGTAGGAATGATACAGTACAGGGCTGAAAATGGAGGAGAGAGGAGTGAAGTGCTGGAGTAAGCTTCCCTGACTGGGCAAGAGGGAGTGAGATCTAAGTATGAGGACCTAAGTAGTACAGGCATTGGCTTTTGATAGGAGCATGATGAGCTTGCTGTAGCACCACATGGGAGAGTTGACCTCTTGAGTACAGACACTGGTAGGGGAGTGGAAGTGGTGGTGGGAATTCAGTGGAGGTTCTCTTCCAATCTCTTCAGTGATCCCAGTGAAGTATGAAGCCAGGGCTCTAACTTGCCAAGAATAAGGATGGGGCAGGAGGTGTTGAAGGCGAGAGTAGAGAGGATAGGGCATGAAACCAGGGCCTTGGAGGAGAATTGCCTAGGGAAGTATATGTGATTGCAGGCAGCATTGAGGTCTGCTTGAGGGTGATAATCGTGCATTTAAACTGAGGCCAGTGTGTTGGTGTTGATTTTCCCAGCTGTATTCAGCTTGTGTGCAGCAGCAGGAGAGAAAGAACGTTGAATTTCACCAAGGTCTTGCTTTCGCTAAATGAGAACAGTAAAGACAGAGAAAGGCAAGGGAATGGAAGGCCTGCACGAGGGAATAATTGTAAGAATTCACCATGGAATTTCAGCTGGGTAAGCAGGAATTAGACCATCAAAGGGGTGAGAAACATGCATTGGAGGTCCTGGTGAGGTTGGAAAATTGTGGTGGTCAGGATACCAGGTGCCCTGACTAGACAGATTGGAGTGAGGAGGGCTTGTAGTTATTGGTGATGAAGTCTGGTTTATGGGCAACTGAGGTACGTGAGCTCATACGTATCATTATGTTTCTGATTGCTTTCTTATCTTTGCCTTTCCTCTCTGCTTTCATGGTCATTATTTCAGTCCTTTCCTGTGTGTTAGTAATTAAGTATTCAGCTATGTCAATTTCAGTTCTTTCTACTCAGTTTATTCATTTTGTATTCATGCTGTTTTGGCTCTCAATGTATCTTCTGAAATTCCTTATTTTATTTTATTATTTTTTTTACCCTATTCTCTGTTGTCTTTTGTCATCAAATTTCTACTGTCTTTACATTCTTCTAGAGCTCTTAAAATTTGTGTCAGCTTTTTAAAAAGGAAGTATAATTCATATACAGTGAAGTGCATATAATTTCAATCTCTTTTGACAAATATATACATCTGAGTGACGACCCTTTCTCCTCTCAAGATGTTGTTTGCTTGTTTTATTCCAGAAAATCCCCAGGGCCCCTTCCCAGTCATTCATCCTCAGAAAGAACTCATCTGGCTTTTCGCTCAGTGTACTGTTTTTAAGATTCATACACATATATCGTCAATAGTTTGTTCCTTCTTACTACTGAGTAATATTCCGTTTTTTGATGAATCTGTTCTTCAACTGACTGTGATGAGCAGTTTCGAGTCGAGGGCTACTGTGAACAGAGCTGCTCTGAATATCCTTGTATGAGGCTTTTTGTGGACATATGTTTTCATTTCTTCTGGTAAATACCTAGAAATGAGATTTCTGGGTCATAGGATAGAGGTATGTTTTTAAGAAACTTCCAAACAATTTTCAGTGAGTGTACAATTTTCCTCTCTCACCAGCAGTGTATGAGAATCCCACTTGCTCCACATCCTCTTTGGTACTTGGTGTGGTCAATTATTTTCATTTTAGCCATTCTAGTGGGTGTGTAGTACAATCTTGTTGTGGTTTTAATTAGCATTTTCCAAATCACTAACAGTCGTGAGAGAACTTTTTCATGCACTTTTTTCCATTCTCATGTTTTCTTTTGTTCAGTATCTGTTCACATCTTTTGCCCATTTTTATTAGGTCATTTGTCTTTTATTATTGAGTTGTAAAAGTTTTTATATATTGTGGATACAAGCCCTTAACGAAATATATGTGTTGTGACTATGTTCTTCCAATCTGTGGCTTGACCATTAATTTTCTTAATCGTTTCTTTGATGAGTTGAAGTTTTAAATTTTGGTGAAGTCTAATTCATCATTCTTTAATGGTTAGTGTTTTCTGTGTTCTCTCTAAGAAATCTTTCTATCTCTAGGTTGAGAAGATTTTTTTCCTTGCTTTTTTTTTTTAAAGAAGCTTTAGAGTTCCAGTTTTTACATTTAGACCTGTGATCCATCTCATATTAATTTGTGGTATGTTGTGCGATAGGGATTGAAGTTCTTTTCTACGATATAAAATTCTAATTGTTCCAGCCTTTGTTGAAGGGATTTTCCTTTTTTTCATTGAATTGCTTTGGCATTTTTGTCAAAAATTATTTGACTGTGTATGTGGGCCTATTTGTGGGCTATCTATTCTGGTTCGGTGATCTGTCAATCCTTTTATGAATACCACACTGCCTTGTTCATAGTCAAAAGTAAAATCTTGAAGAGTGGAGTAAGTGCTCCAACTCTCCTTTTTTTCTTTTTCATAATTGTTTTGGAAATTTGGCATGTCCATAGAAATTTTAGAGTTATCTTAATTTCTACCAAAAAAAAAAAAAAAAAAAAAGGCTTTTCAGGTAATACCGATCAGGTTTGGGAGAATTGCCATGTTACCAATATTGAGCCTTTCAAACCAAACATACAATATCTTTCTGGTTACTTAGATTATGTTTAATGCCTCTTAGCAGTATTTATTTTATTATGTTTTATTTTTATTGAAGTATAGTTGAATTACAATATTGTGTTAATTTCTGCTATACAGCAAAGTGATTCAGTTATACATATATATACATCCTTTTTAAAAAAATTAATTTATTTACCTTTGGCTGCATTGGGTCTTCGTTGTTGCGCGTGGGCTTTCTCTAGTTGGGGCGAGCGGGGGCTACTCCTCATTGTGGTACGCGGGCTTCTCGTTGCAGTGGCTTCTCGTTGTGGAACGCGGGCTCTAGGTGTGTGGGCACAGTAGTTGTGGCACATGGGCTCAGTAGTTGTGGCACATGGGCTTAGTTGCTCTGTGGCATGTGGGATCTTCCCAGACCAGGGCTTGAACCCGTGTCCCCTACATTGGCAGGCGGATTCTTAACCACTGCGCCACTAGGGAAGTCCATACATCCTTTTTAATATTCTTTTCCATTGTGGTTTATCTTGGGATACTGAATATAATTCCCTGCTTAACAGTGTTTTATAGTTTTCCAGGTAGAGATCTAACACATCTTGTGTTAAATTTATCTCTAGACATTCTACCTTTGGGAATATTTTGTAAATGATATTTTAATACATTCTTTTACTTAGAATAGTTTTTGATGTACAGAAAAGTTGTAAACAGGGTACAGGGAGTTCTCTATGCCCCTTGGCCAGTTTTCCTTACTGGTAGCATCTTATGTTACCAAGTAACATACCAAGACATGTTTGTCACAACCAAGAAACCAACACTGGGACTTTACTGTGAACTAAACTCCAGACTTTATTCAGATTTCACTCATTTTTCCATTAATGTCTTTATTCTGCTCTAGGATACCATGTTACATTTAGTTATGATGTCCCCTGAATTTCCTCTTGTCTCTGAACATTTCTTAGTCTTTCCTTGTTTTTTTATGACCATGATACTTTTAAGGAATATTCTCAGGTATTTTGTAGGATTTTTCTCAACTTGGGTGTGTCTGGATTTTTTCTCACAGTTAGACTGGGGTTATGGGCTTTGGGGAAGGATGCCACAGAGCTCTCCTCATCGTATATCAGAGGTACTTGTTATCAACAAGACTTATCACTGGTGATGTCAACTTTGACCATCTGGCCAAGGAAGCGTCTGTGAGGTTTCTCCACTAATAAGTTACCCCCTTTGCATGGGCTACTCTTTGGAAGCATGTTACCCTCTCGAGGGGGCAGTATCTGCATAAATTATTGTATTTCTTCTGTAAGGAAGAGATAGATGTCTCTTCTCATTTATTTGTTTACTTGTTTATTCACTTATTTAGACCAGCATGGACTCATGGATAGTTAGTTTACTTGGAGGGTTGTAATCAAATCTTACATCATGTTATTACCAAATTGTTCCACCTTAGGCCACTGGGAGAAGTTTCAATATGGCTCCTGTGTCCTTGTGACATGCCCTCATTCTTTGGTTTTTGAGTATTTGCTTATTTTCTGGCCCTACAAGATACCCTAGAATCTGCTGTTTGCCTCCAAGGAGCCTTGGTTCCTTTACTGGAGAAAAATAACTGTGATCTGGGCACTTGGTGTGCTCATGGCTACTCAGGTGTTACAGCTTCTAGGATCTCTCAGTGGACAGACCTAAGAAATACATGTAGTAATTGGAAATTCCCTGGCAGTCCAGTGGTTAGGACTCTGCGCTTTCACTGCCGAGGGCATGGGTTCAATCCCTGGTCAGGGAACTAAGATCCTGCATGCCGTGCAGCACAGCCATTAAAAAAAAAAAAAAAAAAAGAAAGAAAGAAATACATATAATCTTGTTCAGATTCTTTGCCCTTATAGATTATTACAAAAGATTGAGTATAGTTCCCTATGCTAAGAAGAGATATTTATATATGTGTCACTGAATCACTTTGCTATACAACTGAAACTAACACAACATTGTATATCAACCATACTTCAATTTAAAAAAAAGTGTTGAGTCAAATTTTAAAATAAAAAAATATTCCATATAAGACTAAATGGTGATATAAAACACTAAGGTAAAACATGTGTTAGTGTGACATTAGCATTTTTATGAAATATGAATCACAAAGAATAATACATGCAGCTAAATTTCAGTTAACTCCCTTTTAAAAGTCTTGTTACCATGGCAATGCCAAGAATGAGTCTTCACAGGATGTAAGATATGGATTGTTTGATTTCTTAAAAGCAGTTGAAATAAAAACTACCAACAGAAAAAGAAAAAAAAAAGAAATACATGTAAGCATACTAACCCATGTAGGCACACAGATCTAGAATCAATTCTGTATGCACCCATCTGTATCTATCTTGAATTCATAGCAATGTCGCCAACTCTATTGCAGTACAACTGGCTTCATTCTAGCTCACTTCCCTTGCTTTTCTAGAATGTTCCTCTCCAACAGTGAGCAAATTGGCCCCTGCCATCCACCATCCACTGACTTATTTGCCCAGCCCAGTATACGTGGAACACAGTTTCGGAGTTGTTAACCAGCACTCCCAGGAGAAGCCACATCCCCAAACTGGAGTGCAGTGTTTGTGTACAGTTGCTTTTGTCTTATCCTTCTAGTTTTCAGCCAGAAGACTGTTTTCCAAAGTTACTTATGTCCACTCCTCTTCCCCCAGCCCCTTCAGTGAGGTTATGCTATACATTGACTCTCCAACTCCTGTTTGTTGTGTTGCTTCAAAAAAATTTTTCTTTTACTTCTCATACGTTAAAGTTCACTTTTTGTGCCATCAAGTTTGTTGGATTTTGACAGATGTATAGTGTCGTTTAGTCACCACTGCAGTACCATGCATAATGGTCCTCCCACCTTAAAAATTCCCCTATGCGCCCCCTTTGTCAGCTGCTGCCCCTTCCCCAAGGCCCTGGCAACTGCTGATAGAGGGTCTTCCATCCCTGCGGTTTTTCCTTTTCAAGATGTCGTATGAATGGAATCATGCACAGCATGCCTTTCAGTCGGGTTTCTTTCCCTTATCATAGACTGGAGAGGTAGGTGTATTTTTGGATAGGTCACGTTTTTGTGGATAAGTGACCCTACAAAGAAACTTTTGTGATAGATGGAGAAAGAAAAGACCTTAAACTGTTATATTTGTCGAATGTTCTAGTTTTTAAAGGGCTCATTCTTTTTTTTTTTTTTTTTTTTTTGCGGTACGCGGGCCTCTCACTGTTGTGGCCTCTCCCGTTGCAGAGCAGAGGCTCTGGACGTGCAGGCTCAGCAGCCATGGCTCACGGGCCCAGCCGCTCCGCGGCATGTGGGATCCTCCCCGGACCGGGGCATGAACCCGTGTCCGCTGCATCGGCAGGCGGACTCTCAACCACTGCGCCACCAGGGAAGCCCTTAAAGGGCTCATTCTTAATCGCATACTATTTGTTATTTGATTCCCATACCATCCTATGGATTGGAGAGCCACTTTTCCACTGAAGACTCTAAGGCTCAGAGAGGTTACATGACTCGTCCAAAGCCACACGGTTGCTAAACGCCTTCTGGTACTGAACTTAGCTTCTTAACCCAATGCTTCCCTGGTGTGTCTTTGACCCCGAGATGCTGTAAATCTTTGTCAGTGGGCCACCGAGTCTTGATCGGTGAGTACAGTTCATTCGAGGACCATGGACATGTACTTTATCTCCATGGATTCCACCACGTGGACCTCAGTGGAGTGGGGTCAGGGGCGTGATGCTACGGGAGAAGTGGAGAAAGAACGTGAATTACGCAAGCCGGTCAGCCTGCCGTGGTGCCCAGAGGATGCCCACCAAGCAGTGCAAAACTGTTCCACTATCTTGGGCTCGGCTCCTGCCTGGGTCTCGCAGGGTGGGTATATCACAGCCTCGAGAATGATTCCAGAGTTAAAAATGCAAACGTTTTATCCAACCTGTCCCATACATGCAGGCCAACCCTGTTATCAGGGGTCCAACAAAAAATAACTGAGGTTCTTCCAGCTCTGGGATAAACTACTGTCAGGGCTGGTCTTCCAGTAAGAGGATGTGTCAGGATGAATCAGTACTTCCCAGGAGGGTTAAGAAATGTTTCAAGGCAATCGTGTCTCTATGGAATTTTTCCTTACTTGCTGACTTAACACAGTATACACTTAAAATGCAACTCCCTCACCTGCGAGGTAGAAAGGAGAGGTGTGCTCCATGCAGAGATAACAGCGTGTGCCAAGCAAAGGAGAATCAGAGTGGTGCATGGGCACTGCCCTGGGAAGGACCGAGTTACGTCCTAGAACAGTCCTTTCGGCTAAGCTCATTGATATGGTCCGAATACTGCTTCCTGTGCTTGTAAAGCTTGTCAAAGTCAGGATTAAAACCAAGAAACTCTTAGATTTTTCTGGCACAGAATGAGCGGGAAGTCAGGAGACCTATGAGCAGCGCCTGGCATTGCAGCTAATTAGGAGGTGACCCTTGTCATTCACTTCACCTGAGATGACTAAAAATGGTCTGGCTTAACTAATTGGAAAAGATCCATGCAGCCCAATGTTCATAGCAGCATTATTTACAAGTGCCAAGATATGGAAGCAACCTAAGTGTCCATAAACAGATGAATGGATAAAGAAGACGTGGTATATTTATACAGTGGAATACTACTCCGCCATAAAAAGAAGAACGAAATTTTGCCATTTGCAGTGACATGAATGGACTCGGAGGGAATTATGCTAAATGAAATAAGTCGAACAGAGAAAGACAGATACTGTATGATATCACTTATATGTGGAATCTAAAAAATACAACAAACTAGTGAAGGTAACAAAAAAGAACCAGAGTCACAGATATAGAGAACAAACTTGTGGTCACCAGTGGGGAGATGGGGGGCGGGGGGAGGGGAAACATAGGGGCAGGGGAGTAAGAGGTACAAAGTATTACGTATGAAATAAGCTACAAGGATATACTGTACCACATGGGGAATATAGCCAATACTGCTTAATAACTATAAATGGAGTATAACCTTTAAACATTTGTGAATCACTATATTGTACACCTTGTAATTTATATAATACTGTACAGCAACTATACTTCAATGAAAAATAAATAAATGAAATGGCCTGATTTACCCCCCCACTGGGTTATAGGAGGATTAAATGAATTAATAACTTTGGGGGGAAAAAAGAACACGTGTTTAATACATATACGAAGTACAGTTGCTGGCTCCAGACTCTGACGGACTCACATGCGGCAACTAGTGGCCGCGGAGAAGAACAAATTCCCTCCCGCTTAGGGAACAACTGTTGAAGAACCGGAGGAGGATGAGATCTCCTTGGGAATTGCTGTGATCTGTTTTCCTGTATTCCACCTGGCTTCTTTCCGGCTCTTTTCTCACTGCTGGGGGAATCTGGCCACAGAACCTAATTCTCTTCTTTGTCCTCCTGTGTCAGTGATTTTTCATGGACTTTGCCCACCATTCTACCTCCTGGGAATCTCTAACTAACCCCTGACCCCCACGGACTAATTAATTATCCCCTTCTTATATCTCAGCTCCAAACCCATCCTCCCTCCACCCGCTTTCCTGGGGAGCTGGCCGCTTGTTAATGCTGCCGATAGGTGGTGCTAGAGAGAGAATGGACTCGGGGATGACAAGGCAGTTTCCGGCTTCCCCGTGTCTGTGCTGCTGTCACAGAACCTTCTTCTCTGCCTCTTGAGCGGCCGTCAGCCCTGGCCGTGCCCCTTCCTCAGAGACCCGAACATCTTTCCCTCAGCAACTTGCTTCTTCTTCCTCTGTTTGCATCAGCTCAGTTGTGGTAGCTGCCTCCTCACCCGAGTTATCAATTTCTGTATTCAATCCCATGGGTTTGAAATTCCTAGTGTGATCTCCGATTTCCCGACTGGATCCTGACCGATGAAGCTAGTTGAAAGTCCCTCTTTCCCCCAAATCTCATTCCTTTAGAAGGTGACTCATCAGCACTTCGAAGGATTCTGTATTTTAAGAAAAACCTTCTGTAAATTTCACTACATTTTATAGGAAACTTAATGTCTGCGATTCAGATCCCATACTTTCCCACGGGGTCAGCATGTTTTCTGCCTTTCAGGGGGCAGGGTACAAACGGAAGGTGGCTGTTTTATTACTCTGAAGTGACGTTTCAGTGCTATTCAATAACCAAATCTCAGTCACTTCCACAAATAAAATCATAGACAATGAAGAACTATATGACAAATGTGAATTATAAGCCACCACTATTTTACCCCTAAAACATGGCAGAAAGTAAAGATAGATTAATACGTACATGTGTGCACAGGTACATGATCATTTATAAATTCTTTGCTCCATCCCTCCTTTGTCCCGTGAATTTTATATAATATATATAAATTTATATATTTATTATTATTATTATTATTATTATTATTATTATTATTATTATTATTTTTGCCGTACGCGGGCCTCTCACTGTTGTGGCCTCTCCCGTTGCGGAGCACAGGCTCTGGACGCACAGGCTCAGCGGCCATGGCTCACGGGCCCAGCCGCTCCGCGGCATGTGGGATCTCCCCAGACCGGGACACGAACCCGTGTCCCCTGCATCGGCGGGCAGACTCTCAACCACTGCACCACCAGGGAAGCCCTAAATATTTATTATTATTTTGTGTGTATATATATATATATGTATATACATACAAAACCAACAAATAAAAGCAAATAAACAATAATAACAACAAAGCAAGAGTATTTCTGTCTCCAGCTACTCCATTATCTGGTGTGCTTGGGAAATAGGGGTCATCATTTGACCCATGAGGTTTACCAAACAGGCTCTCAGGCATCAGTGATGCCCAGGTTACCCAGGCGACACCTGCCCTGCCGACACCACACACACCATCTCCCTGAAGCCTACCACCCCTCCCCGCACCCGGCAGGTCCCCGAGGTCTGGAGCATTCCTGAAAGAATGCGTCTGACCCTGAAGAGTTCAGCCTCCAGTGGCTTAGTAGCTCAGGACTCTTGACTGTGAGTCTTGCTCTCTCTCCTTCGACTTTCCCCTCCCCTGAAGAGGAAAGTTATTTTCAACCCTCCATCTGTTTTGTGTTTAATGTGCAGAAAGGTTGCACACTTTCAGGGACCTTGTTCATAAGCAGTAGATTGTACAACAGTTTATTCCACAAGTAGGGGGGTTTTATTGCTGGCCTTTGTGGAGCTGCCAACTGGGAGAAAGAACATGATGTGCTTTGCGGTCCCTATCAGGAAAAATGAGAAAGCGTTAAATACCAGTCAAATTGTCAAGCATCGAAAAGTGGGTAATCAAGTCCAGAAATCCCTGGAGTATGGCTGGTGAGAAGGATTTTTCTCATTAATGGCGTATTTACGTCCACAACCGTTTCTCAAAGCACTTATGTCACGGACAGTATACCAAAGCATTATGTGAGATGTGTAACAATTGAGAAGTAAGTTTTTGACCTGGAAAAACTCATATGCACGTCAAAGTCAGACCCTGGTCAATGCAGAGCATCAAACTGGAACCCTAGGAAGAGCACACCCCATATATATATATATATATATATATATATATATATATATATATATATATACACACACACACACACACACATATCTATATACATATATAGATAGATATATATTATATTTATATATATATATATATTTTTTTAAATCACATCACAACTTTGGGGTTGTCAGCTATGCAGATAAGTGCTCACAACTTAACCCCTGTCCTATCCAGAGCCATACACTTTGTATTCCTAGGAGTGAATGTGTCAAAATCATGTATTTTACTACTGGTCTGTTCCCAGCCCTGTGGCAGGGTAGAAAACTTCCACAGAGTATCCTAGGAAACACTGTATCAGAACAACCTCAACTGTAACAGGCCAATGCCAGTGGTCATGGGTTACTCTTGTTCCTTTTCCCAAAAAGCTCAGACTGTCACAGAGGCTGCTGCATAAGGGTAGCGGAGACCTCAGATTTGACATCAGAATCACTGGGCAACTGCACCCCACCCCGACCCCGGACTAATTAAATAAAATCTTGAGGTGGGCTAGGACATTGGTAATGCTTTTAAAGTTCTCCACACGATTCTAATACATAGCTTGGGTTGAGAACTGCGGATCTAAAGCAGCTACCTAATTTTACTGGGAGAGGAAATTGAGCCTGGAGAGGTTACTGCCCAAAACAGCGGATTCACAGTACACTTACATCGGCAGTTCTTTTCCAGCAAGGCGTTCTCTTGCTGTAGCACTACTGAACTTCATGTCCCAAATGTTATGACCCTTTGTTTATAAAAGCAGCACATCCACACCTATCCCCGTCCTCTCCTTCCTTGCATGCAAATAGACGTGTGGTCAATTGAGTCAGCAGCAGCTGTTCAAGCCTCCCGCAGAATTCTGCCGGCCACAGAGGGGCCACAGCATCAGTGTGGGACTGTCAGGACCACAGGGAAAAGTAGCTAAAGGGCCCACTTCTCTCCCTAGATGGTGTGTGGAGAAGGGAGTCTTAAACATGAAGTAGATGCAACCTTATTCTCCATTATTAATGCATTACTAGAATCCTTGCCTGTTTGAACAAAATAGCAGTAGGTTACCCTTGAGTCTGGGCATAAATAAGAATGCTCAGCCCCCTCCCTCCTCCTTCCCCTCCCCCCCGTGCCCCATCACTTCCAAAAATGTTCCAAATTGGACATGAAATGATCTGATCACCTTACTCTAGATTGTTCCCACCAAAAGCCTTATCCACACTTTCACTGACAGATCCTTTTTCAGGCTGGGAATCCCGAGCCTTTTCCCAAACCCACAGGCCACGCTCTGGCTGCGCGTCTGCTAAACCGTGTGCTGCTCCCCCTGCCCCCCACCCCCATAGACCGCTGATACCCAGGGGATGTTAGTTGGTAGCCTTGGACTTCTCAGCTTAATCGCCCCGGCTTTAATGCCACTTAAATCAGAACGTAAGCACTGCAGGAATTTTAGGAATCCGATGACAGAAATTGTATTTTTAGAGCCGTGAATGACTTGAGCTCGTGAAGCAGTGCAGTGACTGAAGAGAGGTCTCTCCAGTTTCCCATGATTTATCACAGGCGAGTTCACAGCAGGTTAAAATAATTGAACGCCGTGATAGCCTACATACTGGCATGGTTTTATGGGGAGTCATTCGTAACATATTTGTCACAAAGCATAATTTCCAAGATAGAACTCTGATCCACATGCCATTTTTTTTTTTTTTTCCCACCACAACGACACAGTTGAAATAACTCCTTCGTGGAGGCTGGCTCCATTTTCACAATGTCCGGCCCCAAGCTAGAGCTTCGGGGAAAAGGACCAAGGAAATGATTAGTCCGCCAAATAAAATGTAAGTATATCCTGACAAAATGCTCACTTGTACTGGGGAATAAAGAGGAATGTTCTTTCTGAGATGGTTGTAACTCGGGCGCTCTGCTGGGCAGAGTCTACCTGCTTCTTACTGCTTCTTCTGTTTCCTTTTTGCTTCATTGTTTATTTCCCACTTATCTCCTGCTGTGCTTTTTCCTCTGCTTATTAGCGGCAGCCCCTGGGGAAGTAATGTTTCCACTCTATAATCAAATGCTACACCATGGCGGGAGTAAAAAGGGATTCTGTAGCATCACTGCAGCAGAGCGAGATCTTGCACGTGTGGTGGGTCCATAGGGACCCAAGTTCAGCTGTGTAAGAAATGCAATGGTCCCTTTTTCTTTTTAATAAATCTACTTAATTTCTCTTCTGAACCCCAATATTTCTTAGTAATGGAGCAATAATCTCAGTCAAATGAGGATGTCCTCATCCGAATCTGAGGAAGGCCAGGGGACCCATCTGATTTGCCACCTTCAGGGCCTGTCTGGCTGCTGCATCTCACCCCACCCAGGGGATAGTGGGCTGCAGGGCAGGTGGGAGGCACTCAGGGCTGCTTCTCAGGGTCCCCACCATCAGATCAGCTTTCTTGGCTTCCCCAGCGCCCCTCCTCCCCACATCTGAATAGTCTTATCAGGCCTGGAGAAAGAGTTTCCCAGCTTTTCATGTAATCTTCCAAATCTTTGGTTTATGCTGAAAGCCTGGGATTTGAGACTCAAGAGCTAAAAATATGACTCCTGTGTTATCTACATTTTGCTGGTTTTCCCTTCCCTGGAGCACTAAAGACAGACGGCCTAGCTGCCTAATGGGGAGAAAACACAGGGAATAACCAGTGGGCAAATATCTCCCAGTAATTTCCCACTGCAACTGTAAAGCACCAAGAGGAAAGCCTGGCGTACGGTAGGCAGTCCACAAGGGTGATCGCCATCTTTACGCAAGGTAGATTAGAGGAGCAATAAGAATACAGTCTGTAGAAGTTCCAAGTCTGACTCCATGGTTTCCTGGCTCTGTGTCCTTGAGCAAGTTACCTAACCTTTCTGTGTCTCAGCTTCTGCATCTACAAAACAGAGATTATGATAGTACCTGCCTTCCAAGGCCCTACGTATATACCGTGCTCGTGAATTAGGTTATTATTACCACTACTACAAACTCCTGTCTCTTAAAGCCATTGGTGATTATGGGTCCATGCCGTCAACACACACAGTACCTCCCATGTACCATTTCACAGGGAAAGAAGCAGCTACTGCTCCCAGGCGTGAGGCTGGGCTGAGTTTTCTGGAAATGCAACCCTCTGGGTAAAATCTGGGTAGGTCCTCGGGGCTGGGTTAAGAAGGAATCAGCTGATGTCAGTCAAGGCAGTGCTGAGGCACTGTCATAGAGAGGCAGATTCTTTTTTTTTTTGCGGTTCGCGGGCCTCTCACTGTTGTGGCCACTCCCGTGGCGGAGCACAGGCCCCGGACGCGGAGGCTCAGCGGCCATGGCTCACGGGCCCAGCCGCTCCGCAGCATGTGGGATCTTCCCAGACCAGGGGCACGAACCTGCGTCCCCTGCATCGGCAGGCGGACTCTCAACCACTGCGCCACCAGGGAAGCCCGGGAGGCAGACTCTTGAGGAGTAAGAGTCGGAATTGGAAGACGGATCCATGCTTCCGATCCCGGGGACAGGAAAGAGACAGAAGGGGAGGATGAGCAGAGTCAGAGGAAGGCCGGCCAAGTCGCTGTGGGGACACGCCTGGTTAACCTTGCTGGCGGCTGCTGGACATCAGAACCCATCTGGGCCTCTCCTGAGATGTGAGTCCTGCGTGGGCTTTTGCTGAGGGAGGTGCCGCTTCTGGGAGCCGGAAGCAGAAGGGGAAACTGAGGAAGAGACAGTGGTCCAGCAGTGCCCATCTACGTAATCTCGTTCTGCAGCCCAACAAACTGAAGAGTGTGAGAATGAGAATGTGAGGACCTTGACCCTTCCACCTGCCCATCCCATGTGTCCCAGGGCCAATCTGGTCAATGTCCCTGTCAAGCCACACTCAGGCAGGACGACAAGCCTGCAGGGACGGCGGAAAGGGCGTCGTATCAGGAATCAGGGGACCTGAGATCCCATCATATGACCCTTTAGCCTGTGGCCTTGGACATACCCCTTCTCCTCCTCCCTGGACCCTCCCCCTTCCCCCAATGAGGAGGTGGGAGCCGGTAACAGTAGCTGCATTTGGGATGAACAACGTGGGCATAGTTAAACGTGGGGTTGGGGAGCCAGAGGGACCTCCATGTGAATCCTGTCTTTGCTACTGAGTAGATGTAACTATAGGGCAATTAACTTATTTAATCTTTCTAAGCTCCACTTCCCTCATGTATAACAATGGAGATACTAATAGTACACTTCTCATGTGATTATGTGGAAGATTAAATTCAAGAGTGTATGTGAAGTGTTCAGCACAGCACTGCTGAAAGAGTGTAAGCGCTTGATCGATCGTTGCCTCTTATCACTGTAGTGACTTTTCAGAAGAGCCCCGGGGCTCCATCAGCTCTGCGGTAGGAGAGTTCAAGTCTGTGGGCCTGCTTCGTCCACAGCCTCTTTGTTTTTCTTTCTTTTTTTTTTTTTTTTTTTTTTTTTGCGGTACGCGGGCCTCTCACCGCTGTGGCCTCTCCCGTTGTGGAGCACAGGCTCCGGACGTGCAGGCTCAGCGGCCATGGCTCACGGGCCCAGCCACTCCGCGGCATGTGGGATCTTCCCGGACCGGGGCGTGAACCCGCGTCCCCTGCATCGGCAGGCGGACTCTCAACCACTGCACCACAAGGGAAGCCCTGTTTTTCTATTTTATGTGTGTTTTTTTAAAAAAAATGTAAATGCTCCACACTTAAAATAATAATAATATTATAAGTCACTGGACTAGACCGAGGGTTGGCAAACTCTCTGTAAAGGGCCAGATAGTAAATAGCTGAAGCTTCATGGGCCACACGTGGTCTCCACTGCATATTCTCTTATTAGAGTTAATAAAAGAATAAAAGTTAATTCTTTTATTAGGGTTAGGGTTAGAACTAGGGTCAGGCTTACACAGAGAATAAGTATTTGCTGGGATTGGGTAACAGTCAACAGAATATCTCAGTGGCTGCGCATAGTTAAGATTTATTTCTCACATCACAATAAAATGTGATTTGGGGGTTGGGGGGTCTACAGCACAAAGTCTTTTAGGGACCAAGAGTCCATTCATCTGGAGGCCTTCTCTAGATGGAAGGGACAGACAGATGGGCCCACATTCAAGAGTGATTTAAAAATATACCAACCATTCTGTACAGTGATAGACCGTGGGCTGATTTTGGCATGTAGGGTATCGTCTCCCCTCTCCTGGATTAGACCATCTCTGGGTTCCTTCTGAAGATGAAACAGACTTCTCTCTGATAAACCTTGTTTTTCTCCATCCAAATAGCCTAGCGCCCACTCCATAAGATCTCTTACTCCCTTTCACATGATAATCATTTTCATATTTCTAACAGTTGTCAGGTTCAGCGTTTTTGTTAGATTTTATGTGTAACATTACACAGAGTTCTTTCGTGGGCAGTTCTCATAGAGATGGTGTATTACACCCACAGGGCTGCCGTTACAAAAGACCACACAAACTGGGTGGCTTAAAATAATAGAAATTTATTCTCTCAGAGTTCTGGAGACCAGGAGTCCAAAATCAGAATATAGGCAGCGTTGATTCCTTCTAGGGGCTCTGGGGGAGAATCTGGTCCAGGCCTTTCTCCTGGCTTCTGGTGATGGCCAGCAATCCTTGGCATCCTCGACTTGTAGACACATGACTCCAGTCTCTGCCTTTGTCTGCACGTGGAGTTCTCCCTATGTCTCTGCGTCATCACGAGGCCATCTCCCTACTGGTTTAGGGCTAGCTCTGACAACCTCACCTGAACTTGAGGAAATCGGCAAAGACTCTATTTCCAAATAAGCTCATGTTCACAGCTACCAGGGGTTAGCAGTTCAACATATCTTTTTGTGGGGACACAGTCGGTCCATAGCAGGTGGCGATCGGCACATAGTGGTCTCTTCATATCTAAGAATTGTGAAACGTTAGAAGTGGTGAGGATGGTCCGGGCTGCCCTGGTGTGTATCAGAGATGAGAAGCCTAAAGGAACCTAATTTTTACCTTTCATTGTAAATTGCAGAGAGAACAGTGCCATTATAGCTGCTACCTTGGGGAATGTAGAATTTTCCTTTTTAGAGTGTTTTTTTTTTTTATGGACATGGAACAATGAACTAGAAAATGTTGCACATTCTGTACTCTCCTTCTATTTTCAACTTATAAAATGCTGTATTCAAAATACCGGAACAGTGAGGCTTGTGGTTACTAACGAAATTAAAAATAAAAGCAAAAGCCCCATAGCATCCACGTCACCCCACGAGGGAGATGCAGGCTGATGCCCTGGACAAGCAGTGGACTTTGGTGAATTTGAAATCCCTTCTGCAGAGGTCAGGATTGGAAAATCATGACCAGCTGGTTGTAATTCTGTCCTATTTTGAAACAGATGACACAGACAGCTAGCCCATCACTAGGGCGGAGATTTATTTTCCCCTACTTGGTCTAAGTTCCAGAGACCCAGTTTGCAAAGTAGAGAAAAGGGGCAAAGTATTTTCTTGGTGACCTCACCCCACTGCTGCCAGTGGAAAACCTACCAATGTCCCACAACTGGCCCATGGGAATGGGCCCACGCCACACCGTCTCGAATATTCCAAAGCAGGACTTATGCCTCTCTTCCAAAGTTTCGTGGCAGTTTTTGTCTTTGCTTCTCTTCAGTGACACTTATGACAGTCTTTCGTATTTACAAGTCACTTCTCCCCTCCTGAAGGGCAAGCTCTTTAAATCTTGGTCTTATGACTCAAGAGGAAGAAGCCAGTGGAAAGAGGGAAACTTGGGAGTGGACCCTTCAGGAACCAGGAAGGATAGGGCAAAGGGCCAAGTTGGAATGGTCTCTGTCCTGCACAGGGCACCAAGCAGCAGGGAATTTCATTTCAGTTTCCCTGGAAGCCAAGTAACCCCTTCTATTGGGGGTGTACCATCAGACCTAGAATTCTAGTTGAATGCACCTGAGATAACGCTGTCCACAGCTGTCAGCAGGAGCGATTCACTTAACTTCTCTCTGCCTTAGGCTTCTCATCTGTATGATGGGCTAAATAATAACCCTCATACAGTTGTTACGGGGATCAAATATGATAATGGATGGAAAGCACTTAGCACATGGCCAGCCTAGCACAGTGGTTCCCAAACCTCCCAGATTTACCCCCCTGAGAATTCTGATAGACGTGGGTTGGAACCTGAGAATCTGTATATTTGCCAAGCAGAGAAATTCTTATTTCCAGGGAAATGTGGGAAACCATGCTGTCACAAAACTAAAAGTTCAATACAGAGAAGCTATTTTTATTATACCATTTTCATCATCATCGTGGGGAATTCTTTTCTTTTCAACCAACAAGTTTATCTTTACTAAACATATAGGAAAGAATTAATAGACTTAATCCTTAAGTTTTGGATTCAAGAATACATAAGCCATGGATTCTGATTCTGGCTCTGGCTGATAAAGCATTCTGACCTTCAAAATGTTTAATCTCTACACCTCAGTTTCTTCATCTGTAAAATAGGTGGTTGTTACTGGTGAGGGTGTGGTAATGGTTATCGAAAATGATGAATATAAAGTAGCTGACACATAGCAGGTCCGTCATCTAGGAAAGATTTTCCTTCTTTTAAGCAATGGTTCAACTGCTTTAAAGAATACTTTTAAAGATAATTATCTAAACCCTTTTCGCCAAGTTGACCTTACAGAGAGGACCATTACATAAACAGATGAAAACAGAACTGTTTTGGTTCTCAGATGTGTATCTTCCTTTCTTCCCACCAAACTCCCCTTTTGGCCCTTGAGTTACTCCCATAGATCTCTGTGCAATGTCTTTTAAAAAAAGACTGTCTTAAATAACAAAATTGTTAACTGACCTTTAACACGTTAGCTGACCTCGTGATTTCTTGTATATCTAAAGTGTAGCTTTTGGAGACTATAAAGATGTCTTGCAGAGTATAAGCCACTTATGCTATTTACAGTGTACTCACATGATGGGGTGTCCTGCTTGAAGATACTGTTTGGGGAAAGATTCAGCAGTACGGGCGGATTCTTTGGTATAATTGAGGCTGGTTATCTCGACTATGGTCTGATACGGAGATGGTCTCGCTGCTTGTAGAACTGGTAGGCTTGTAACCAAATCCAAATCTCTCCCAGCTTAAAAGCTCAAGGCCATTATTTCAATTTTGCACTTATTTAGGTGGGGAGGGACCTTAACTTAGAATAAGCATTTGGATTTCACTCAGTAAATTCAAAAGCTATAAATCTCACCCATGATTCATTTCCATGATTCCCCTGGGGATGAGAAACAAGAAAGCGTCCACGAGAAGGGCTAATCACCACTTTCTGACCGGGGCACCCCCAAAGAGGGAAAGAACTGTGGAGCTTCGGAATTAAAGGGGCAGTGGAAAAAACCCCCTTGTCCGATGGGGACTCTTGTCCCTTTTAACTCTTCACGCTACTATTTTTCCATCCTTCCTAGACATCCAAGGGCAAAGCCTTTTACAAACTCTTCTCTGTGTTTGATTGCTTTAATGGTTCTCAGACTCCTTAGAATCAGTAACATGTATTTTAATCACTTTCTGTTTTCTGTTATGTAATTTTCTTGACTTTTCCCAGTCCCTACGATGAACTCTTAGGGAGAAGAAACCAAATCACATAATTCATTGTACTTGCTTCAGTGTCTAGTGTAGAAATGTCTTACTAATGTATGTGTGAGAAGATTCATGAACCATTTATATCAAATTACAAGGTGTCTTAAAGACCTTTCTTTTGAGCATACCTGTCTAGTCACTGGACTGTTCCTTGGCTACTTCTCTACATGCTCATTGTTAAAAGTATATTGATAGTAGATTAATAATAATAATAAGACTAGATTGCGCTAAGGGCATATTAAACGGCACCTAGTCCACGGGGCCTTGAAATAATGAAATCCCAGAGGTGCAGCTCTCAAAGGGAAAGGATGTGTAAGGTAAGAGTGGCAGGTAGAAACAAAGCAAGAATTTTGAGTTGGGTCTCTGGCCCAAAATGTTAAAGTTCCCAGAAGTTGGGCTGGACCCCGTAGAAGGCTTTACCTACCCCCAATTAGCACAACCCTGGGTGTCAGAACTCACACTCTCGTTAAGGGAAAATGACACTCTGCAGCACGAAAATATTCAATAAAAGTGCCCAGAAAGACAGGGATGGGGAATGTCTATAGCTAAGATAGAGCAACTCTATAAAAAGACCTCTAATAGCTCGGTGGCTGAACACAATTAAGATAAAGTAAGTCAATGGGGCAGGACAGCTGTACCCCATGCAGGTTCTCAGGGACCTAGAATTCTTCCATCTCATGGCTCATCCACTTCCAGAGCTCCTGAGGCCTCCACCTGATGGAAGAAAAAGAAAGATCATGGAGCAGTTTTTAGTTTGAGAAGAGTGTAGATCGCTTGGACTCACATTCAGGAGCCCAGCCACAGGGCAACCCTTAATTATAAGCGAGTCACCTAGCTGTGTGCCCAGGAAGGAAAGAGAAAAGGTGAACACCTAGCCCGTCTCTGTTGCAGTGAGTGAGTACTTGTCCCCAAAGCCTAGTGGTTAAGCTTCTCCAGGCAGCTGAGGGAAGTGGGAGTCCACAAAGGGAAAATAAAAGGCAATGTGGGGAAGAGAACGGAGAAAACGAATTCATGGAAGTCCTGAACCGCCCATCAGCCTCTGGGAGCTGGATTACTAGCTCAGTGTCATACCTTAGAAGAAAAGTAAAAAACTGGGAGGTTGTAGGTTTGGGGCACAAGAAGTTCTGGCTTCAACTAGCAGACCATGCCTGGTTTCCCTCAAAATCTGCATTCTCATCCTAATGTCTCCCCATTTCTAAATCTGTCTTCCCTAGAGTACACGGGCACAGTTGCTAGAAAACAAAAAAATAGGACCCATGGCATATTTACTGTCACATTAAAAGTAAGGGTTTTCAATGTATGTTTTTTAATTTTGTGATTGTTTTTCCCTTAGGGAAAATGTCCTCCATTCAGATAATTTATCACCAGGTGGTAAATAATAGTGAAAGTTAATGATACTGAATCTATCCTTCCTTCTTGCCAAGCCCTAGTCTAAGCACCTTACAGGTGTTACCTGTTAGGTCCTCTAACAACCTGTGAAACAGGTCTTATTATTATCTTCTGTATTTTACAGCTTTGGAAACTGACACACAAAGAGGTTAGGTAGCTTGGCCAAGGTCACACCACCATAACTGGAGCCAGAATTCCAACCAAAACAAGAACAAGTCTTAACCACGATATTCAATGGCTTTGGTGCCAAAAGCTGAACATCCCCTAAGAGTATTTAAGTGAGAAACATAGATAAGCCTGATTTTGCTCTCAATAATTGTTTTTTCTGTCAAAAATAGAACTTTTCAGTTTATTTAAACAGCAAAACATAACACTACTGTTACCATGGCATTACATTTTAGAAGATTTAAAGCTAGATGTAAAAATACAAGTTCCTAGATACAAGTGGGCACCTTTTCCATTCATCTTAACGACCAGAAATCTTAACCCTTTCCTTCTGTACTACTTTATACTAATTGAAAACAAGTAGCTTTTATTCACATTCGCATCAGTGATACTTTTTAATCCCTTTGGTTTTTAGACTTTCTTTTATTGCGTGGAAACTTACGTTTCTGAAACTCTCAGAAAATGATTTACCTCCTTTAGTCTCATCTTCTATCAGTATCCTCTTAACTATAATATTTTCCTTCCCCCCAAAAAAAATAATAATCAGAGCACATTTGTATACCTTATATAGTCTCCTTATTTTTCCTTTCCATTCAGAATATTTCCTCCAACTGGCCAGTTATTTTTGCTTTCATTATGTCTCTATGTCATTTGAGATGTAAAGCTTCTGTGGTTCCTATTTACTGTTTTCTACTGGACTGGCTAAGACGTGCAGTGTGATATTAAATAGGACATCACTTGCTTTCCTCCAAATCTTCTGGGAGGAAGTATTAAGTGTTTCATCATTAATTATGATGTTAGTTGCAGGAGTTTTATTTAGATGCTCTTTATCAGACTGAGGAGGTTCCCTTTTCTTCCGAGTTTGCTGGGAGTTTAGATCATGAATGGATATTGAATTTTGTCAAATGTTTTTTCCCTGCATGAATTGATATGATCACGTGGTATTCATTCTATTTTAGACTGCTATTTTGGTGGATACGTTGATTGACTTTTTGAATACTGAACTAGGCTTACATTCCCAAGATAAACTTCATACAATTGTGGTCCATTCTTCTTCTTCTTTTTTTTTTTTTTTTGGCGGTACGCGGGCCTCTCACTGCTGTGGCCTCTCCCGTTGCGGAGCACAGGCTCTGGACGCGCAGGCTCAGTGGCCATGGCTCACGGGTCCAGCCGCTCCGCGGCATGTGGGATCTTCCCGGACCAGGGCACAAACCTGTGTCCCCTGCATCGGCAGGCGGACTCTCAACCACTGCGCCACCAGGGAAGCCCCATTCTTCTTTTTATACATTATTAGATACAATTCGATTTTTAAAAATTATTTAGAATTTTGCATCTATGTTCGTAAGGAATTTTAGTCTCCAGTTTTTAATTTCTTTTTGTACTTTTTCTGTCTGGTCTTAGAATCAGTAATGATGGACCTCATGAATTTAATTGGGAAGAGAGATTATAGCACTGGTGTTATTTCTTTCAAACATGTTTGATAAAATTTTCCAGTAAAAACATCTGGGCCTGGAGAATTTTCTTAGAAAATTTTCTTTTAATGACTAATTTGATTTCCTTAAAAGTTTTGGAGCTATTCAGGTTTTCTATTATATTTTGAGTGACTTTACATCATTTATGGTCTTTTCAACAAATGGTGTTGAAACAATTTGGCATTCACATACAAGAAGATAAACCTCTATCTAAGCCTCACACCTTATAAAAGATTAACTGAAATGCATGGTAGATTTAAATGTAAAACGATTAAAATTTTAGAAGAAAATCTTCATGACCTTTGGTTAGACAGAGAGCCCTTAGATATGATACTGAAACCATCCTCCATAAAACAAGCAAAAAAAGATAGATTAAAATGTATCAAAATTTAAAATCTTGCCCTGAGAAAGACACTGTTTAAAAGAATGAAAAAAAATGCTATAGACTTGAATTTTAAATCACATTCTGACAAAGAATTTGTATCCCACTAAATAAAGAACACTCAGTACTCTGGAGTAAGAAAATATGCACGCCAATTAAAAAATTGTCAAAATATTTGAATAGACACTTCACCAAAGTGGACATACATCAGGGAGAAATAAGCACATGAAAAGGGTGTTCATCAGTAGCCACTAGAGAAATGTCAACCTGAAACCAAGGTATTGGGATTTAGATGCTGGACCACGTTAAAATTCCACTTGTAGAGAAAACCGTGATAACCAACATGTATTGAATATTGAACATGGGGATTCAGAAGAGTTCTTAAGGAAGAGGGCAAGACAGACTCAAGTTGGTAACTCCAAGAGGGGACTGGTGCTGGCAGCTGCTTTTACTCCGGAGGGCAAAGCCCAGAAGGTCAGGTTGGAACCCCAGCCAAAATGCCTAACAGCTGGGAGTGAGCATCTAAGCAAGAGGTCTGAGTACTAGTCCAGCGGCTTTCCAACAAAAATAGATTTTATTATAAAACTATGTCACCTTCTGAGGCCAAGTTCTCCAGCGACGCCTGCCAAGGTCTCAGATGATGGGTGATTTGAGCTACATGTATGTAGGAACACTTAGACCTGGCTATCTGAAGGAGGTGGCTGATTGAGAAATGGAGACCCCAATATGTTCTGACACATCTACTGCATGGCCAAATATCAAAGCATAGGACGTGAAAAAAGAAAAATTAGATAAAACAGAGTTCATGGTTTTTAAAGATGTTGTTGGGTATAGTTTCCTTTTTCTCACTTAACTTCATCGAGAATGTTGGAAGTTTTGTACCTGCGTAAACCTGATGATATAGGGATATCTGTAGTCATCAAACTCTTGGACAAATGATACTAATAATTACCTATCACAATATATAAATTATGTTTTATGCTATGTGTGTTTTGTGCTAGGTTTCAATAGTGTAGTTGTCAACAGTGCATTCTCTGGAGTCGGATAGCCTTGAATGCAATACCAACTCCATCACTTCCCATTTATGGGACCCTGGGCAAGTTACATGACTTCTCATCAGTTTCCTTAATTGCAAAATGGAAATAATAATAACTACTCATGATTTAATTGTTTTAAAACCCTTGGAACAATGTCTACTACATGCTGCGCATTCAGTAAACAATTAAATCACCGTCATCCTCATCGGAACACAATTTGCTTATATTTTACCAAGAGAGACTTTTTCAGAGCCCTTAGCTGTAATTCACTAACAGCTACACAGAGATATACTAGTTGTGTAGAGGTAGAGATCGCTTACATGATTAATACTCCTACCGATGATTTTAAAGAAGAGAGAAAAAAATACTTCGCTTTGTTAATTGTAAGGTGTGCTGAAAACCTTCTTACCAAGAAAAATAAGTCTTCCCACCTCTTCCCATCTTTTTAAGTCTGAGTGAAACTGATTTTCTAAGTTTGTGAAACCTTAAAGGGAAATCTTATGGTGTAAGTACTTCCTGCAATTGGATGTTTTTTGTTTCTTCGATAATTCAGATTTACTATAACTCATCCAGGGAGAGGCCACTTAGACGAGCAGGCCAGGCCTATGTGTGCAGGCTGCTGAAAGATGACATTTCTGAATGTGTCTCACACAAAACCTTCTGTTTCTTCTTCAAGAAAATTAAAATATTTGTAATACACGTGAAGAATGATTGACAGCAAAGAAAAGCAACAGTGACATTTCTCCCCTTATTTTTTTTTAACATCTTTATTGGAGTATAATTGCTTTACAGTGGTGTGTTAGTTTCTGCTGTATAACAAAGTGAGTCAGCTATACATATACATATGTTCCCATATCTCCTCCCTCTTGCATCTGCCTCCCACCCTCCCTATCTCACCCCTCTAGGTGGTCACAAAGCACCGAGCTGATCTCCCTGTGCTATGTGGCTGCTTCCCACTAGCTATCTATTTTACGTTTGGTAGTGTATATATGTCCATGCCACTCTCTCACTTTGTCCCAGCTTACCCTTCCCCCTACCCGTGTCCTCAAGTCCATTCTCTACCTCTGCATCTTTATTCCTGTCCTGCCCCTAGGTTCATCAGAACTTTTTTTTTTTTTAGATTCCATATATATGTGTTAGCATATGGTATTTGTTTTTCCCTTTCTGACTTACTTCACCCTGTATGACAGACTCTAGGTCCATCCACCTCACTACAAATCACTCAATTTCGTTTCTTTTTATGGCTGAGTAATATTCCATTGTATATATGTGCCACATCTTCTTTATCCATTCATCTGTCGATGGACGCTTAGGTTGCTTCCATGTCCTGGCTATTGTAAACAGAGCTACAATGAACATTGTGGTACATGACTCTTTTTGAATTATGGTTCTCTCAGAGTATATGTCCAGTAGTGGGATTGCTGGGTCATATGGTAGTTCTATTTTTAGTTTTTTAAGGAACCTCCATACTGTTCTCCATAGTGGCTGTATCAATTTACATTCCCACCAGCAGTGCAAAAGGGTGGTTCCCTTTTCTCCACACCCTCTCCAGCATTTATTGTTTGTAGATTTTTTGATATCCCCATATTTTAATTTTTCCTTGTATTTTGAGGCCTTTGTGGGTAAGAAAATGAAACCAGGTTTTGGGATCACATAGCTGTAAGTGCAGTTTGTATGACTTTGGACAAGTTACCTATATTTAAGTGGACTTCAGTTTCACTATCTTGAATTATTTCACATTATAGGGTGCAACAGGCTGAATAATGCCCCCGCGCCCACCAAGATATCCACGTCCTAATCCCTGGAATCTGTGAATGTTACTTTATGTGGCAAAAAAGGACTCTGCAGGTGTGACTGAATTAAGGATTTTTGAGATGGGGAGATTATTCTCAATTATCTTATGGGACCCTAAATGCCATCACATGTATCCTTAGAAGTAGAAGGCAGAGGGAGACTACACCACAGAAGGTGGGACTGCAGTGTGAAGACAGAGACAGAGATTGGAGTGATGCAGCCACAAGCCAAGGAATAGCGGCAGCTGCCAGACATTGCAAGAGGCAAGGAACAGATTATCCCTAGAGCCTCTGGAGGGACAGTGGCCTGGCTGACACCTTCAGATCAGTGATGCTGGCTTCAGACATTGAGCCTCCAGAACTGGATGAGAATAAATTTCTGTTTTAAGCCACCAAGTTTGCAGTAATTTGTTATAGCAGCCACAAGAAATTAATACTTATATGTTATATACAAAGTATATGACATATACATATACATATACATATAAAGAGTATACACAATGTATCTAGCAGGGTCTGGCACACAGGACTTCAATTGTTGGCAGGCATGTAATCTCTCAGTCATATTTATCTGAGCTGTAGCAGTTTGCCTGCCTGGTTGACATCTCCCTATGATATTAAAAAAAAATGGCCCTTTTAAAACTTTTTTTAAAAATAAATTTATTTATTTAATTTAATTTGTTTTATTTTATTTATTTATTTTTGGCTGCGTTGGGTCTCCATTGCTACATGCGGGCTTTCTCTGGTTGCGGCAAGCGGGGGCTACTCTTCGTTGTGGTGCATGGGTGTCTCATTGCGGTGGCTTCTCTTGTTGTGCAGCACAGGCTCTAAGTGCACGGGCTTCAGTAGTTGTGGCACACGGGCTCAGTAGTTGTGGCTCGCGGGCTCTAGAGTGCAGGCTCAGTAGTTGTGGCTCACGGGCTTAGTTGCTCCACAGCATGTGGGATCTTCCCAGACCAGGGCTTGAACACGTGTCCCCTGCAATGGCAGGCAGATTCTTAACCACTGCGCCACCAGGGAAGCCATAAACTTTTTTTAAAATTAATTTTTATTGGAGTATAGTTGATTTACAATGTTGTGTTAGTTTCTGCTGTACAGCAAAGTGAATCAGTTATACATATATCCACTCTTTATTGGATTCTTTTCCCATATTGGTCATTACAGAGTATTGAGTAGAGTTCCCTATGAAAAATAGCACTTTCAAAAAAAAAAAGTGTTGATTCCTAGGGTTTTCTAAGAAGAAAACAAACCCTAGGCATAATACCATCCCTTTTCTTTATTTACAAAAATAGAAATCACTATGTGACTGTTTTCTGTTTATTAAAGTAAAATTCCCCCCCAAGTTCTTTAACCATCTTTAATATTCAGAATTAGTCAAACCTTATCACGTTTCAAGAATGTATTTCCTACTACATTGCAATATATATATATATTATACTTACATCAATAAAGTAATATCCTTTCTCCCTAAAATAGTCACATACACACACAGGGAGGCTGGTAGAGAGGAAGGTGTCTCGGGAGGGCAGAGCTGATGTCCCGGGAGTGACGGAGCTGAACAGGCTCTAAGGGGAGGGGTCACCGTTGGTGAGCGAAGCCTGAATCCACAATGCCAGAGCTGTAGCGGGGGCCAGCCACGCATGTGGGCGCCTCACTGGCCTGAGGATGACAGGGTCACAGAGAAGGTTCCGGGGTATAGGGTCAGCCCTCCACGTGGGCGTCAAAGTCACCTATAACTCCTGCAGAACTTAAATAACAGGCAGACTCTAAGCCAAAGCCTGCAGTGAATCCAGGACAGGCAGTAGCAGGTCCCCAGGTCCTAAATTATTCACAGGTGCTGAACCAGTTTCTACGTTCAGGTTGCAGGTTTGTATTTTCTGTACAGGTTTTGTAAATTTGGACATTGCACCTGTATGTGGGGCAGGACATCCAACTTCTTATAGGAGAATTTTTAGTTTTCCCATCCAAGGCATCCCACTGAAGGCCAGCCTCCTCCCCACCTCCCTGGGCCAGCGAGCCCCTCCTAGACCACAGGGCGCTCCCAGACACATGGGTCTCTAGGGTCCTAGTTCTGCCTCTCTTGTCTCCTCTGTGTGAAGAGATGTGCCCCCTTTTGCCACCTGGGCATTAAATTCCTGGTTTGCATGTAGACCTGGGGTTTCCGGTTACTCTTACCACTTGGATTTTAATTTTTTCCTTTTTCTTTTTTTCCTTTCTTATCACTTCTTCTATGTATTAAAAATATCTTTTTGTATTTTATGTAGCATTCCTATTGCTTATATTAAAGGAAGGGGCTCCATATCTGTTTGGACCACTGAGTCACCAGAAGTGCCACTGTTCCCCAGACGTGGTGTCAACCTCCCTTTTATTTTTTTTTGCGGTATGCGGGCCTCTCACTGTTGTGGCCTCTCCCGTTGTGGAGCACAGGCTCCGGACACACAGGCTCAGCGGCCATGGCTCACGGGCCCAGCCGCTCCGCGGCATGTGGGATCTTCCCGGACTGGGGCACAAACCCGTGTCCCCTGCATCGGCAGGCGGACTCTCAACCACTGCGCCACCGGGGAAGCCCCCAACCTCCCATTTTTAATACTTCACGCCTCACAGTTGTTTGTGAGTCTGTCTCCCTTCACAAGCTTCTCTAGGGTTGATTGATGGCATAGCTTATTTCTCTTTGTATTCTGCTGCCCAGTACAACCCAAGGAAGATGCTTATGAAATCATGGAATGAGAGAGAGGGAGAGAGAAAGATAACTTAATAGGTGTTAACCTCAAAGTAGTGAACTTTTTTTGGAGCCACACAAACAAAAATGTGTGTCTTTGTTCAGTATGAGGTCAAGTCAGAGCAGTTGAACTCAGTTTCGAGGTACGTACAACTCCGATCTGACCCTATTACTTATTAAATGCAGCATCTTAAAGAACTGCAAAAAGCCAAACCGTAAATCTTCTAAGGACTCCGTCATTTTAAATTTATGTTTGCAGCTGAAGTCAGCCACACCTCCTGAGGCTGGTCTTAAAATAATTCGTTTCTCAAAAAGTCACAGTATCCTGGCACTGAACAATAACACAAAAGAGCCCCAGCCTGGAGGAACTATTTGTTTTTGTAGGACCAGAATCAACCCTCTTTTAATGAACACAGAGCTCGCCATAGGTTCAGGGATTTTTATTCAGCTGTTTTCTGAATCTCTCAAAGCTCAGCTTCTGAAATTCTAGCGAGACCCCATCCACCGCCCTCCTCAGCCTGGACACCCCTTAGTCTTGCTGCTCACCAACCCCGACCTCAGACAGACAGGCAGGGACAGACAGAGGGGCCGTACTGACCAGGAGCCTTGCTGCCTCTCACTTGCTTTGTACCGCAGCAACAGAGGTGTCCTGGACCAGCGCCCACGCCCTGGAAACAACACACCAGTCTCAGAGGCACAGGCCCTGTCTGATAGGACTTGAATGCGGAGGTGATAACAGCAGCTGAGACAGAGCAGGGCCGGGAGCCCCCCACCCCCTGTCTATGGAAGCATAGCAGACACTTAAACACCCCCTCCACTGCCGCCGGAAGGAGGGGGTGAGGCGGGGAGACTGACGGGCAGGCGGCCACGCATCGCTCCAGGTGAGCAGGCACTGAACCTGCACGCCAGGTTGGCACCAGACCACCAGCTCTACATTCCTTCCTTTCGGGTGACCCCGAAATGCTACTTTCCCAGCCAAGAAGCCTGGCAGGCCAGCCAGGCAGCCAGGAAACGGATGCCAAGGCTGTCACTGGTGGAGGGCTTGAAAAGGCGCAACCAAGACCTCCCGACTCCCACCTGTATCAGACACACCTGTATCCATCTGTCTGCCTGCTGCACCAGAGATTCTAGAGAGCAACAGAGCGGGGAGGGCGGGCTCCGCTCTCTGGCAGATTTCAGCGCAGGAGATGGATGATATGAAATGTGCAAGGATGATGAAATCGCCCCTGCCACCCCAGTGCCCTGTGTGTCTATGCTCTAGGCATAAAGCCAAAGCAGTATAAGAGGCGTGGCTTTTCCTGCATAACCTCCAGACCTCTCTGAACATTGAGGTCGTCTGATACATACGGGATCTCATGCTTCCTGAGCATTACAAAGGGAGGGGACAATTTCTGCCAACATGCTAGCTACTCTCCCTGGGACCAGCTAAATCTAAGGGTTCGCGATGACGTTTCCTCCGGCCACGAGCTGAGTGGGACAGGGAGCTGTATGGATTCCTCAGTTTGTATTCCTGCAGCCTGGAATGGGATGCACCAGCCAGTGTGGACTCAACAGACGCCTGAAATGCCGTTCCTCAGAACTGAGTCTGCCACTCAAGCGGTGGCTTCCTAGAAGGCGGGGTGGGGGGGGACCCTAACCCCACCTCAGGCCCCTCCATCCTGAAGCAGTCCGTCCTAGAGCCCTGGGATAAGGGCTTCCCCCCTGCCGGAGGCCAACCGGGAATGCTGGAGGGCAAAGCCCTGTTGCAGGAAGCAGACCCCAGCTCAGCGGGAAGCATTTCTTTGTTCGTTCCAGAGGTGGGCTGTGGAGCGGGTGTGGGTTAGGGCCATGCTGCTCCGATCAGCCTTGAACATCTTGTCAGACCGTGTGCCTGCAGAGTTGGACGGAGACCAGATGCGTCTGCAGGTAAAGCACGGCTGTCCGTGGGCTTCGCAACATGGCCGTCGGGGTGAAGAACTCTTCCAGCAGAAGCAGGAAGGTGTGCTGCCCGTCTTCGGGGGCCCCAGGCAGTGCAGAGCTCCCTCTGACCTGCCTCCACATCTGAGTGCTCTGAGGGCCCCTGGGGTTACTCCACTAATTCCCAGAGGGCCATTAACCAGAGGTGACGCCTGACACCACTCCAGAAGCAAAACAAGAATTCGACTGTACCAAGCTCATTGAAATATTCAGACACACACAAACGCAAAAGCAAATGAGACCCCAAATGCGGCAGTTTCTTAGGGCAGTCAGACTAAAAGCAAGAGATTAGGTTCGAATTTAGACTCTGCTGATTAGATATGAGAATCCAGCAAGTTGCCAGATGAAATACAGGACGCCCTGTTAAACTTGAATTTCAAATAAATTTGAATACCTGCTTAAGTGTGCCCCATGCAGTGTTTGTCCCCTGCGGTATTTTTAGTTGCTAAATTTGGCAACCTTGGTGCTGCAGAAGTTGAGGTTATCGTTAGGAGGTAGATAACATGGGGTGATCTTTGTAAAACGGTGATGTGACATTGAATGAAACTTTGGGCAGGGCTTTCCTACGTGTTTGCCGCTCCTGGAAGCAGGGACTGTGTCTTACCAAATTGTAACCCACAGTACCCAGTGCCCGGCATATGGGCAACGGTACGTGAACAGTATGTTGAATTGGGTATAATGATTAAGTGACATTTAGGTGGCACTTTTAGTAGAGCAGCTGATGGAGATGGTGGCTGAAAAAAAGGTTGCAAAGAATATGCAGTAACTGCACCCTGAAGGAGCTGCCCCTGGCTGTTCTCAGGGAGGCCTGCAGGGTTGGAAAGGAATCAGTCATGGCAGCAAAATGGAATCCGCAAGTTGTCAGAGCAGAGGTGTGCGGGGAAGTTCATGATAGAGAATTAGTGATTAAGTGACAGTGTGGCAATATTCCTGATGTGACATTTTCCCCAGATTATAAAAATCATTTATGTGCATTGGAAAATTGAAGGAAAAAAAAAACTACAGAAAAATATTGATTAAATTTGTTCATAACCTCACAACCCAGAGATAAACACAATTAACATTTAATTCTATACTCATAGTATTTCTGAACCTATATGTATGTATGTATATATATTTAGAGATTAAAATTCATATAATTTTTTATCTAGCTTTTTCAGAGTATTGGGAGCATTGCTTCATGTCCTTAAATATTCTTTGAGTACATAATTCTGATGTCTGCCTCTTATCAACTTTTGGATGGGTCAAAACGTGTTATACCAATCCCTAAACATTCAAAATTGAAGTTGTTTTTAGTTCCTTGGCATTATAAGTCAAGCTGTTATAATCATTCAGTCATGCAAACCAATATACACATCTCTGATTATTTTCTCAGGGCATTGGAGTGAAATTATGGGATCATTGATTATACACATAAAAAGGTATTTTTTTAAAGTATTTATATTTATTCAGCACTGACTGTATACCCTGCACTATTCTAAGTACTCAAGATGTGCTAAATCATTTTATCCCTGTAGTACTAAAGGTGATGATGGTTGTTTTCCTCATGTCTCAGAAGAGAAAATTGCACCACAGGAAAACTAATAACATGCCAAGTTTTCACACCTAGAAAGTGAAAGAGGAGCGATTGTCACAATCCAAATGGTCTCCAGTCCAACTGCCTAATTGCTCTTCGCTGCTGTTTTACCAGTTTTCCATTGGTAGCTTTTGAGTTCTCATCTCACACATTGGGAGACAGAGAGAAATATTATATCTTTATCTTTGGTACTGTGATAACCTATAGGTTGTTTCATTTGTACTTTTGATAACTATGTAGGTTGAATTTTTTCACATTTATTAACATTTTTCATAATAGAATTTTTTAATATTTATTAAAAAGTTGCTTTTTTCCTCATTAGTGAACTGGCAATGTTTATGTTAGGGTGATTGTCTTTTACTCTTGGACATATGTAAGTGTGTATAAATACATATATGTGTGTGTGTATATATATATTTTTCTCTCTCCCCCTCCCTCCATAGAGGTATATACATGTATATATACATATATATATATATACACACACATAATATATACAAATATATGTATATGGAGAGAGACGGAGAGGGGATGTACATGTTGAGTATATTAACCCTTTGCTTATCATAAATATTCTATTATTTCCTGTGTAGTGCATGTAATTTTTTTTTTTTTTAAAGAAGATGTTGGGGGTAGGAGTTTATTAATTAATTTATTTATTTTTGCTGTGTTGGGTCTTCGTTTCTGTGCGAGGGCTTTCTCTAGTTGTGGCAAGCGGGGGCCACTCTTCATCATGGTGCGCGGGCCTCTCACTCTCGCGGCCTCTCTTATTGCGGAGCACAGGCTCCAGACGCGCAGGCTCAGCAGTTGTGGCTCATGGGCCTAGTTGCTCCACGGCATGTGGGATCTTCCCAGACCAGGGCTCAAACCCATGTCCCCTGCATTAGCAGGCAGATTCTCAACCACTGCACCACCAGGGAAGCCCCCGTGCCATGTAATTTTATAAAGGTTTGGATGTCTTTAATTCCTATATACCCAAACTATTTATTATTCCTTACTTTAAATATTTTTAGTTAAGAATTGCTTCTGTCTTAAACATTCATATTTTCTTTTAGCTCTGTTATGATTTTATGTTTTATTCAAATATCCAATCTATTTGGAAAATTTTTTATTAGTGTTATTTTGCTATTAGGGATATAACTGATCTTTAAAACTAATAACCAAGTTTTCTAGTAACATTTACTAATTAATGCATCATTTCTCCAATTACTTGGAAGTGTACTTCTATCATATACTTTTTTGGGCTTTCTGTTCTGTTTCATGGCTCTCTTTATCCTATGATATTACCACATTGTTCTGATGATTATAATTTTATAAACAGTTTAGCAATGTCCCTGCATTGCTCCTCTTTTAAATAAAATTGCCTATCCTTGTTCCCTTATGTTTTTGAATAATCTTCAGAATCACTTTTTCAACTTACAAAATAACATCATGGTGAAGTTTATTGGAAATACCTTAAACTTACCTATTATTTGGGGAAAGACTTACATTTATAAAATAATATCTTTCCTTCTAGGAATAAAATTTATTTTACTTTTGTTTCTTTAATATATCTTGATAAAGTTTTGTAGTATTTTTTCACATAGACCTTGAGTGTTTCTTCTTTAATTTATTCCTTGCTATTTTGTGTATTTTTTATTAATTTGAATAAGTCTCTTTTTAAAAAAAAATGCTACTTGGCTTTTTGAAATGTTTAAAAGAGTCATTGAGGGTTTGTGGTAGTGGTAGTTGGTGCTTCTTTATTTTGTTTTAGCCAACGTTCTGTATAATTTATTAGTTTGAGTAGATTTTTAGTAGATGCTCTTGATTTTCCAAGGAGAACAATCATTCGTCATCTGGAAATGACAAGTTGGTCTTGTTGCCACTAACGATGTCTCTTTTTTCAGTCGTTTGTTTTATTGCTTTGGATAGAACTTCCAAAAAATACTGTGTAATTGTGGTGATGGTGGGGAGGGAGAGGGATGGACTGGGAGTTTGGGGTTGGTAGATGCAAACTACTATATATAGAATGGATAAACAACAAGGTCCTACTGTATAGCACAGAGAACTATATTCAATATCCTGTGATAAACCATAATGGAAAAGAATGTCTATATGTGTATAACTGAGTCACTTTGCTGTACAGCAATTGGCATGACATTGTAAATCAACTACACTTCAATTAAAAAAAAAGAGAGATAATAGTGGTGATGGCAGATGTGTACCTGATTCCTATGGTGTTTCATCATTGCATGTAGTCATCACTGGGTTAAAATATATCCTTTTTTCTTATGTCAAAAATTATATTTTTTGATTTGCTAATATTGGTATTTGATTTTATCTAATACATTTTTTCTTATGATGCTTAGAAGATTTTCCCCTCTTCTGGCCTGTTTATGTAATATATTTTAATAGTAGCTTTCCTAAAATTAACCCATCCTTTTATTCTTTAGGAAAAACATGCAACTTGGCTGCAGAACATTATTTTTTGAGGTCAGAATCACATTCCTAATATTTTCTCTCTGACTGTACAATGGGTACATAGTTTGTACTTTTCTTCTCTTGTGCTGTGGTTGTCAAGTTTTAGAACCAGGGTTAAGATAGCTTTACAAAACGAATTAGGAAGCTTTGGATCTTCTTCTGTCCTTTCAGTTTGCAGAGTCCGAGAATTATCTGTTCTTAAAAGTTGGAAAAAATTGTTCATAAAAACATGTGAGTCAAGAGCCTTTTTTGGAGGTAAGCCTTTGACAACACTTCCAATTTCTTCCCTGGTTATTTATTTATTTATTTTTAAGATTTATTTACTTATCATTATTATTATTGGCTGCGTTGGGTCTTTGTTGCTGCACGCAGGCTTTCTCTAGTTGCAGTGCACAGGCTTCTCACTGGGTGACTTCTCTTGATGCGGAGCATGGGCTCTAGGCATGCGGGCTTCAGTAGTTGTGGCATGCGGGCTCAGTAGTTGTGGCATGCAGGCTTAGTTGCTCCGCAGCATGTGGGATCTTCCAGGACCAGGGCTTGAACCCGTGTCCCCAGCATTGCAGGCGGTTTCTTAACCACTATGCCACCAGGGAAGTCCTTCCCTGGTTATTCTTTCCTACTCAGGTGTCTGCATCATCCTCAGTCCATTTCTGTCATCTCTGTTTTCCTAGAAAATCGTCCATTTCATTGAGATTTTCAAACTGATGAGCATAAAGCAGTAAATAGTATTCTCTTACGACGCTTTTAAACTCTCTCCTGTCCACAGCATCATTGCCTTGTAACTAATTTTGTACATTTACATTTTCTCTCTCCTTTTTAAAATTAGATGTGTCGTTTGTCAATATGATTGGCTCAGTCACAGTACTAACAAGGTCCAAATATCAGACCTTTAAAATAAATTCTAATTTTTTCCCTCTTTCCTAATGAATTTTTGCTTCTTTCCTCATTACTTTCTCCTTTCTGCTTTCCTAAAGCTTATTTGCTATTCTTTTCGCATATCTTAGTTGAATGCTTAATTATTTTGTATTCATCTTTTCTTGAATAGCAATGAACATATTTAAGACCGTGCAAATGCCCCTGAGTGTCACTCTGGCAGCATTCCATGGTCCTTTATAGGCAGCCTTCCTATCAACATTTTCAAAGTAAAATTGACCCTTGAACAGCACAGGTTTGAACTGCATGGGTCCACTTATACATGGAGTTTTTCAGCAAATACCACAGTTCTACCTGATTCACAGTTGGTTGAATCCGAGGATGCAGAACCATAGATATGGATACAGAGGGCTGACTAAGAGACTTGAGCATCCGTGGATTTTGGTATCCACAGAGGGTCCTGGATCCAATCCCCCATAGATACTGAGGGATGATTGTAGTTCAGAGTTACAGTTTTTCCCCTCAAAAGTACAAAAGCTATTTACATAGTATTTTATCTTAATTTAATGAGATTGGATTTGTTTTATTTAAACTGGCATTAGTCATTTATAGAGTAGGTTTCTTCTGTTTTTATGTTTTTACCATAGTATGTTTAGATGATGCTATCGTAAGATTTCTGCCCTGAGGGAGAGACATACTAAGGTTTTGTAAGGGTTTTGATTTTGTAAATAAATATGTGAATCAGTTTGTATTAATATGTCATGAGCATTTTAAAATAAAGTGGATTCCATTTTTTAGGGCTCAAATTTGGTATGTATCTATTATAGTATTAGTTTTCATACTTAAGGTCATTATAATATTAATTATTTGTGACTCCCTGCAACTATTAATGACCAGGAATGACATATTAAAGTATATTATTGTGTTTCTATTTCTTTCTCATTGTATTTTGGGGGGGGGGGTGTTTTTTTTTACATCTTTATTGGAGTATAATTGCTTTACAATGGTGTGTTAGTTTCTGCTTTATAACAAAGTGAATCAGTTATATATATATACATATGTTCCCATATCTCTTCCCTCTTGTGTCTCCCTCCCTCCCACCCTCCCTATCCCACCCCTCTAGGTGGTCACAAAGCACTGAGCTGATCTCCCTGTGCTATGCGGCTGCTTCCCACTAGCTATCTATTTTACATTTGGTAGTGTATATATGTCCATGACTCTCTCTCACTTTGTCACAGCTTACCCTTCCCCCTCCCCATATCCTCAAGTCCATTCTCAAGTAGGTCTGTGTCTTTATTCCTGTTTTACCCCTAGGTTCTTCATGACATTTTTTTTCTTAAATTCCATATATATGTGTTAGCATACAGTATTTGTCTTTCTCTTTCTGACTTACTTCACTCTGGATGACAGACTCTAGGTCCATCCACCTCATTACAAATAGCTCAATTTCATTTCTTTTTATGGCTGAGTAATATTCCATTGTATATATGTGCCACATCTTCTTTATCCATTCATCCGATGATGGACACTTAGGTTGTTTCCATCTCCGGGCTATTGTAAATAGAGCTGCAATGAACATTTTGGTACATGACTCTTTTTGAATTATGGTTTTCTCAGGGTATATGCCCAGTAGTGGGATTGCTGGGTCATATGGTAGTTCTATTTGTAGTTTTTTAAGGAACCTCCATACTGTTCTCCATAGTGGCTGTACCAATTCACATTCCCACCAGCAGTGCAAGAGTGTTCCCTTTTCTCCACACCCTCTCCAGCATTTATTGTTTCTAGATTTTTTGATGATGGCCATTCTGACTGTATTTTTAATTGATATTCTTTGTATGCTTTGATGTGATGTTTTCAGTGATGTGTATGAACTGTATTTTCATAGTGGAGTATACTTTTTGAAATATAATAGGACATAATTCGATTCCTATTTTTCTGTGTAAAGTATTGCATCTTTCATTTTACTTCAGTATAAATATTTGCACTCATCTTTGTCAGTTTGGGTAAATCTTTATCGGTTTTACTCTTAGCTGTTCTGAGTAATTTCAGTTAAGATGTGTTGCCTTTAAAGAAACAGACTAATAATACCTACTTCTTATAGCTGTTTTAAGGATTCAGTGAGATAATACAATTAAAATGATTAGTGTAGTGTTTGGCACATAGGAAATGCTCATGGGACTTACCTGGTGGCTCAGTGGTTAAGAATCTGCCTGCCAATGCAGGGGTCACAGGTTCGAGCCATGGCCCGGGAAGATCCCACTTGCTATGGAGCACCTAAGCCCGTGCACCACAACTACTGAGCCTGCACTCTAGACCCCTCAAGCCACAACTACTGAAGCCCACATGTTACAACTTCTGAAGCCCACGCACCTAGAGCCCATGCTCTGCAACAAGAGAAGCCACTGAATGCGAAGCCCGCACACAGCAACGAAGACCCAATGCAGCCAAAAATAAATAAATAAATTTTTTTAAAAAAGAAAATGCTCATGAAATACCAACTAATAATAGCATTAAACAGCATGCATTGAATTTTTAAAACAAAATGATAATTTAAGAATTGTAATTAAAGAGGATGGCCTATATGCTTTTATGGTCACATGGTTTATTTAGGCATTATTCTTGACATCTTGTTTCATACTTTCTATTTTTTTCTATGCCCTTTGCTCTTTCCTTGTTTGTTCACTTTACTTTCTCTCGAAAAATTGTATCAGGCACTGTGATAAGCTCAATGGATGTTATTGTGAGCACAGTGTACTTGGCCTGACCTCAAACAGCTTATATCCCAGCAGGCAGACACAGATCAAATCATCCTTCAGACAATATGTGCAATTCCAACCACAGTCAGTGCTTTGATGTCTATTATGAAAGTAAAATCACAAGTGCCAACTTGGACTCATATAAACATTAGTGAAGCACTTTTCATACATTATGTCATATGAGAAGAATGATGGTGGTATAAGAGGTGTCTCTCAATAGGGTGTGATTAAATGGCAGGTGGTTAGTTCCTTCATAATAAGCATCTCTTGTGTAAAACGTCACAGTCAACTCACTGGAATCTCTCATAGTGGGAATATGGAGAAGTGTTGTCTTCTGATGGGATTCAACATTTTCAGGGAGAAAAATCACCAGAACATCTCATTTCTTAGGTAAAATATCCAAGACCCCAGGCTGCAGTTCTACCACATTAGTTCTACCTACAAAGTCATTAGCTATTCAATGACATGTGTTGTGTGCTAAGTACCGGGCTAAGTGATATTGTTATAAGAAAAGTGAGACATGGTTCCTGCCTCAAGGAACTGCCAGGCATTTGAGAAGCATCATGAAGATGAACATGAACAGCAGAGGACTCAGGTGGGCAATATCAGGTTGGGGGCAATTATAGCCCTCTTCAACTATTGAAATGCCAAAAAACCACAGTATCTTTCTTCTAGTCTGAACAGTTGAAAGATGGAGTGAGTTTCCTCATGAAAAAATATGTTTTTCTTTCACCAGTTCCATGGACTGGTCCTTCAGCTTTTTTTAGCTCACCTATTACATCAAGTCAAGATACCCTGTATGCATGACTTTTAGAATTGTTAACTATAGTAATTTTCAAAGATTCAGAAAGGTACTGAAAATAATTTAACAATTAACCATGTACCCAAATCCCCAATTTATTCAGTGTGAACATTTTTGCAAATCTGCTTTAGATTTCATTAATGAAGAGGTAAATTTTTATTTATTTTTTTAATGACATATAGTTGATTTACAGTGTGTTAATTTCTGCTGTATAGCAAAGTGATTCAGTTATGCATATATATATATACATTCTTTTTCATATTCTTTTCCATTATGGTTTATTGAATATAGCTCCCTGTGCTCTACAGTAGGACCTTATTGTTTATCCATCCTATATATAATAGTTTGCATCTGCTAACTCCAAACTCCCAATCCATCCCTCCCCCACCCCTCCTCCCCCCTGGCAACCACAAGTCTGTTCTTTACATCTGTGTGTCCTGTTCTGTTTCATAGATAAGTTCATTTCTGTCATATTTTATATTCCACATATAAGCAATATCATATGGTATTTGCCTTTCTCTTTCTGACTTCATTTATTATGATAATCTCTAGGTCCATACATGTTGCTGCAAATGGAATTATTTTATTCTTTTTTATGGCTGAGTAGTATTCCATTGTATATACACCACATCTTCTTTATCCATTCATCTGTTGATGGACATTTAGGTTGTTTCCATGTCTTGGCTATTGTGAATAGTGCTACTATGAACATAGGGGTACATGTATCTTTTTGAATTAGAGTTTTGTCTGGATATATGCCCAGGAGTGGGATTGCTAGATTGTATGCCAACTCTACTTTTAGTTTTTCAAGGAACCTCCATACTGTTTTCCATAGTGGCTGTATGAAGAGATAAAATTTTAAAGATACAGTTGAAGCTACCTTGGTCCCTGCTACCGATCCCATTCCCTTTTTTCCAACCTCAGAGCTGGTACTGCAAACATCAACTGAAGTCGATGTCAATCTTTCCCATCCATGTTTTTCTATATTTACTGAATAGACACATCTGGGTTTTTCCTGAAACTTTTACCCTAAGTCACTTCCTTGCTCAGAACCCTTCATTGCTTCCCACTGCTTGTCCCAGTGGTTCTGAAATCAGAATTTTCTGAAGCCCCTTGGGAGTTTCAAAATTATATGAAGAGATTTCAGGGTTGTCCTTGAGGACTTTTCAATTTTCCAAGGTGTCTTGACCTTGGAACTGTTGACACTTGGGGCTGCACAGCTCCTAGTAGTGAGGACTGTCCTGTGCATTGTGGAACGTGTAGCAGCACTGCTGGCCTCCACTCGGTAGATGCCAGTAGCAGCCACCCTCTCCCCAGGTGTAAAAACCAAAACTGTTTCCAGACATTGCTGTATTAACCATATCTTTTACTTTCTGTTGTTCTGATGCTTTGTCACCTGGGGTCTTGCTTAACTCTAGAAGGATTGCTCCTCGCAGGGTTAACCAATTCTTAGAAATAATAACTCACCCACAAGTGTGCTTTTCAATTACAACTCCACCAAACCAGAGCCCACACTCCAACTACCTCTTTTATGGAATTCCCACACTTCAGGCCACTGTCCTCCCACTCTAAGCATTCCAGAACCAGGTACCAGACAACTAGGGACACCCCTTGCCCCAGAGCCTGCTGAAATGATTCATGCTAGCCAATTCTAAACCTGCTTACCCTGCCTCACCTGTTCCTTCCCATGGAAACCCCAATAAAGTCTCATGTCCATGGTTCCCCCTTCTCCTTTTGTCTCATGATTGACCCTGGTGCTTCCCTGAGTGGCCCTCCCAGCATGGCATGCCCCCCTCCTCTTGGGAATTGTGAGTCATAAACTATCTTTTCTTTTTTAAAAACAAATTTATTTTATTTATTTATTTTTGGCTGCATTGGGTCTTCATTGCTGCGCACAGGCTTTCTCTAGTTGTGGTGAGCAGGGGCTACTCTTCATTGTGGTGCGCGGGCTTCTCATGGCGGTGGCTTCTCTTGTTGCGGAGAATGGGCTCTAGGCATGCTGACTTCAGTAGTTGTGGCATATGCGCTCAGTAGTTGTGGCTTGTGGGCTCTAGAGCGCAGGCTTAGTAGTTGTGGCTCACGGGCTTAGTTACTCCGCGGCATGTGGGATCTTCCTGGACCAGGGCTCTAACCCGTGTCCCCTGCCTTGGCAGGTGGATTCTTAATCACTGCGCCACCAGGGAAGCCCCTAAACTATCTTTTCTATGGACGTTGTTTCCTGATCTGTTGGCCCTCTTGTACCTCAAATTTGCTATGAATATACTCAATTTTAAGCAATTCCCAAGTGTCTTCTGGTGCAAAATTGCCCCAGTGTGAGAATGACTGGGTTAACTTGAAACCGGGCATCTGTATTTTTAAAAAATTATCCAGGTGATGTGAGATCAACAAGTTTGGGCAAGCCCCAACCTTTAGAGTGTGTGCACAGAGCTTTGAGTTTGGCGCTCAAGGCTCCATACAGTCTGACCCCATCGAGCGTGAATTCTTTCTCCTTTCCTGCGTAACACTTCGCAGCTCTAGTCCTCTTGTTTTGTGACCTGATCCTTTGCTGCATGCTGACCCCTCCTACTTCCAAACCTTTGTTCCAAATGCAGACCCCAGCTTTTCAAATGAGCCATCAGACTTCTAATCTCATATGTATTATTTTTAATAATAATTTTTTTTTAATCAAAGGAATTAACTCACCACATCTTAATCTGGACACATCTGAAACTGCTAAAACACTACCCTCAGGCCATAATGCTTTACAAACCCTCATACAAATATGAGGCAGTCATTGCAAATTTATACTCTCATAACACATGGCAAGGCACTTCTCACAGTTTAATTTCATATCCGTGTCTGTGGTTATTTGATTCCTGTCTCTGGCATTAGACTGAAGCCTTCACGAGGTCAAAGATCAAGTCTGTTTTTCCATTACTTACCACGGTGTCTGGCAGTAAACATGCAGTAAATAAACAAAAGAATTGATTAATTAACCAATTAATTAATCACTACTTTGTCTTCTCAACGTGATTTCAGGCTCCTGCCGATTATTTCTTTGTTTCCATATTTCCTTCCAACCTTATGAATATAGTTATGTTTAAACAGTACATATTGAAACAATAAATGATAACTATTATCTAAACCACATTAGTGTTATCAGCTGTGCTTTACAGAGACTGAACTACAGACGCCAGCACTCATTTGTTTTATTTTTTAAATGGGCAGACTCCCTTCGAACAATGACAAAAAAACCCCAACAATTGCATTTGAAAAGAAATATGATGTTATTTATGTTATTATGTCGTTGCTTATCTAGAAAGGACAGGTTTAATTAAAACTGAGCATCGGTTCCTAAACCCAAAAACTATCCTCGCATTTGACAAATGTCTGTGTAGCCAAGGCACTTCCAAAAATTGAAAGGAATTAGTAGAAAGTGTTCTCTGCTGTATTTATTTCTGTTTCCTACACGGAGATGCCCTGCAGCCTAAGGGGAAAAACACAACATGTGTCCCCGGCTCCCTGTTTTTCCACCTCAGCATCTGCATTTCTTATTTAGAGGGGAAAAAAAAACCCTCTCAGATGCTAGGATTTCTTTCGTTCTGAGTGATGAATCTGCGCATGCTTAGAAAATACTGACTTGCCAGTTTGCTGTGAGAATTCTCACCTGCAGCTCCCACCCCACCCGTGGGAACAGGTGGCACCTCTGGGCTCCCTGTAGACCTGGCACTGCTCAGAGGGGCTTCTGAGGAGCCAGGGCAGGTGCCGTCAACAGGTTGATTCCCCAAAGCCTTCTTACTCTTCTGTCCATCTCCATTGCTGTAATGCAGTTAAGACGTACTTGTTTCCCAAATTCTGAATGTAATTTATATCTAAAGGGCCTGAACATCTAACGTTAAATGCTGACTTATGAAGGTAGCCTACAGGCATTATAGGATGAGTCAGACCTCCTCTCGCAGAGAGTAAATGTGAGGTATCCTCACAGCCCTTGAGACTCAAGGGAATTTTCTGACCATAGTTTGTATAATAACTGCCAGCACCAAGGCCCCGAAAAACAAAACAAAACAAAATAAAACCTCTTTGATCTTTCTTAGATGGGCAAACCTTCGAACTTCCTTGAGAAAATAAATCTGCACTTGAAAATTTATATCCCAAGGTTGGAAAACAAAACCACACTCGCTGGTTTCTCAAAACAGAAAAGACTTGTTGGAAATGGCTCCAGGGGTGATGGCTATTACTAGAGCCATGATGAAAGCTGACAGCTTCTTCACCAGATGGTCATGGTCAGCTCAGGCCCGCCCAGGGGTCCCTGCTCTTTCTTTCTCTCCTGCTTTCTCTCCACAGACCCTTCCATCTCCACCTCTACCCCCAGCATCTCTTCCTCTTCTCACCCCCTGATGCCATCCCATTTCAATCTCTTTGCCTTGTTTCTCCCTCCCGCTGCCTCCCCTCTGCCTCCCCCCTCCTCTTTTCTGAGCCCCGTGATGATCCTTTTCCCTCTTTTCCTCCTTCTTACCTTAGAGCTGTTTGCATCCCTGTTTAAGGTTTCAATCTGCCTTAGATCCCTACAAAATGAGATGCACTAAAAATAGATGCACAGGGGCACCTCAGAGCCAAAGTAGAGGAATCCAGGAATTCATTCTCGGTTGTGATTTCGAGCCTTCTTCACTGCTAGTCACGGCGTCTTAGACACCTGAGGATGCACGTACCACATACCACGTCATGGGACCTGACCTGATATCTGAGCGTGGGACTTCCCAGGCTCCAGGAACCAAGATGCAAGCACCTCATCAGCCCACTAGTCTCTGATGAGCCCCTCATGCACTGCAGAGGGAATGGGCTTCTCCCATGAACGTAGGGGGCACATGGCTCACCCACAAAGAGATGGGTGACTAGCCAGGCAGAAATGGCAGCCCAGGCACCAGGGTTTGGTTGAAGAACCAATGAGTTAAATGGGGAAAGAGCAGAAAGGGCAAGAAGGAAGGGTTCAAGACCAGGCCAGTCCAACCAATAGGAAGCGGGTCACGCATCCAGACTCTGCACCAATGAATGGAGTCCCTGTTCATCCAAGGCTCTCACATCCCCACGGCAGCCTCTGCATGGCTCCCAGGACCCTGCATTGGTAACCCGGTCTGGTCTTCTCTGCTGCACGATAGTGAGCTGGACAGGCAGGTGGCTGTGGTCCCGCTTTTTGTCTTCATCTCCTTAGGACATGGCTCAGGTCCTTGAAGCCCATGGATGTTTTGAAGAGGATGATGTCTCAGCATCTTCAGCAGCCTTTATCAGTATCTCGCCCTGTCTGGTCACCCACTGGAGAGATGGGGCCTCTCTGTCTGGTTAAGGCAGTTGATGCCTATGACACAGGGACATGTTGAGAATTTTAGAAGCCTTCCAGATGGTTAATTCTGTAGATTTCAGATATCACGACTCTCGGTCATATGTAGAATTTATAGAGAATGGATCCATCTTCCCTTTGCTTGCCCCAATCTTCCTTTGTGTGTTTCCATTCCCAAATTTATGGGTCAGGGGCAAGACAGATATGCTGGAATGTCTGCATGTGGGAGAATGTTTGGACACTGGGAGCATCCCCAAGTCCCATTCCACAATAGAGAGGGGCAGGGGGAGATGGGGCGGAAATGTATACTACATAGACACGTCATCTTTATGGAAAGCCGGTGGTCCGTATGGCAGGTAGAGAGATACCAATCACCGTCTACTGAAATGAAATACACACCAATCTCCACCCAAAATAAAAACACACACGAAATTTGTAATCTTTCTTGGTGAGAGGGAGAAAATGAGCTCTTAACAGAGACCCACTCCAGAGGTGAAGGGAAAGTGCCTCATGTCCTGTTTAATGTCCTCCTCATTCACTTTTTAAGCAAATGCTTGAGTCAGAAAGAAAAAAAAAACCTGCTCCCATGTAGAGATAAGTCATAATCAGAAAAGAGCCAAGGCATGGATATAACTAGAGAGAAGAAAGAAAGAAACATGCCCAACAAAAGCCAGATGGAGAGAATATACATCAGAAGAATGACTTAGCAAACAACAGTACAAACAAACATTTATCCACAGAGTCAAAGAATTTTTAATGGCATCTGTGAAACTCAGAGCTCAAAGAAGAGATATAAGGATCAAGGAAGACATGATAAAGCAACAGAAAGAAATAACGTGAGCTGAAAGACCGACAGGGAAAACGTGGAAGAGAAGAAAAATCATTTCAAAACCTTTTTGAAAAATCGGTTCAAAAACCCAGAATCTTCAGAAATCAAAATAAATATTGCTGAGAGAGATGTGAAGGACAGTCTCAGAAAAAAAAGAGATGAACAAAATATGTGAAAAGAAGTGAAGAGTGACAGAGAAAATGAGGCACAGTGGATAAATATGCATGTGACTGGTGAACCATCAAAAGGAAACTAAACAAATGAAGTAGATCTAAAATATTCAAATATACAAGAGAGGGACATTCTATAAAACAAAGGTAATTATGTGTCTTATGATTGGAAGGGTACACTGTGTCCCAAGAAGAACTAGTGTATAATGATCAGCTGAACATATCTATAAAATTTGTTGTGCTTTGTTAATTACAGCGAGTTTCCTACAACATCCAGCTCCTCCTCTGTATGGCTCTCCAGCCCTCCCCAAAAATAAATAAGCAAAGAAGACACACATTTTAACAAAGCTACCTCTAGGGTTGAAAAAAATCTGCCTGGGTTCAAAATTCTCTACAGCAACATATGTCTACAATTCCTCAGATATTAGAAATGAGACCAAATGTTTTCTGCCAAGACAGACATGTTCAAATACTCAAGAATGAAATAAACATAGACTCCATAAACCCTTCCAGAAAAAAAAAGTGTTAACTGAATTGAGATTTCTAAGAGATTTCATTAAATGGACTTAAACACTTTGAAAATTACTGCCACAGGAAAAAATATATATAAATTTTTATTAATGCTGAAAAAACAGAAAGCATAATAAAATGGTCTACTTGGAGAGCAATCTTTTTCTGAAAAGCTCATTGGAAGGTGAATTCACCTGTTGCTATTATTGTTGTTATTATTATTATCTGCCTCTTCTAACTAGAAGATAGTTCCATGAAGGCAGGAACTCTATTTTGTTCACTGCTATATCCCTAGCACCTGAAATTATACTTGGTACGTAGTAAGTGCTCAATAAATACAGTCAGCCCTCCTATCCATGGGTTCTGCATCTGGGTGTTCAACCAAATGTAAATCACAAATATTCAGAAGGGCTTCCCTGGTGGCGCAGTGGTTAAGAATCCGCCTGCCAATGCAGGGGACACAGGATTGATCCCTGGTCCGGGAAGATTCCACATGCTGCGGAGCAACTAAGCCCGTGCGCCACAACTACTGAGCCTGCGCTCTAGAGCCCGCAAGCCACAACTACTGAAGCCTGTGTGCCTAGAGCCCGTGCTCCACAACAAGAGAAGCCACCGCAATGAGAAGCCCGCACACCGCAACAAAGAGTAGCCCCCGCTCGCTGCAGCTAGAGAAAGCACACGTGCAGCAACGAAGACCCAATGCAGCCAAAAATAAATTAAATGAATTAATTTTTTTTAAAGTTTCACAGACGTAGGGAATGGACTTGTGGACACGGGGAGGGGGAAGGGTAAGCTGGGACGAAGTGAGAGAATGGCATGGACATATATACACTACCAAACGTAAAACAGATAGCTAGTAGGAAGCAGCCACATAGCACAGGGAGATCAGCTCGCTGCTTTGTGACCACCTAGATTGGTGGGATAGGGAGGGTGGGAGAGAGACGCAAGAGGGAGGGGATATGGGGATATATGTATAGCTGATTCACTTTGTTATAAAGCAGGAACTAACACACCATTATAAAGCAATTATACTCCAGTAAAGATATTAAAAAAAATTTTTTTTTCAAAAAAAGTTTTTCTGAAAGTTCCAGAGAGAAAACTTGAATTTGCTGTGCCAGACAACTACTTACATAGCATTTACATTGTATTTACAACTATTTACGTACCATTTATATTATATTAGGTATTAGAACTAATCTAGAGATGATTGAAAATACGTGAGAGGATGTGCATAGGTTATATACAAATACTGCACCATTTTATACAAGGGACTTGAGCATCCATGGATTTTGGTATCCATGGGCGTCCTGGAGCCAACCCCCTGCAGATACCAAGAGACGACTATATTTTTTTAAAGAAACATACAAATGAAAACAGAATACAAAGTGAAATTATAGAAATGAAGCCAAACACTGATAACATATCAATAAAAGTGGATGAAATAAATTCATTTATTAAAGGAAAAAAATCTCAGATTGAGCCAAATACATAAACCAAGAAAATCTAGTGGTTAAAAAAATACAGGCTCTGAAGTAAAAATGCAACTTTGATTTCCAAAACAAGATCTATCCATTGTTCACCATTCATAAATTATCCTCATCTTACAAGGTGTATTTTCCCCTCTTCTTCTAGGACTGATTTGAGTCTGTAAGCAGATAATCCATGTAAACCATGACTTTGAAGAGTGCCTAGTGTACGGTGCCCAGTCTGTAACTGTTAGCTCCCTGAAGTAAAAATGGAAGTGGCCTTGGCTGTAACAGGGTGAGAGTAGTAATAACCCAAAACCAATGACTCAGAAGGACCATGACGAGAAGGACTAGTGTCATGACAGCATGAAAGACGGAGCCTGATATGGTCTGCAGAGTGAGAAAAATAGTCTTTTTTTTTTTTTTTTTTGTGGTACGTGGGCCTCTCACTGCTGTGGCCTCTCCCGTTGTGGAGCACAGGCTCCGGACGCGCAGGCTCAGCAGCCATGGCTCACGGGCCCAGCCGCTCCACAGCATGTGGGATCTTCTCGGACTGGGGCACGAACCCGTGTCCCCTGCATCGGCAGGCGGACACTCAACCACTGCGCCACCAGGGAAGCCTGAGAAAAATATTCTTGAAGGAAGTGGCACTTAAGCTGAGACCTGAAGGATAAATAGGAACTAGTCAGGTAAAGAGCAAGGCAGTGAGTGGGGAAGATAGAAAAAAAAGTTGTGTGTCTGGTGGGGCACGTGGCAGGGGCACCAGAACACGTGAGCAGAACGTAAAATAGAGAAATGTCAAATAACGCAACCTCAGAAAAAAGTATCATTGGCCTAACACACTTTAGTTAACAGACGCTGTAACAAAGGGAATTTTTGTGATTCATGCATTCAATTTACTTAAATACTTATTTAAGTTCTCATGTGCAAGTTCTATGTCAGGGGCAATAAATAGTGCCAAGAGATGCAGAGCCCTTGGCCTCTGGAAGCTGACAGTAGAGGGGGATGTTTTGAAAAATTAATCTTAAGTACCTTAGGTTTTACCATGAAAAATGGCAAAGTGCTATAGGAGCCCTTATTTAATTAGGGTCCAAACAATCTTCGTAGAGGGAGTATCTTTCAGGAGAGAACTTAAAAGAAAATTAATAGCTCTTAGGTGTGTGAAGTGGGATGGTCAAGGCAGCTTTGAAGATATTGAAACAAAGCACGTTGCATGCAAGGATCCAAAATAAGTCCAGGATGTGTGAAACAGAAGCAGAAAGAAAGCAACAGAGAGCAAGAGTGAGAGAGAGTAAGAAAGTAAGAAGAGAAAAAAGCTGAGAGGCCAACAGGGCGTGGTCATCCATGGTAAGGATGCTGTGATTTCCTGAGTCCATAGAAAATCATTGAAAGGGCAACGATGAATGCATTTTGTGTATTTTAAAAGATCCCTCTGCTCACTGTGTGGGAAATTGTTGGGAACAACCAGAAATGAAAGTTGAGATCAAGCGTATTTGTCAGGATAGGCTTTGTTGCCTAACAGTAACAAACAATGCCGAATCTCAGTGGCTTAAAAAATAAAAATGCTTTTCTCACTCAGGCCGCACATCTTTCAAGGATTGCCTGGGGATTCTGTTGCACATTCATCCTCACTCAGGGATGCAGACTGAGAGAGTTTCCGCCAGGGAGGGTGGTTACTTGCCATGGCGGGGAGAAGGAAGCAGGGCAGATCACTCCCCAGCTCTTCACACGGCAGAGGGTACCATGTTATTTCTGCTGACATTTAACAGCCCAGAGGACATGCCTGAGTCCAAGGGTCTGAGAGGTACAATCCCACCGTTTGCCAGGGTGAAGTAGAGCCAGAGAGTTGTCAACATCTTACAGACCACCACACCAATTCAGATGCAACAGTATTCTAGGTAACAGGTGACGGAGGAGCAGTTAAGTTTTTTCTTTTAATTTTTATTGGAGTATAGTTGATTTACAGCATTTTGTTAGTTTCGGGTGTACAACAAAGTGATTCAGTTATACATATACATATATTCATTCTTTTTTCAGATTCTTATATAGGTTGTCACAGAATATTGAATAGAGTTCCCTGTGCTATACAGTACGTCCTTGTTGGTTATCTATTTTATATACAGTAGTGTGTGTATGTTCATCCCAAGCTCCTGATTTATCCCAACCCTCCACATTTCCCCTTTGGTAACCATAAGTTTGTTTTTGATATCTATAAGCCTGTTCTGTTTTGTAAATAACTTCATTTGTATTATTTTTAAATTAGATTCCACATATCAGTGATATCATATGATATTTGTCTTTCTCTGTCTGACTTACTTAGTATGATCATCTCTAGGTCCATCCATGTTGCTGCAAATGGCATTATTTCATTCTTTTTTATGGCTGAGTAATATTCCATTGTATATATGTACCACATCTTCTTTATCCATTCATCTGTCAATGGGCATTCATAATTAGAATTATTAAAATTTATCAGTTAGTTGGAAGTGGGTGTTGAGGGAGGTGGAAACGTCAGGGGTCAGTCCAATCCCCTGTGATGGAAAGGGCAACTGGGTAGACGGTGGTGACATATCCCATGTTATGGGACATAGAAGATCTAGATGGGGGTGAGGGAAAACATCCAGAGGTGCCTTTGGCATCTAGATGGTACCCAAAGCCAATGGAACAGACGAGATCCACAGAGTAGGGGAGCAGTTCATCCTACTTTAAGGCAATTCATCCTACTTTGGGATTTTATGTTTTAGCACTAGAAGTCCCATGTCATGGAAACCTCCTCAGGCCTGGACAAACTGTGACAGTTGGTCACCCTATGAGAGAGATTGTGTGAATAAAAGGAACACTAAGATTCTTGAGGAGGACAGTGTGAGCTGGACAGATGGAGGAAGAAGGGCTGTCAAATGATCCTGAGAAAATTAGCCATGAAGACAGAAGCCAAGTCAGGGGAGTGTGAGTCCAGAAACCAAGGGAAGGGAGTGTTTCAGGAAGGAGCAAGTGAGTGGTCAATGGTGGGAGATGTGCCAGGAAGTCTAGCGGGACACAGTTGGAAAGCGCCCACTGCTGCAAGATTGGAAAAGAGCTGATGTTGGGGTCTGTGGTGTTCATGCCTCCAAGCAGAGAAGCCTACAAGAGGGGAGGTCTGACACATCAGCATGTGGTCTGGGCTTGTCCCTGCCGTGCTGACCAGATGGGCCAGATAACAGCTTCTCACACAGCCGACAAGAAATGGGGCTGATCAAGTTTCTTGACCTACGGTTCCCTCCACACCTCCTCTGGCTCCTGAGCTGAAGAATTCAAAAAGAATCCATTGAACCCACAAGAGGAATTAAAAAAAAAATTCCTCCCTAATTATACAGCTTTAAGATACAGATGAAACTCAAAGACAGAAAGAAAATAGCCAATTTAGAGTGTCTGAAGAATTCCTTAACATAAAGATGAACTATAAAAATCATAAATAAAAAATTTAAAAATTGTAATAAACATTTGATTTTTTTCTCAGTAACTTTCAAGAAAATTCTGATAATGTAAAAAAAAAGGTGAAGAATAAAGATGCTAGAATTTCAACAAGTTTAAAATTTTATTATAAGCTCTATTAATTGGTATAGGCTAGCTACTGAAACATGCAAGAAAAAAAAAGCCTCCAAATTTTAAGTGATTTAACCTGATAGAATTTTGTTGTTTGATCCTGAAACTGTATAATGCCGACATTTGTCAGATGGCCTTCCACGCAGTGACTCAAGAACCCAGGCCTTTTCCATCTAGTGGCTATCAGAATAGGAGTTTTTCATTCTCCCCCCAAATAATTGAAATATAATACCAATGAAATCTGACATCATTTTGGGAACTTGACAAGGTAATTCTGATGTTCATTTCAAAGAAATACAATTTTGAAAATATTTGAAAAATAACGTTAATGACTGGAGACTTTACCTCCAGAAATCAAAATCAAGCTGCAATGATTTTTTTCACTTTTATTTTTTTCACTTTTTATTTACATTAATTTGCAAAGATAGTAGAGCGAGGTCCTGTGGACCTTATACCCAATTTTTCCCAATGCTAAAACCAGGAATTTGACATTGTACAATGTGAGTGTATGTACTTCTGTGTCATCTTATCACATGTGTAGATTTGTGTAACCACCACAAAACAATCAAGACCCAGAACTTTTTCATCATCACAAAGATCTTCCTTGTGCTCCCCTCACCTTCCTACCCTCTCCCCCATATCTAATTCCTGGCAACCACTAATCTGTTTCCATATGTATAATTTTGTCATTTTGAGAATGTTATAGAAGTTGAATCATACATTATGTGACCTTTTGAGATTGGCTTTTTTCACTCTGCATAGTGCCCTTGAAATCCATCCAAGTTGTTGCCTGTTACAAGAGTTCATTGTTTTTTATTGCTGAGTAGTATTCCATGGTATGGATGTGTCAGAGTTTGTTTAGCCATTTACCTATGGAAGGAAATTTGGTTGTTTCCAGTTTTGGGTAGTTACAAATACTGTTATAGTCCTATATGTCCCTGAGGCTGTGTTCTTTTTTTAAAAGTCTCTTTTCTCTCTGTTGTTAAGACTGGTTAATTTCTATTATTCTATCTTCAAAGTCTCCAATTCTTTCTTCTTTTAATTCTGATGTCCAGCTCATCTTAGTTTGGTTATTGTACATTTTAGTTCTAAAATTTCCATTGGATTCTCCTTTATATCTGATATTTCTTCGCTGAAGTATTCTATTGTTTGTTGGAAATTTCTGTGTTCTTAGTATGATGAGTGATGTCTTAATTGAAACCAGGACATTTTGGATATCATGCTGGAATACTGGATCTTATTTCAATTCTTCTCCGATACCACTCTGGTGAGTGATGCGGGCGGCACCTCACTTCTGCCAGGTGGGTGAGCTTGGAAGGTCTGGCTTCTCTACTCAGCCTCCATTGACACCTGGGGACCATAGAAGGGACTCCTGGTTACTGCTGGGTGGGGATGGGAGGTAAGGTTCTTATTAGACCTTCCCTGACACTATCCCAGCAAAAAGGGGTAGAGTACCTCATCACTGCTCCCCATGTGTCCTCCACTGACATCTCATCATGGTTTTGATTTGCATTTCTGTTTGGTTTTTTTTTTTTTTTTTTTTGTCTGCACTTGTCGGTGTTTCTTGGTTACTGTTTTTTTTTTTTTTTTCACTTCCAAGTCTGGGATATATAAGAAAACAAGAAAAACCCAGAGGACTCAGCACCATGTCTTTCCTTGGATCTTGAGGTCCCTAGCCAGTCTACCTTCTCTCCACCTTTGAGAGTCTTCTTATGATTCTCTTGTATAAAATCTCCAGGACTTATAGTTGTACTTAGGAGGAATGGGAAGATGTATGTCTACTCCGTCTTCCTGGAAGTGGATGTCCAGGCTTGAATAGTTTACAAATGAAAAATGTGAAAGTGTTAAAGGTTGCAGCAGAAATGGACAGAACAGTCAAATAGAGAAAAACCACTTTCAGAAATCAGTAAGAATTCTTCAACAAATGTTGAAGAATTACCCAGCTAACCAAAAAAAGCAGAATTAGATCTCTGCACATATGATACTCCAAAATGAATTCCAGATAGATTAATTGTACAATTAATTAATTGTAAAAGCAAAACCATATATAGGAGAGAATATAAGCATATTATATAATCAGGATAGGAATAAATTTGTAACATTTACACACAAATGATGGCTATCTTTAAAATATAAATAATTCTTATAAATCATTAAGAGAAATATGAGTACTATAAGTAAATAATTGGAGAAAGGCCCAAAGAGATTATTTGCATAAAGGATATAAGTAGCTAACCAATATGAAAAAATGCTTCCCTTCTCAAGCAATGGGGAAATAAAAATTAAACAAATTAATTATTCTGGGTTTTAGTTTGAATTGGTTCCTTCTTGGCCTGTTAAGTAGACTTTCTTTTTTTTAATTATTTTTAATTGATTTTCTTATTGGTAACTTTCCCTGAATCAAAGAAGGACTTGGAATTAAAGCAAACTCTTCAAATCCCTAAATACATTTCAAAAATATTTTTTAAATTGAAGTATAGTTGATCCCCAACGTTGTGTTAGTTTCGGGTGTACAGCCTAGTGATTCAGTATTTTTGCAGATTATACTCCATTATAGGCTGTTATAAGATAATGGGTATAATTCCCTGTGTGATACAGTATTTCCTTGTTGCTTATCTATTTTATACTATAGTAGTTTGTATCTGTTAATCCCATGACCCTAATTTGTCCCTCCCCCCACTTCCCTCTCCCCTTTGGTAACCAAAAGTTTATTTTCTATATGTGTGAGTCTGCTTCTGTTTTGCATATACATTCATTTGTATTATTTTTTAGAGTCCATATGTAAGTGATACCATACAGTATTTGTCTTTCTCTAACTTATTTCACTAAGTATAATATTCTCTAGGTCCATCCACATTGCTGCAAATGGCAGTATTTCATTATTTTTTATTGCCGAGTAATATAATATTCCATTGCATATATATATGACATCTTTTTAATCCAGTTGTCTGTCGTTAGGCAGATGGTTTGCTTTCATGTCTTGACTGTTGTAAATAGTGCTGCTGTGAACATTGGGGTACATGTATCCTTTTGAATTCATGTTTTCATTTTTTCTGGCTATATACACAGGAGTGGAATTGCTAGAACATACAGTAGCTCTGTTTTTAGTTTTTTAAGTAACCACCATCCTTTTCCATAGTTTTTCCATAGTTTTCCATAGAGGCTGCACCAATTTTTATTCCCACCAGATATCCCATGCTCTTGGGTTGGAATAATATTAAAATGACCATACTACCCAAAGCAATCTACAAATTTAATGCAATCCCTATCAAAATACCAATGACATTTTCACAGAACTAATTATTTCACAGAAATAATCTTAAAATTTATATGGAACCACAAAAGACCCCAAATTGCCCAAAGAATCCCGAGACAAGAGAACAAAACTGGAGGTATACCCTCCCAGACTTCAGACTGTACTACAAAGCTACAGTAATCAAAACAGCATGGTTTGAGCACAAAAAGAGACACATAGATCAATGAAACAGAATAGAGAGCCCAGAAATAAACCCACACACCTATGGTCAGTTAATCTATGACAAAGGAGGCAAGAATATACAATGGAGAAAAGACAATCTCTTCAACAAGTGGTGCTGGGAAAACTGGACAGCTACATGGAAAACAATGAGATTAGAACATTCCATCACACCATATACAAAAATAAACTTAAAATGGATTAAAGACCTAAATGTAAGATCTGAAACCATAAAACTCCTAAAAGATAACATAGGCAGAACACTCTTTGATATAAATCGTAGCAATATTTTCTTGGATCAGTTGCCTAAGCCAAAAGAAATAAAAGCAGAAATAAACAAATGGGACCTAATTAAACTTAAAAGGTTTTGCACAGCAAAAAGAAACCATCAACAAAGTGAAAAGACAACCTACTGAACGGGAGAAAATATTTGCCAGTGATATGACCAACAAGGGGTTAGTATCCAAAATATACAAACAGCTCATACAACTCAATATCAAAAAACAACCCAATCAAAAAATGGGCAGAAGACCTGAATAGACACTTTTCCAAAGAAGACATACAGATGGCCAAGAGGCATATGAAAAGATGCTCAACATCACTAATTATTAGAGAAATGCAAATCAAAACAACCATGAAGTATCACCTCACACTGGTCAGAATGGCCATCGTCAAAAAGTCTACAAATAACAGATGTTAGAGAGGATGTGGAGAAAAGGGAGACCTCGTAATTAGCCCTTTAAATAAAATGAAAGTGACAAAACTTTAGAGGAGTGCTCTGAGCTGTGTACCAACTTATAAACACAGTCATGGCGGGAACCACCTTAATACACTTTTTGGCAGAAATATTGCCAATAAGTATCAAAAGTAATAAAGATCATCATTCCTTTAGACCAAGTGATTCCACTTTGGGGAACTGACCCTAAGGAAAAGGAGATTAACATAAAGGTTAATGGACAAGGTTGCTTATAATGTAAGTATTAATAATGGTAAAAAGTAGCAAATAACTAAAGATTCCAACGATGAAGAATTGGTTAAAGAAATATTGGCATATTCATAGAATAGAATAGAATACAACAGGGCTATTATAAACTATGTTATATAAGAGTATTTAATGCCATGGGAAAATGCTCATAATTCATCATGAAATAAAAAACAAAAAGCCAATTACAAAGCAGTTTAGACGGTAATGCTATTTTAATAGGTTAAAAATGTTCAGAGAAATGGCATATTGAGAAAACATTTATTAAAATATCAGCACTTGAAAGTTAGGTACTGCAACTATGATTAAGTTTTATTCACCAGCTCTCTCTATATTTTCCTATTTTCAAAATATATTTTTAAAAGCATATTTTCATATTTAAAATAAAACAATCAATATATGTTAGGGATCTCTAGTTCTTAGAGATGCTTAGTGATGTCATCTGAGACACAGGCCCTTCTTAGCTTTTCATTCTGCCTTCCTTAGCTTTTTGGTTTTTATTTTTATGTTTGTTGCTTCATTGCTACAAGATGGCTGTTGCACCTCTGGGCATCAAATCAACACTCCCGGTAGAAAGAAAGAGGAAGAGAGCCCACCTTCTGCGTCTATACCTCCTTCTCATCAGGACTGTTTCCCAGAAAACCCCTCAACAGACTTGGTTAATCTCATGTGGCCAACAAAGGATGCTGAGGAATAAGTATTCAATTTTTCAGACTGCAGAGTAGATCATGGCAAGAAAGAAGGGGCTGGGAATGGATGCCAAGTGAGCCAACTGCAGTTTTCACATAGTATTTTTGTGTAGAAAATTAAAAGCATATTTTGCAGAGTGCACTGATCGAACGCAGTGACAACCAGAAATGCAAGAACTGTGTTTTGCAGGCACTAGAAAGAGCATTTGTGACATCGGACCATTAAAAGGAGTGAGGGGATGTACTTACAAATTATCCAGGCTCTGATCCCTCTGTGGCGGGGGTGCAACACTGTATATTGCATGTCTTTTTACTAAGAAAAGATGAGAAGGTTGAAGTCAAGCACATACGTCTCCACCATAAACTCTTCCACGCACACTTTGTTGTAAGCGACAGGGAAGAGTGCTTTCAAGCTGTGTTTGGTTACATGAAACCTGAGTCAGCTATCCAGTGACTGCAACAAAAAAAAAAGAAATCACCGAAAAGCAGGATTGGTCGTACAGCTGAAGGCAGCAGCAAGCTGTTGGACAAAGAGGAAAGTCAGGGGGTCAGGAGATCTGAGGGATCCATCACGCTCTGCTGCAAAACAGCTGTGGGCCCTTGGACACATCATTTACTCTGACCGACTTCAGCCTCCTAATCTGTAAGATCAGGGCCTGAATGGAAAAGACCCTTTAAGTACTTTGAGCACGAGATGACTAGATCCTATTCTAATTGCTATCTTCTGAAAATGAATAACTGCAAAGGTAATGAATCTCTCAAGACTTCTCACTGTGAGCAGACAGGAGGGAGCACAGAGAGGTCTGGAGAAACAGAAATGTGAGGAGTCCTTGGCTCTGGGTCAGCTGCCATCATTCAGGGTACATGGTATAATCCACAGGGGAAACAGAGCAGATATAAAGCCTCAGAACCCAATAAAACTCTATGGACGTTATTTTTGTACCATCGGAGAAATGGCTTAGCAATGCCATGTATGGAGCTCGCACTCCAACTCAAGACTTGGTGTCCTTGCGGATTTCATTCCACAACCTAGAAAAAAACACACCTCAAGAGTGAAGCAGATCACGATGATCAGGAAGTGGTCACTGGTAGTTACTAAAGTCTTTCAGTCCAGAAATCAGAAGCTGTACAAGGAACCCTATATTGTTACCATGGGAACGTATCAACCTTCAGTTTTGGATGAAGGTGATGGCCGTCAGCATAGGCTGTGATGGAGTTGGAATTCTTCCTCCACCACTTAGAGCTGTGTGACATTCAGAAGATTACTTAACCTCTCTGTGCCTCCATTTCTCACCTGTAAAATGGGAGCCAATAATGGCATCCACTCCTTAGAAATGGGTGAAATTTAAAAATTTTAGTCTAATGCCTGGTCTCTAGATAGTGATTGTCAGGTAAATTTTAATTCTTCATATAAATCAGTGAATTTGCAACTAAGCTTATAAGCTGTTATGTACTTAGTACCTTGTGGTGGGTTTTTCAGTTGGGGGGGATAGAGTTTTTTCTCTATGCAGAAAGGTACAGAAATGGCAGAAGTAGGAAGTTTACCATAAAGCTTGGGGAAGCTTTTAATAAAATTCATTCCAGAGCACAGGTGCAGTTTTGCAAACAGTAGTTGCCTAAGGTCCTGAGCTGCTCCCTAAGGCAGTGACCTCTACTTCTGGGAGGAAGGAACAGAATAAGAGAGATATAAAGTTTGGACAAAGCAGGAATAGAAATGTATCTTTGGATTTGGCTCGGACCGTATCTTTTGGCAAACACTGACAATTTAACTGGAAACAAAATTGGAAAGGTTTCCAACTATTGTCTCTTCCTGTTTCCCTTGTTGGAAACCTCTCCTGGGTCCTTAACAGGTGGTCTACTTCCAGTCCCCAAATATGAGGTGTTAAAATAGACTTTCAAATCAGTGGGGAAAAGCTGGGTTGTTCATTAAATGGTATTGAGACAGCTGGCTAACCATTTGGTAAAACAAAGTTAGAACCCTATCTCAAACCAAAATAAACCCCAACTGGGTTAAATATTTAAAGAAATAGAGACATGAAAATATCAGAAGAAAATACAGGTGAATAACAACGGAATGATATTATGGGAAAAGGCCTTATGACTATAATACTTAGCAGAAATTATCATGGGAAACGTGATTGTTGGCTGAATAAAAAAACTGAAATGTCCCTTTCTAAACTTTATCAGCAAAATAAGGAGAACAGTAACTGAAGAAAAATAATTTCAAGATATCAGGTTAAGAGGTTATGAGCCTCAATACAGAATAAACTTTTATAAATGAATTAAAAAAGAGATGACCTGTCCCCTTCTCCTCCCCCTATCCTAATGTGATCATGGCCATAAAAAGAAGAAAGACATATGGCTAATAGACATGAAGAAAATTCAGCCACACGTGTCATCAGCCACTTTTCTTCTATCAAGTTGTCAGAGCTGAAGGACAGCAGCTCTCCGTGTCAGGGAAAGCATTGCCGGGTGATATGCAGATGTATGCATGGACGCTGGCAGTGTAAATACACAAAAGCTTTTTGGAGACCTGATGGGCCATTTAGATCATTTTTTTAGAGAAAAGTCTTTGGCAACTTTTCATATTTATCCTTAGAAAATGATCAGGGACATGCCTGGAAATATAGATCAAGGATGGTCGTTGCAGCAGAGTTGGGAATCTCAATATAGAAAGTTAAGGAGACATCTGTCATCTGAGGCTGGTTAAGAATGAAGATTTAGTTTCCACAATGGAATACTATGAAACTGTTTTTTTTAAAGTGATGATACAGGATGACATCACAATTTTAAAAATTATAAAACGAGTATAGTATAAGTCATATTTGTATCAAAATTCTATATCTTGCTATGTTTAGCACATTAACACACATACGTGGAAGACTATTTTGATGAATGGCTTAAAATGACTGTCCTCCCAGACCTGTACTCCTCAATTCTGTCACGATCACGAAAAACAAGGAATGACAGAGAAACTGTCACAGACCAGGGGGTGCCTGGGAGACATGACAGCTACATACAGTGTGGTGCCCTGGACTGGATCCTGGAACAGAAAGAGGACATCAGTGGAAAACTGATGAAATTCAAATAAAGTTTGGAATTTATTTAAGCATAATATACCAACATCAGTTTCTTAATTTTGACAAAAGTACCACGGTCATATAAGGTGTGAACAATGGGAAAACCGGGTGAGGGGCATGTGGGGACTCTCTATACTATCTTGGCAGTTTTTATGAAAATCCAAAATTTTTCCAAAGTAAAAAGTTTATTGAAAACATCAATACATTTTCAAAAAGGGTATATACCTAAGGAGTTGGATTGGGGTGAGAGACCTAAAGAATTTCAGATTCTATGTGTATAAATCTTTACAGTGACTATGCATATTATATAATGAAGGATAAACAGATTTAACAATAAAATGATATTATAGAAGTATATTTGTGAACATGGAATAATAAGAAAAAAATTATAATACAGCATAATCCTATTGAAATGGTTTTTAAGTTGGTGGTTTGTTTTTGCCTACTTTTATTTTCTAATTTTAAAAATATGTATTACTTATAGGATACAGAATAAAGTTTAAAACATCCCTGAAGGCGGGGGCTTCCCTGGCGGCACGGTGGTTAAGAGTCCGCCTGCCGACGCAGGGGACATGGGTTTGTGCCCCGGTCCGGGAAGATTCCACATGCCGCGGAGCGGCTGGGCCTGTGAGCCATGGCCACTGAGCCTGCATGTCTGGAGCCTGTGCTCTGGAAGAGGCCACAACAGTGAGAGGCCCACGTACCACAAAAAAATAATAATAATAATAATCCCTGAAGGCGATCACAGGGCAGGTGCAATTCTCAAATCTCTGGTCTCATGAGTTGGGATCAGGGGTTTCCTGATCATGTGCCTGGTCCTTGGAACTTTGGGGCCACAGAAAGTTTGTCTCTTTCTTCCGGTTATAGATTTAAATAAATATTCCTTTAATTATGATCCAACATATCTTGTCTTTGCTTAACACAGTCCATTCAAGACAGAAGGGTAAAGATGAGAGTCTCGATACAAGTAAAAAGAAAGAGACAGAGAGCAGGAAACATTATTTCCTACTGGGTTGGTTATTTACATGATTTTCAGAGAAAATGACAGCCGGCTGAATGAGAGGAAAAAAAAAAAAACAAGATCACTAAACTTAAACACTACTATTAGAAAACTGAAGACAAAATGTAAATAACCATTTTGCCTGTTTCATGTTTATCACATAATCACAGCACTGCCATATTTGGAATAAATAGCCTAACATTTGAATGCAAATGTGACTGATACTTATAATATTTTGGACATGCAATCACATACTGCAATCTTTTCATATGCTTGCCTTACCCAGAAATGAATTTGCTGGATGGTTTCCAAGCTGTAATTTGGACTTATAAGACTAGATGCCACATGGCAATTGAGTCCCCAGTAGCTTTTAAGCTCATGGAAATTAAGCAACAGCAGATGAAAGTGTGTTCAGAAGCCCAGAGACCCATCTGCCCGGATCCCTACCCCCATGGGCCTCCCACTCACATGGGCCGTATTTCAAAATTCACTTCTGTGTGTCTCGGAGACTTTATGGTTTTCAAGGGCCTTCTCATGAACACAGTGGCTCTTGCCTACTCGGGGTTACAGACAAGCCAACTGGTAATTATACAAGAGTGCAAAAACTACTGTAATTGGTGAAAATATAAGATATCACAGGAAGCCAAAAGAGAGACACCTTGGAATCTAGACACCTGGACACACAAAGGGCTTGCCAATGTAAGGGGTGCATCTAACATGAGGCTTGAAGGATGAGTAGCCATTTCTCAGGTAAACGGGGAGATCGGTATTCCAGGCAGAGGTGACAGCGTCTGCAGAGGCCACTCAGAAGATGGGAGAGGGCCCAGGGGTGGGTGGGTGGGGCCTGCCGGGTGGAGTAGAGAGTGCCAGAGGGAGGGGTGAGAGCCGGGGCCAGAGGGAAGGCAGTGGTCCCATCCCGAGAGGCCTTGAAAGCCATATTAAGCAGGTCGGATTTTATCCCAAGGGTGTTGGGGGCTGAACTATGTCCCTGCACCACTTCCCCAAATTCATATGTGGAATCCCTAATCTCCAGGACCTCAAAATGGGACTGTATTTGGAGAAAGGGTACTTAAAGAGGTCATTAAATTAAACTGGAGTTATTAGGGTGAGTCCTAACCAATGTGACTGGTATCCTCATAAGAGGAGATTCGGACACACAGCGTGAAGACTGTGTGAAGACACAGGATGAAGACAGCAATCTAGCAGCCAAGGAGCAAGAAAGGTCCCAGAAGAAAGCAACTCTGCTGATACCTTGATCTTGGACTTTCAGCCTCAAGAACTGTGAGAAAATCTGTTGTTGAAGCCCGCCAGGCTGTGGTATTTTGTTATGGCCGCCCAAGCAAACTCATATCAATACTAAGGGCAATAAAGTGTTCTAAGCAAAGAGGAGGAGGATGGTTAGATTTATCTTTTGAAAAGTCACTCTGGCTGATGGACAGAAGGGGTAAATACCTGCAGTGATCTGTGCAGGCTGAGCTTAGCACACCACAAGGGGCACCTTCTAAATAGGTAACAACACGAATCGCGTGTCCACAACTTGTATAACACACAGTTTGCAAGTGCACACCCATATGTGGCCATGATACCAGGAGATAGGTAAAGGAATGGAAAGAAGTGAACAGATTTGAGACAGATTCAGAGACTAGACTCATTGGTTTTTGAAGATTGGTTGGATGCCACCAGTGAGAGAGAGGAAGAAAAAAAGGATAAAGCTGTTTTCCGTCTTGGGCAGCTGGGTGTATGGGTGCACCTGCCAACCACATAAGAAATCGAGAAGGAAGACCTGCATTGAGAGGATGATTGAGTTAGTTTTGGCTTCAAGTTTGATGAACCAAAGGAAGGTAGTCCAAGTGGAGCTCTTCAATAGGCAATTGGATGCATGAAGGTATGAACTTGCACACGCATCACGATTGGAAGCCCACTATTTTAAACCACGGAGGTTGGTAAGAACAGAAGGAATCATATGTAAAATAAGAAAACAGTATAAGAGAAAGAAAAATAAGCATGACTTTTATATCCAGACTCCTAAGTCAGAGGCTCATTATGGGAATGAGGTGGCAAAACAAGAAAAGTGGTGTCCCCTGTTTCCTTCTCTTCTACCCACCCCCTGGTTCCAGGCATGGTCAGTCAGCTCCTCACATCCGTCTTCTTGAGGCTTGGGTTGCCCTGGATCCAGAGAGCGTGCTTGAGTGGATTTCCTTACTCACTCAGCAAATACTAGGCACCTACAGTGCATCATATACATGCTAAGTTTCTGTTGGTCAATAAAAAACATCATATGGCTCCCCATTCTCAGAACAGTCCAGATCCTTGGTCTGTTGCAGGCACCCCTAGAAGTGTAATTCTACTGACAGCATGGAAGAACAAGGCTGTCTTTGTTGAATGCATGGCTGAATTCGCTTCAAGAATACATGTAGCACAGGGAGATCAGCTCGGTGCTTTGTGACCACCTAGAGGGGTGGGATAGGGAGGGTGGGAGAGAGGGAGATGCAAGGGGGAGGGGATATAGGGACATATGTATACGTATAACTGATTCACTTTGTTATAAAGCAGAAACTAACATACCATTGTAAAGCAATTATACTCCAATAAAGATGTTAAAAAAAAAAAGATAAAGCTTCCAAATTTTCATGGTTGAGTATGATATTAGCTGTGGCTTAGTCATATATGGCCTTTGCTATGTTGAGTTTTTCATCATGAAAGGATGTTATATTTTATCAAATGTTTTTATGCATGTATTGAAATGACCATGTGATTTTTAGCTTTCATTCTATTAATGTAGCAGATCACATTTACTGATTTGTGTATGTTAAACCATCCTTGCATCCCAGAGATAAAAAAAAAAAAGAATACATGTAGATCTGGAAAAGATGAAAATAAGGCCACTCACTGCCCCTCCCACTTTATTGTCACACATAATCAAGGACTGACCATAATATCACTGAGGGTGGTACTTTGCATTTGGCATTATCTGAGCTGAAGCTCAAATAGTGCTAGTTATCACACACTCCCCAATATCTTTTTAAAAAATTCATTAATAAGCCTGAATGCTTTTGTCTAGTTATTAGGGAAGCTGGGGTTAGTAATTAAGCTTTGCAGCAGGACAAGCTAGGACAGAAGAGGCTGCTTGGCAACCACAGCTGACTGCCTGGTTTGGACCTACCCGGGAGGAACTTCTTGGGGACCACCTGAAAGTAACTGATGGACAAAGGAGAGGAGGCTTTGTTCTCGCTTGAGCTCAAAGGATTACAATTTGGGCACAGATAGAAATGCAGTCCTGTTACCAGCCCTGGGCTGGTGATGTCCAGAAACGTTTGGGCAACATGAGATAAGTATACAAATATTCAGATCCTTCTGGGAACCTGGGATAAGATTGTCTTGCTTCTGAGAAAAGAATACTTGTAACATGAAATAATCCTTGATGTTGATGTTTGACTTAGGATGACAATTTGATCAGCTTAGTAACTCCATCAAGAGCAAAAAATTCATATGCAAGAGATTATAGGGAAGCAGGAAGCTTTAGTCTTTTGGCAAAAGGGACGGGAACCAGTCAGCCATGACCAAGAAGTCAACAATCCTTAAGCAAGCTGTAAAATCCAGTCTGGAGGCCTGGGGAAATCCACAATTAGTCACCCAGTCATGTCCCTGTGAAGAGATGGTGACACCAAAGGAGGAAATGGACTTGATGGGAGAAGAGGTTTGAAGTGATTTCTCCCAACTCTGGTTAAATTTGATTCTAGAGCTTTCCAAGGGACCATTTCGAGTCCTTTTATTGTTTCATTCTTGTTCAATACAATTTCAATGCAAATGAGAAATTAGCTAGGGCTAGGAAGTCTTTGGTTATAGAGGTGTGAGAGGTATAACAAAATTCTACCCAGTCAGTAGGGAGAAGAAAAAGTCACAAGTTAAAATTAATTCTAGGAAACATATCTACACAGATGGATGTGCCAATACCCAGTGTTCACCTGCCTTGTTTTCTCACATGCTTTACTGGAGATAAGCTGCCTAAAAAACAGCCAGATGACTTTACTGAGTGCACTGAGATTCTGCATCCAGTCCCTACAAATCAGTTATGGGCAGGACAAAGCTGACCCTCAAAGGCCCATTCATAGCTGACAAATTCTTCTTCTGCAACTCATCAAGCCTGCAAGTTTGTGCTTCTCAACTGTAATGTGCTTACAGATCTTCTGGGGGGTATTGTTAAAATACAGATTCTGATTCAGAAGGTCTGAAGTGGGACCTGAATTTTTGTGTTTCCAGATGATGCTGTTGGCCCAGGTCACACACTAGCAAGTTGACTTTTCCTATAACATCCCATAGGTGGAGCAAAATCGCATTACCCCTGCCACCTAGAACTGCAAGGAGAAAATCAACAGCTACAGGACAACGATTTCCCTTGTGTTAAGCATGGATTTAATTCTAGGCTGCCTTCACATGATGGATGAACCTTACAGATCATTACCAATTTAAAGTAAAAAGACATCGATGTCAGCTTTTGTCATCCCTGTTACCTGTCACGATTGTAGAACACCATGTTGTGAAAGACTGAATTTACTCAGAGGTCCATGATTAGTGGCACACTGTCCATGTTCAACATCGAATTTCAAACCTGAAATTTAAAAGCTGAAGATGCCTGAGAGTCATATGACATCCCTTTATGGAAGAGAGAGTGCTTCACTAGGATTCCAGAGGCTTGAAATAAAGTCTGAGCTCTGTCATTCACTTGCCGGTGACTTTGAATAATGCCGTCCACCCTTCTGAGGCTCAGATGTGACATGAATAGTTGTTGGGTGACCATGACATATGAAGCAACCCAGAATGGCTGCCTTTCTGCTAAGTAAGCATCAGGACCACATAGCTTCTCAGTGATGAGACCCTCACAAGCCTGGTTTGAGAATTCTGATGTGGCTGCAGGCAGACAACAGTGCTATGGGATCAGCACCACCTGGGAATGGGGGCAGCTGTCCTCTCTAACCCCAGTGTCACGTGCTGAGGTGATGCCAACATTCTTCTCTTCCATCACAATACTCCAGAGCTCATCCTTGTCAGGATGTACTCAGATATGTCTCCGAGGAGTATCAGAGTACCTCCTGTCTCCTGTCATTGTTGCAGGAATTTAGGACTCACCCTGCTAGAAAGTCTGGTGTAGACAATTCTGCATAGACAATTGAAGAAAACTCAGTAACCAAATTCCCTACTTAACAGCCACTTCTATTCTCTAACCTGCTTTTGGAGGTTTTCTCCTCTTTTCCTCCTTCCTACTCTTTGCCCATATTGGCTACCCAGTCCTATGGACTGTAGGTTCCAGTCAACCAGCCTCAGAGCTCATTATTCTGGTTGCAAGCTGCCAATCACACCAGTTCCTCAAACTTTCTATTTTTTTCTCTTGGTGTTTGTACTTCTCCATCATTTCTCCTGTGGTTTCCATGTTTGGGATGAACAGGTACACACTACTATATATAAAAGAGATAAACAACAAGGAACTTCTGTATAACACAGGGAACTACATTCAATATCTTGTAATAACCTATAACAGAAAAGAACCTGAAAAAGAATAGATAGATAGATACGTGTAACTGAATCACTTTGCTATACACCTGAATTGTAAATTAACTATTTTTTAATATTTTTAAAATGTTAAAAAAAAAAAAAAAGCATATTGCTCTACCAGCTGAAACTTCTTCAACTTCATCCCGGCTATGGGATGTCCTGGTTTGTCCAGGACAGTCCTGGTTTACACCTGTTGTCCCAGGTTAGTAATTAGTTGAATCCCCTTTTACTCTCAAAAATATCCCGGTTTAGGGCTTCCCTGGTGGCGCAGTGGTTGAGAATCTGCCTGCCAATGCAGGGGACACGGGTTCAAGCCCTGGTCTGGGAAGATCCCACATGCCACGGAGCAACTAGGCCCGTGAGCCGCAACTACTGAGCCTGTGCATCTGGAGCCTGTGCTCCGCAACAAGAGAGGCTGCGATAGTGAGAGGCCCGCGCACCGCAATGAAGAGCGGCCCCCGCTTGCCGCAACTAGAGAAAGCCCTCGCACAGAAACGAAGACCCAACACAGACAAATTAATTAATTAATTAATTTTTTTTAAAGTTGCAAAATGTAATTTAAAAAAATAAATAATAAAATACCACCTTAAAAAAAAAAGTCCCAGTTTAGAAGATAAACTATATAATCATGCTATGTGGAAGCAACTCCAGCAAGATGGAAAAGTCAACCATGCCAGAGAGGATGAAACATTCATAAACATGGTCGACACTAGCTATGGTGTGAGCAGAAAATTCACCAAAAGAAATACAGGTAGAAGTGTACATCACACTGATGAATATGTGCTCCTGGGCCAGACTTCTTTGCTTTAGGTACAAGATGCAAAAAAACAAACAAACAAAAAAACCCCCCCAAAAAAAACAACTTCACGAGCAAAACTGTGAGTTGTACTTCTTAAGAAAGAGAATAAAATAATATAACAAGGCTTATTACCAAGCAAATAGATCAGCAGAATGAACGTCCACAATTCTACCTTGGTAGAAACCACTGGGGATAAGCCTCCATCAGTGGAAGGTGGGCAGCATGCAGGACCCTGTGGAAGGACCTGAGGCTTTGGGATAAATCAGACTAGAATTAGGATACTGCCTTCTCTTCGAATGGTGTGACCTTGGGCAGATGGCTTCATGTGTCTGAACCTTTGTTTCATCACTTATGAAAGGAGAGAGTTCAATTAGCCATTGGTTTTCAAACTAGGCTCTGCAGGGCCCAAGGGTTTCGCCTTTCAGACCCATGGCGGGAGGGGTGTGGAAGGAAAACTTAAGTTTTCCCACCACTTTTACATGTTTTATATCAAGCAGTGAGCTCTCTTAAGATGTTTTAAATTTGATCTTGAGATATTAATTTGTTTGAAGAAAAGAGTTTGTTGCAAAAATAAAATGTGAACAAATACGGGTTAGATGGTCTCTAAGATCTCTTCCCAACTCTAGTAGACATGGTTCTGAGGCCTCGGGTAACGTCAGCAGTTAGTGAACTGACAGATGGAAGTGGGCAGAAGATTCCTCTGATGCCTGCAGAGACTTGCTTTCAAGGGCAGACCAGATGGGCCTTAATGTGTGCACTGCTTCATTAGGGAGGCTAATGAAGACCAGGGTGTGTCTGAGGAACGAGTGTTTACAGACACATGGAGGTGTGGCTGGGAGATGTCTTAGCTGGAGAGGAACATTCCTAGGCCTCTGAAAAGTGTTCCTAGAAGTATCCTCCATTACTCATAAAGATCCAGAGATTCTAAGTTGGTCCTAGACTGATTCTAGATTATTAGGAGAAAGTCTGGTGTCTGAAAATTATTGCCAGTATCTTCAAAATTCTTAATAATTGTAATAAGGAAGGAAGGAAGGAAGGGAAGGAGGGAGGGAGGAAAGAAAGGAAGGAAGGAAGGGAGAAAGAAAAGTCTGGTATATTCTAGCACTTCAGGGCATTGGGCAGCATATATAAATTTAAAGAGTAAAACGTCTTTTTCTCTGGAGTAAAAATCAGAAGTCTAAACATTTAAATAAGACCCATTAATGAGGACAAAGGTGGATCAGGGAACCATGGTCTTTTTCCCACATGCTGCATATACCAGGAATCAAGAGAAAAAAAAGTAGATAATGGTGAGTGTGTGACAGAGGTGCTTTCTTTCACTGACCTGGAAGAAAATGGAGTCTTGAACCAGAAGAAAAATACTAGCATCACTAAAGGGCTTTGTGTCCTGGCTACGAAGTCAGATATACCTTAGGAATCAAAATTTAAACCTGGGAGACTGGTTTCCTTTTCTCTGTAAAAGCACCAGATAAGAAGTTAGGCTTCAGACTGAACTTGAATGAAAATCATTTGTGCAGTCTTCTTTCTGTCTTAATCAAAAAAATGGGATTCCTTGGGCTTCCCTGGTGGCGCAGTGGTTGAGTGTCCTCCTGCCGATGCAGGGGACGCGGGTTCATGCCCCGGTCCGGGAGGATCCCACATGCCGCGGAGCGGCTGGGCCCGTGAGCCATGGCCACTGAGCCTGCGCGACCGGAGCCTGTGCTCCGTAACGGGAGAGGCCACAACAGTGAGAGGCCCGCGTACCGCAAAAAAAAAAAAAAGGGATTCCTTACATTTTATATGCGATTAGTCTCATATCTGAAATACTTTTAAATTCTGGTTAGATTTGGAGTTTGTTTGAATCTAGTCTTGATCATTTAAGAATGATTCAGTTGGTTGCTGTTTCTTATTTCATTAGACTCCTAATCATGCCCTGATGTTATTTTTAAGACTATCCAGGGATTTCTACTGCCTAAGAGATAAAGCCCAAAGTCTTTACATTAAAGACTTTCATTATCACACACCAGCTTACTTTTTCAGTCTCGTGTCTTTATGATCTAGAAGCACCAGGTTACCCACTAATGGCCAAGCACACCGTTTGCCTTCTTCCTACTGTCCATTCATTTACCCTCAGTACTACCTCGTTCATGATGCTTTCCAGATACCGGGGCCCCAGGCAGAACGGATCACCTTCCTGTGCTCCTAGAATCTTCTGCTCCCATTGTTGGCCCAGCAGGGATCTCACTGGTCCTCAAAAGCCATGGGTGCGACTCTCTTGTTGTATAGGCAGTGACAAGCATTAGGACAGGGACTATGCCTATTCCTCTTTATAACTCTGGCATCTAACACAGAGCCTGGCACATGGTAGTTGCTCAAGAAATCTTTGTAGAAAAAAAAAATGTTTCTAACGAGTGAATTCTCAATGGCATCTAGAAATTAGGGGACTGAGCAGTTCTCTACAGGGTGGATCCTTCTTTTGTCTGTTTTAAATGTATAAGTTTATTTACTAGTTGTAAAATGAAGAGCACTGTGGGTCTTTTGAAACTAAATCTTTCCAGTTTAGGATGACATGTTTTTGGTTTTGGGGTTTTTTTCTAGGTGGCTTTTTAAATATTTTATTTTTAAAAAATTTTTATTGAAGTGTAGTTGATTTACAATGTTGTGTTAGTTTCAGGTGTACAGCAAAGTGAATCAGATATATATAGATATATACAGATATAGATATCTATATATCTATAACTATAGATATAAAAGAGCCCAAGGAACCGCTCCCACCCTTGAGTGAAGACTTCCTCCTTAATGCTTTGTCCAAGGACTTTACCATTCCCCCAAACACTTCATCTCTTCAATTTGAAGATGCTAAACTTTCGGCTGTCATCTCTGAAGTAGTTTCCCAAACCCCAGCTCCACCCACCCACTATGCAGGTCCACCCCCTGACACTTCGCAGAGTGATGACAAAGAACTTGACAATGCCCTGGATCAACTTTCTGACAGTCTCAGGCAAAGACAGCCTGACCCAGATGGGAACAAACCCCGGAGGATAAAGTCAAGGAAAAAGCGAAAGCTGAACACAGAGACAAACTGGGAGAAAGGAATGACACCATCCCACCTGAATATCGACATCTCTTGGATGATGACGATGAGGGCAAATCAGCGACACCACCTACAAAGAGACCTGAGGCATCAAAGAAACCTGCAGATGCCCAAGACCTCATTGATGCCCTCTCAGGGGACTTTGACAGCTGTCCCTCAACTACAGAAACCTCAGAGAACACAGCAAAGGGCAAAGACAAGAAAACTGCTTCCAGCTCCAAAGCACCCAAGAATGGGTATAAAGCAAAGGATTCTGCAAAGGCAAAGGAGGAAACTTCCAAGCGAAAAGCTGATGGAAAAAGTACAAATTAAAGTTCACACTATTTGATATCTGCATATAAAATCTTCATCTGGTAGATGGTGACTTTTGAAGAGCAAAAGGCTTTGACAGCAGAAATATTTTCTGAGTGGCTTCCAGACAGTGGCATTTGTTGAGTCTTTTGACATCCTAAACATTATTTGTTATTCTTTTCCTGAAAAGAAACTGAATTTGTCTGGTTCACCTGTGTTATTCTACTGAGTATTGATAAACTTTGAATATCTATATATCTATATCTATTTACATTTACATTCTCTTCCTTTATAGATTATTACAAGATACTGAGTATAGTTCCCTGTGCTGTACAGTAGGTCCTTGTTGTTTACCTGTTATATATATAGTAGTGTGTATATTTTAATCCCAAACTCCTAATTTATCCCTCCCCTCCTTCCCCTTTGGTAACCATAAGTTTATTTTCTATGTCTGTGAGTCTATTTCTGTTTTGTAAATAAGTTCATTTATATCATTTTTTTAGATTCCACTTATAAGCAATATCATATATTTGTCTCTGACTTACTTCACTAAGTATGATGATCTCTAGGTCCATGCATGTTGCCACAGATGGCATTATTTCATTCTTTCTTATGGCTGAGTAATATTCCATTGTATATATATCCCCCCCCTTCAAAATGTCCATAGAACTGCCATTCTCCCATAAAGAAAAATTAGCAAAAAGTCTGCATCAACTTTGCAAAACAAGGAAGGGCATTTTCTGCATGAAAAAAACTCTGAGGACTTTCTGTTAAGTGTAGTGGTGATCCGAGCCCACCCACAGTTTCAGACACGCAGTGCAGCACACACCTGAGCAGTAAAGGAAAAAGCACCCAGAGGTGAGCTTGAAAGCCACTGACTTGAGAGTTTGGTGGAACGACATGTGAGTAGCGTTAAAATATTGCTGGAATAAGTGGGAAAGTTGAGGCCAGTTGACAAAGCTGACAACATCTTTGAAAGATGATTCAAATAAACTCTACATGAAAAAAAATTATGAGACAGGGAAATGTGAACAGAGACTGGATATTTAATGATTTCAAGTAATTACTGTTAGAAACAGACTCACAGACATAGAGAACAGACTTGTGGTTGCCAAGGGGGAAGAGGGGAAGAAGAGGGATGGACGGGGAGTTGGGGGTTAGTAGATGCAAAGTATTACATTTAGAACGGATAAACAAAAAGATCCTACTGTATAGCACAGGGAACTATATCCAGTCTCCTGGGATAAACCATAATAGAAAAGAATATTTTAAAAAGAATGTATATATATGTATAACTGAGTCATTTTGCCGTACAGCAGAAATTAGCACAACCTTGTAAATCAACTATACATCAATTTTTAAACATACATTTATTTATTTATTTATTTGTTTATTTATTTATTTATTTATGGCTGCGTTGGGTCTTCGTTGCTGTGCTCGGGCTTTCTCTAGTTGCGGTGCGCGGGGGCTACTCTTCGTTGCAGTGCACAGGCTTCTTGCGGTGGCTTCTCTTGTTGCGGATCACGGGCTCTAGGCACGCGGGCTTCAGTAGCTGTGGCTTGCAGGCTCAGTAGTTGTGGCTCTTGGGCTGTAGAGCACAGGCTCAGTAGTTGTGGCGCATGGGCTTAGTTGCTTCATGGCATGTGGCATCTTCCCAGACCAGGGCTCGAACCCGTGTTCCCTGCATTGGCAGGTGGATTCTTAACCACTGCGCCACCAGGGAAGTCCCGTATACATCAATTTTTTAAAATAAAATAAAATAAATAAATAAATAATTAAAAGTAATTACTGTTAGAATTTTTAGATATAGTAATGGGACATAGGACTTTGGTTGTGCTTTTTAGAAAGAGTTTATATTTTTCAGAGACATATACTGAAATAGAGTTCATCCTCATTATTTGTGATTCCATCTTTGCGAATTTGCCTCCTGCTAAAATTTATTTGTATCCCCAAAATGGATGCTCACGGTGTTTTTACAGTCATTGGAGGACATGAGCGGAGGGGTGAAAACTGAGTCATCCGACACCCCACCTGAGGTCAGCAAGGCAGCAGCCGCCCTTGTGTCCCTTTTGCCATCCATTTAGTGCTACATGTTTTGCATTTGTGTGCCTTTTGCTGGTGACTTTATTGTTTAAAAGGGTCCTCAAGCATATGCTGAAGTGCTGTCTGGTGTCCCTAAGCGTGGGAAGGCTGTGATGTGCATTTTGGAAGAAAGATAAGTGTGTAAGATAAGTTTCCTTGAGGCATGAGTTACGGCTCTGTTGGCCATGAGCTCTGTGTTAAGGAATCCATGATATATGGTCACCAAGGTGTCTTTAAACAGACGTACACATAAAACAAGGGTATGTATTAATCAGTTGACAAAAAGTTTGTGACCAGAGGCTCTCAGGAACCTAACCCTGTATGTTTCCAAGAGCCATTGTTGAGTATTTGCTATTTCGGTATTCACGAGACTTTAAAAAACATCACTACCACAAGTAACAAGAATCAGCTGTCAACACGGATGAACTGATGTGTGTCTGAAATTTGCTTCAGAATCATCCAGAGGACCAGAAGCAGGAATATAAATGAAACAGGTTAGCCCTGAGTAACTCTCTGAAGGAAAGTTCATTACACTCTTCTCTCAACTTTTGTATATATTTGAAATTGCCCATAACCAAAAGGTTTTATTTTTAAAAGAGAGAGTGAGAGAGAAGAGCAGAAACCCAAGGGTGGCCTTTTCTTCAGGCATTAAAAGAATCATTTCATGTATTCTCTAAAGAAATATAATTATTTAGAAGGAGGATGAATTAAATTTCACGTTCAGTATAAATGATTCAGGGCCATGTAAAGTTAATATATACAAATCCGCAGAAGCAAAAGACAGTGAACGAGTGTGGGCTTTTATAACTTGTAAGGTAATATAGAAACTTCCACATTGTTTTAGAAAATGAAAAGCGAAAGGCAAGAGACATCTAAATAAAAGACCACGTTCTGCCATTTCATTATAATAAAGCTCAGTTTCTAACCTTCACTCTTGTTTATCCCATTAATAAAACTGCTTCAGGCTCCTGGGAGGGCTTGGGCCCCTCTGCCCCAGCTTAGCCTCTGAGAGTTCAGAGCAGGTCAAGGGCGGGGCGAACGCCCTACTTTATCTCCATCGGTTTCCATCACGATGCCTCCACTTGTACTCAAGCCCTCGGACACTAATTCAAGTCACTTGTCCCAAGTTAAAGCCTTTCTATCATTCCATCTTCCCTCACCTCTAACAGTGTTCTCCAAATACATCCTGAGTGGTCCTAGAGCTCCAGGGAGATTTCCCAGGAGTGGGAAGAACAGGGAAAACTAAAGCACCCCGCAGCATGGAACCACACCACTTTTCTTTTTAATTGTGGTATAGTTGATTTACAATGTTGTGTTAATTTCTGCTGTACAGCAAAGTGATTCATTTATACATATATATACATTCTTTTTTTATATATTCTTTTCCATTATGGTTTATCCCAGGGTATTGAATATAGTTCCCTGTGCTTTACAGTAGGACCTTTTTGTTTATCCATCCTGTATATAATAGCTCACATCTGCTAAACCCAAACTCCCACTCCATCCCTCCCACAACCCCCTTCCCCTTGGCAACCACCCGTCTGTTCTCTGTGTCCCTAATTCTGCTTCTGTTTCATAGATAGGTTCATTTGTATCATTTTTTTAAAGATTCCACATATAAGCAATATCATACGATATTTCTCTTTCTCTGTCTGACCTACTTTACTCAGTATGATAATCTCTGGTTGCATTCACATTGCTGCTAATGGCATTATTTCACTCTTTTTTATGGCTAGGTAATATTCCATTGTATATATGTTCCACGTCTTCTTTATGCATGCATCCGTTGATGGACATTTAGGTTGTTTCCGTGTCTTGGCTATTGTAAATAGTGCTGCTATGAACATAGGGGTGCATGTATCTTTTTGAATTAACAGTTTTGTCCAGATATAGGCCCAGGAGCGGGGTGGCTGGATCATATGGTAGCTCTATTTTTAGTTTTCTGAGGAACCTTCATACTGTTTTCCATAGTGGCTGCACAAACTTACATTCACACCAACAGTGTAGGAGAGAACCACACCGCTTTTATCTGCTTTATAATTTGGGTTTTGCACAAGATTTTGCAAGGGGAAAAAAATAGTCTGCTTCTTAGAAAAAAAAAATTGCACAAGCCAAGCTTCTGAGATACACGGTACACTGTGGGGACATGAGGGCTTGATGAGACACATCACAGCTGTTCCCTGTGAACCTGGCTCACTTCAGGTGAAAGACACACTTCCTCGGAACATTTCACTCTGTTTCTTTAGAGAAACCGAGCCCTTCTGCAGCCCAGATCAACAGCAGTACCTCTGAGATGCTTAGCGCTGGCCGCTTCAGGTTGAGAAAGGTTTGGAGGACCCTGAGAGATTTTCGAGTCACCGTCCTCAATCCCATGTCTTGAGAGCCTTTTGTTTGCCGGTTGTTGCGCTGGTTCCTTTGCATTTATTATTTTATTTAATCCTCTCAACAAACTTGCCAGCTAGGTGGTGGCTTTCTCATGTATTAGTCAGCACCCTTTTACAGGCAAGTGACAGACACCCAGACCCTAAGCCACAGAAACTCACAGGAACCAAGTGCAAGAAACACCAGACAGAGCCTGTCTCTGGAAGGACCAAAACCCAGGGCTCCAACACTGAAAGGATGGCCACTGCCTTCACTCTCCTTGGTGTCTATCTTCACCTTGACTTGAACCCACAGAGGGGTCACTGGACGTGCTTGCTTTGTCACTGCAGTATTCTCAGCAGATAGACCAATGCCTGGCATGTGGAAGGCACTCAAAATATAACTATTGAATGAATGGATGGAGTGAAATCAGGATATGGAGTTTTGTAAGTCCCATTACCCTATGCTCATACCAAAGACACAGGCACTTCCCAGTGTACAGTGTATCAAGGTGAGCACTGAGCAAGTGCATCCCCCAGCCTCTCTCCAGCCAGCCTCCATTAATAGATTATTACATCTTTTCCCTCATATTTAGCTAAGTTATAATTCCACATGTTTTTTTTTTAATGTGATATGTGTGACTCTAGAGGTAAAACAAGACCAGAATACTCTCTATGAAATATACAGGCAGGTGTGCACACACAGCTGCCGTTGACTTTGGGTTATTGCGGAGACTACCACAGTTTTTTAAGGAGTAATCCCTCTATGTTACAGTCTACCAAGTAATTTCACTATGCTTTTATAATTTTAATTTGGAAAAGAAGCATCTTCCTATGGGTTTGGTCCTGAAGAAAGTCGAGTACTTGACCTCAGATCTCCCTACATAAAATGAAAGTTTTAGACAAAAGGTTCAAGGAATCTTCTGGTTCCTTCTAAATTTCCTTCTACTTGTCACTCACCCACACTTATGCCTAGTTCCCATCAGTATTTGTTCACTACAGTAAGTCCCCTACATATGAACAAGTTCCGTTCAGAGAGCGGGTTTGTAAGTCCAGTTTGTTCGTAAGTGCAACAACGTTAGCCTAGGTACCCAGCTAACACAATTGGCTATATTGTACTGTACAGGTTTATAATACTTTTCACACAAATAATACATTAAAAAAATTTAAAAAATAAAACATTTTTAATCTTACAGTACAGTATCTTGAAAAGTACAGTAGTACAGCACAACAGCTGGCACACAGGGGCTGGCATTGAGTGAACAGGCAAGATGAGCTACTGACTGGAGGAGGGAGAGGAGGTGGGAGATGGCAGAGCTGAAGGATTGTCAGCAGTAGGAGACGGAGGGCAAGCTGCAATTTCACTCACGCCTGACGTTGATGGCACAGGTTCTGGTTCCTTGCTGGAACCAGATGCACGTTCGCATCTTTGAAAGTTCGAAACTTGAAGGTTCGTATATAGGGGACTTATGTACTTGGGACCAAATCCAGTGTATTTTCCTCCATTTGGGCTTTTAAGAAGATGCTATATTTCCCCTACATCAGCCTCAGGAAGGCACTCCAATACTTAAGAAAATATAAGATGCTAGTAAGGCTTCTAGAAAGGGAAACAGACAATAAACAAATAATACCATAATATGTTATATAATATAGAATTCATTATCTATTAATTTTATTAAATTAGTTAAGATATATAATGTCAGGCAGTAAAAAGGTAAAGACATAAAGCAATGCTGTCCAATAGAAGTTTTTAATTTCTACTAGCCACATTTAAAAAGTAAAAAGAAAGTGGTAAAATTAATTTTCATAATATATTTTAGAAAACCAAATATATCCAAACTATGGTCAACATGTAATGAATATAAACATTGAGCTATTTTACATGATTGTCTTCTCATACTAAATCTCCAAAATTCATTTAAAAAAATCTTTGAAACCGAAGTATATTTGACACTTTCAGCATATTTCAGTGTGGGTGCTCAATGTTCCATGGTTAAAGTGGAATTGGTAGTCACATCAAACAATAAAGTTGTTTAACAGTAAAATCATTTACACCCCATCAGTTTTTAAATTTAAGTTAAAGACAATTAAAAATTCAGTGACACTAGTCACATACCGTGTGCCATATAGCCATGTGTCTCATGACCACCACATGGAACGGCAAAGCAGAGGGAGTTACAGGGTGGGAGACGAGGGAGAAGGCAGTTTCAAGTAAAGAAGTCAGGAAGATCTTGTGTGGAGATGACCCTCGAGCAGAGACATGAATGGAATGAGCGAGGGAGTCTGCCAAGATGGGAGAGAACAGCATTCCAGGAAAAGAGAAATAAAAATTGCAAAGGTCCTGAAAATGGGACCATAAATCCCAACGCATGTACAACCTCCAAAGACACGACCTTGGGAGTCTATTCTACTTGTTCTAAGGACGCCATGGTGGTGCAGTATCTCTTTGGTGTTTGGGGCACAAGGTTCCTAAAATATGCATTGTTTCCCCTTTCTGCGGTTCATTAGAACAAAACACGAGATTCATGTGCGTGATGAGAAGGATGTGAATGGAGTTTGAGGCTCTGTGTCTGGTCTTAGGGCTGAGCCAGCTGTCTCCCTCTGGCTTTATGGTGTGCGCCACTAAAGAGAAATCCAAAGAACAAACTTTCTGGATCACACCTGGCAGCGAGGTGCTGCTTGCTCTCAGCCACCTCTGTCCTTGAGAAGGGTTCCTGGTGTCCCTCTGCATTTAGCTAATCTCGGTGTTATTTTCTCTCAGCGGTTTTCTGGACAGCTGACACCTTTGCCAGTGATAATCAGAAGTAGGTTTCCAAACAGTGCTATTCACGGCCCACTCAGAGCATCTGAGCAAATGGATGAAAGCCCTCCTTATCTCTGCTTTTTCTTAGGCAAGTTAGACAGAGGTGTGTAGCGGCTGAATAATCTCAACCAGGGACAAAAAGTCTAGAGGAACCAAAAGACCAAGAGCTGAAAGGCCTCTCAAGTGGGCCCTGAGCTCCAGGTCAGGGAGCACCCAAGGTTGAGTGAAGTTGGGGAGCCAGTTCTTTCTCCACACTTCGATATCCCTGTGCAAAAAGCAAAATACCTGAGTGTGTGCACAGTATTGCTGAAATGAATCAGAAAGAAGAGTTTAAGATAAATCAAAAATAGATTCTGTGGGCTTCCCTGGTGGCGCAGTGGTTGAGAGTCTGCCTGCCGATGCAGGGGACACGGGTTTGTGCCCTGGTCCGGGAAGATCCCACATGCCGCGGAACGGCTGGGCCCGTGAGCCATGGCCGCTGAGCCTGCGCGTCTGGAGCCTGTGCTCTGCAACAGGAGAGGCCACAACAGTGAGAGGCCCGCGTACCACACACACACACAAAAAAAAAAAAAACAAAAAAAAGATTCTGTGAGGGTGATGGGTTGAAAGCTTTTTTCTTTTTATCAAAATTGTCTTTAATAATTAGTATTGATTAAAAGTTGAAAAAGTGAAAAGATGCCCACTACCACTAATCATTGGAGAAGGGAAAATCAAAGCCAAATGAGATGTCCCCTCACACTTGTTAGAATGGCTATCGTCAAAAAGACAAGAGATAACAAGTGTTTGCCTGGATGTGGCGAAAAGGGGACCCTGGGAACACTGTTGGTGGGAATGGAAATTGGTGCAGCCACTATGGAAAACAGTATGGAAGTTCCTCAAAAAATGAAAAATAGAACTACCATGTGATCCAGCAATCCCACCTCTGGGCATATAGCCAAAGGAGGTAAAGTCATTATCTCAAAGAGAGATCTTCACCCCCATGTTCACTGCAGCATTATTCACAATAACCAAGACATGGAAACAACCTAAATGTCCATTGATGGATGAATGGATAAAGAAAAAGTAGTATACTGTTTACAGTGGAATATTATCAGCCATAACAAGGAGGAAATCCTGCGATTTGCAGCAGCATGAATGGACCTTGAGGGCGTTATGCTAAGTGAAATAAGTCAGACTGAGAAAGATAAACACTGTATGATATCACTTATATGTAGAATTGAAAAAAGCCAAACTCATGGAAACAGAGAGAGTAAAGTGGTGGTTGCCTGGGATCGGGGGTTGGGGGAAATGAGAAGATGATGGACAAAAGGTACAGATTTCCTGTTATAAGATGAATAAGTTCTGGGGAGCTGATATACAGCATGGTGATGATAGTTAATAATTCTGTGTTATATACTTGAAAGTTGCTAAGAGGGTAGATCTTAAATGTTCTCACCACAAAAAAGAAATGGAACTGCATGACCCCATGGGACTAATGCTACGTAGGTGATCATTTTGCAACATGTAAGTGTTTCACATCAATAGGTTGTGCACCTTAAACTTAGACAATGTTATATGTCAGTTATCTCAATAACACTGGAGGTGGGGAAAGTTGGAAAACAAAAGTTCTTGCAACTTTTCATTTAAGGTTAGTCCTGTCCTGTCTTTCAACACTATCAGCCTCGATGAGGCTGCTTCCAGAGAAAGTTTGCCCAGGCTTGACTTGAGCCCATTCCCTGAATTAAAGCCCCATGAGGGTGAGAGTATGCCTGTCCTGTTCACCAAATAGCCTCAAAAGCTCACACAGAAGTGACACTTAGAAAATATTTGCTGAATATTGAAGGGCCAATGTCACGTAAGAAGTCATCACCCAAACTACAGAACAGGAGAAGAAAGCAGAAAACAGGAACCCTGTGCCTGGTTGGGGGACGAGGGGAACATGAGGTTTTAGAAAATGAGACCCTGAAGGCGTATCTGGGGTGAGATGAGGAAGGAGGTTCCAGGCTGTGTAGAGAGCTGCTTTGAAGTCCATCAAAAAGCTCTGGATTTTTAAGTCCAGGGACGCAAGGCACTGGAGGTGCAATAGCACCTGCCCTTGGAGGTTCAGGGTGTTTGAACCTGAATATGTGTCTGCTCTGAGCCTTGGGAGCTAAGATAAATCAGGCACTGGACTCAGCCCCATGACCATTTAACGCTAATGGTGAGCCCCGGGCGCCCAGACCAGCAGCTGCCAGTTAAGAGGGGGGCTCAGGGCTCCCTCAGGGGAGAACCAGGAAACAACGGGGAGCAAAGGACTCCCCTTGGTCCTCCAGTCTGATAGCATCTCCATCCTCGGACCTTCCGTAATCATATCTGAAGCTCTCTCCATTAGGAGGGAGAGCAGACTTTCTGTGCTCTTGGAGAAGGAAGATTTCAGCTCAGTCTGATAAAGAACATTCTAGAATCCACCAAACCACACAGAGAGTAGGCTGCCTCCTGAATCAAGGTCACGACCCCAGCCTGAGGGGCCACATCAGCGGCATCATGGGGGGGAATCTCCATTCGGAGGGAGTTGAACTTGGTTTTCCACCTGTCTAATGATAGCACCCCTTTGTGAGTGGAACCAGCAGCTGTGGCCCACGCCAGGCGCCCTGAGCACACCCCTGCTCCCCTCCAGCCTCTGAGCAGTCAGGACCACAAAGCCAGGTGGCCCCCTTGTCCCCTGCCAGTAGGGGGACCACGTAATCAATCATGCAAATTTGGACACTTTTACAAGTGAAAGGGGACAGTAATATTTATTATAACATACCACAACAGGGCAGATAGGGAGCCGTGGTCCCCTAACTGGAGTGCACCAGCAGCAGAAATGCCCAGCCTTATGGTGGGACCTGTGATTCTAAACCACATCATTGATGAATGGGCTAAAAATCTGCCTGGTGCTATTAGAGCCTGAGGATCTCAATGAATCTAGCAATAAGTATAACATGGGGTGTTATGTAAAGCCTCTTGGCTGGGAAGTCTGTTGGATACAGAACAAACACATCGTGTGGGGTTACGGTTGAAGCAGAGGCCTCAGGTTGGAAGAGCAGAGGTGATTAAGAGGAAGCAGGGCTGGGGTGAGACGTGTTTCAAAACTGCATTTCCAAAGAGACCTTTAAACCCTCTTAAAATAAGAATAAGAAACTCTCAACTGTCTGTATCCAGTTATACCATTTTCTTTTATCTGGACGGCTCTGGGGGATATCTAGAATAGAATCGGGGGAGATAAAGCCCTCTGCTATACTGTCTCCTCATAGCACCGTCACCAAGCCACGCCCCCAAGCTGGCACTGCCTGGGTTTGCTAAGGAGCAGCCATAGGACCAGGCATGTTTCTAAACATCTGAATGTCAGGTCCGCGTCTGTGAAGCCCAGCACAGAGGCCTTTGCCCCTGGGTTTCCATCGTGGCCCAGACCTCTGTGACTTCACTCTCTACTGACCTTCACAGCAAACCAGCTGACGTCATGCCAAGCCCTGCAGACCTACCAGGGTGACTCATTTAACAATATTTGTAATCTTTGAAAGGTGCAGTTGCTCCATAAAAGAGTTAAAAAAGAACCAAGTCAGGAGTCCCTCTGGTGCAATTTTTTTTTTTTTTTTTTGTTTTTTGTTTTTTGTTTTTTGCGGTACGCGGGCCTCCCACTGCCGCGGCCTCTCCTGCCGCAGAGCATAGGCTCCGGACGCGCAGGCCCAGCGGCCATGGCTCACGGGCCCAGCCGCTCCGCGGCACGTGGGATCCTCCCGGACCGGGGCACGAACCCGCGTCCCCCGCATCGGCAGGCGGACTCCCAACCACTGCGCCACCAGGGAAGCCCCCTCTGGTGCAATTTTATTATGGCCTGTGCTCTTACTTTCTTCCACTGGCTTCCTATCACCCCACTCCCCCATCCCCAGGCTCAGACTCACACTGGAATAGTTTGCAAAACTCCAGTCTTTTCTGATTGGGTCCATCTGAATGGAGCCGCACCACTGTCTTCACAAATGGCATTTCCATTAACATTTCTATTTCCGTCCATTCGGGGCACCTAAAGATTTCCCACCAAGATTTACATCATCTATTTTAAGAAAGTGCTTTTAAAAAGCCAGCGCTTTGGCTAAGTTTAAGTCTGACTTTCTCAAGGGATGCTTAAAAGAAATACACAAAGCTTTTTTTAAAAGAACCTTTGTAAGTTCAAAATAACATTCCAAAAGGAGTCACTAGAAAAACATTCAGGGGAAGAGAAAGATTTTCTTTTTTTTTCTTGCGTTTGGGGCAGTCCTGGCTTCATCCTCATGTTCTATGTTTGTTTTTTGACGCACAAAAGTCAAACAGCCCTACGAGTCAGGTAATAATTGAAAGAAAAATGGGTTGTGCCTCCCGTATCTAGGATATTTACAACAGAGGGAAGAGTCAAGCCTGTCTGGATCCATTATTCAATAGGCCGGGTAGAAAGAGAAGATTCTGACAAATGGTGGATCAAAGGCAGAGCTTTGGAGATTCTCTTAGATCTTAGGGGAGCAGTGTCAGAACCATTGCCCAACTATGCCAACTGTAACTTTCCATCAGGCTGATGACCCACGATCTTCTGATGCCATAGCCCCATGGAATGCCTGAGATGCTTGGACAGCTGCCAATCAAGAAGATCAGCCGTGGATGATTACTTCAACAAAATTGAGATTTGAGATGATTGTTCTCCTAGGCATGGAGACAGACCTCTGCTGACAAAGCAAGATGAATGTGTTAGCCTACGGTGTTTGTTTTTCTCTTTCTGACTTACTTCGCTCTGTATGCTAACACATATATATGGAATCTAAGGAAAAAAAAAAAAAAGGTCATGAAGAACCTAGGGGTAAGACGGGAATAAAGACACAGACCTACTATAGAGAATGGACTTGAGGATATGGGGAGGGGGAAGGGTAAGCTAGGTCAAAGTGAGAGAGTGGCATGGACATATATACACTACCAAACATAAAACAGATAGCTAGTGGGAAGCAGCCGCATAGCACAGGGAGATCAGCTCGGTGCTTTGTGACCACCTAGAGGGGTGGGATAGGGAGGGTGGGAGGGAGGGAGACGCAAGAGGGAAGAGATATGGGGACATATGTAGATGTATAACTGATTCACTTTGTTATAAAGCAGAAACTAACACACCATTGTAAAGCAATTATACTCCAATAAAGATGTTAAAAAAAATTAAAAAGATGAATGGCATCTCAGTGAAAAATGGGTTTTGCTGCTAAAACTGAAAAACCATAATAGTGGTCTAATCATAAAAAGAGTCAAAGAGGAGGTTTAGGACTAATATAGTGGGACCACAGTGTCATCCGGGTCCCAGGCTCCTAACTATTTCCTCTGCCACCTTGAACATGTGGCTTCCATTCTCCAGTTTACCTCATGGTCCCAGATAGCTGCCAGGTCACTATTCATCACGACTGCATTCCAAATAAAAGCAGAGAAGAGAGGGGGGGAAAGTGTGGTCCCTTCTCTCTTTGGAGTCCCACACAACACCTCCATTGCATCTCATTGGCCAGTTTGGTCACATGGCAATTAGGAGCCACAAAGCAGGCAGAGTTTCTACTTTGGAAAGGTATCCCCCCCGCCAGTCTCTTCCATAAATAGAGACGGCAGTGAGTCTTTTCATATCTTCCAGAGGCACCAACGTGCCTAAACTCAGCATTGTAGACTACAGAAGTCTTTACGAATGTTGGCTCACCCTTGGACATAAAAAATAATCCAGACATTTGAAAAGAATGCCATTTTCCATGACCTATAATAAATGGTAAGTGTCTACTCCTTAAAACAGTAGGTAAGAAGTATCTCCTGGGCTCTCTCCAGAAATGGATATGAAAAGATAACCTGTGTTTTACTCTAATAAAGATGTGGTATCCTAAATTCACTTTTGAGGGAAAATTAGAAAACCATTAGCTTCTAGAGAACCCACGCACTGTGCTTGCAAGGTTCACATCCAGATTCCCAGGTCTGCGTAATTCTACTCAGGATGGCTTAAGGGGTGCCAGTCTGGGTGGAAGTTACAGGAGAAATGGAGGTGGTAAAACCTGTCTTGAAGGTTACTTCCATAGCAAGCACAATGCCCATAATTTGTTCAAAGTCTGTTGATTTCAAGTTTCATTTTCCCCACTCCCATGACAAGGCAGCTTTGGAGACAGTCCTGTGTTGGAAGCTTTTTCAATGTTCCTACACAACAAATGTCTACAGGGCAGGTGCTACCACCAGAATCGGGCTGTATTCAGTACCTTTCCACGGGAACTGCTTCCCTGGATGCCTGCTCTAGGTTCTGAGCTGTTGACTGAAAATACTCAGTGGGTCTTTCAGCTTTAAATATTTCTTTCCATTTTAACACATGATACTTTGCTTCTTTCACACCAAAATATATAATGATGAACATCAAAGACTTATTTGAGACTGTGTCCATTATCTACACAGTATGGAAGGAAAAAAAAACCCAACATGTTGGTCATGAAACCATTCACTGAAACCGTTGTCTACAACAAACTCTGGTAACATAGCACTGATGGGGTCTTTTTAATGTATTTTCCCAGCCTGAGATATAATTGACGAGACTGTAAGACATTCAAAGTGTGCAACGTGACAATTTGACATATGCATACATTGTGAAAGGATCCTGCCCTACTGAGTTAATTAACCCATCCATCACCTTACATATTTCTCTTTTTTTGGTGGTAGTGGTGGGGGGATACATTTAAGTTCTACTCTCTTAGCAAATTTCAGTTACACAATACAGTGTTATCAACTATAGTCACCATGTTATGTATTAGATCCTCAGACCTTCATCTTATAACTGAAAGTGTGTACCCTTTTACCAACCTCTCCCTATTCCCCACCCAGCAGCCCCTGGCAAGTACTTTTCTACTCTGTGTTTCTGTGTTCAAGTTTTTTGCTTTATGTTTGTTGGGGGGTCCACTATGTCCCACTGTCTTCAGTAGGCAGATCTTGATGTAATTGACAGGAAAGTGTCTCCATCTTATTCTTTTCTTCCTCCTCTTCACCCCTATGCTCAGAGGCACAGGCCTGGTGCACACAGATAGGTTCAGGGACCTCCTGAAACTGCGTGTCCAGTTGTGTGTATATGTGTATTTGCATTGGGAGCAGGACACATATCAGATTCTCAAAGAGGCCTCTAGCCCTATTTTATACCTCAGCAATGCAAACCCCACCCACCAAGCCTAAACACGCAAGGTTGTCTCCTGCCTCCGAGTCTGCCAGGGGACAGAGAGGAGGCGTCCAGGTAGAGAGAGCCATGTTGTCTACCTGGTAAACTCTGGCTCAGCCTTCATATTCCAGAACAAAGCCTGTCTTCTCTGTAAAACTTTCTGAGACCTCTAAGCAGATACAGACTTTCTTTGCCTGGGTGGTGCTGCCTACACCTTACTTCATCATATCCTGTTGTTTGTTTATATGTTTTTCTTTCCATTTGTCTGTGAATTCTCTGAAGCTCAGATTGACTTTTCATGTAGGTATCAGCTAGTACTACAACTAGTACATCCCAGTGAGTTCCCACTGGTTGGGTAGGTGGGTGATTGGTTGGATGGATGGATGGATGGATGAATGGTGGGAAGATGGGTGGGTTAGTGGATGGGTTGATGGATAGATGGATGGATGGGTGGGTGGGCAGATGGGCAAATGGATGGATGGGTGGACGGGTGGATGGTGGATGGACAGATAAGCAGATGGATGGATGGTTGGGTCGATGGTGGATGAGTGGATGGATGGATGGACAGATGGATGGAGGCTTTCCTTTCATTGCCGGTTTTGCATTATCCACAGATCCACTTTTATGTTAGTCCTAATCTGTTAGTCATTTCCTTAACTCAGGGCTAATATTAATTGCAGTGCCTAATATTGCTGAATGTTTAGGCTTTAAAATAAGCCATCCTGGTTAACTGAACTTCGATCCATCCATTTCTGTTTTCTCTGGACAAATTCTAGAGCTGCAACTCTATTCTGTAAATGGGTCCTGTTTGGTTCCTGAATAACAAATAGTGTCTTCTCTTTGATGGGGGCTGTTTCATGCTTCTTCCTTTTTCGAGAAAGAAAACAATGTCCAGTCTCAGGCTTATCTGAATCTAGCACCATTTTCCACAAGTTGTTTTTGCCTCAACTACTTTACATGGCTCTCTATCAATTGCTGATCCCCGCTCTCCACAGTAACTAGGTTTAAAAAACTGTCAGTTTGGCTCCTTCCTGAGGTTTTGCTAATGTTTAAGCTTTCCAGTGCTGGCTTGCATGTTTTAAATTTGCTTATCTCTAAACTTACTCCCAAGAGCTGATGAACTTTCCCTTCCATGTTGATAAGCCATGAAAGAGTGAAAAATTAGGAGAGGAAAGAGTTACTGTCTCACAAGCTGCGAGTTTGCCTGTCTAGCGTGGCGTTTGGATGAGGCTCATTATTTGTGGCAATGGTGTGTTCCACAGGCAAAAATAACTTTTTAAAAAAAGAACATCTCTGTACCCTCCTGAAATCATCTCAAAAGGAATTCAAGATTTCTCATGAAACGTAGAAACCTTTATCATGGCCCGAGTGGGTCCTTGTGTACTTGGCCATGCCACATTAAGTCTAATCTCAGTAACATTAGGGTCCAGCAAAAGCTAATAGAGACTTGATGATGAGGTAATGAGAACAGAGGTCAAGGGTGGGAAACAGGTTTTCTATTTGGAGCCACACGACCATGGGAAAATCTCACTTGAGGACCATAAACTACCAAAAAAAACAATGGAAAGGACCATTCCAATATGGGACCTTTCCCTTACCTGATTTTAAATTAAGCACAAAGGAGGTCACATTTTGAGTAATAAATGAAAGCATATTATGTCAGCTTCACGTGAGAATCAGGTAAGGAAATGAGAAAGAGAAGGAAGGAGAGACAAAGGGAGAGGGAAACAGAGGAGAGGAGAGGATAAAGGAGAGAGAACATGGCTGGAAAAAATAACCAGCACTTCCTTTGTGCCAGGTACTCTTCTAGGTGCTTCATTCATATTGGTTGTTTTAACCATTGTAAATCTACAAGACCCATATTATTATTCTCTCTGAAGAAGTGACACATAGAGAGGTTAAGTAACTCTCACCCAGTCAACACACCTAACAGGTAGAGGAAGTGGGATTTGAACCCAAGAAGTCAGACTCCAGGGTCTTTGCCTTGACGACAGTGTGAGTGCAGATGCAACTGAGGGATTGGGAAAGCTGAGCTCTCCTGACACCAGGCTGACTGTTTATATCCCCTCGAAATTCATTGAAACCTCACCTTCAATGTGATGGTATTTGGAGGTGGGGCCTTTGGGAGGTGATTAGGTCATAAGGGTGGAGCCCTTATGAATGGGATTAGTGCCCTCATAAAAGAGACTCCAGGGAGTTCCTTCACCCCACCTCCCATGTAAAGACAGTTGTTTATGAACCAGAAAGTGGGCCCTCACCAAACATCAAATCTGTCAACACCTTCATCTTGGACATCCCAGCCTCCAGAACTGGGAGAAATAAATTTCTGTTGTTTATAAGCCACCCAGTCTGTGGTATCCCTTTATACAACAGGAATGGACTAAGACACCATGGAACTCCCATCCCAAATCCCGTTCAGGGTCCAGCTGCCCACATCCTTGCTTTGTACGTTCCACCCCGCTGCTCCCACCTTGGGCTCTTGATAAAGCATTTCCAAGTGCTTTCCTAAGAGTTCTTTCCCTCCCTAAGAGTTCTAGTCTAATAATAAGCTTTGCCTCTAGTTCAGAGGACACAGTAGGGAAAGCCCTGGATTCGAGGTAAGTTGCTTTGAGGGGTGTAGTGGATACAGTAATGTGACACCCAGAGCCCCCAGCTGCTTGGAGTGTTGGGGGCTGATGCCTTTCAGCTGAATCCCACTTAGAGATTTGCTCTCAACCAAAGAGAATTACCCAAGGTTAGATCCCCTCCCTAGGGGCACATACACTCAATGACTGGTCCATGAGGATGGGGATAAGGAGCCCCAGCCTCATTGCCTGAAGGTAGAATGACTCTGAAGGACCATACCAGCTCCAGAGCTCCTGGGATTCAGAGCCAGGACTAGGATGAGGAGATCGAGGTGCTCACCTCAGCTACAAAATTTAAGGGGGCACCAAAAGTCTCAGTAAACAAGACAGATACAATATTAATGCAATATTTTTTTTAATACTGCAAAAAAAAAGAATCCAGGAGAACTATCAAATTTTTCAATAAAGACTGACCTTGACCGGGGTGAGGAGAGTGAGGGCAGTCACATAAGTGCAGGGTTGGATTTTGACTGTATTTCAAATTTTGATAGTGTGTTCATGATGGATTTCTTAACATTAGCTTAAATATTTTTTTCACGTTGCATTAAAATATTATGGGGCTTCCCTGGTGGCGCAGTGGTTGAGAGTCTGCCTGCCGATGCAGGGGGTGTGGGTTCATGCCCCGGTCCGGGAAGATCCCACATGCCGCGGAGCAGCTAGGCCCGTGAGCCATGGCCGCTGAGCCTGTGTGTCTGGAGCCTGTGCTCTGCAACGGGAGAGGCCACAACAGTGAGAGGCCCGTGTACTGAAAAAAAAAAAAAAAAAAAAAAAAAAATATATATATATATATATATATATATATATATATATATAATGTATCATGATGACTGCATTTTCTGGCACCCCTTACATTTTGTCCCAAGGCAAGACTTGCTTCACCCTGGTCCCGGTTCTACTGGTATCTGCTGGGGTTTCCATGGCAATCACATCACAGCTTAACTTCTTTCCTTGCTTAATTCTGCTTTCCTCACTCTTGTAAGAACTATTCCCAACAAGCCTTCTACGTCCACACCTAACACTGTCAGAGTCTGTTTCCTGAGGATCCTGACTCAGGTCACAGAGACAGCTGGAGCAGGAAGCTTATATGATGGGCAAACTTGGGACTGAAGCTCAGCCCTGCAGCCTTCTCAAAGCATGATCCCAGGCAGGGCATGCAGTCCCCGTATCTCGGTTTTCCTCCAAAGTAAAATAAGAACGACAATGCCCATCATTGATTTGATCGTGGGTCTCTGTGAGGAGTAAATGAGCTAATGTAGGTAAAGAATTTAGTCTAGCAAATAATAGGTGTTTGAGAAACGTTCTTATCTTTCCCTGTTTCATCTCCATCTTTCCTGAAACCCTGAGACAGACAAGACTGGGAGCCTCGGTAAAAGGGATGAGAACCAGTGTCATTGGTTTTGCCAAATCAGCCTGGGTCCGACCCCCCTACAGCTAAATCAACACTCTTTATCCTTTGGCTGCTGATAACCTGATCCACTGCTTCCTGGTAAAATCCCTAATGCGGGAGGTCTTCCCTCTGGGTTGTCTCTAAACATCCGTGATTAGGGACAATTAGGGACCAGTGTGCCTGCCTTTCCTCTCCTTTCAGCTGAGGAGGAAGTCCTGATGGGCCATTATCAGGGGCGAGACATCACCTGTCAGCCACAGTCTCAGGAATCCATGGCTCGTTCAGGCCCAACACCAATCTCACTACATTTATCTGTGTTCCCCAAGTGCCTCCGACTGCTTGCTTCCCACCGATAGAGGAATCCAGCATCTCCTTCTCTCAACAACCAGAAAAGGATGCTTCAGTAACAAGAAACTAAGATAGGTGTTATGGAATGTCAAGGAAATCAGGAAAACCACATAGGGGATGCAGTCCCCTCCTTCAAGGAGCTTCCAAATTTCCAACAGGAAAGAGGGCATAAACACACACGCGAGAGACAAACAAAATCCATAACCACAGACCTATAATGGGATGTACCCACCTCCCTGCGTGCCGCCTGTCAAAACCCATGAGGGCTCCTGTGACACCTCCACAATTAAGTGTCCCTCTCTCCTGCACCTGCACCCTCTCCCACGCCAGACAGAAGCAATTTCTGTCCTATCTATTTCCCTAGCAAATTGCAATGCTGTTACAATACATATATGTCACAGCTCACTGAAATGCTCTTCTCATTTCTAGATGCTTCGCTTTAAATTCGGATGACTGTATCCACTCTTGCGTGCTTTTTCATGTGTCTCTTCCACAGTGATTTGTGCAAAACAGGTGCTCAGTAACTGCTTGCAAATGAGTGGCTGGGCTAGAAAAGGCCAGGGACCGTGAGTAAAGGAAGGAAGAACAGATTTCCAGGGGAGGTGGATTTTGTGAGATGGCTTTTGAAGGAATGGAACAATATGTCCCTCTGGAGTAGGAGTTACAGACTGGAGCTCCAAGGGCGCCGTTGCGCCCACCCAAGTGTTTGCTGGGCTGGCGTGTTGTTGTGAAATTTTCAAATCCAAAGGCCTGAGGTTAGCATGTGCATCCCTGCTGAACAGCATGTCTCATCACTTCCTGTCTGCTCTCTGCATCTCTGTTACCTGCCTGGCTCCTAAAGCCATTGATGTTTGTCTCCTGCTCTAAAGCAGCCGGTCCATAGCTGCTTCCCTCTCTAGAGCTAAGTCTGCCTGGCCAAAACACATGGAGGATGAAGGCAAATGTGTGTGTTTTCCCTAATTTCTCTGCCATCTCCTTCAGTGTAGATTAAGATCTCTTCTTTCAGGGCCAAATACCGATCCGGGAAGAGAAGGGACAAAGCAGTTATTGAATACTCCCCCTCCATATAGCTAGGCTTTATTGCATTTAATCCCCACAGCCACCTTGAAATTAGGTGTTCCCCATCCCCATTTTACAGATGAGCAAACTGAGGCTCAGAGAGGTTTAAAAACTTGCCCAAAGCTACAGAGCTGGGAAGTAACCAAGTCAGAGCTCAGACCTAGATCTGTACATCCTACACCCTTTACCTAATCACAGCTTGGAGCTGCCAGGGAAGAGCAGCAACACAGAACCTCCATTTTCACGGGCAGAATCCTGGGAGGGAGGGTTGTCTGGGAACATGTGCTCAGACACATGTTCTGAGCAACACAGGGGTTTGCATGCAAGTAATTCCTGTTTATCTGCAGTAAGGCAGGAGACTCATGGGCAGATAATCCAAAAATAGTTTCTCATTTTTCTTGGGATAAATATAAAGTTTTGGCAACAGACACCCCTTTCAAAGTGTGTTTTGATTAGAGTTACACGAAAAGGCGTTTTTATTCTATGAGGATTTGCCAACTAACAAGCAAAAGGGAACTGAGAAGTATGCCAGCCCGACCTTTCTCCTGCCACCAGCAGGAGGACTGTGTCCAGGACACAGAGCTGTCAGTGGAAGGACACTGGGTGGATGTGGGCCACCTGGGCCAGGGCTGAGTGTCTCCCACTCTAGAACTTGAAACGCAACTCAGCCCTCCTCATTTCACAGACACATTTCTTACTTCAGTCTGGTTAGGAAGTGTCTCAGCCATGGACCCAAGGCAAGTCGGTAGAGAATAGGAATTAGTCATCTCTAGAGCCCTTAACATCATCTCTTTTCAATATTAACTCTCCTCCTGATCCGAATTCCAGAGTCAGGAATAGCCAGGAATTGAGGTAAAGAGATATTTGCGTATGACTCAAAGTATGCACCCAAAGCATGAGGGACCGAAAATGGTGGGTGGGCATTGTTCTTTTTTAGCCCAGAAACTGGGCTTCCGGGAATACCCTACTTCTGAAAATTAACGAGGGTCTTGGAGACAGTCGTGAGGCAATTTGAGTCAAGGGGACGGAGCTGAAGCTTGGAATCAGGCAGACCCGTGTGATCTGGGGCACCTTGTTTAACCTCTCTTGGCTTTCCCTTGAATGCAAAATTCAGTTATGGTGGGAACTCACAGAGGCAGCCGGCATGTAGAGAAGACTTGATTAATGCAAACAAATGGTCTTGTTGCGGGTGGAGGGACCCTTGTGCTGTAGTCCTTGTGGATGAATCTGGCTTCATGATTTATTGTTAAAGTTATTGATTTAGTGATTTACTGGTGGGTCTGTTTTCTTTCTCCCAAGCATCTGCAGTAGATGAAAGGGAAATTAATAAATTGCAATACAAAGAAAAGCAAGATCTATCCTCCCAGCCCTTTGACTCAAAACCTTCTGTACTCTTCTGTGCTCTTCTGTACCACAGTTAGATGTCGAGGGTGTAAGTTATGACACAGCTGGGCAGAGAACATGGGAAGGGGAAGAGGCCAGAAGTGAGAAAACCCTAGAGCATCTGCTTCTGAGTGCACAGGCTTCAGTAGCCCAAGGTTAACCGAAATTGTCCAGTGTGCACAGGAGGGCCATTCTGCCTGGAAGAGCCAAACCAATGCGCACCATGTTTCTGTCTTTAAGGTGAGGTCTGAGAAGGCCTGGAGTTTACCATTAACATAGTCTTTAATTCTCACTCACTGGATCCTAGCTGATGCTCAGGAAAAACTCAGGAATGGTCCGATAGGACTCAGTGATCCCATTTCGTAGATAAGAGAAATTGAGACTCAAGAAAATCAAATGACTTTTCCAAGCATACACAGTGTGTAATGATAGTGCCTCCGTTAGAAACTACTTTACTGAAAGGGTGTATTCATATGCCTTGTACTTGCTTGAGGACAGAGGCTGTATCTCGTTCATCTTTGTGTCCTCAGTGACTAGCAGACGATTGGGCTTCTTCAGTAAGGATTTGTTGAAGGGATGACTTTCCTACCTATTATCCTACTATGGAGTGTTATGAATCGCCATGACTCCTCCTCCCAAACAGTATGTGACTTCGGATAATCCTGGTGATCACAAACTGAACCGAGTATAAGTTAGTGAGACAAATATCTATTTAGCCATATTAAAGAGTCTTTTAGTACAAATGTTTTTACATAATCGTAATTCATCAATCATTTCAAAATCAATTGTTTTCCGACTTTCTAAATATAATCAAGATACTAAGAGCCAAAATGGCTGCCCCAGGGAAGCCCACTCTGCACAGCTAGTGAGGGCTGGGTAACAAGCTTCTATGGGAAAGGGGGAGGGAGGCTATAGGAAGAGCCGTCACCAGGACCATTGCCCCCCGAGCCGCACAGTTTCTGCTCAATGCAGAGTCTGTCTTTCTATAAAAGAGCTTCAAGAGAGACCTTCAAGATGGTGGAGGAGTAAGACGTGGAGATCACCTTCCTCCCCAGAAATACATCAGAAATACATCTACATGTGGGACAACTCCTACAGAACACCTACTGAATGCTGGCAGAAGACCTCAGACTTCCCAAAAGGCAAGAAACTCCCCACGTACCTGGCCGTGTGGCTGACAGGGTCTTGGTGCTCTGGCCGGGTGTCAGGCCTGTGCGTCTCAGGTGGGAGAGCTGAGTTCAGGACACTGGCTCAACAGAGACATCCTGGCTCCACGTAATATCAAATGGCTCAAGCTCTCCCAGAGGTCTCTATCTCAATGCTAAGACCCAGCTCCACTCAATGACCAGCAAGCTACAGTACTGGACACTCTATGCCAAACAACTAGCAAGACAGTAACACAGCCCCACCCATTAGCAGAGAGGCTGCCTAAAATCATAATAAGGTCACAGACACCCCAAAACACTGGACACGGTCCTGCCCACCAGAAAAACAAGATCCAGCCTCATCCACCAGAACACAGGCACCAGTCCCCTCCACCAGGAAGCCTACACAACCCACTGAACCAACGTTAGCCACTGGGGGCAGACACCAAAAACAACGGGAACTACAAACCTGCAGCCTGCGAAAAGGAGATCCCAAACACAGTAAGTTAAGCAAAATAAGAAGACAGAGAAACACACAGCAGATGAAGGAGCAAGGTAAAAACCCACCAGACCAAACAAATGAAGAGGAAATAGGCAGTCTACCTGAAAAACAATTCAGAGTACTGACAGTAAAGATGATCCAAAATCTTGGAAATAGAATGGAGAAAATACAAGAAATGTTTAACAAGGACCTAAAAGAACTAAAGAGCAAATAAACAATGATGAACAACACAATAAATTAAATTAAAAATTCTCTAGGAGGAATCAATAGCAGAATAACTGAGTCAGAAGAACGGATAAGTGACCTGGAATACAAAATCGTGGAAATAACTACTGCAGAGCAGAATAAAGAAAAAAGAATGAAAAGAATTGAGAACAGTCTCAGAGACCTCAGGGACAACATTAAATGCACCAACATTTGAATTATAGGGGTCCTAGAAGAAGAATAGAAAAAGAAAGGGACTGAAATATTTGAAGAGATTATAGTTGAAAACTTCCCTAATATGGGAAAGGAAGTAGTCAATCAAGTCCAGGAAGCACGGAGAGTCCCATACAGGATAAATCCAAGGAGAAACATGCCAAGACACATATTAATCAAACTATCAAAAATTAAATACAAAGAAAAATATTAAAAGCAGCAAGGGAAAAACAATAAATAACAGACAAGGGAATCCCCATAAGGTTAACAGCTGATCCTTCAGCAGAAACTCTGCAAGCCAGAAGGGAGTGGCAGGACATATTCAAAGTGGTGAAAGGGAAGAATCTACAACCAAGATTACTCTACCCAGCAAGGATCTCATTCAGATTCAACAGAGAAATTGAAACCTTTACAAACAAGCAAAAGCTAAGAGAATTCAGCACCACCAAACCAGCTTTACTACAAATGCTAAAGGAACTTCTCTAGGCAGGAAACACAAGAGAAGGAAAAGACCTACAATAACAAAGCCAAAACAATTAAGAAAATGGTGATAGGAACATACATATCAATAACTACCTTAAATGTAAATGGATTAAATGCTCCAACCAAAAGACATAGACTGGCTGAATGGATACAAAAGCAAGACCCATATATATGCAGTCTACAAGAGATCCACTTCATACCTAGGGACACATACAGACTGAAAGTGAGGGGATGGAAAAAGATATTCCATGCAAATGGAAATCAAAAGAAAGCTGGAGTAGCAATTCTCATATCAGACAAAACAGACTTCAAAATAAAGACTATTACAAGAGACAAAGCAGGACACTACATAATGATCAAGGGATCAATCCAAGAATAAGATATAACAATTGTAAATATTTATGCACCCAACATAGGAGCACCTCAATACATAAGGCAAATACTAATAGCCATAAAAGGGAAAATCAACAGTAACACAATCATAGTAGGGGACTTTAACACCCCACTTTCACCAATGGACAGATCATCCAAAATGAAAATAAATAAGGAAACACAAGCTTTAAATGATACATTAAACAAGATGGACTTAATTGATATTTATAGGACATTCCATCCAAAAACAACAGAGTACACTTTCTTCTCAAGTGCTCATGGAACATTCTCCAGGATAGATCATATCTTGGGTCACAAATCAAACCTTGGTAAATTTAAGAAAATTGAATCGTATCAAGTATCTTTTCTGACCACAATGCTATGAGACTAGATATCAAATACAGGAAATGTCCTGTATCCTATACACTAATGACGAAAAATCTGAAAGAGAAATTAAGAAAACACTCCCATTTACCATTGTAACAAAAAGAATAAAATACCTAGGAATAAACCTACCTAAGGAGACAAAAAACCTGTATGCAGAAAACTATAAGACATTGATGAAAGAAATTAAAGGTGATACAACAGATGGAGAGATAGACCATGTTCTTGGATTGGAAGAATCAACATTGTGAAAATGACTATACTACCCAAAGCTATCTACAGATTCACTGCAATCCCTATCAAACTACCAATGGCATTTTTCACAGAACTAGAACAAAAATTTTCACAATTTGTATGAAAACACAAAAGACCCTGAATAGCCACAGCAATCTTGAGAAAGAAAAATGGAGCTGGAGGAATCAGGCTCCCTGACTTCAGACTATACTACAAAGCTACAGTAATCAAGACAGTATGGTACTGGCACAAAAACATAAATATAGATCAGTGGAACAGGATAGAAAGCCCAGAGATAAACCCACACACATGTGGTCACCTTATTTTTGATAAAGGCGGCAAGGATATACAATGGAGAAAAAGCCTCTTCAATAAGTGGTGCTGGGAAAACTGGACAGCTACATGTAAAAGAATGAAATAAGAATACTTCCTATCACCATACACAAAAATAAACTCAAAATGGATTAAAGAACTAAATGTAAGGCCAGACACTATCAAACTCTTAGAGGATAACATAGGCAGAACACTCTATGACTTAAATCACAGCAAGATCCTTTTTGACCCACCTCCTAGAGAAATGGAAATGAAAACAAAAATAAACAAATGGGACCTAATGAAATTTAAAAGCTTTTGCACAGCAAAGGAAATCATAAACAAGACGAAAAGACAACCCCTAGAATGGGAGAAAATATTTGCAAATGAAGCAACTGACAAAGGATTAATCTCCAGCATTTACAAGCAGCTCATGCAGCTCAATATCAAAAAAAAACAACCCAATCCAAAACTGGGCAGAAGACCTAAATAGACGTTTCTCCAAAGAAGATATACAGATTGCCAACAAACACATGGAAGGATGCTCAACATCACTAATCATTAGAGAAATGCAAATCAAAACTACAATGAAGTATCACCTCACACCAGTCAGAATGGCCATCATCAAAAATCTAGAAACAATAAATGCTGGGGAGAGCGTGGAGAAAAGGGGACCCTCTTGTACTGTTGCTGGGAATGTAAATTGATACAGCCACTATGGAGAACAGTATGGAGGTTCCTTAAAAAACTAAAAATAGAACTCCCATACAACCCAGTAAGCCCACTACTGGGCATATACCCTGAGAAAACCGTAATTCAAAAAGAGTCATGTAGCACAATGTTCATTGCAGCTCTATTTACAATAGCCAGGACATGGAAGCAACCTAAGTGGCCATCGACAGATGAATGGATAAAGAAGATGTGGCACATATATACAATGGAATATAACTCAGCCATAAAAAGAAACAAAATTGAGTTATTTGTAGTGAGGTGAATGGACCTAGAGTCTGTCATACAGAGTGAAGTAAGTCAGAAGGAGAAAAACAAATACCATATGCTAACACATATATATGGACTCTAAAAAAAAGAAAAAAAAAGTGGTTCTGAAGAACCTAGGGGCAGAACAGGAATAAAGACGCAGACATAGAGAATGGACTTGAGGACACGGGGAGGGGGCAGGGTAAGCTGGGACGAAGTGGGAGAGTGGCATGGACATATATACACTACCAAACGTAAAATAGATAGCTAGTGGGAAGCAGCCGCACAGCACAGGGAGATCAGCTCGGTGCTTTGTGACCACCTAGAGGGGTGGGATAGGGAGGGTGGGAGGGAGAAGCAAGAGGGAGGAGATATGGGGATGTATGTATATGTATAGCTGATTCACTTTGTTATAAAGCAGAAACTAACACACCATTGTAAAGCAATTATACTCCAATAAAAATGTTAAAAAATTTTTTAAGAAATATATAATCAAGAAGCCTGTTATAATTTTTTTATTTTAATTAATTTTTATTGGAGTATAGTTGATTTACAATGTTGTGTTAGTTTCTGCTGTACAGCGTAGTGAGTCAGTTATACATATACACATAGCCAATCTTTTTTTAGATTTTATTCCCATATAGGTCATTACAGAGTATTGAGTAGAGTTTCCTGTGCTGTACCATAGGTTCTTATTAACTGTTTCATATGTAGTAGTGTATATATGTCAATCCCAGTCTCCCATTGTATCCTTGCCCCCTTTCCCCCTGGTAGCCATAAGTTTGTTTTCTACAGCTGTGACTCTGTTTTGTAAATAGGTTCATTTGTACCATTTCTTTAGACTCCACATATGAGGGAGATCATATGTATTTTTTCTCTGTCTGACTTACTTCACTCAGTATGACAATCTCTAGGTCCATCCATAATTCTTTATGAGACATTGAAGTAGCATCACCCTAAGGTGTTTTTTGCTTAGGGACACAGATTTAGGTGGGAATAAGATGAGGAGGTGGGTCAACTGGGCACATCTTTGGAATTAAAGATACCAATTTCAGAATTTCATCTGTGAATAGTCCACCATTTCTTAGTCCTCTAAGATAGTGTATTTTAGAAGAAGGACATTCTTTTCAGCCAAAAAAAAAAAGTTCTTTTTTTCTTACATCAAGATAACTCTGTCCTGCATCACCTTTGAACCCATCACCTTGATCTTTGGTTGCATTCTCACCCATGTGTGATGCTCCTCACTGTTCAGTTCACTCCCCTGCCTGACTTTCTGTGTAGACAGAAACTCTAGGGGCAGGTGTAGAATGACAAGGGGAGGGAAGAGGTCAGTGGCTTTGCACAATAAAAGGAGGACTAAGCTGACTCTTGGGTGGGAATCTTTAACAAAGTCGATTAAACATGTAAGCTGACAAGTAGGAAGCTCAGGCTTCATTCCATAATTCTGTGCTGTTTGTAAGGAACTAGAAAGGCCTGGTTGACATTCTTGTGGGGTAAAGGGAAGGGGGGAATATGAGATGGTTTGGGATCATGAGAGGGAAAGCATGAGTCAGCTCAGGCTGCCATAACAAAATTCCACAGACTGGGTGGCTCAAACAATAGAAATGTATTTCCTCCCAGTCTGGAGTCTAGAAGTCCAGGATCGAATTGTCAGTGGGGTTGGTTTCTTCTGAAGCCTCTCTTCTTAGCTTGGAGACAGCTGTCTTTTTGCTGTGTCTTCACTTAGCCTTTCCTCTGTGTGTGCACCTCCCTGGTGTCTCTCTGTGTCCTAATCTCCCCCTCTTATAAGGACTCTAGTCAGATTAGATTAGGTCTCCCTGCGACAGCCTCTTTAAAGACCCCATTTCCCAAGACAGTCACATCCTGAGGTACCGAGTGTTAAGGCTTCAACATATGAATTTTGAGAAGATATAATTCAGCCCATAACAGAGGAATATGTAAAAACACCAAAATCAAGCTTCATCTTCATCACAAATTTTCTCAAGGCAGAGTTAGACATTGGACCCAGGAAAATGGAAAACTAAATATGTTTTCTAGAAGCAGTCATTTGCTGGTAAATGTTTAACCACCATTTGTCAGGGATGTGGGGCGCCATGACTTGTAGTGTTTGCCAATGTCTGTGGTGTAAATATTCCCACCACCAACTATTTCAAGTTAGCACTGTGATGTCACCGAAAATGGAGTTGGAAAGAGATGCATGCAATCAAACCTCACGAACAGTCCAAGCTGACTCCAGCACACCTGCAAAGACTGGGACATTGTGTTGTCCTGCAAAGAGTGGAATGGTGTAGGGATGTTGTCTTGTCTGGGCCACATTTCTTCTTCCACAGTTGCCTCTGGTTTGAAGTTCCTCCTTACTCCCCACCAGCTACTGAATCTAAATGTTTCCCTTTTCCCTTCACCTGGACCTGAAATATTTTAATACCAATACACAAAATCCTTGATAGAACCCATCTCAGCTCTCCATACTGGACAAATCACCTGAATGGTCATGGAGGAAAAGTGGTAGATGTATGAATATATTCCACAGTCTCCAAAAAGGGAACTGATCTGATAAAGGAAATACCCCCCCATTTCAGTAACAGTTATTGAAATAATCATAGGCAACCTAACCTCTAATATGTATTTTCAATGTTCTTCAGGAAGATTTTACACTTACGAAGCTGATCCTGAAAAGGAAGCAATCTGACATCAGAAAATATTTATTAGCAATTGAAAAATGACAGATACATTTTAAAATTCAGTGAAGGCGGCACATATCAAATGGAGTCTGTATAAAAACTGCATAATTTAATTACAGTACAAGATCAAGAAGTTTCCACATAACGTGGAGTATAAATGATAAACGTGGTAAATTATTAGGCATGATCCAGAAAGTCTAGTATTTATGTGGAACAAAAATTCCAGAAAGAGATCAGAGTATTCAAAGGATCAGTGAACAAAGAATTAAAGGAAAATCCTTCCTGAATTAACAAAAGACATGAGTCTTTTCACCAAGTAGCACACCTAAGAATAAACTAAGACATACATCAAGACATATCTTGTTTGCTTTTTCTTCTAGTTCAAGTGTGGGAGGGGAGGAACCCATAAGAATCCATGTATTTTTGTAAAATTACTCACAGAAGAAGAAGTCAGTTCTACATCAAACTTCTCCTTTTGCAACACTGAAAAGCAGAAGTCCAGTTTACAGATTTCAGATGAGAAAATGTTGCAACGATAGGAAATGTTCTTAGACTAACACACTTTAACACTACACCAGTACACCCATTCCTACAAAGTTAATCAGAGAAAGTGATTTCACAAAAGCAGACAAGTATATAAAATCCAAAGACATAATGCTAGCTCGAAGAGAGAAAAGTACAAATAGATGATGGTGAATAATAAGGACAGTAAGGGGCTTCCCTGGTGGCGCAGTGGTTGAGAGTCCGCCTGCCGATGCAGGGGACACGGGTTCGTGCCCCGGTCCGGGAAGATCCCACATGCCGCAGAGCGGCTAGGCCCGTGAGCCATGGCCACTGAGCCTGTGCTCCGGAGCCTGTGCTCCGCAAGGGGAGAGGCCACAACAGTGAGAGGCCCGCCTACCGCAAAAAAAAAAAAAAAAAAAAAAAAAATAAGGACAGTAAGATTTAAAGTTTTACATTTTTTTGTTAAAATGATTTTGACACTGGATGCAAGTGTAAGACCAATTCTTGCCAAAAATACTGTATAATGAAAAAAATTTTTTAAGTCTGATTATTTTCCTCTATATTTAATATTCTTGATTACTTATTGAGAGTTATTACTGAGAGTAGCAGAGGTTAAATTATACTCTAGTTTGGGGCTTCCCTGTTGGCTCAGTGGTTAAGAATCCACCTGCCAATGCAGGGGACATGGGTTTGAGCCCTGATCCGGGAAGATCTCACATGCCGCAGAGCAGCTGAGCCCGTGCGCCACAACTACTGAGCCTGCACTCTAGAGTCCGTGAGCCACAACTACTGAGCCCACGTGCCACAACTACTGAGCCTGCACGCCTAGAGCCTATGCTCTGCAACAAGAGAAGCCATTGCAGTGAGAAGCCTGCACACTGCAACGAAGAGTAGCCCCTGCTCACCACAACTAGAGAAAGCCCACGTGCAGCAATGAAGACCCAATGCAGCCAAAAATAAATAAATAAATTTTATTTTAAAAAAATTATACTCTAGTTTGAAAGAACCAGAGAGGGATCCCCAGACGAAGTGCCACCTAACTAAGTTCTGGAGAATGCCTAGGTGATGAGAAGGGGAAGATTGTTCCTCAGAGAGGGAGCCTGTCAGTGAAAGCACAGGGTATTAATAGAAAAATGTATGTTCAGCTGTTTTTTAAAGAGATAAGGTAATAATCAAGGACTAGGAATAAGATATAGAACTTGAAAATCACTATAGGAAAGAAAAATAGCAAGAGAAAATTAAGAACTATGATGGAAGCATGGGAAAGCAGAAAAACGTAAAACAAGATGGGAGAAATAATGTTAACAAACAATTTACCACAATAAATGTTAATGGATTAACCCCCCCCCAAATTCGAAAACAAAGACTCTGAATCAGATTGAAAATTCAGATTGTGCTTTTTTATTAAGAAACACCTAAACTCAAATGACATTAAAAAGTTAAAAATATGTGGAAAGATGTCAGTTGCAGAAGAAAACAAAAAAAATGCAGGGGTAGGGACTTCCCTGGTGGCTTAGTGGTTAAGAATCCGCCTGCCAATGCAGCGGACACGGGTTCAAGCCCTGGTCCGGGAAGATCCCACGTGCCGCGGAGCAACTAAGCCCGTGCGCCACAACTCCTGAGCCTGCACTCTAGAGCCTAGAGCCTGTGCTCCGCAACAAGAGAAGCCACCGCAATGAGAAGCTTATGCACCGCAACAAAGAGTAGCCGCCGCTCGCTGCAACTAGAGAAAGCCCACGTGCAGCAACGAAGACCCAACACAACCAAAAATAAATAATAAATAAATAATTTTATAGAAAAATATTAGAAAAAATGCAGGGGTATACTACCATTAAACAAAGAAGAATTCAAGGCAAGAAGCATTTAATGACACAAGGTTAGGGACCAGTTACTGTTTCCTCAGCTATAAAATAGAGGAAATAATAAGTGATATTAAGAAAATAATGGAGAAAATAATAAGTTCTGTTTGAATACTAAGTGAAATGATGCTTAAAAGTATTTAGCACAATGCTGCCTGGCACATAGAAGGAGTTAAATAAATGATGATTATGTAAAACAAGAGACATCACTGACCAATTCCTTCAAAATTTCTCTCATATCTCACCTTTGTTCTCCATTCCCATTTCTATGACCCTAGCACATTCTGTCCTTAAATTTCTGCTGGATTACAAAAATAATCCACTATCTGCTTTCCCTGTCTCCAGTTTTTTTTTACAAACTTCAATCCACCCTGCACAGATTAATCCTCTTAGAACACTATTTTTAGTGTTCTTTGGCTCAAAATTTATATACAAGATGAAATCCAAACTTTCCAACTTGTTATTCAAAGCTCTTTAAAATCTGCCATGATCCCACCTTTGCTTATAGGCTTATGCTGTACCACTTCTCTATATGAACTCTCCATTCCAGGAATGTCTACCTTTTCAATAGCCCTGAAACATATTTTAATCACGTCTCTCTGTGTGTCTTTCCTTGTTCACATTTGTAATCTCCCTCCACTTATTTCCATGTCATCCTTCCCTGCTTTCACCTCCCAGCCCCAACTAGATCTCCCTTTCTCCTCTTCAAATGTAGTCTAGCTCCTACTACAAAGAAGCTTTCCTCTTATGATGTCCAGAGAATCAGGTGCTGTATTCTAAAACTTAAATAAATCCTCCCTTGTATCATTATTCATCATATATCATTGAATTCAAAAGCGTTGATTATAAGGTAAAACATTATTGTATGAACTACTAAGAAAGAGAAAACACTTCCAAGTACAGTGTGACATTTCATTGATTTTTTTTCTTTTTTTTAATTGAAGTATAGTTGATTCACAAATGTGTTAGTTTCAGGTGTACAGCAAAGTGATTCAGAGATGATAGATAGATAGATATTCCTTTTCAGATTCTTTTCCCTTATAGGTTATCACAAAATATTGAGCATAGTTCCCTGTGCTATACAGTAGGTCCTTGTGGTTTATCTATTTTATATATAGTAGTGTGTGTATGTTCATCCCAAACTCCTAATTTATCCCTCCTCCCTTTCCCCTTTGCATTCCATTGATTTTTAAGAGGCATTGTATTTTGGTGATACTAAAAGATAGAAAAATGTGCATCTTGGATTCAGTAAAATACAGTGGGTGATTCATACATACATTCATTATTCTGTAAATACTTCCTGACTGCTGACCAAGTGCTCAGCACTGTACCGATGGTATCATCGAACAATACCGACAAGACACCTACATTCAAGCTTATGTTCTGGTGTACACACACCTTTTATGGCCCCCGCCCCCCAGAAAGGATGGTAAGGTCTTTAAAGGTAGAAATTAAAGTCTTATACTTTATATCCCCTAGTAGGTAGTATTTCACATAGTTTTGCACATAGTAGGCACTCTAAACATTTAGTGTGAGGTAATGAATTTTTAAAAAGGTGCACATAATGCAATAAAGTCTGTTCTAAAAGAATACACAGTCTGTTAGAACTACTTAGCTTACAGGCCTCTCGACGTGCGTGTCTTTACAGGACTTCATAAGTCAGGGGGGAAATATTCAAAAAGTGTGAGATGAAGCAATCGCGTTACATCCATGTACCTGAGAGCTGTCTCAGGGATTCTCTGGCGGAGGCAAAGGAACACAGAGAATTAGAATTGATGCATTATTCGTACTGCTTTATGAAATTACTTTCTTCCCAATTATTTACAATAGCAAGTCAGCAGATCCTTGTCATTTATTGAGTTCAGATTTCTGGTTTTTACTGTTTATGAGCCACTGCAGAGTCCACACTGTCTAGAAATTTGCCTTTGTCCTGGGAATTCCATCACCTGGGAGGCTGGCACTCAGAAGAGAGTCGCCAAGCTGGGGGTGGGCGCAGACTGCCAGCCAGCATCTCAGCATCTCAGCATCTCACTGCAGCTTTGTCCTTCTCGTCTTCAATTTTATTCAGGAACTTGAGGATTCTCAAGACTGTGGGATGTATCCCTTGAGAACGCTGAAGGCCCATTTTAATCTTGATAAGCTGCAGCTCTTCATTCTTGGAAGTTCTAAGCACACTCCTTGCAGAACTGAGTGAGGAGAGGACCGTGTAGGCTACCAACAATGCTTATTTATTCTATCAACAAACTTATAAAGAGATTTACAATGTGCTAGGCTCGGTGTCAGAGGGTGGAATACATACAGTAAGGTATATACTCTCATGTGAATGCAGTGCTCCCTTAAGTGAGGACTGTCCTTTAGAGAACTTCCATACTTTTCATTGTTCTCTCTCATTTTCATGTTTCACCCTCCCAACTACACAGTGGAACAGCCAGGAAACATCTTAGTCCCATTTCACAGATGATGAAGGTGAGGCCCAAAGAGATTCAGAGAACTGCCTGAATTTAGATGGCTAAAAAGGCCTCCCAAACTCAGACCTCCTGACTGTAAATCAAATGCTCTTTGCCAGATTATACATGTAGAGAGTCAGGGATATCAGAGACAATGGATGGAATTTCAGAGTAATTCCACCGAAGTCCTGGATGGGCTTCTAGAAATATTCCCCCCATCCCCAACCTCCAAACAAACACAAAAAATCAAAGAACCATGCCAAAGAGTACCAACTGGTTGAACATCTGAAGGTCCAAATATAAATGACACACAGAAGCTTCTGAGCAAACCAAATTAGCAATGGAAAGTGACAGGGAAGTTTTCCATGTCCCCGAGTGTTTCATTCAACCCTCCGTTCTTGTCTGTGGCTTGGCCTGACCGAAGAGCTCCAGATGGAATGGATAGTGTCTGGGGCCAGTCTCGGGCTTGTGTTATGACTGCAAGTGGGCATCTTGCCAGGTTGGGCCTTCACTCTGTCCTCCCAAAATGACCCTGGCCTACTTGGGCTGGCTGAATTATTTAAATATTGTACATTACTAGTTAATAGACACAACATATTGAAAGTTTTACAATCAAATATTTATGCTGCTAGAAAACATTTTACATGATCTTTAAACAGCCATGTCTATTTATTTTCATTCTCTGATCTTTCTGTTTTGTATCAGAATCGGAGAATTTAGCCTATTTACCCAGAAGTAAATATTATGATGAAAACATGGGTTGGCTCAAAAGTAGACTTAGTAAAGTGCAGAAGTATTTTTTGTTAGTGTCAATTGCACAAGAGCCCCGGCACGGTAATACATTAAGACGTTTCTTTGGGATGCTTGAAGCATGGGGATTAATATTTCATGGCTAGACGCTGCCTCTACCTGCCTCTGGCCTCCTTCATGGAGCAGCCTCACCATCCTTTCTGTCCATTCACTCCTTTTGTGAAATGGAGAGAAACTCTTCTGGGGCAGAGAGTGGGCATTTGCAGGTGACTGCAGTCAAGGAAATACATTTAATACCAAACCTTGGGCTGCAAGTAAGAATTGACACTCAATGATCTGAAGTCTTCTGTTTGGCAGTTGAGGGCCACACGGCCCTCAGCTGACCTCCTCCTTTTTGCCAGATACTTATAACTTCTGAATACTTCTCCCTAACTCTGTCCTTGTTGCTGCTTTATGAGGCCTGAGAGCTAGTCACTGTGTTTCAAGGGCAACTTATCTCTGCCCTAGAGAGGGTCCAGCCAGTATCTCCTCTTATTACTGAGTCAGAGAGAAAGACCCTCCTTGAATATCAGTGGTTTTTCTCCATGTCCTTTCCAAAGAATAGTCTTAAAGATGCAAAGAAGGCACTAGAAAGTCAAAGGGCCAGAAAGCACCATCTCTATTGATGAGCCTTGCATACACCCCCATCTCTAACTTTGGGCTCAAGATCTAATTTCGACCCCTTAGCCTTAAAGTGGCTCTGTATGCTCTCTACTCCTTGGGCTTCATTCCTCCACTGATACCTGATTTTTCCAAGCTCTGGCTGAACTCCCAATCAGGCTCTTACTTCTATCTCACCCCCTCTCTTCGAAGGCCAGGTTACCTGCAGCTTCCCCCCTGATTTACCAGGAGCCTCATTAGATTTGGAGAAGGTAGTGTGCAGGGTTTAAGGTGAGTGGGACCTGTGTCTTAAGCCATCTCCTAACCTCCTTGAATTTCAGCTCCTGCCCCTAAAAGTAGAGGAAGATGTATAGGTTATGGGATTACTATGAGGAATATGTAAGAACTTATATGGATTATATGCAAAGTGCTTCATATTATGTATGGTCCAGACTGCGTGCTCATCAATTAAGTAGCAGTAACTATTATTATCACTATGTGTGGGACAGATGCTCTTTCTTTTTTGTTTGTTTTTAATGTTTATTTATTTATTTATTTGGCTGCACCAGGTCTTTAGTTGCGGCACTTGGGATCTTCGTTGCAGCATGAAGGATCTTTTAGTTGCGGCATGCATGTGGGATCTCATTCCCTGACCAGGGAACCTGGGCCCCCTGCATTGGGAGCTCAGAGTCTCAACCGCTGGACAACCAAGGAAGTCCCTGACTTTCTCCAAGGTCTCCCAGGTCTTGACCTCCCCCAGTTGCTCTCCAGTCCTAGCATGGTGTTTTCCAAGTATCTAAACATTAGCTCTTAATTAGTGGTTCATAGCTACATGAAGAGGCATGGAGATAGGCCATAGGCAAGAAAGAGAGCGAGAGAGAGTAAAGAAAGATGGGGGGGAGATACAGGTTAGAACATCCATGCTTTAGGAGAATTACTCATTATATTAAAGATCATAGCCAGTGAAGAGAAGGTAAAGAAGAGAGGCCCCTTTCTACAGGAAAGACAGGATTAAAATGAGACAGGAACTTGAGAACTGGACAGGCAGCCCTGAGTCATAAAAATCTTGGTTCAATTCCCATGAGGGGTCCTGGACAAGATCCATTTCCACAGATCTCAGCTTTCCCGACTGTAAAGTGAGATGGTCCCATTGGATTCATTCAACAAACGCTTAGCAACCATTTATGGAGCACCGGCAGTGTGCAAGGTGCAGCCCTAGGCACTGGGGTTGCCAAGGAGCACCAGAGACAAGATTCCTGCCCAGGTGTCAGTAGTGGAGACAAAACAGACCCACAAACAAAAAAACAGATAACGAAATGTGATCATTTCAGTCCATGATAAGGGACTGGAAAAAAACAAAACAGAGAAACTGATAGAAAGTGGCTGGGAAGAGTGGGCTGCTTCAAGGAAGAAGGTCAGAGAAGGTCTTTCTGCGAAGCTGATTCCTATGTGATTGGCGCCTGGGCCTGTAAAGATCTGGGGGAGAGTGTGTTCCAGGCAGAGAGACGCCTTGGCCACTTGTAGTGCTGAAGGAAGAGAACGGAGTGGTCAGCAGGGCCCACAGGAAGGGAGCACAGACAAGACTGCCTAGTGAGAGCTGTGGTCTTCACAGGGGATGCTGCTGGGGTCAGGGGACCCTGGGAAACAGGCTCCCTGACCTCACTCTCCCACCTCTGTGGAATCCCTGCCAGAGCTCCCCGTTGGCTGGACACACCGGGAAGTCAAGAGGGCAAAGGAACCTGTTAACCCTGGTCCTATTGGTCACCCTCTCGAGCACTGTCCCACCCTTGTGACCCCCTCCCCAGAGCGGAGGGTAGGACAGAGGAAGAAGGAGGGAGATCGGAGATGAAAAAAGAAGATAGCAGGTGATATCCAGAATGGCCATGATGAGGTGCGTGCTTTAATTCTGAGGGCATTGGGAAGCCACTGGCGAGTTTTGAGCAAAGAAGGACTTTAAACTGATTTATGTGAAAAAGATCAATCTGGCTTCTGTGTGGAGAATGGACTTTCCAGGGGTAAGACTGGAAGTTGGGAGAATATTTACAAGGTTATTACACGATCTAAATGTTTTAAAATGCATGTTGGGGTGGTTTAGCATGGGGGCTGAAGATAAAGAAAAACAAATGGATTCAGGAAATACGCTGGAAAAACATTTTAGAAGCAAGTTCTGCCATTGCCATGAGCTAAAGGGAGACCCTTCTCCAACGTTGATGGGAAATAAGAATGTACATACACCCTCAAAGTTGCGAACCCTGGAACCTCGGCACCAGTACCAACTAATGTGGCTTTTATAGTGCAAAGTGCATTGAGATAAATGTGTCAGCTCTATGCAGTCTTTATTTATAAGAAGGAGAGAGAAAATAGAGAATTTTCCGAGCCTGGCATGTAGAAAAAGGATGCGTCCAGTCGACCCGATAAATAACAAATTGTAAAGTCTTCTAGTTTTATTGTTGGCATTATCATAAAGAACATGCTGTGCTTATTATCTGGTTAAAGGGGTTTCATTCTTTGTGATGCTGAAGTGAGTTATAATCTTTAATAAACAAATAACGTCAGTAATTTTTAAATTCCAGAGTCATGAATGTTTGTAGGATTTTTTTTCCCTTTCTCTCTTTCTCTCTCTCTTGGATGATGCTTTTTGTCAGATATCAGAAATGCTTTTGCTGTGATCCCAGATGAGGTATCGTTTCCAACTAAAGAGCTAAAATCCATCAATGTCTCTAAATGTCTCTAAAAATCCATCAATGTCTCTTTAATCACAGACTATATCAGTGGTGAGAAGCTTAAAGGCTGGGGCCATAATACCAATCCCAAACCATTATTCACTCCTGAGAAGTTCTGATGTCCCATAAATAAATGTAGGTAGACTACCAAATTCATACTCTCATGGAAGGTAGGCCTAGCCTGTAGCTGGTCGCAGATCAAAGAAAACTGTGGAAAGATTTTTTGCTCATCTGCAAATAAATAACTTAGGATAGTCAAGGGAATTGATCTTTTCTGCAAAATGTATATATAAGCATCACAACCCCTAGAATCTTTAAAAATAAAGAACAAATATGTGAAGCACTTCAGACACATCTGAGGTCAAATCACAGCCCTACCACTAAGCAGCTGGATGATCTTGGTCAAATCGCTTCACCTCTAAGCAGGGCTGCTTAGAGCAGGGGCTTTGGGAAAATATTTTTCCCAAAGGCAAGGCTCCTGTCTATATAAACAATTTGAATAACTCAAAATCAGCATGGCAGCCTGATAACACACCAGTGAGAGGAAGTTATCAGCTCACCAGGCTGCCCTCCTGGCACCAGGTCAGGTCACAAGGATCTGAGATGACTCATTAGGCTGCAGTTCTGGAGTTCATTGGGCATGTGGTCAACCCCACCACAGGCTAGAGGGTTAAAGAACACCCCAAAGGGGAGAAACAGAGACCAGGGAGTAGGGCCCACCCTATCTGACTTGGGCTCAGAGCACCTAGCCCAAATGACTCTGCTGGCCTCCACAGTTCTCAGAAGACCTAGAAAATTTCAAGGAAGGCAGTCCAAAGCATAGGGGGGCCCCTGAGATTTGGCATCTGGGTCTGAGGATAGTACTCTCTCTGGACCCCAGAATCCCTACCTGCAAGATGGGAATAAAAAGTGTACCTACTTCCTAAGGCCATTGTGAGTATTAAGTGAGATAATAAAACCATTCAGATCCCTAGTATAGAGTAAGCATTTACTTCATGTCAGCTAATATTGTTGCATACATGTGTATTATATACATAAATGTGTTTATACACATGAATATGTATGTTGTAGCCCATATTCAGAAAACTTTTGGATGACAGATGTATCTATCGGTATTTAACACTTGGCTCTATTCTCTGGCGGGTGCAGTGTGTGTCCAGCTTCAAATCACCCATCAGCAAACCCAAATAGAGCAATAACAACAAAAAAAAGAGGACACAACGCCTTTAGAGTTCTGAGTTCTAGTTTCACAAATTTCCACCCAAGCAGATATTAGTTTGCAGGGTTTTTCTTTTTCTTTTCAAATAGGGCAAGAATAAAACTTCCAAAGGCTAAATACCTCAAAATTGAATATTGTTTCCAATTTTATGATTCACTTAAGCATGGATCATTCCACATTTGTATTTCCAGTGGAATCTTTAGAAAAAACTCAGATGCCAGCCAATCCAAACCTGCAGCTCAGGGGTCTGACTGCAGCATCCCTGGCAATGGCTCCCCCACTTGCAGGACCACAATCAGCTATGAAGCACCGATTTCATGCAGGGACGGCCTGGCCTGATGAAACTGGAGGGTGTTTAAAGGATGTTGACTTTCTCACTGCTTTGGAATGACTCTGGCTATTTCAACCACAGAAAATAGTTATTTCCCAAATGATCACCATTCACAGACTCTAATATGTAGCATTTGTAGAGCACTTTAAAGTGTGTGAGGTGCGGGACGTCCCTGGAGGTCCAGTGGTTAAGCGTCCACGCTTCTACTGCAGGGGGCGTGGGTTTGATTCCTGGTCGGGGAACTAAGATCCTGCATGCCGTGTGGTGCAGCCAAAAAGTAAAAAAAAAAAAAGTAGTATGTGAGGTGCTTCTCTGCACCTTAGCTTTGCCTATAAATGGCTTGGTCAATGGATATGCTTGACTGTCAGCATTGCCATCACCGCCGCCATCATAGCCATCTTTGGCGGGGGGAGCTCTCCTTTTGGGGGAACTTTCCACGTGCCAGGCTCTGTCCTGAGTGCTATATGTGTATCTATTTACCTATCGGGTTCTCTCTGTAACTTTTTGGATTAGACCACCATCTTACAGATGAGGACACCGAGGCACAGAGAACAGAGAGGTTAAGTAGCTTGCCCAAGGTCACACAGGTAGTAGAAGGTGGGACCAAGCAATTACACTCAGGCATCTGGCTCCAGAACTCACAACTTTTTTTTTTTTTTTTTTTTGCTGTACGCGGGCCTCTCACTGTCGCGGCCCCTCCCACTGTGGAGCACAGGCTCCGGTCACGCAGGCCCAGCGGCCATGGCCCATGGGCCCAGCTGCTCCGTGGCATGTGGGATCTTCCCAGACCGGGGCATGAACCCACGTCCCCTGCATCGGCAGGCAGACTCCCAACCACTGCGCCACCAGGGAAGCCCCAGAACCCACAACTTTTGCCATGACTAGCCTTCATGCCACTGCTGCACCTGACCACAAAGGGGGAAATTACACCCCCAACAGCTCCATGTTTCAATAACCTTTCCAAACCCAGCCCTCTGCAGACATGTACATTTTATTGGATCTTCTGGGATTCATCTTTGGTCATTTTTAATAAATTTTCTTTCAAACACACTGGAAGATACCCCCAGCTTCATGTCATGAAAGCCTTTGACACACAGTTACCATTCTTTAGCTTTAAATGCTAATGTAACAAAATCCTGGCTTTTATGGATTTTTTTTGGGGGGGGGAATGGGTCAGTACCAAGGTCAGTTCGTAATAAAGAATTTTCCAGAAGAAAAACAGAAATTGGCAACGTACTCTAAGAAAATCCTGCATGAGCCAGGAAGCAATGAAGAGATGTTTGAATTTTCCCTGACATGAATACTGACCACCCAGGGGAATAAAGAAAACACCTGTTGAAGCCTGGGCACATGTATACCCAGAGAGGGAAACCAGAGTGGGCTTCTGAGTCACCTGTCAAATTACAGGCTGCGTGAGCTCGTGAGAAGAACAGCCACACAGAGGCCTTGAGACCCAAGACCTGGTCTTGCCTCTACCTAGAGGGACAACTTCCCATGAATCAGTGACCCTCTCTCCTGCGTCAGTTACTTCAGCTGTCAAAAAGTGTCTCAGAGAACTCCCAGAATGGCTACAAAGGAAAGTACACACTCCAGGGCTTTAAAAAGTTAAAAGTACATGTGACCTTGGGGAAAAGAAGCATGAAAATAGTGCAATTATAAGACAGGAAAATCTTAGGGCAGGGAGGGATGAAAAAGTGGAGCAAAGGATTTTTTCAGGGCAGTGAAACTACTCTGTATGATACTGTAATGGTGGCTCCGTGTCATTATACAGTTGTCCAAACCCAGAGAAGGTACAACAGCAAGACTGAACCCTAACGTGAACTATGGACTCCGGGTTATAATGATGATTCAATGTAGGGTCATCAGTTGTCACAAATGCATTCCTCGGGTGGGATGCTGATAATGGGGGAGGTTGTGTACGTCGGGGGAAGGGGGAGGGAGATACAGGAACTCTCTGTGCCTTCCTCTCAATTTTGCTACAAACCTCAAACTGCTCTAAAAAAATTAAGTCTTAATAAAAACAAATCTTATAAAAAGAGAACTACTAAGGATTGCAACCCCTGCCTGAACATGGTGTAGGTTTCAGTCTGAGAGTTTCAGGAATCCATTTCTATCAAAATGGCATATTTGTTCAAATCATATCCATAAGGAGGAATTTTGTGGCAGAAGCATTTAGTGGGTCTGAAGGTCCCTTGGCTATTTGCTGAAATGAACGATTTTTTTTTCAAGTTTCCTTTTACTGAGACCAGCTGAGGGTATTCCTGGTTAACAAGCCTCCCACCATGAATTTTCTTTCCTGTTGTCATAGCTGGTTGGAACAGCACTTGGAATTTTCCCTTTTCAGACATTCTCACTTGGAATGTACTAATTATAATAGTCAGATGTCAGTTTCAGTTAACCTGTTCTAACTCTCTGTGTGGTGTTTCCAAGGGGAGAGAAATAGCCTTTCTAGACCACGTCCCCTAAAACTAAAAGCTCTCCTCCCTGACTCACAGCCCTGGAAACGTGGGGTGAGATAAAGGTGAGGTTTGGAAAGCTGTTGAGTGATTGGGGTCCAGGAAGCAGCACCGCTGGCCCTGCCCCGCCCCTCCCTGCTGGGGCGGTGCTTCTCCATTCCTTGGCCATAATAGGCATCCAGGGTTAATGAGACTAGGCATGCGTGATTTGTAAGGTCATCTGAAGCAGGTCAGGGATTTATGGGCCTCCATTCTGTTTTCTGGGGAGCGGGGGAGATGGCAGGCGACTGAAGCAAAGGGAAGAGTTAGGAAACAGAATGTGACCAGTTGCAAAAAAAAAAAAAGAAAAAAAAAAGATTTGGAAGAGAAAGCACACTCCCACATCAGATCACACTTTATGAACCAGAAGCGGTTTCATCATCTCTGGAAAGTGTATAAGTTTGCATCGGGCCCTGAATGGAGTGAATCAGAACAAAACAGTCCCTACACCCCAGGCGTCATCCAACCAACCCCTGTTATAACAACTATTTGAAAACCACCATTTAAGATGTCTTGGTAGAGATAAAGCATCTAAGATGTAGCCAAAGCCCTCAAGAAATGTATAATATATTTGCAGAAGAGAAGATCAAAAACCAGAAACACTATTCTATAGACAATAATTCAAATACAAAGTATGTCAAAGGGCAGTTTATCATGAGAGGCTTAATACAGGAAATTAGCAAAATAGAGCAAAAGGAAAAATAGATAGTGGGTTACAGATAAAAGAAAAGGACATTTCTGTCCCCCAATAGCCTAGAAGCTAGTGGAGGGATGTTCATGTCAAAAGTAATCCATAATACTCCTTGATCAATGCAATAACAAAGTATAAACAAGATATGAAAGCAGCAAAGCAAGGAGGGTGTGATTAATTCTGCCTGGGCCTGTCAAAGGTTTTCTGAATAAGGTAAAGTTTGAATTGGGTTTTGAAGTATAAGTAGGATGTCTCTAGACAGAGAAAGGAAGAAGGAATTCTAGGTAAAAGAAACAGGAAAGGAAGAGGGACTTCCCTGGTGGTCCAGTGGGTAAGACTCTGTGCTCCCAATGCAGGGGGCCCGAGTTCAATCCCTGGTCTGGAAACTAGATCCCACGTGCATGCGCAACTAAGACGCCCACATGCCGCAACTAAGAAGCCCGCGTGCCGCAACTAAGACCCAGTGCAGCATAAATAAATATTTTTAAAAAAAGAAGAAAGAAACAGGAAAGGAAGAAGGAGAGAGAAAAGCCTCAGTGTTTTTAAAATTATTTGTTATTGCAAGTAAACAGAGGATGAAACGGAAAGAAAGGCAGGAAATAAAGTAGGACTTCATGGGGCCAAATTACATGGGGTTCTCCATGTCGTACTTAGGGGTGTGGACATTATCCTTCAGCAGTAGGGAGCCAAAGAAAGATGTAGGCAGGAAGCAGACTGATCCTGCTTATGATTTAGAAGTACCATTTTAATGACAACATGGAAGATGGGTTGGAGCAGGGAAAGGGCAACCACTCAAGAGACACTGGTAATAATCCAGGAAAATACCAAGGGGGGGCTTGAAGTAAGGAAGAGGCATTAGGAGCAAATTAAGGGGTAGGTTCAAAAGGTATTTAGGTGGAGAATGGAAAAAGCATGGTGACAGATTGGTGATGGGGCGAATGAAGGGATGGTGGGCCATCTCCCAAGCCAGAAAATCGGGGGCTACTGTCTTGCTCACTCAACAGGAACTGCAGGAGAAAGAGTAGGTTTGTAGGGAAACTTGGTGAGTGGAAGTATAAGTTAGGTGTTGTACCTGTTGTTTTGAAGAGCTTTGGGGAAACCCCAGTGGAGAAGGCATTTGGATATGTGGGAAAAGGACCAACAATGCCTGATCCCTGAGAGAATCTAGAAAGACAAAAACTGACAAGTGTCTATTGGACAAGTAGGTAATTATTTGTCATCCTAGTGCCCTCACAGAGTAGACAAAACAGGGCTTCCCTGGTGGTGTAGTGGTTAAGAATCCGCCTGCTAATGCGGGGGACATGGGTTCAAGCCCTGGTCTGGGAAGATCCCACACGCCGCAGAGCAAGTAAGCCCGTGTGCCACAACTACTGAAGCCTGCGCGCCTAGAGCCCGTGCTCCGCAACAAGAGAAGCCACTGCAACGAAGAGAAGCCCCTGCTTGCCACAACTAGAGAAAGTCCGCACGCAGCAACGAAGACCCAATGCAGCAAAAATAAATTTTTTTAAAAAAAGACAAAACAAAGGGGAATTGAAGAATTTGCACCATGCAAATGGCACCCATCCAATACTGAATGACAGCCATGAGTCCAGCTGTGGGCATCACACTTCCAAATTCCGTACTCTCCGCGGCAAGCAAGTCACAGCAGTGTGACAGGCTCTTGCATATACCCTGGACCCAGGGACACCATCATTGCATAAACTCAGTGCAAACCAGTTTAAGCAATACTCATAATGGAGCTGGGACGACTGGTGTAGATTGATTCAAACACTGTTAAATGCACATTTTTAAAAATTGAAGTATAGTTGATTTACAGCGTTGTGTTAATTTCTACTGGACAGCAAAGTGATTCAGTCATACATATATATACATTCCTTTTTAATATTCTTTTCCATTATGGTTCATCATAGGATAGTGAATACAGTACTCTGTGTTATACAGTAGAACCTTGTTGTTTATCCATTCTGTACATAGTAACTTACATCTGCTAACCCCAACCTCCCACTCCATCCCTCCCCCATATTTTAGATTCCACATATAAGTGATATCATATGGCATTTGTCCTCTTTCTGTCTTACTTCACTTAGTATGATAATCTCTAGTTCCATCCATGTTGCTGCCAGTGGCATTATTTCATTCTTTTTTATGGCCAAGTAATATTCCATTGTATATATGTGTCACATCTTTATCCATTCATCTGTTGATGGATATTTAGGTTGCTTCCATGTCTTGGCTATTGTGAATAGAGCTGCTACAAACATAGGGGCAGATGCACATTCTTTATTTCAGATCTATGGTCCTCCCACCCTCTTAAATTGAGAGCAGCAAGGAAGAAGCTGAAGAGGAGGCGATGACAGATGCGTGACTTTTTAACACAGCGACCCTGTCCTCCAGCAAATGTGGCCCAACTCAGTGGCTCTAACTCTGAATTATCAAATTGGATTCCCTTTTCCTGGGCAGGAGCTAGGATAGAGAAGTGAAAGAGAGAAGGGAAAAGTGAGAGGTATTGCTGGCAAGCAGGGGAAGAAGAAGGGGCCACGACAGATACTTTCCGCTGAAACTACTTCCTTTACATTTGTTTAACTTAAAGTCTTTGTTTAATTCAGGCAAAAGTCCTTTTGTACTCACGTTCATGCAAGAAAACAGGCTATATTAATAGGGTGGGTCACACGAGTTCCATCTGAGATCTCATTACATTACTCGTGTAATAATGACATTGGATTTCTGGTTTATTGGGAGTTTGTGGAGGCCCTGCCACCCTATTCTTGTCCCCTGGAGGTCCAGGATCATATCTGCTTTATCTTTATAACCCTTACAGTGCTAGAACAAGGTCTGTGCTTTATAAACATTTCTGGAATTGAGACGGAGAGGCTGAAATTGACAGGAAATTGACACTGAAATTGACAGGTGGAGGCTGTATTCCTTAAGTAGGTAATTGGTAGTCCAGATTTCACCCCTCCTTCCCAGGATCTAGATGGAGACTCTTGGAGATTAGAGCACAAATTTCATCACAGGGGTCACCAAGCGGGACTGCATGAATCTCCCTGAGCTCGCATACATCTTCCACTGACCCCAGAGATGGACTTACTGTGAAGGCAATGAAGCTTAAACTTAAGGGACTTGCACTGGTGCTATGGGTGCCGGGAGGAGCTGAGAATTCTCGAGAGTTCCAGGTGGGAAGAGGAAACCAGGATGTAACTAGGAGGCATTTCTGAGTTGCCATTTCCAGCCAGTTGACTTCAGGGTCCCACGAGAAAGAACTGAGTCTTCATGCTCTAGTCAGTTGTCAATCAGAGGTGATACGCTACATTACCCACCACATTTCTAATTTAGCACTCATTTTGTATTTTTAAAAATTTTTTCCATTATGGTTTATCCCAGGATATTAATATAGTCCCTTGTCCTATGCAGTAGGACCTTGTTGTTTATCCATCCTATATGCACTAGTTTGCATCTGCTGACCCCAGCCTCCCAATCCATCCCTCCCCCATCCCCTTTCCCCTTTAGTAACCGTAAGTTTGTTTTCCATGTCTGTGAGTCTGTTTCTGTTTCATAGATATGTTTATCTGTGTCATGTTTTAGATTCCACACATAAGTGATATCATTTGGTATTTGTCTTTCTCTTTCTGACTTAGTTCACTTAGTTCGCTCAGTATCTTCATCTCTAGTTGCCATTTGTAGCTGCAAATGGCATTTATCATTCTTTTTCATGGTTGAATAATATTCCATTGTATATATAGACCACATCTTCTTTATCCATTCATCTGTAGCTGGGAGGGGTGGGTGGTGTGACAGATGACACTGCCATGATTAGATTCTGTTCTATGGTCAAAGTAAAGAGGTTTTGCAGGTATAATTAAGGTTCCTAATTAGTATGACTTTGAGTTAATCAGAAGGGAGTTTATCCTGGATGTGTCTGGCCTAATCAGGTGAGGCCTTTAAAAGAATCTTCCCTGAGACTGAGATTCTCCTGCTGGCCTTGAAGAAGCAAGCCACGATGAGTTCTAGAGCTGCAAGGAACTGGATTCTACCAACAACCAGTGAGTTTAGAAAAGGACGCTGAGCCTCTGATGAGACCACAGCCCCAGCCAACACCTGGATTGCAGCCTGTGAGGTCCTGAGCAGTGGGCCAGCAGAGCCAGGTCCTGAATCCTGACCCATGGAAACTGGAGACAAGAAACGTGTGAGGGCTTCCCTGGTGGGGAAGATCCCACATGCTGCGGAGCAACTAAGCCCCTGCGTCACAACTACTGAGCCTGCACTCTAGAGCCCACGAGCCACAACTACTGAAGCCCACAAGCCACAACTACTGAAGGCTGCATGCCTGGAGCCCGTGCTCTGCAACAAGAGAAGCCACAGCAATGAGAAGCCTGTGCACCACAACAAAGAGTAGCCTCTGCTCGCCGCAACTAGAGAAAGCCCGCATGCAGCAACAAAGACCCAATGCAGCCAAAAATAAATAAATAAATAAGTAAATTGGAAAAAAAAGAAACGTGTGGGCTGTTGCAAGCTGCTAGATCCATGGTAAGTTCTTACACAGCCTTAGGTAACTGAGGGCAAAGGAAAGGAAAGCCACAACCAGGGAAAAGGATTTGGGATTACCTGGTATCATCGAGAACGGATGCAGAAGGGGGGAGGGTAAAGAGAAGGACCTAAAACATGCAGGAAGAATTGTTCTGGGTAATTACTCTTCCAGATGTATTATTTTGTTTCAGTGCCCCAACACTTCTGGGAAGTGAGCATTTCTAACTCCATTTTACATGAAGATGCTCAGCATCTCAGAAGACTTCAGTCACTTACTCGAGGTCACAGGGGTAGCTTAGGATCAAATGGAGAGCTTCCCAGCAGCTCATATCTCTCCCTTACATCACATCGCATCCCAGGCTCACTCTAGGCCTCAGGGGGATAGCAGGCCCCCGAGAGGTGCTGCCAATGTGATCAAATTGCAGGACAGAGCCTGGGGGCCTGCCGTTGCTGCATTAGCCCGCTGCTCCCAAAGCACAGCAGCTTGGGACATCTGTTTCCCTCGGGAACATCCTCTTTAAATTCCACCAAAAACATTTTTTTTCACAAAAAATGCTTGCATAGAGGGGGGAAGGATGAGCTTCTATATGAGCATATTTATATCCATAGATATTCCATGCTATAGGGGGTATAAATCCCAGAGGGCCGATGTCAGCAGCTCCACGCTCCGATGGGAAACTTGAGGAAGGCTACGGTTACTAGCATTTCCCAAACTTACTCAAAAAAGAAACCCCCCCCACACACACACGCACACGCACTCAGGCCTGCAGAAGGAAAACAGTCCACTCCTGTCCAACTCATCTGGGTCAGGCAGACCCTTATCCCGACTTTCACTGCAAGAAGAATTCTCCGCCAAGTTGCCATGTATCGCTCCACAGCCCTCAGGATAATAATCTGTTTGGCTTTTTTTTTTGTTTAATGTGGCTCAGAATAGTTTTTTCTCTGCTCAGATAATTTAGCAATATTCCTTCTCCCACCGGTCTCCTCCCTGTCAAGGACCTCCCTGCCACAGGTATCTGAAAGCTGGCCAGGGTTCTTCCAGGCTCCTGCGCATCTCTGTTCCCAAACCTCCCCCCACTTGACCTCTTTTCATTGAAGATCAGGAGCCTGGGGCTCAACTGAGGACAAGAACAGGCTGGTAGGAAAAGGGGTCACTCTGTGTCACAGATACCATAATGCCCGTACCTCCTATGTTCACATCTTAAACCCCAGGAATCTGTATGTTACATCACATGGCAAAGAAGGGTTAAAGATGCAGGTGGAATGAAGGTTGATAATCAGCTGACCTTACAACGGGGTTTATCCAGGTGGGCCCAGTATAATCACAAGGTCCTTAAAATGAGGAGGGAGGCAGAGACGAAAGGGCAGGGCCGTATCACGTGAGAAGAACTTGACCCATCATGCTGGCTTTGAACGTGAAGGAAGAAGCCAGAGACAAAAAACATGGGCGCCCTCTAGAAGCTGGAAAGGGCAAGGAAACTATTCTCCCCTAAATCTTCCACAAGGGAAAGTAGTCCTGATAATACTGTGATGTCAGCCCAGTGAGACCCACTTAGGACTTCTGACCTCCAGAACTGCAAGATAATAAATTCTTGTCGCTTGAAACCACTCAAGCTGTGATAATTTATTCCAGCGGGACTAGGAAAGAGATGCCTTGTGTATGAGTGTGTTTCATAATGACTGAGATACTCATGCACATCTTATCCTCCGTAAACAGGCATCTGGGGACAGGAGTCTATCCCCAAGAGGAACAAGGATGGGATTGCTCCGCCTTTCTGACATATCAGGAATTAAATGGTCTAGTCCAGAAGACCTCATTTATACCAACGACTGGTCAGTTCCAAAGGGTGAACTCAAGGATCCGAGAATTTGGGCAAGGCCCAAACTCAGAGCATTAGAAGCTGTCCCAGGAGCTGTGGTCATATCAGGTCGTCATCTGTCACCCACGGATCTTTGAAGGGTTAAGCGCTCTCAGACATAAGCAGGCGTGTATGTAGTAGATGATACTTCGACGCCCACGTGCATAGAAGGTTGCAAATAAATTCAACCCAACACTGTGTGTATAGTTCCGTGTTATTTTCTGTGCTGCCAACGATTAAGCAAGTTTCTCGAGAGCAGGTCTTTATTTACAGACGAGCCTATCACACCTGGCACATTCTGGATGCGCAATCACTTGGTGTTGGATTCGGAACGCGCTCGTGGGAAAAGTCTTTTAGCCTTTACAAGCTGAGCCCAAGTCCGGCTCGGACATCCCTCTGCTCCAGAGACCCTCCCTTCTTGAGTCCCACTCCACTGAGCGCCCCAGAAGGGCTTCCAACTCGTGTTTCTCCCCCAGGAGGGAGAGCACTGTGTCCTGGCTGCACCTGCAGACAGTCCGAGTCAGGTCTGTCCAAAAAGAGCATATCCCAGAAAAATGAAAGGCGTTTCGTTTTCTCCGTGGACGTGTATCCAGGTTTGATACGGGAACTGCGACATGTATGCTCCGTCTCTGCCTGCGCAAACGGAGAGAGAATGTGCGCACCCTGGTGCGTTGGAAGCCTCGGTTATTTGCCAGGGGTCCAGCCTGCCTGCCAAGCGCGGTGCGCCCCGGGTGCGCGGGCGCGCAAGTCCCCTCCCGGGGTGGGCCACGCCCGCCACCCGCCGCCCGCCGGCCAGGCTGCAGGGAGGGAGACCCCCCTCACCCCCCGGGGTCCCCACCCTCCCACCTGGCCCGCCCACCTGCGCGCCAGACGCTGCGCGGCGCCCCTCCCCTCCCCGCGGCTCCCGGCTCCAGGCTCCCGGCTCCGCCCCCCGCGCGCGCCCTCCGCATCCCTGCCGCCCGCCCCCGCGCCGCCCGCAGCCAAGAGTTCAGACCGGCTCCCGGGACTCCTCCGGCTGCTCCGCGTCCCGGGCCCCGCTTGCCACTCCTGATTGGCTGAGCCCCTGTCAGTAGTAAAAAAGGATCAGATAGCAAACTGGGGACCTTCATAAAGGCGTGGTGGGGATGCTCGAGGAGCGCGGGCAGCCTATGACATCAGCCGCGCACGCCTGGGATGCCGCGGCGCCCCGCCAGACCCCGAGGAGGCGCAGGGTCCCGCCAGCTGAGAGTGGAGTAGCCCCGCGCGGCGAGGCCGCCACTTTTCTGGGGACACTGGTTTCGGTCACTGGCTGCCGCTGTACTCCTACCCGGGGGAGCTCGCGGAGAGTTGGATGAATTCTGGGTTGTTAACTGCGGTCAACTGGGCTCCCGGGAGCCCGTTCCTGGTGGAAGTCAGGGGCCATCTGGCCAAGGGACCAGCGGCTCGCTGAGACTCAACATGACACTCCTGGGGTCTGAGCACTCATTGCTGATTAGAAGCAAGTTCAGATCAGGTAGGGCTAAGGCACTTGGCATTCCTTCTTCAACTTTTCCTCTTCTGCACGTCTCAACTCCACACTGCTTTCCAATAAATGTTTCGAAGCCAGCGCCTTGGCTACTTCAACTCTGTTCCCCAAAAGCACATTTGGCAAGTGAAGAATTTTATGTGCCTTGGGGGGCCTTTAATGTCTTCTGTTGTAAATGCTTTGAGTCACAGAGTGTGGTTTTTGTTTGTGAAAAGGCCAGTCCTTTGATTTTTGTCTCTATATTTGCGAGTAGAAATTCTGGAGGGGTCCATCCAACAGGAATAACCTTGAAAGTGAGCAAATAGGGGATTTCAAGTTGGAGAGCTGCACAGTATCAGTCAGAATTGCTGAGACAATGAACCTGATGCTGTTGTATTAGATACAGGAGTCACTTCAAATGGAGCTAATCCAAACAAATGTATTTCCCAAAAAAAGTCACTTGGGGGAAGTAAAAATAGCAAATTTGGAGCACACCAAGTATTTAAAATGACATCACTGTAGGAAAAAAAGAAGTCCAGTGCCACAAATATTTTTTCCCAAACCATCTGATGTTTATAAATGGAGACTTTTCCCCCAAATTTCTGTGTTAGTGGCGATAGAGGAACTTCTCAGAGGACGCTGAGTGAAGGTGAGTGGAAAGGAAACGGGCCTTTAACTGCCTCACACATAGGGCGGTAACTCGCCCCTGGAAGGTGTTGATGTGTGTGGGTCTCCACACTGAGACGGGGAGACTTCTTTGGTTCTTTCTCAATAGCTCTGTGTAGAGTATCGGTTTTATAAAAGTGGTAACAAACTGCTCAGTAAATGGTACAACTTCCACTTAGAAGATGGGTTACTTTATATAAACTGTGATGTGAACATTTCCCATAACAGGTGTTAGAAGGATGTTGGCATAGTTTGCTAAGTTTTCCATAGCCCTTCTAAGCGGGACCACGCAGCATTTCACTTGGACGAAGTTACCAAAAAATGAGAAGAGTGGATGCTGGAAAGTGGGGTCTTCTGGGACTTGCTTAGATGCTCCTGGCTTTTAGATGTCTGTGGGGTCCACTGGAGATTTTCTATGGCTCTGTACCGTCAAAGCGAGGTGAAAACTTGAGAACGGAGGCAGCTACAAGACTCAGTGCTCCAAAGATCCGGGGCAGGTCTGCCAGGGACTAGGTTCTGCAGTGGATTAATCCATCCTTTCCGTTCCGTGCGTGGAGAGGTGAGGCGGTTGGGCTGTTAATCCACTAGAGACATGGCCACCGCTTTGCAATTTGGTCAAAACCGCAGGGCAACACTGCCACCTTTCTGAAGAAGAGAGGATGTGGATTTGTTTTGCAAGAAGCTACAGCTCATTTCAAAGGCACCCTTGCCAGTTTCCTGCAGTGGCAGGGGAGGAGCTGGTTTGTCTCTAGATGGACTTGGTGATGTACTTGATAGTAGAATTGCGAAACAGACTTACCAAACGAATGCTTCCTTCAGCTGCAGTGCAGAGGCAAGGAAGACAGTGCTCCTAATTCCTGCTTTGCTGGGTTGGTGGAGTCCTGGTGTCTCCCAGGTGGACCCTGCAGACCTAGACCCTGGAGCTTCCGAGAATTCCGATGGCAGCCTCACTTTTGTTTTTTATTAAACTGGGACAGGCTTCTGTGTCACAGGAAAGATTGCTTTGGGAAGACATGCTATGCTATCGAAGCAGACATAGGCAGGCTTAATCCTCTACCTTTGATAAACAGGGAAACGGGGTCTGGAAATGGACAAAGTGGTTTGGTCCTCTGAATGCAAGGGGTTTATAATCTCCTGAAAGATAGAGAAGAAGACAAGTTGAATGTAAAACTAAGTAAATGTAATGTTGAGGACGGGGATTATTCTTCCTGGAGGTAATTACAGCCCTAGCTGCGGGAGCACAGAAGTCTGGCTGGCAGCATGCGGACAAGAGGACCTCTTCCTAAGAGTCCTCGATTTATTTTATGGCTAACAATAAAGAAGGCCTCTTCTCTGTTTTGATTTCTCTCTCTCTCTCTCTCTCTCTCTCTCTCTCTCTCTCTCTCGTTTTCTTTTTTTCGTCTTCTTTTCTTTCACAAACTACTAAAAATGTGAACTCATAAAACTCTATCTCAGGGCTAATGTTTGCTTTGATAGTAGGCTCTGGTGTATTTCATTTAAAAAGTTTCAAAAAAAAATAAAGGAAACGAAATTGATCATACCAAGGGGCCTGTGTGTAGGGCTGGTTTGTAAGGGAACAGGTAACTGTTTTGACTCTGAAACTGACATGTATGGTAACAGCTTCCAACTGACTTTCTGTAAGCTGTATTCCAGTGACCTTGTTATTAACTGCAAAGCGGTGCTACTGGAGCAATAAACATGAAAGTTTACATGGGCGAACGTGTTTAGTGATATAAACTCATCTTACTGGAGAGGCCGCAGCGTTTCACAATTGAAAGGTCTAGTGCCAAACTCTTTGGGTTTTTAGCAGGTACTTCTCCTTATCGGCTGTATAACCTCGAACCTTAGCTAAATTACATAACTTTATCTGCCTCAATTTGCTTCGTTTGAATGATGAGAATGATCATAGGATTGTTGTGATGATTAAATGTGATACTACAAGTAGAGCATTTAGAAAAATGCCTGGCACTTAGTAAGCCCTCAAAAAATATTGTTCTATTATTTAAATTCTTAGGCAGGGTGGTCCTGGCTTTGTCACTTCTTCTCTCTGAGTCTTGGTTACTTCATCTGTACATGTCAGAGTTGGACTAGGTGATTTTTCAGACCCTTTAGAAACATTTTATGGTTCTCTGAAAATGCAAAGATTGGGAATAAGCAAAATTGTGATTGGGCTGTGTGCCAGCTGGGCATAAATCAGAGGCAGTTTACTTAAATGCAGTCATTAGTGTTGCTTTTAAACTAACCACATTTTTATTGTTTTTCATCTTTTCACTGTTGTTATGTCAATATCTGTAATCAGTATCACTGTCAGTAATTTTCCTCAATACCATAATCCTTGTGTCAATAAGACACAAGGACCCATATGTTTGTATACACACACACACACACACACACACACACACACCATGCACAAAGGATCAAAAGGAGAGAGAGAGGTCCATTAGTGGGTTTCCCTTCTAAAGAACTATTGTGTTTCTTTTGCTATTTTCTCTTTTTCTCTTCTTCCCAAACAGCTCATACAAAGGCAGACTCTGGTTCCTGCTATGACCTTACCTCCATCCCCTGAAAATTTAGGGTTGTCAGATTTTGCAAATAAAAATACAGGATGCCTAATTAAATTTGAATTTCAGATAAACAGTGATTAATTTTTTAGCCTATATTGGGAGCATACTTTCACCTGAACTAGGCACTTTGCATTTTCTGTGGCAACTAGGCTATAAAACTATATATATTTACCTAATTGACCTTTTCAGATCTCATTTTTGTCATCTACAAAACAGAATTTGACTGGTTCATCTCTGCAGTTGCTTCCAGCCCTAAGATTTGATATTTTCCCAAATGAACGTCCCTGAGTACTTCTGTAAACTTTTGAAGACTATAAACTTCATAAAAGTGTTACTATGACATTTTTTAACTGTTGTATCCTCAGTAACGGGACATAGAGTAGATACTCAATAAATTTTTCTCGTGTGGATAAATGAATTCACACCTGCCATGTTTATAATTAACCCATTATTATTCTAAGATTATTCTGAGATATGATTATTCTAAGACAATCGTTTCAATTGCTTCATATGTTCAGTCTTCTTTTCTAAATTTCCTTGACAACTTTTGGGTGTGATGTTTACTGGAGCACAAATATCTATTCCCAAATTCCATTTTGCTATTGAAATGACCAGTAGAATATTGGTATATATTCTAATGTTAAAACAAAGATGAATTTTGAAATAAACTTATTTCAGTGATACAAAAATTTACTACTTGTTTACTTAATGTGCTATCAAAATATCTCTCATTTACCCATGGTTACAACATTTTCCTGTAACCACAAAGGCAGAGCCTACTATATGCCAGGTGCTATGACAGATGCCGGGAATTCAAAAATTAGTGAGATTTTACCGCCGCACTCAGAGCTAACTATAAGCTAATAAACATAAAATATACAGGATAATCCCCCTATTTTAAAAGGTTAATTGATTAACAGCCTTAATTCCCCTGTGCCATGCGTTTTAGTCAGCATGGGCTACTATAACAAAATACCATAGACTGGGTAGCAAAACAGCAGAAATTTATTTTCTCACAGTTCTGGGGGCTGGAAGTCCAAGTTCAGGGTGCCATCATGGAAAGGTTCTGGTGAGAGCTCTCTTCCTGGCTTGCAGACGGCCACCTTCTCGCTGTGTCCTCACATGGCACAGAGAAAGAGAGACAGACAGACAGCAAGCTCTCTGATCTCTTCTCACAAGGACACTAATCTCATCATGAAGGCCCCACCACCAAGACCTCTTTGAAACCTAATCATTTCCAAAGGCCCGATCTCCAAATATTACCACATATGGGAGTTAGACCTTCAACATGTGAATCTGGTGTGTGGAGGACACATTTCAGTCCATAGGACCATGTAAGGTAACATATTCATTGGTTCCAGGGATTAGGATGTAGACACCTTTGAGGAGGGGACATTATTCTGCCTGTGACATCAGCTTCCAATAAGGTATTCCTAACTATAACCCCTCCACATGCCTCTCTCCTACAGACTTTGTTCTGTAGCACTTTTCCTTTAATATAGATTATTCAGCCATAATACCTGTGTTTTCCCCAGGGAGGTCCACAGAAGACTAACTCCACAGTATGTTAAAGTTGCTCAGCAGGAAATTTAAAAAAGAGGGAAGCTAAGTATAGTGAAAAATTAAATTGGATTTTTAATTGCAGGATTTCTGAAGCCTTTACTATTTCTCATGTCTATTATGAGCTTCTGAAAGGCAGGGATTCCAAGACATGCTTCACCTTTATTCACACAGCATCTCAGAGGGCAAGTTTAGCTGGACAGACACATTGTGGAGAATTCTTTCTGGACAGAAAAACTCACAGTTTCCGACAATGATTTCTCTAATGGGGTTAATCTCTGTATCTAGGAAGCTGGCAAGCCCTCTGCACCCAGTCAGGTGAGCACTCTGTTGCTTTTCCTTCCTGGCTGCTTCCTCCCGTGCTGGGTCCCCCTTTCACTGCTCAAACCTCCATTATTTATTGGCACCAATGCCCCACCCCGGGAATATCTGTTAGAGGATTATAACCCATGTCCCCAAGGAGCTCACAGGCAACCTGAGAGGTGCTGAAAAAATGCTATACGAGAGTTACGTATTTATTCATTCATTCAACAAACATGCAGGAATATTTCTTCCATGTTTCCCTTGTAATGGAGACTGTGTTAGGAGCTGGGGTTCAGTTGGGAAGCAGAAAAGACCCATCCCATGTCCTCACATGGAATGTTAGAGCTGACCCTCTAATTCCCTGTGCGTGGTTCCTGCAAGCGTTCTAGAAGTCCACATGAGAACACAGTTACCGGGATTTTAAAAGATGAGTGTGTTTTAAGTCCTAAATGGGACTTTTCAATCTTTTTTTAAAGCTAGTGGAGCATTCAGAGGCCAGCCCATCTACTTCAGACCACTGCATTCACCTCATATACCAGGTGGCCTTCCCCAGCATCTTAATTACTGTAGCAAGAGCCCCAGACTCCCCCGCTGCACCTAACCTGCCTTATTTTTATCCATAGCTCCTATCACTATGGAGGACACTAAACATTTCACTTGATCATTTGGTTATTTGTCCATGAGGGCAGGAATTTTTGTCTGTTTGTTCATTTTCACTGCTTTATTCCCCCTGGCACCTCACACAGTGATTGGCATAGATAAGGCACCATTAACAATGCTTTGAACAGATACATTTTATTTTCCCCCCCAAAGACTATTCAGAAACAAAAGTAACCAGTCTATGTTTTTATATATATTTTAGGCATATTGACTGAGTGGTGCTTAAGACTCGAACAAAAAAAGAATGAGTGAATATAAATACAAAATTCAGAAAAGTAGTTACCTCTGCAATAGGAGAGGCAAGGGGAAGAGCTAGGCATGGAGCCTGAGTAGGAGAAAGGTTATTGGTGGTGGTCTTATGTTGAGCCGTGGTGACACGCACATTGATTAGTCAGCAAATGAATTAAATAATGTTCATTCATGGGCCGATGATGACCATGTGACTTGGACCAGGGATGATGATGAATCCAATTATGTGTATCTGGGGTCTTTGAAAAAATTGAAAACGTAAGTTTTTTAAGACCATAAAGAGTGGCATTCATCTTTTATCTGCTACAGTATATGACAGACACAGTAAGAGTTTGTCAAATAGGATTGAACCAAATTGAATGGATTCTGATCTAATTGGGTTGAATTGGAGAATAACAGAAGTGCCTGGCAGAAGCAGAAGTGCTCAACCCAGCACTTTGAGGATTTTACATATCTCAAAAAAGCCAGACCTGAATAGGAGATGTTGGAACATGAAGTGGTCTTTCATCTCCTTTATTTCCATCTTACTAGCACAAACTCACTGGTCCTCTAGCAGATGGTGACGAGCTGTCTTGAATCTCTGCCCAGATCAGGAAAGTGAAGCTGGCAGGTGTATTTACCAGGCATCAGTCTTTCCAGTCTCGTGCCCGCTCTCCTGTGGGCAGAACTGTAAGGGGAGCCCATCACGCCCACTCTCTGACTCCATGATCTTGGGAAAGTCAATGCAGCTCACTGGGCATCTGTTTCCATAGTGGTAAAATGATCCCTGCTATTTGTGAGGGAAAGACTTTCGTAGAATTATCAAGGTTTTCTTCTGCAGAAAGACGTCTCCATTCCCCACGCGGGAAGGGATTACTTGACCTGGTGGCAAGAATTGCACAAGAGAGAAGCGTGGAGTAGTGGTTTTGATAGACGTAAATAGGATTTAAAAAAAAAAACCCAAAACCACCCATTAGCCAAATGATAGTTTTTTGCAGCCTTATGATTTTCGTATTTAGTTTTTTCAACTTTATTAAGCAGACAGCATTTGTTTAAGTCAGTAACTTAAGTCAGTAATTTCTATTCTGATATCATCCAGAACAGCTGGTAAGTCAAGCTTTACCTAACTACATTTGCATTATCATTCTTAGAGGAAAATACAAAGGTCTCCAAATTTTTTATAATGTGTCATTTATTCCCAGAAATTCGGAATAAATAAGCCTGATTCCTGACTTTCATTTTTTACAGAGCACAGCAAAGTGCCCTCAGAAACTACTGAAGGAAGAATAATTTCATTCTTTTCTCGTGTTGGTTGAAGGAAGATAAATTCTCCTATTTCTCTATAGATACCACTAGAGTAGTTCTCTCACATTTCAGTTACACCAGTTGACGTTTGCTGTATTCAGCCACCTTAGATCATTAGAGAAAGCAGTAGAATTCTAGCAGTAGAAGCAGTGGATTCAGCCACTGTAATATTGTAAAATATATTTATTGGGTTCCCCCGTGTAGGACCTGAACCATCACTTGGTATGTGCAGCAACGATCAGCGAATACACAGCCTCTCAAATTCTTAGCATGTCTTGCCTAATATCTCAATTTGAACTGCCACTCAAACAAGTTATCCATCCTTCAATCTGCATCTCTTTCCCCTTGGACTCTTAAGTAGTGCAAAGTCATCAGTTCTTTCTCATAAAATATAGTCCAGTAGCCCCCAGGAATATCCCTACTTCACAGATAATGACTGGAAAATACCCCATAAGCTGTTTTGACTTTCCTACTTCCGGGAAACACTCTCCTTTCAGGAAGTCATTTGACTTTGTTGTCCTCACGACTGATTGGGCTGGTTTCTTGGTCTGAGGGAAAGTTCCACACGGGACTTTCTGGTACTCAAGCTCCAGACAGGGCCATGGGGCTTCAAAACAGGCTAACTCCAAGAAAATGCTATTCAACATTCATTGAACAATCATTTCCTCAATACTTCAAATGTCTTTACTATTTTGTGTTCCCTTCCTGCCCTTGTGCAGATGCGTAAAGAACTTTACAAAACTATGGTCAGAGCGTATGCCTAAGTTAAACTCAGCCTTTTTATCAGTCAGCATGATATCATAAGCAGTTGTTCAAGCTGCTACGTAGTAGCATAATTCTTGTTTTAAAGACTGTGTCCTATTCCACCAAGTGAGTACATAATAATTCCACTTGTATTGGAATATTAAGCCAGTTATACTTTTTATGTTATAAATAACACTACTATGAAAATCTTCATGAACATAGACTTTTTCTTCCTCTGGATTGTTTTATAGGATACTCATCCTTTAGAGGAAATATCCAAGTGTGGGAATCACGGATAGGAATCTTTATGATCCTCTATGGTAGCTTGTATTTCTGGAGCACTTAACAATGCACCAAGCTTAACCTTAGTCCTTTTTCTACCTGGCAGTGAATATTTGACCCTGTGATAGAACTAACTCAGAGTGATCTTGGATACTTATCTAGTGTGGACTGGTGTTCAGTGAGCTTTTCACACCTTTTCAGTCAAGAATGAAAAGGAAAAGGGGCCACAAGTACCTGATACCTTTGGAAACCTTTGGCTATCTCTGTGTGATCTGCTATTTGGGGACCAAATGTGACCATATTACCAAATATGATTGATGCTTCATCAAAGGAGAAGAGAAGAGGACCAGGAGTTACTGAGAACCTGTTATCTATGACATTTTCAGTATCTCATTTAATCCTTACAAAAAATGCTATGAGACAGGTATGCTTATTCCGTTTTATAGATGAGGAAACTGAGGCTCAAGATGTCAAACAACTTAGTCAGAGTAACATAACTGGTGAACGGCAGAGACTAGGTCTGATCCCATCTGCGCCATTGATGACCATCTCTATCACAAGCTAAACCTCGCTTCTCCCACCCTCCCCCTCCACCGCCCATCCCACACACACACACACTTGGCCCAGTGGATTTAATTCTACATTCCAGTGGAGTTCTGGACTACAACTTCAGGTTTATACCCAATTGCCATTATTGTCCGTGATTTTCTAAATAGCGATGTACTAAGCTACTTGTTTCTAATACTAATTAACCTGTAACGTATACATGCCATCTCTCCCGAATCCCAGGAGTTATAATGAAACTTGAGTATTTTAATCTCAGTTTATCTGATTAAAAAATTTCAAGAGATTTTTGAAAACCAACAGCAAGAACAGACTTGCCCTAAGACACTAAACATGTAAGAAATATCAAATAACAGAGTCAAGTGGTGGTTGCCAGGGGCTGGGAGGTGGGAGAAATAGGGAGAGGTTGGTAAAAGGGCACAAACTTTCAGTTATACAATAAATAAGTGACATGACATAAAATATTAGAAGACAGTTTTAAATTTAGCACCCTCCCCAAACACACACAGAAATGTCAGTAAATTCTAAATATCATGCTCATTTCTTGATCAAAAGGCAGTGAAAAAAAAAAGACAATGTTTCTGTATTTTTAAATTTTTTATATAATTTTTAAAAGTTACTTTCCATTTACAATTACTACAAAATATTGGCTGTATTCCCCATGTTGTGCAGTATATCCTTGAGCCTATTTTATACCCAGTAGTTTGTACCTCCACTCCTCCACCCCTTTATTGCCCCTCCCCCCTCCCACTGGTAACCACGAGTTTGTTCTGTGGGTCTGCTTCTTGTTTGTTACATTCACTAGTTTGTTGTATTTTTTAGATTACACGTATCAGTGGTATCATACAGTATTTGTCTTTTTCTGACCGACTTACTTCATTTAGCATAATTCCCTCCAAGTCCGTCTATGTTGCTGCAAATGGCAAAATTTCATTCTTTTTTATGGCTGAGTAATATTCCATTGTATAAATAAACCACATCTTCTTTATCTATTCATCTCCATCCATCTGTTGATGGACACTCAGTTGCTTCTGTATCTTGGCAATTGTAAATAATGCTGCTGTGAACATTGGGGTGCATGTATCTTTTCAAATTAGTGGTTTTGCTTTTTTCAGATATATGTCTAGGAGAGAAATTGTTGGGTCATATGGTAGTTCTATTTTTAGTTTTTTGAGGAACCTCCGTACTGTTTTCCACAGTGGCTGCACCAACCTACATTCCCACCAACAGTGTACAAGTGTTCCCTTTAAAAATAAAATACTTTGATAGCTGAAATATTTTAAGCTCAGCAAGTTAGGGATCAAAACACACCACAAACATACCAAAAGCATTCAAGCATAGAACAAAGCCTAGAAGGATCCATTCTCAGTGACTATCTCTGGGTGGTGAGAAAATGAGTAATTTTTAATTTTTCTTATATTCTTTCTTATATTCCTATATTCCTTATTTTGATGATCTATTCAGTGTCTCCTGTATCTTCTATAGTAAGCAGGAATAACTTTGGTAATACACAAATTAGCAGTGGACATTGCTTGCGTATTCAGTTTTAAGCCATGCAGTCATAGGAGATGAAAGATTCCTTAACTGAGGAGCAGCTGAAACAGGTTGGCTGAACACCTAGGAGGTTTAAGTTGTTATAAGTTCCCACCAATCCGAGAGCACATTCACATGCAGACTACATCCAAGGAAACTTGGTCCGCAGCTGAGACTGAACATTGGCAACCCCTCCGATTAATTTGTGCTGGAAAATTCTAATATGTATATCGTGATACAAGCCCTTCAGTCTCGCTGACCTGGGGTCAAATTCTGGCTCCACCTTTCCTGGTGGTATGAACTTGAGCATAGCCTTAAGCTCTCCACTCTTCCGTCTGTGAAGGTGGGAACAAAATTGCCTGCCCTGTGGAAATTTTGTGAGGCTTTAGTGAAATGACAAAAAAGGTATTTGACCTAGTACAGGGATGTACTTGTGTACTCCGTCAGTGGTAACGGTTTTATTCATGGATTAATATTCGTGATTATATCATTATTTATATCAATATGCTATAGAAGGTTAATCTGCAATATTTAAAATTACTTCAATATTGTTATAAAATATCATATTGTTTCTAAATTTACAACCACCTGTGGTTACCTCGTGAGATTTGCTGCTAGTTCTTCTCATTTCTTTTTACCCCAGGTGGTGGTTGAGAATGTTGCAGATACTCATTATCCTTATAGAATTTACACTGTATTCTATAAAGTGATTTATATACGTACTATCACTTATTCCTTCCCTTTCAAAGAAAATTTTGAGAAAGGCATTATTATAATTTTCATTCTCCAGACAGACAGGGGTAGTTGTTGTCCAGCTCAGGTCTTTATGTGTTTCCGACAAGAGCCCCAGGCCTTGTCTGGGACCTTGCAAGGTTACCAGTTGGCTGTAAGGATTAGCGTGGCTCATGGCTGTTCTTCAGGCTCCACTGAGAGCCCAAATCCTACACCCTTATCATCGAAAATATTGTTCTGTCTAAAACTGAAGCCAAGGCGAAGAGCTCTCTCCAGAGGGAACAGTGTTTGAGGATCAGACAGCACTCTGCTAAATTATAATACCTTTTATTTTTATGGTGCATTAAACTCTCAAGTTGATATGCTTCTATTTTCATAACAACTCTGTGAGATTACAAAACTGCTCATGCAGATGAGGAGATTGAGAGTCTGGGACATTAAGAAATCTGCCCAAGGTTACTCATTAGATTTAGAACCAGAGTTCTGGGCTCCCAGAACCAAGTTCTCGGTGTGATCCTCTGAGGAACATGCAGCCTGGGAAGACATCGATGGTGCAAAGATGGGCCGATGCCTGGCTTTTTCAAGGCCAGTGGCTCTCAGCAAAATAAATGGTCCCTCTGCTTAGAGCGTTCTTCACACGTAGGAGCCGTCTGCACTGGCTTCAAGGTTCAAAGGGCTAGATTAGAGGGAGAGGTGAAATTCAGCAACTTTGACACAGTATAAGCTGGGAGAGGAGAACAGAATAGGCATAGAAATGACAAAGCAGCCTTTGGCTTTGGTAGAATACCAGTCTCTGCAGAAGGTTCTGGTCTTAGCACATAGACTGGAACCCAGCACCATGGAATGTCCCAGAGACAGAAGGTGTTCTTAAATGTTATGTTTGGTTGTTTCAAAACCTTGTAAAAACAGTAGAGCCAAGATTATTTTCTAATGCTTAAAAAAATTTTTAATATACCTACATTTACTATTTTCTCAAACTTTAAAGGTACAGTATATGTGTACATATATATATACTCACACTATTATATATTATATATATTTATATCAATCACTATTATATATATCATGATTATATAATGGTGTGAGTATATAATATATACATATCTGTCTATTGTATAGTATGTATATACTATACACTTCATATGACGAGTCAAATATCTGTATTCTTTGCAGTGTTATACATGCTACAGAAAAATTGAAGGAAACACTCGAAATGCTCAACAAAGGGAGAATGTTTGAAGACATTGAAATGTAATATAACGTGCATGTTATATATGGTAGTTTCAAAGAATAGCTAATGAAATGGAAATGTGTTTTATAACCAGAAGAGGCAATATGTGCTTTCAATGCTAGCACAGTATATACCACAGGCTTCACTTAGGATCTCAAAAGAACTTCAGTCTCTGTTCCAGGACTACAGCAACGTGGAATGAAAAATTTCCCCTTAATTTGGAGAGAATTCCTTTTCCTTGCCCTCGTAAAGCACACCCTTGGTTCCAAGTTCTAATTCGCCTTTCTTACCAGTTCTCATCCAGGTATTCCCTGGATGCCTATGTTCACCTCTGGAATGTTTGTGTAGTCATTTATCCCAGCTCACGGAGTCTTAGTTTGATCACGGCAGTGACCCTGTGAAATGGGTCTAATGATACCTTCCTTAGAGGGATGGGAAAATGAGGTTCAGAAAGGGTTCGTGGGCTTCCCTGGTGGCACAGTGGTTGAGAGTCCGCCTGCCGATGCAGGGGACACGGGTTCATGCCCCGGTCCGGGAAGATCCCACATGCCGTGGAGTGGCTGGGCCCGTGAGCCATGGCCGCTGAGCCTGCGTGTCCGGAGCCTGTGCTCCACAATGGGAGGGGCCCCAACAGTGAGAGGCCTGCGTACCGCAAAAAAAAAAAAAGAAAGGGTTCGTGACCCACTGAAATTCACACGCAGAAACATGGCAGAACAGGGCTGAACCTGGACCTCGTGACCCCTCCCAATGAATGGTGGACCCTGGGAGGTGAAAATCAGAGTCCCTTTCCTCCAGGACCACCCCCCACCCCAGCACCAGCTTTCAAGGAAAGCAGGTCAAACAGCAGGTTCTGGTCCCCCAGGCCCCTCCTGCCCCGCCCCGGGGTAGCACGCTGTCCACCTAATTCACTCGTGGCTCCAGGCCATGGAACACATAAACAAGTGGGGAAAGCCTCCAGAGGAATCTTGATGCCCACATGGAACCATTTGTCTTCTGAAATGATTGTTTGAAATTGTTTATGTCAGTTGCCGAGTTTCTGTTCCACGCTTCAGGGACCTATTTGTGATGGAGGAAAAAATTTCCCTGCAGGGGAGCGGTCAGGGCTCAGTGGGCAGTTCTGGTGACAGCATGGCCTGATGCCGGCTGGTCCTCCCCACATGGGGATGGCTCTGGGGAGAGGCACCGCAGTCCCAGTAGAGCACCCCAAGGATGACTGGGTGCTCACTGTTTGCTGCGTACTGCCCTTAGTGCGTCACATGTATGAATTCAATCCTCACAGCAGTCCTGTGGGGGGGTAACTTGGGTCCCCCTCCGTTCCCCCACATTCACAGATGGAGAAATTGGAGAACCCAGCCCTGAAGGGCATTTCGTAAGACTCCACGACGAGTAAATGGAAAAGCTAGGATTTGAACATATGCACCCCTGGCTTCAGAGCCTACGTCTGCAACTCCTACTCTGTACTGCTTCTCACGGGCGTCTAGGCTGGCCGGAGCTGGCTTTCTCACCCCGTCCTCCCCGAGAGAAGGCAAATTGCGCCTTCTGTCACCTTAGTGACATCGTCAGCCCCACGGCACATCCACTCGCGCCTGCCTGTAGTATCTTGAGATGTTGTAACATAAAAGCCCTCAGCTCACAAACCTGGCAGCTGGCTGCGTGAGAGAGAATTCCTTTTGAGGCATGAATTAGTCTTCTTCAAATGTTTTGACAAACTGAGAGTGTGGTGCTTAGGGAAAGGATCGCTTCGCAGTGTTTGTGTGAACAGACATCTTTCTCAGACTTGAGACTGTGCGTGAGGCTTGATCATTGAAATAACTGCGTGGTCATTCTGAGCTGGTGCTCTTTGGATGTGAATATTCCCCTGGTTTTTACCCAACACGTGCCCAGTGCTGGAAGCTGGCCTGAATTCGTGTGTCTCAATCTCCTCGAAGGAAGCAGGGTCGGGACATCTCGTGAGATCAAGAAAGAACAGTGGTGCCTGGTCCCAGCCTCTTCCCTGCGTGTCTGCTCATCTGGGAAGACCACTAACGCCAGCCCGGCAGCCCAGGCTCCCCTTCTCCAGCAGACCACAAAGGGCACATCAGTCGCCTGATCGTCATTTTCTCTGGCTCTTCTCTCGATGCCCACAGCAAGGGATGGGTACACAGTCAGCTTCTGTCCTTCTTGGTCACTGTGACCACTTGGCTGCGCACAGGGCAACGCTTGGTCAAGGGAACAGTTATTATTGGTACCTGGACTCTGAAGGCAAGGAGCAGGGTGTGCTCAGATGTCAGCAGGACACACAAAAATAATCCCTGGCTTTCAGCCTTGTTTGGGAAATACGGCCAGGCTTGGGGCAGGAACAGTGTAGACAACCTGGCCTAAAAGGCCACATTCTCTCAGTTCTCATCCCCCTGTCTCCTCTGTACTAGGCGGGTTGATGCCCGTGTACCCCAAGGAAGAAAACATCAGACCCACGAGTGACGCAACCTGCTCCTGGGAAAGGAGTTTGTCCCAGAGTCGGAAAATGCCAGGGAAAGGAAAGAATTCTGTGAGTGGGCCACCCGTTGGGCAAGAAGAGGGCAGTTATTTCCACAGTCTGTGTCCGACAACATCAGCTTCCAGCTCTGAGCATCCCTGAAACCTCCAGTGGTGGTCCTGCTTGTTACTTGCCAGGAAATGCTCCATTGCCCTGTGCCTGACGGTCTCCTTGAAGGCAATGATGTCAAAGTCGGGGGTCGTACATGAAGGTTGATCCAGTCAAACTCAGGGTGGAGCTCAACAAAAAGAAGTTCAAGGCCAAAATTTTGGACAGATACGACTGCGCCTTCTGAGGGGAGAGCTTTCAGCCGACTGTTGCTCTGTCGTGTCCAGGGCTTGTGGTCTTTACCTGGCATCGGCTAGAGAGGATGCAACATCAACAACCATCCAGGATGCTTCCCATGACATGCAACTTGGCTTCCTGGGTCTGCCAGCATCATGCTCTGAGGTGTATGTTTTGCCACCTCTACAGACCCTAGGTCTGCACCCCTAGGAGTTTTGACTAGTGGACCAGGATTTTAAAATAGATCTCAAAGCTTTGCTTGCTTGTGCTGGTAGCTTTCCACCACCACCGGCTGCCCCTCTTCAATGCTAATCAGTAGGGAGCTTCTTGGTTTGCAACCAGTAGAGAAAATTAAATCTTGAGGAAGCTTATACAAAAAAAGAGCACTTATCAAAAGCATCCTGGGCTGTCTCATGGAACTTGGCAACAGGAATGTGGTAGATACTTGGAGGAGAATGAGCTGGAATTGGGGATTGGAATACCTTCAGGCCGCTCTCCCTGGCTCTCCCCATCCCTATTGGTCAGCTTCACCATTTTGCCAGTTCACGTGGTTGAAAGTGGCCACTCCCGACAGCTCCCAAGTAGACAGCTCTCGCCCAGTCCAGTTTCCAAAATTCCTAGGGAAAAGCCCAATCTGGCTGGGGGGATGCCCATCCTTGGGGGAAAACTGAGATCAGGAAGAGAGGCCATCCTGTGGGAACATCTTAGCTACACAAAACCCACCTCCAGGGGCTTCCCTGGTGGCGCAGTGGTTGAGAGTCCACGTGCCGATGCAGGGGACACAGGTTCGTGCCCCGGTCTGGGAAGATCCCACATGCCGCAGAGCGGCTGGACCCGTGAGCCAACGGCTGCTGAGCCTGCGCGTCCGGAGCCTGTGATCCGCAACGGGAGAGGCCACAGCAGTGAGAGGCCCGCATACCGCAAAAAAAAAAAAAAAAAAAAAAAAACCTCTATAGCCGATCAGAAAGGCATTTCCTTGTAAGTTCAGTGGAAAACCATTCAGAAGAGAATGAAAGGCAGGTATGACTTGCTTCTTATTTTCTCTTTTATTCCTCACTCTGCCAGGGACTTTATTGTCAATATCTCCCCTTTCTCTTCAGGGAAGCCAAGTCTTTCGGAAATGGAGATTACCCATGCATGCGCAGGGATGCACACACACAGAATGGGCTGTAGTTGAGTAGAACTGAAAGGAAGCAAATTAAGTGCCATGGGCTTAACAACTCCATTTATTTATTTGCCTAAGTTTCCTGGGAGAAAAGACCAGAAAAGCCTCTCTAATTCCCAAACGATGTGAAGCTTCCCTTCCATAATGTATCCACAATTGTAATTATTTGTTTCATGTCTTTTGCCTCCTAGGCTGTAAAATTTTCATAGGCAGAGTCTGTGACCGCTTTATTTGCAGCTGGATCTTTAATGTCTAAAACGGTATCTAGATATTTAGTAAGAGATCAATAACTATTGAAAGAATGAAATGAAAGATGAATGATGTTAACGCACTCACCTTACTGCCAAGTTCCCAGGTGAAAGCATGGCCTCAAAGCTCCTGATAGCCCTACCAATTTTCCTACCAATAATTACAGTAACAGTGCTTTAGTTTTTGTGGTTTTATTTCTTCTTTGCCAAAGTCTGATGAAAGAAATTGTCATGTAAATTTGATTCACCTGTCGCTGACTCTCTCTCTCTCTCTCTCCATCTTTAATTTATTATCAAGTCATAGTGATTCTTCTTTTCCACTTGTTTCTCAAATCTTCCCTCTCCTCTCCATTCTCACCATGTCCAAGTGACCTTTCTTGCTTTACCCACGGAGACTGATAGGAGTGTTCACACCAGCCCCATCTCCGCCATTCATGTTAACACGAGATTAGTTATCCTAAAATCTCAATGTTACCATATAGCTCTGCTGCTCAAAAAGTGCCAGTACTGGACTTCCCAGGTGGCGCAGTGGTTAAGAATCCGCCTGCCAATGCAGAGGACACGGGATCAATCCCCAGTCCGGGAAGACCCCACATGCCGTGGAGCAACTAAGCCCGTGACCCACAACTACTGAGCCTGAGCTCTAGAGCCTGCGAGCCACAACTGCTGAGCCCGTGTGCCGCACCTACTGAAGCCGCGCGCCTAGAGCCCGTGCTCCACAACAAAGGAAGCCATTGCAATGAGAAACCCACGCACCGCAATGAAGAGTAGCCCCCACTCGCCGCAACTAGAGAAAGCCCGTGCACAGCAGTGAAGACCCAACGCAGCCAAAAATTAATTAATTAATTAAAAAAAATAAGTGCCAGTACTGCCATCTTTCTACAGGATAAAGTCGGAACACTTCAGCATAGGTTTCAAGGCCCTCTGTCCATGAATCCCCACTTCCTTTTCCAGTATTATGTCTTACCGCCCCACGATAGGAGTCCCTCTCCTTGAAAAGTTGGTGTTCTGGGGCACACTGCGTATCTGGTGAGGGCCCAACACAGTATTATAATGTGGGGTCCTTTGTTCAAAATGATCACAATTTCAGGTGGTGACAGCACAGCGTTAAACTAAGCACAGGGCCCTTCTGAGCATGGGATGCTCATGGCACAGGTCATATATGCTCATGAAGCTGGCTGTGGCCAGGAGGTACCATATTGATTCCACATTCCAATTTTTAGGCATGCTTTTCCCTTGATCAAGAATTCCCTTTATCAACCATCTTTCCTATAAGATTCTCCCTTGCAAATGTAAAGGTTCCATTCTTTTATCCCTGGTACCCTTCTGGGAATATGTATTCTTTAATCATGTGTTGCCTGATACTTCATTTATCTAACTCATGTGTGGGCATCTTCTCTTCATTAGATTATTCATGCCTTAAATTACTGTGTCTCATCCTCAGGGTCTGGAGATGCCTCAGCCACTAGCAAGGGACTGTTAAATACTTTTTGAGAGACTGAATTGGTAGATTCGTGGGGGGCGTCCTAAAAATTCTGGGGCCTTTGTAAAAATAATAGCTGTTTTGGGTCCCATTTGCCTCTGGAGGTTCACTTGAGGACCCTGCATTGCACGTCTGACTTCTTGGAACCCTCGATGGTAAACTGCTCTGCTATCTTGCAGCCTTTTTCCTGCACTTCCAATATAATGCTAAGAACCTATTACAAGACGTATCATCATCTCATGGGGAAAACTCCTGAGATGAAGAAACATCTCAGAGGCTTGAATTTGGAGACATGCACAGAAAGACCCTGGCCAAAGATGAGGCCAAAGGTCATGAAATGTTAACACTCTAGTAGGAAGCTGAGGCCTGCAGAGGTGACGTATGTTTGACTGAGGTCACACAGCTGTGTCATGGGAGGATCAGGACCTGGTCCCCTGAACTCTCGTGTGACTTGCAGGGGACATCCGCTGTTGTATTTCAGCAGGCAGAGCTCCGGGTGATCTTCTAACCACTACTCATAAGTATTTTGCCTGTGTGCAAAGCAGACATTCACTGTAGATGCAGGTTATTATTTTTTTTAATACAATTCATTTCGGTTTTCTGTGAGATTCTGGACTTTGGCATCTGTCTTCCAATATTCAGATGATAAAAAGGATTCACATTTAGACAGAGGGCATATTGTATATGCAGGACATGAAACAACGTATAGAGCAATGAGAATACAAGCAGCGTTACCGGTCTGCCGGAATGATTGCTCTTGCGGTTGCCAAGGGATGCTGGCTGCGAGGCAGGGTACAGAGGATTCTCCCAGGAGCCGAGAGCGCATTTGTAGTAAGGTGCTAAAGAAGCAGTGAGAGGCCCCCACCAGCTGCTGATGGGCGAGGCTTCCCTCTGCTGCTGTTGCTAAGGAACCTTGGCGTGGTCCTCTGAATCGGAAGCTTTCCCGCCCCTCGCGAGGCTTTACTCCCCCGCAAGGAGGGTTCAAAGGACCAAGTTGGGCTGGAGGAACAGGGTTCTCTTGATGCAATGGCGGCGCCGTTATCCACCCCTCAGACCCTCGTTCCTGAATAAAAATCACTCCATCTGTTCCTAAGCAACGCCTCCTTGGAGGTTTGAGATTTTTTAGATCGAAATCACAAAAATAACATTTAAGTTGGAAGGGATTTAGGGACGCCCCGACCCAATGATTTTTCAAACGCTACTCCACAGAGCTCTGACATTTCATGAGCGGTTTTGCTTTTACTGTGCTCCCTGGTAATGTTTCTTGTTGTTTTGTTTTGTTTTGTTTTTCCTTCCATGTAGGATTTCAGCTTGAAAAAACAAAGGTTTCTTTTTTTTTTTAAGTTTGAGAGCACCTGATTCTGAATTAATCTGTCCTGTCCTTCATGGGTAAGGAGGCTGGAGCCCAAAGAGATGACTTTTTTGTATTATTATTTTGAAGTGTTGTTGGAAGAAGACCTTTGGGTTCGCTCAGCAAAATTGGGGGATTGATTTTCACCTTACCTCGTAGTTAAAGCAGAGCCACTGTTGGACTGGAATTTATGGAACATTAGAAGAAAGATGATTCTCTAGATGATGAATATATGGTTGGTTTAGTGAGTACATGTCTTCTGTTTATCATCTACCTTCTTTGAGGTGTTTTTTCATTTATTCCCTCCCACAAAAATGACTTACTAAATGTAAAATAAACACATATTAGTTTATGACTTTGGTTACGTTTAAATACAAATTAATTTATAATTCAGAAACAGTATCTTGTTAGACCATGCATTCTGGGGTTCCTTTAGAACAGGGGTCCCCAATACCCGGCCCACAGACTGGTACCGGTGCGTGGCCTGTTAGGAACCGGGCCGCACAGCAGGAGGTGAGCAGTGGGCGAGCGAGCGAGCGAAACTTCATCTGCCACTCCCCATCGCACCATCGCTCCCCACCGCTCCCCACCCCTTCCCATCCCTCCCCATCCCTCCCCATCGCTCCCCATCGCACCATCGCTCCCCACCGCTCCCCACCCCTCCCCATCCCTCCCCATCGCTCCCCATCGCTCCCCATCGCACCATCACTCCCCACCGCTCCCCACCCCTCCCCATCGCTCCCCATCGCTCCCCATCCCTCCCCATCGCTCCCCATCCCTCCCCGCCGCTCCCCATCACTCCCCACCGCTCCCCATCCCTCCCCATCCCTCCCCATCGCTCCCCATCGCTCCCCATCCCTCCCCATCCCTCCCCATCGCTCCCCATCGCTCCCCACCGCTCCCCATCGTTCCCCATCCCTCCCCATCCCTCCCCATCCCTCCCCATCCCTCCCCATCGCTCCCCATCACTCCCCATCCCTCCCCATCCCTCCCCATCCCTCCCTATCCCTCTCCACCGCTTCCCATCACTGGCATTACCACCTGAACCATCCCTCTCCCCCCGTCCGTGGAAAAAGTGTCTTCCACGAAACCGGTCCCTGGTGCCAAAAAGGTTGGGGACCACCGCTTTAGAAAATATGACCATTCTTAGAGGCCGTAGAGGTGATGGCAAGTGAGCTGCATAGAGACCACAGGCGAAGCGAGGCTGAGAGAAATTTGTTTAGGAAAAATGGAGGATTTGGTAGGAAAAAAAGAAAACAGTTGAGTAGAGGGAGGGTAGAACAGGAAATCAATCAAATATGAATAATATGATGGTCTTAGGAAGGCAGTGTTTCCATGGCAACACAGGAGGTGTGATGGGTAAGGGTGATGCTCATCACAGTGATGGTTTATTTAGATGGACCAAATAGAAGCTTAGCACACAGATCCCAGCAACTTCTTTGTAGGATACAACTTCATGGGCCCATGTCGTATTCTAGATAGAAATTAATAAACAAGAATTCACAACTGCCAAAGAGTTGGGAAATACCAAGACACCTAGTGTTATTGTTTAGGGGGAAAGGCAGCTACTCTCCACCATCAGTGGTCAGAGGAAAGACATCTGGGTTTCACTTGGACCTGCCAGCTTTGTCAATACAGCCCAAACTCAAGTATGAATGGGCGATAATCCAGCTTATTAGATCGATATAGATGGCTCCCATGAAGAATTCTGGCCCCCATTTTGCTGCTTCCAAATTATCTAAGACATGGAGCAAAGAGCCAGATTCATTCTGTAATTCTTACAGTGTGTAAGTGTAAAGGCAGGTTTTTTTCTTTTCTCTTTTTTTCTCTTTCTTTCCCCTCCCTTCCTCCCTCCCTCCCTCCCTCCCTTCCTTCCATCCTTCCCCTCTCCCTCCGCCTCATTCAGAATTAGAATCACCTCCACGCTGGGCCCAGGGAGGCAGCTCATGATCTGGGTGGAAGCCTTACAAATCTATAGTTGTACCAAGACACTAGGCCCATCTCTGGTTTCCTTCCTGGAGCAGAAACTCACCCTTGCTTTAACTCATCTTTTATTTTCCAATACATACATATGAACTAATAGCCTTCACTGGAATATTCATACACACACAAATATTCTTACAGTGAAAGAAAACGAAACCTTTTTCCTACTGTCTTTCTTTTTGTTACTTCCTCTTTTTACCTTTATCCCATCCTTGCTTTCTCTTCTTTTGTCTGCTCCCTTTTTCCCTAAAATCCTCAGTACATTCAGAACTGATTCAGACTCAGATTTCATCAGATTAAACTTTTCCTACCTGTTGTATATAAACATTTCCATGAATACATGGCACTCTCTTAACTTGATATGTCACCTCTGTTGCTGGTGTGAATAGAAGCTACTTTCTACCATTTGGTCCCTTGAAACCTTGTAATTACTTAGAAATCATTCTGAGGGCTTGGTTTTGATCATCTAAACAAGGATTGTGTAACTGGAGGGCTGAGGGTATTTCAGATTAGACTCCTACATCATACAAAATGTATATTTAAGTCAAGGATAAACCCAGCCTGCCAACAAAACAAAGTATCGAGGTCAGAAGATAAAGAAAAGGTAGAAAAGGATTCAAAGGTATAGAAGTAATATATATAAGTATTATATGACAGAATCTATATCTAAAATCCATTTAATTAGAAATTAATTATGTTAGAATAATTAGTTAACAATTTGAAAAAATAATGAAAGTCTTTTTTAATACTATATACTAAAATTAATTCCAGGTGCATTGCAAAGTCAGATACAAAAACCAAAACCATAAAAATATAAGAACATTTAAGTGAATATATAATCTGGAGATGGAGATTTTTCTAAGTATACACCAAAGATACAAATCATAAAAGAGTTTTTAAAAGGATTGCATATAGAAATGTTAAATGCCAAAAATCATCACAAACAAAATTGATTGGAAACAAAAGACCAGGGGAAATTTACAACATATATGACTATGTTTAATGTGCTTCAGATATAAATAGCTCTCCCAAACCTATAAGAAAATATAATCCCAATGGAAAACTTTGCAAAGAATATTATCAGGCCACTCACAAAAGAAAAGATACTAATAATCAACAAATCTATGAAAATGTGTCTGACTAATTAGAAAGAATAACGGATACCATCATTACTTATCAAATTAGCAAAGCTTTTCTCCTCTTTAATATATGCGAATCCTCCAAAAGTCCCAGTAGGAGTACAAAGTGATACATCATTTCTGGGAAAAAAAATTAAATGTACAATAAAAGGGGGTTTGTTAAACAGATAGTAAAACATGACAAAACACTATGTGGCCATTAAAAATGAGAGTCTACATAGACACACCCACACAAAAAGTGACAATATATTACCAGTGAAAAAGCAAGGCACAAAGCAGTATAAAAACATGGTCTCATTTCTTCGCATAATATATTTGCTTATTTCTGTTTCTCAAACCTACTTTTTTCCTCAGAATTTCCTGGAATGTTGGTTAAAATATACTTCCAATATACACCAAAACTATTGGACTGTAGTCTCCAAGGAAAGATCCCAAAGAAATGTTTTTTTCCAGGTCCCAGGTGACTCTTGATATGAGAGAAATTGGGAAAATCCTGATCTAAGCTAATCTAATCTCTTCTGTTGCTTTATATTAAACTGAGATCCAGAGAGATTCTGGGACCAGTCTAAAGAAACAACTACGTAAGAGCAGAGGGGGTTCTAGAATTACATGTGCTGTATTCCAGATAAGTGATCCCTTTTTAGGGCACCAAGCTTATTCAGACCGATATTATTAAATCAAATTCCCATCAGCCTCCTTCTATTTTAGTCAGACAGGTAACAGAACTTCTCTTCAACTCTTCTGTTTCACATTCAGTAATGATCTTTCTTTGTTGATGGCAAATGGAAAGTTTTCCATTTCCACTGTTCCCTAGCAATGTGACATTTTCAAACAGTAGCACAAAACTCTTTAAATAGAAAAGATCCATTTCTACTCTATCGTGACTCAGTAACAGACCCAGGATTCTTCTCAAACTTTCCTAAAAATGTCATCTTTGGGCTGGACTCAAGAGGAACATTTCAGCCAAGGAGACGCATTTTCCACTCTGTCAGGAATGAGCAAGCATGGGGTTGGAACATAAAGTGTTTTGCAATCCTCAGAAAAGCAATACTTCTCACCAAAACCATGGCAACAACTCTGTGTGATGCCGTCAGAGTCTGGGATCATTCAGGAGCCTCATCCTAACTGGAGACTCCACTGAGCCCATCACCTGTGTTGGTGAGAATGGTACTCTACATGACTGTTGCTATGGAAACACTACGGACAGTAATGCTGAGCTGAGGGTCCCTTACGTTGGGTTACCAAAGAGGCAGGGAGCATAAAACATGCCTCGTTTTCTAGTGGCTCCTGATTCTTCATTTGAAAGGAACCCTTCCAATGGAGGAAATACATTAAAACATAAGGTTTAACATGGCAGAAGTTACCATTTTATCATCCCAATGGTTCCATTCGGAATTTGCACCCATGAGGCAAATCTTTAAAGTCCAAAGTCATGGGTTTGAAGTTCGCTGTCCTTGCTTCATAAGTCTATGGCCTTGGATGAGCTATTTAAACCCTCTGGGCCTTATGAGTTATAACATAGGGATCAGAATTCATACAGGTACAGGATTAATGGGAGGTTTCAATGAGATGATTTATATAAAAACTTCTGTCCGAGAGACTGGCACTTTTCAATTCTACCAATGCCAGAGAGACAGGGAGAAATAGTGAACAGGAAGATGGAAGAATTGATCTGTGTTGAGTTACTGATTCAGCTTCTACTATTCACTCCTTTTTCTGTCCTCTGCCTTTCCCACTTCCCTCTCCATACTGTATAACCTCTGTATCTCTGGTCCCGTCTTCCTACAAATCCCTCCTTCACAATTTGCATCACCTGCCCCCAGCAACTGCTAGCCCTGAACTTGGCCAGTATTTAAAGGCAGCAATGACTTTTTAAAACTTATACTTTAGTGCTCCCACTACAAGTTAAAGCTCCTTCTCTTCAAATTCTGTAACCAGAACCCAGCAGTTGGGCTTCCTCCTGAAGCAGCTATTAGCAGAATAAAACAGAAAGGTATTTGACAGCCTTGTATAGTTTAGAAAGTGGTTAACTCGTTAACTCCATCCCAATAATCCTGTGAAATTGGTTATTCTGATTTGTTATTGACACTGTTGCTATACACAGAGAAGGCTAGGACTCATAGACAGAGTGACTTACTCAAGGTCACGCGGCTTGGTGGAATCAAAGTTGAGTCTCTGTTTTCCATTCCCACCCTTGCTCCATCATATTGCTTCCCTTTTGCATCAGGAAAGGTCTGTCTGGGCATGTAGCAAAGGTGGTTGTCTATGTGACAAGAGAAATGTCGTGGTGTCCATCAATCCCAATATTTCCCTCCTCTTTAACCTGAAACTCTTCAGAGATGTGCACATTTGCACCTGGTCCTTCCCATCCTGACTGGCCCGCTTCCTCTGCTGGGCACAGGCAACTGACATGTTCTGGTTGCAACCCAGTGGTGTGTAGAGATATTCTAACTCCCATCCTTTTTTTTTTTAATTTACTTTATTGAAGTATAGTTGATTTACAATGTTGTGTTGATTTCTGTTGTATAGGCAAGTGATTCAGTTAGACATATATATTCATTCTCTTTCAGATTCTTTTCCATTATGGTTTATCACAGGATATTGAATCTAGTTCCCTGAGCTCTACAGGAGGACCTTGTTGTTAATTCATTCTATATATAATAGTTTGCATCTGCTAATCCCAAACCCCCAATCCTTCTGTCCCCTACCCACCTCCCCCTTGGCAACCACAAGTCTCTTCTCTGTCTGGGAGTCTATCTCTCTTTTGTAGATGGATTCATTTGTGTCATATTTTAGATCCCACATATAAGTGATATCCTATGAGATTTGTCTTTCTCTGTCTGACTTACTTCACTTAGTATGATAATCTCTAAGTCCATCTATGTTGCTGCAAATGGCATTATTTCATTCTTTTTTATGGCTGAATAATATTCCATTGTCTGTATATACCACATCTTTATCCATTCATCTGTCGATGGACATTTAGGTTGTTTCCATGTCTTGGCTATTGTGAATAGTACTTCTAGCTCCCATTCTTGGGTTGGGTATCCAGTCTCAGCCCCAGCTGCATGCAGGGAACCCAGTCCTGGTCCTGCACTATACTTGATCCAGAGGTTTCTATATATTCTTTAATAATCTTAAACAGGATGATGCTACCTATCCAGGTAGGGTTCACGCTTATGATTACAGAATATTAAAGGAACATATTCCTCCTGCTTCTGGGGAGGTAGGTTCTTGGGGTGATGATGGAACTTGCTACTCACATCGTGACATTCATTTTGGGGGAAAAGCAGGCTAGAGTAGTCAAGACACATTTATAAAAGAAGGGTGATGTAAGATCCTCCCTATCAGGCATGAAAATCTATTATAAATCTAGAATAATTCAGATAGTGTAGTACTGGGGCAAGAAAAGCCCCAGACAGATGAGAAAATCAGAATTAAGAGCCCAGAACTTATGAATAAAGAAGCAACTTGATTAGAATAAATACCTGTGTTTGTACCAAGAAAACCAAATTGGACTAATTGTCAGTCTTGAAGAGAATTTAATATAGTAGAGCTGATATTTTTATGATTAGATAAAAATCACTAATGTAAATATTGTGTAGTAAAGGACAGCATGTACTGAGGATTCCTTTTTGTTTTAACCTTAATATTTTCTCAAATCTTCTTATTGGTTCCTAGGCAAGTTATGGAAATTTCTAGAATGATATAAATATTGCCTAACAATTATTGTGTAATTGGTCACAATAATTATCACGTTTTTATTTTAACATTCGGGGGAAATAGCACATTGGTTTTTATTGTCTCTTTTTGTCCTTAAATATAACATTGTAATGATTTTGATTTTTTTAATAAAGAAACTTAATTTTTAAAAAAAAGAAGCAACCTGAGTGCAAACATGTGACTCAATTCTGGCAACGATGCCCAAATGAAAACAAAAATAGAGAAAAAAATTGCTTTGTTTCTGAAAGCTAAGACAGGCTGACACCCAAATGCCAGAACCGTAAGGGAACATATTGGGATGACATGGAAAAGACACCAAGAACTCACTCCCTTTCAGCTCCCAAAGATAACCATATGGCCTCAAACGAAGCGAAGAGGAAGCTCCGTGGATACCCGTAATTTGTAGGTGGTTGGAATTGGGAGTGGGGGAAGGCCTGGGCTGAAAAGCAACCCTCTGCTCAAGAGTATTTTTAGCTACAGTGGAGCAGTGGAGGTTTGCCAAGAGCTCTGGGGACACAAATGGCCACAGCAGGCTGAAAGCAGGGAGGGCAGTGCTGGTCAGTAAAGCACAGAGAGACAGTCAGGGATGGAGGCCAGACAATAGCTGAGGACAGCTGTGCCCAGAGGGAAAGGCCAGTAGTGGTACAGTTTCTGCCCCAATATCAGGGGTCTCCCACATGCAGCAGGAAGCAGGCATGGAAAGGGATGTGGTCATTCAGTCTCCACCTCTATAGCATCGGAGCTTTGCCAAACTTGGAGAAGAAGCCTCCCAGGGACAAATGCCACTGCCAAGATCATCCTGCCCTTGGCCGTCTGGCCTCTCCCTGTAGGCTTGGAGCACTGAACTGGCAACCAGGCCACCAGCTTCACTGGAGAAAAGGATTACAGCAGCTTCCAAGTGATAAGAGCAGCAAAGCCAAGGGTGCTGGACAACCCTGCCGTGCTTTACTTAGCTAGTGAGAAGAACATCAGAATAACCCCTCAAGAGAGCTATTTGCTTTATGGACCAAAAGCCTGCAAACAATTCCACTTCTAAGAGTGTATCCCAAAGTAATATCTTGAGGACATGGCCCCAAATTAACTACAAAAAATGTCTGCTTCTGTTTTACATGGTAAGATATGGGAAACAAACTAATTATTCAATAACAGGCATTTCGTTCAATCACTTATGGAATAATCAGAAAATGAAATACTATGCAGCTTATAAAATTATCTCTTTTGAAGGGCATTCAATGGCATAGGAATATATTTGTGATACATTACTAAAAAGAGCAGCTAATGAAGGAAAACTTACTATATGATCCCACATAAACATATAGGAAAAAGGACCTCAAGTACATGAGTCAAATATTAATAACAGTTATCTCTAGTTCAGGGATGAGTATTTTTTTTCCTGGAAGCCTTTCTGTATCTTGCAGTGTTTCTACATTGAGTTCATATTGCTTTTGCTATCCACCCTTTATCCCTCTATGTTACATTCTAAGAGAATGGCTCAAACATCCAGTTTACTGATTTATTTTTAACTGTATTCATTCAGCCATCCACTTGAGTGTGCTTATTTTAATGAACTAAGTTATACTTTGACCTTTGGTCTATTTTTTAATTTTTTTTTGATTATAGTAAAACACACATAAAATTTACATTTTAATCATTTTTAAGTGTACAGTCAGTGGTATTAAATACATTCACATGGTTTTACAACCATCATCACCATCCATCTTCAGATCTCTTTCATCTTGCAAAACTGAAACTCAATACTCATTAAAACAATAATTCCCCATGGCCTGGTCCCCTCCTCCCCTGGCAATCACCATTGTTTCCTCTGTCTCTATGAATTTGACTACTCTAGGGACTTCATATCAGTGGAATCATGCAGTATCTGTCCTTTAGTGACTAGTTTATTTTACTCAGCATAATGTCCTCAAGGTTCATCGACATTGTAGCATGTGTCAGAATCTCTTTCCTTGTTAAGGCTGAATAATATCCTACTGTATGTCTACACAACATTTTGTTTGTCCATTCATTCACTGGTGGACACTTGGGTTATTTCCACCTTTTGGTTACGGTGAATAATGCTGCTATGAACATGGGTATACAAGTATCTCTTCTAGTCTCTGCTTTCACTTCTTATGGACATATACTCAGAAGTGGGATTGCTGGATCATATGGTAGTTCTCTTTTAATTTTTTGAGGAGCCACCATACTGGTTTCTGTAGTAGCTAAACTATTCTACATTCTCAGCGGCAGTGCAATTTCGTCACATCCTCACCAACACTTGTTAATTCCCATTTTTTTTTAACAGTAGCCATCCTAATGGGTATGAAGTGGTTATTTTATTTTATTTTTAATTAATGAATAGTATCTTGCCTGTCTCTGAGAAATACCTGCTCCGTTTGTTCACACTGTTTTGTTGAAGTTTGGAGCCTTTCTTTCATGGTGCTGACATTCCTCCCAGGTTAGGTGATTCTTGATTGTACCCTCACGTATGCCCTGTGGATACCTGTTAGACTGTCTGATGCACAGGTGAGCACAGTCTGTGGGGAAAAGACATGTTGCTTCACAGTCTGAAGCCCACCACTGTGTCTCCCAAGATGACTTGTTTACTGCTCCCACCTGGAGACAGTTTCATCCCACATAACCAGTGCCCAATCCAGTGTGTAGAGGGGTACAGGACATAGTAGGCACAGACCTCTAGCTTTGGTGCCCCAATTAACAATCCTGTTACATTGAGCCTTAGACTCCCTCCTGCTCCAAGGCAAGGAGGATCCTTGGCATGGCTTTCAGTCACTCACTTGTGTATGTCTTGGTATGAGTTTTCCAATCCAATCAATTCCATATTCATTTTATGTCTCAGAGATTACTTACAATTCCAGTCCAGTGAGGAATCCCCTTTTTCTTTCCCTGTGAAGGTATAGATTTTTAAAACTATCATTTCTGTTATTTATAGCAATCAGTTGTGTACTCCGTCTGCCATCTTGAAACAGAAAACATTTACTACTTTTGCTGCTAAGAGGAGAGAAAAGGATGAGTGTAAATTAGTATAAATTAGAACTTAGCACCTAGAAACAGATCATGGCTTATATTAGAACTCTAATAAATGATGAAAGCAACATTACAAATCAGTGAGCAAAGGAAAATTCTTTAATAAATGGCAGAGATATATGTAGTTTGCCAACTATTTGGAATAAATTAAAGTTATAGTCTAGCCTCAAACCATACGTCAGATTCCACATGTGGGGATATATATATATATATATATTTCTCTCTTCCTTCATATCACCAAATTCTTCCAATTTTTTTTGTTCAGAAGTGTTTTCATATTTTTCTCTTTCATTCACTTCTATGACTTTAATGCAGTCAATCTAAGTCAAAATAGCTTTATATCTAGAGAACTGAAGCAGGCTTCAAAATGGTTGACTCTAGTAATGGGATATCTCTCTAAACTTTTTCCTTTATTGGATTAAGATCTATGATAAATACAAAATAACTGAGATTCTTACTTACGTTTGGTGTAATATATAGAATATGGAAGTTATTTGATGGAGAACTTGCAAAATCACTTATTCCAATCACAATATTTTGATAGAATTTACTAGTAAAACAATCTGGGCTTGGAGGTTTTTTTGAGGGGGGAATTTTTTGGTAATCAGTGTAATTTATTTATAAATATAGCATATTCAGATTTATGGTTCTTCTTGTATCTATTTTGGTAAGTTGTAGTTTTCAAGAAATTTTATCTAAATTGTCAAGTTTATTGGCACACATTTGTTAATGACATTTTCCTATTGTCCTTTCTAATGTCGAGAGTCTAGGGTGGTAATTCCTGATGTTGGTAAAATTTATCCTTTCTCTCTCTTTTTTTTTTTTTTGTCAGTCTAGTGAAGGCTTTGTCAGTTTTGTTGTCTTGGCAAAGAGCCAGCCTTTGGCTTTGTTAATTTTCTCTGGTACTTGTCTGCTTTCTGTTTTGAAGACTTCTGCTCTGATCTTTATTTCTCTTCCTTCTACTTACTTTGAGTATACTTCTTTTTTAGCTCACTAAGGTAGAAACTTAGGTCATTGATTATTTAAATCTTTCTCCTAATCTAACAGAAGCACTCAAGACTCTAAGTTTCCCTCTAAGCATTGCTTTATCTGCATCCCATAAATTGTAATATGTTGTATATTCATTATCATTCAGTTAAAAATATCTGTAATTTCCCTTGTGATTTATTTTTTGACCTATGTATTATTTAGAAGTTATCACCTAGTATTTTCCTAAATAGCACATTGGTCCCCATTTCTAATTAATTCCAATGTGATCGGAGAAATACTTTGCATGAGTTCAGTTTTTTTAAAGTTTATTGAAACTTGTTTTATGGCCTAGTATATCTTGATGAATGTACTATGTGCACTTGAGAAGAATGTTTATTCTGTAGTTAGTGGGTGCAGAGCTCTATAAATATAAATTAAATCAAGATGGTTGATATTGTTGTTCACATCCTCTATGTCATTAGTAATTTTTTATCTAGTTCTACCAAATGTTGAGAGGGATCTTAAAAATCTACCATGATTTTGAAATTGTCTATCCCTTTAATTCTGTCAATTTTTGCTTCATGTAATTTGAAGCTCTTATTAGATGCCTATCCATTTATAATTGCTAGGTCTTCCTGATGAATTATCTTTTTTATAATTATGAAATGTCCCTTCTTTATCTCTGTTAATGCTCTTTGACTTAAAGTATATATTAACTGATATAGCCATTCCACCTTCTTATGATTACTGTTTGTATGGTGTATCTTTTTTCCATCTATTTGTTTTTAACCAATCTGAGTCTTTATGTATGAAGTGTGTCTCTTGTAGACAGCATATAATTGAATATTGCTTTTTAAAAAATCCCTCCTGATAATCTGCCTTTTGAGTGTTTAACCCATTAATATTTAATGTAATTATTGATTACCACTTTATTACTCATTTTCTGTTTGTCCCTCTACTTTTTGTTTCTATTTTCCCCATTTCTTGCCTTGTTTTGGATTATTGGAATATTTTTTAACATTCCATTTTAATCTATTTATTCTTTTAAATTATACCTCTTGGCATTTTTGTTAGTTGCTCTAAGGATGAGAATATACATAATTAACCTTTCACAGTCTACCTATAGTTAATATTATACCACTGCATGTAAAGTATACAAACCTTGCTGTCACAAAGGGCCCTTTATGTTATAATTGTTACCTGTATTACGTCTACATGCCTTAAGAACATCACCAGACAATGATATGACTTTTCTTTAAACAGTTTTATAAACACACACACACACACACACACACATACACATATATGACATATATATTTCTTAAACTTAAGAAGAAAAAAATCTTTAAAATTTACCCAGCTAGTTGCCATTTCTGATATGCTTTCATCATTCTTGAATATCCAGGTTTCCTTCTGATATCATTCCCCTTCAGCCTGAAGAATTTCCTTAAGCATAGTAGTAAGTAATAAGGAATTTACTTCCTTATTGTAGTAAAGTCTGCTGGCAACAAATTATCCTGTTTCCCTTTTACCTGAACATATCTTTATCTCACCTTCATTCCTAGAGGATATTTTCTATTCTGGGTTGACAGTTTCATGTTCTGTTTTCATTTTGTTTTATTTTCTAGACTCCATGATTTCTGCTGAGAAGTCTGTGGTTATTTAAATCAATGTTTCCCTTTATGTAATGTGTTGTTTCTCCTGGCTACTTTCAAGATTTTCTCCTTCTCTTTGGTTTTCAGCCATTGGATTAGATGTATCTAAGTGTGGTTTTCTGTGACTATATCTGGTTTGGGGTTTGTTGAACTTTCTGAATCTGTAAATTTCTGTTTTTCACCAAATTTAGGGAGTTTTGGCAATTATTTATTTTTCTGCTCTCTTTCTAGGACTCTAATTAGCTGATATTAGACTTTTGGATATTGTGGCACAGGTACCAGAGGCTCTGTCCACTTTTTCCATCATTTCCCTCTCTCTTCTTCAGTTTGCTCTGTGTTCAAGTATACCGATTAATTACTCTGATATTCATTCTTTTTTCAGGCCTTTCGGTGAATTTTTAATTTCAGATATTCTACTGTTAAGTTTCGTATTTCCATTTGATTCCTTTTTATGTGTTCTGTTTTCTTGGTGAGACTTCCTGTCTTTACATTCATTTCAAGTATGTTTTCTTTTACTTCATTAAGCATAGTTGAAAATAACTAAAGTCCTTGTCTGATAATTCCAACATCTGGGTCATCTCAAGGTTAGCATCTCATTATTGTCTTTTCCATTTAGAGTGAGTCACATTTTCCTAATTCTTTGTGTGTAGAGTATTTGTGCATTGCATCCTGGACATTGTGAATCTTATACATAGACTCCTATGGTCCTCAGGAGAATGCTGATGTTTTTGTTTTAGCACACAGTTAACCCAGGTAGAGTCCCACTTTAAGCTCTCTCTTGCCTGTGTGCACAGATGTTCAAATTCCAGTTCAATTTTAAACCTTTGCTGTGCTGCTTTGAATCTGCCCCATGGAAACATCACTAGTGGATCAACCTGAAACGTGCAGAGATTCACACATGGAATTAGGGAACCCCCTCCTTCTCCAGCTCCCTCCCTTGCTGATTTCCCCCTTACTCCCTGGTGGGCAGCCTTGATTGTCTGGTCACCTTTTCCTGATTCCTCTGGCCAGAAAGATGAGCAGGTTTTCTATTGGAGTTTTAACTACCTATGATTTGCCACTTCATGACTACAGGCCACCCTCAAGGCAAAGCCTCCCACCCCAAAATGAGAAACTCACCTGCATGTAAGTCACCTCTCCAAGTTTCAACTCCTCCCTACAGTCTTCCTGATTTTGTCACTATTCAGAATCCTCACGTAGTTATTTTTCACATTATGTTCAGAGTTTATGGTTTTTATCAGTAAGAGGGTTGGTCTGAAGGAGGGCTTGAATAGTAAATGCTCATGTCGTTTTCATTTATCCACAAAGTAAAATAATTTAGTGCTCTTTGTTGTCCAGTCCTAAGATGGAGTCATATGAGGCTATTCAGTGAAGCACAGTCTAGCCACCAAAAGTAATTAAAAGTATTTCAGCAACATTGGTCTCTCCCAAGAAAGTTTGGTGAGAAGCCAATTCAAAACCCACAGCAACACTTTTTTAAATTGTCTTTCTCCATTACTCTCTCAGTATATCTTATGACTGCATTTGCTCTGAAGCCTTACTCTGAAATACTAAATAAACTTGAACATCAGCCCATATATCCTTTTCATCTTTTCTTCTCTCCTCTCCATTCTAATTTTATCTTCATAAAAGCAATGCTTATTCTCTCTTTTCATTATAAGGTGATTAAACCAATCCCTCTCCTTGAAAATTTCTGCTCTTTCTATTCTTATCCTGAGCAACTTAAACCCAGGAACCAAGATGGCGAACTCAGAATCTCCCTGAGAAAATGTAAATGTCCAAAGATGGGTATATTTTTAGGAGGAAAGGGGTGAAGAGAATGAGAAAATCATAAATACTATACTCATAATATATATATATCTCATATATATAAGTACTTACATGTATAAATATATATAATATATATAGTCTGTGCTAGGGATAGTAACAAAGTTTTATAATTTATAGTTTGGACAGATTACAATGTTTTAATTTTTCTAGGTAAAGCATGACTCCAGTAGCCCTTCTCTGAATTTCCAGGTGGATTCTAAGCTCTCATAATACTACCATTTATTGATGACTTAGGTGCCAGGCACCCTGCTAAGCAGTCTGCATACACAGTTTAATCAAACTATATAACAATCCTGTAAGGCAGGCATTGTTCCCAGTTACAAATGAAAACACTCTGAGGGTCAGAGAGGTTGAACAACTTGCCCAGAGTTACCCACATAGGAAGGGACTAGAGATGGGATTTGAACCCAGATGAGACTGGAGAGGCCAAGCTTCCTTTACTCCATCTCCTCTTTTGAAATCATGGCCAAGTTCCCAACAGTGTTTGATGGTATTCACCTCCCAGGTAGTATAGCAGGGGAAGACAGAGCATGGTGCTGTGAAAGTAACATTCACTTCACAGAGGAGACAAGGCTTCTAGTCTCTGGTTGTTACCCACTTGCTGCAAAACCCTGAAACCCCCTCAGCTTCTCTCATCCTTCCTTCTCCACATCTACAACAAACATGCAAGTGTCCTTCACGCAGACTTTCAGAACTGTTCTAGAAATAATGCAAGAAGAGTGATGCAAAAAAAAAAAAAAAGTACAAGGCAAATAGAAGTGATTGCAATCAGTCTTAGCCCAACTCACAAACTAACACTTGCTTTTCTAAGTTTTACAGTTACGGCTTCAACAGAGAAGGACCCAAGAACAGCTGGCTAACCAAGGCATCATACCACGTGAGTAGCTGCATCTCTTATTGACTGATCTGTACCATGGGACCATGCAGCTTGGGAGCTGGAAAGCACCTCAGAGGTCATAGTCTAATTCCATGGATCAGTCTCCCCAGATCCTCACAGACTCTGTGTCAGCAGGAATCCCAGACCTTGGAGGCTTAGCCCCAAATGCTACTCACCTGTAAGGGCTTCCCTTTAATCATATAGGTTGTACCTAAAATTTCAATGTGGTGGTTTGTTTACAGGACAAACACAATTTTATGGGCATCCATCCCTCTCTCCTACTTTTAGAATTGGATCTAATCACTCTTCTTTCTGGAAGCATCAATCACAGCATCTTTTTCTCACCTCCTCGGTTTCACTTCTGTTTGGGTACTTGAGTCCACAAGTAATTGAATATTGTCCAGTGCTTCCTTTCTGGAATGATGAGCGGCAATACCATTCTAGTGTAAATGGTATAAAATTGAATTACTGGCCATCATTTGGGTCAAAGAAAAAGGATTATCATATCTTTTAGAAGATACGTTTGAACTTTTCTGCCAGTTTAGCAATTGAAGCTAACTTTTGGTTAGCTATAGAAACAGGAAAAGTACTGGATAAATGGAATCACCATGTAAGCTCCTTTAGGTGACACTTTCTAACTTCTCACCCCAGCAAAATTTAAAAGTCAATATCCATAATGACTCCTGCAGAAATCCAGGTCCTTGTCATGACTGTGGCTTCAAGGTTAAGCATGCAACAAGCAAGCATGTGCCTTTGATTGAATGTCCTGCAGGTAGTAACCTTGGTGCCCTGTGATCCAAGGTCCAAACAATTTAAGTGTTGTCCGTGCTTCAGAACCAGAACAGAACTAAGAATATTTAAGTCCCTTTCCTTTGGTAATTCAGGTGAAGTCCTTTGTTCATGGCTAAGCCCTACAAAGAATAAACACAGGTGACCTTTTGGCAGAACAACTTTTTTAGAGGTTTGCTAAAGCACAGAAGAAAGATCTCACCTTGCAGTTGAAAGGCTGCTTCAATAAAATGTACAGTTAGGATGAGAAACCAAAGGTACAAGTCTGTGTGGCCTGTTTCATCTCAGTCAGCCCAGCAGGGCAGGTGCTAAAACACAGGAAAGACCAAGAGTCTGCAGACTTCAAGACAGATAAATACGTTCGCACTCAGATGTGAGCAGGCCAATCTTTTTCAGAATCCTGTTGCAAACACGTAGAATCGAATTTGTTTAACCACGTCTAGAAGAACGATTCACTAAGAATGGAGTGTAGACAAGTGTAGATCCACCAGGATCCTCTCAGTAGACCACAGTCTCTACCACGTGCCCTCAAATATAAGATGAGCACATCAGTTTCAGTGGCATTAAAATAATCTGTTCCTTCACGGGTGTTTCTTTTCCTTAATTCTGGAAAGGCAGTTGGCGTAGAGAGGCCTGGTACCTTTGCATCCCCTCAAGCTGTTCACAGCTGATATAAAGATTAACCTATGTGCTTAAATAATCCAAGCCTGGGTCTTGTAGCTGGCTTTTGGATGAGAATAAACTTTTGTTTTTAGGTTGCTGGGGTTAAATTTCAGGGAGTCAGTGAAACACCTAATAAAAATAAGAATGAACCTGATGGTACATTTTTACATAACACCCTTATGTAACTCATGCAAATTGAATGTCCATTTGTAGAGTCGAGTCCAATGAAGATATAATATTTTGTTCTCCAGGATTTTCAGAATCAAATAGTGTACATATTAACGAAATACTGCTTGACAGAAATTTTGCATCCATAGCCCATTGTACGATTAAGATAATTGCTGGGGGAAAGTCCTAAGAGTAATGAAACGATATTTCTTTTTAATTCAGCAAAATGAGAAGGGTTGATTAAGCATCGTCAGTTTTTCTTACTCTTTAGCCATCTCCTCTCCAGGCTTCCCAAGGGTGTCGATTCTGCTGTGGAAAAATGTCAGAGCCGCAGCAGGTGCACCCTGCAGGCCCAGCCCCTAGACCTCGATGACTTAGTGCTTCTGGGGAAGCCAGACCCAGATGAGCCTCTGCACCTGCTGAGAGGCTGGGGACCGAGATGGTAGCCTCATCAACCCAGACATGAAACATGCAGTCTGTTTACTCAGCACCCCCGGGGGTATGTGTGTAAAAGCAGCCGCTCCAGAGGAGGGAACAGGAGCCCACAGTCTCAGGGTCCTTTCAACTCAATCAAACTCAACACATTTCATGATGAACTTGACTCTCTGCAGGGTGGTATGCCAGGTGCTGTGGGGAGCCACAGTGAGCAAGACCGTCCTTCGCGGAGACTCGAGATTTCAGGGGAAAAGGTGACAAGAGACACAGATAGTATAAGTCAGGGTGAAACTAGTTATGTTCTACAAGAGGGTTCTTTATGTCTTCGTTCTACCGTTTGAAATTTTTGAAGTGGAAGGAAAGAGGAAAGGAGGAAGGAAGGGGGTAGAATGGAGGGAAGCAAAGCCAGTAGTCATTGGAGATCGTCTAATGTTCTGATTTTCAGTGTTTTTTAATAGTTAAAGATACTGTGTCTGTGTATATATATATATACTCCCCTGGTGGCGCAGTGGTTGAGAATCCGCCTGCCAAGGCAGGGGACACGGGTTCGAGCCCTGGTCCGGGAAGATCCCACATGCCGCGGAGCAACTAAGCCCGTGCGCCACGACTACTGAGCCTGCGCGCTAGAGCCTGCAAGCCACAACTGCTGAGCCCGCGAGCCACAACTCCTGAAGCCCGCATGCCTAGAGCCCGTGCTCTGCAGCAGGAGAAGCCACCGCAATGAGAAGCCCACGCACCACAACGAAGAGTAGCCCCCGCTCGCCGCAACTAGAGAAAACCTGTGCACAGCAACGTAGACCCAATGCAGCCAAAAATAAATACATAAAAAATTTAAATTTATGGGGAAAAAAAAAAATATATATATATATACACTGACTGGAACAGGGTCGGGGTCCTGTGTCCCATTCACTCGGCTCCCCTCATCCCTCCTAGATGACCCTCATTATCCTCCCCAGAGCTCTGGTCGTCTTCAAACAGAGTTTGAAAATCCCTTCCCTAGTCCAAGTCTCGTTGTCTTTAACCTCCATGAAACCGAGATTGGAGAGGCCTAAGAGGCTTTTCAAACATCCCAAAACCAGGGCCTAGTGTGGTCCTACTTACAAACCTGAACTGTGAGACTTTAAATGCACGCACAATAAAATTAGTAACACAATCTCACGTTATCCATACATTGGAAATAATTGCAATGCTCCCCCTGAATTTTCAAACTTGTCATAAATTGCCTAAATGGAAAGCTTATGGCCAAGTGAATTGTTCATTGTCCTTATGGTATTATCGGAAGGCTCTGCAGTTTTTAGCTGGTCAATGGAAACACCTGGTCTCCTTGGACAGAATTAGTCATGAGTTGTACATTAGATTAAATCCCAAGGGCATTGTCCATTGCAAAAAAAGTTCAGTCCACTCCTAGTGCGACAGAGCTGAGGCCAGAACCCGTGTCTCCTGATCCTGGTATAGGGCTCTTGACTCAAATATTCAAAAGGAATCACTGGAACTGTAAAAGCACTTCCCTAAGTTTCTATCATCAAGCATTTTGTGGCCAGAAGAATTCAGTTGGAATTTGGGAAAATAAAAACATGTATATGTGAAAATGCCAAGGAAAAGCCCATGGTTTTAATGAAATGGCTTTGGGTTCTACGTTGTAATCTATGTCTCACCGTGACCAAGAGTGAATGGAAAATTCCACTGAGTTTGCTGTATGGCTGGTCTCATTTCAAATGCACACCAAATTGATGATTAAGTAGAAGGTTTCTCCCCAACTGACTCCAGTGGGACCATGGGTGATTTTCAGTAGACTAGTGAAACTGGTGCACATGGATAGAATTTAATTTCTTCCTCCTTCATGGGCTTGCATTCTGCAGGTTTCAAAGCTGCTGATGAGTAACCAACAGGCCACAGCAATCAGAGAATCAAAGTCTCTTTTATAATCGCCCTTCATCACCTCTCTTAAGCATATACTCATATCTTACTTGTATATATTGTAGGTTTAGGATTTTCCCCTTCCGGTGCTTTGAATGCACTTAAAGGCATTTTCCTTGAATTTAGTCAAGGAAGGCAGGGTTCTGAGATCAGCACATGGCCCCTTGAACAACTTTAAACAGTGGGAAAGCATTCTCGGGCCAGAAGCACGGGCCCAGGTTGGCTTCTAAGATTGCTTTCACATTTATAGTATCAGTGGTGGAATTCACATTTTCAAAAAAGTCGTGAAGTCTGAGTGAAATAGCCTCTCAGCATTAATGTAGAAATATTACTTAAAGAATATATTGTTTGGACTCCTCTCCAAAATCCTACCTCTGAATCTCAAAACAGAGATTTCAAATTGCCTGCTTGTCACCTTCAACTAGAGTTCAAAGGGATGGCTTTGCCGCCCCTCCGTGCCAGGCTCAAGGCTGCAAGAGGACATCAAGGTTCTCTTATTTTCTCTTGCCTTTGAGATAGAGCCCAGGCTCCTCCTCTGGAGACCTATGGATGGGGCTCAGATCTGTTCATTATTTCTCAGGCAGATTTTCTCCACTATCTTCTTTTCTCTGGGCATCACTCTCCTGGGTTGAATCTTAAATACCATTTTATTCCAACCATTTCAGAAGCCTTAGTGCAGAAAGACGATCAGCTCTGAGTTTTCAATCAAAAAAAAAAATGGTCATAGAGCAATTCAGTAAATATTTCGACCATCTGCTGGGAGGAAGGCCTTATGGAACACAGAGGAGTCAGACATGAATTCTGTTTCAAAGAGCCTACAGTCCAGAAGGTTCCCCAAATCACTCATGCTTAGTTATCTCCATTAATAATATTGGACAATGTCCCATTGATACATGGAGTGAGTTTCTGGGAGAATTGAAGGAAATAGGTGACTTTCTCTCCGTTTCCTTCTGCTATTACAGTGGGGCTGATCTATATGAACCCAGGGGAGAGAGGAGGGAACATTGAGTTTATTCTCCGGGAATATAGAAAACGAGATTAGAGAACTGAAGTGGATTACAGAGGCCCGGGGGCCCAGAGAGGCTGCGACTTCTCCCCAGAGACTCAGAGAAAGCACCGCTGGCCAGAAAGAAGTTTCTGGGCAGCCTGGTTCCATGGTCTGATCGATGTCAATGAATGGAAAGATACGATGAGCTGTCTGTGAATGGTGCTGCCTTTATTTGTTTTGCAGACTAATCCAAGCCTCAGCAGCCACATACTTACTGCAAAGCCTTGGTAAATCCCTGAATTCTGTGGTCCTCCTGAATAGCGAGAAGAATGACGGGGCAATTCCTCTACCCACAGCACATGCAGCTTCCTGATAGTTTTGAGACGTTGACGGGGCAAAGTCTTCCTTCCCTTCCTCAGTGCCTTCATCTGACTTGGCTTCTCCCCACAGCACCCTACGTACCACACACTGTTGGCTGTTTGAGCAGAACACGGCACAAGGGTTTCATCTGTCCCTCTCCCCTTCCTTCTAACATCCCAAATTCAGAGATAGGAAAAAAAAAAGGCGCCCTGGATTTTCATGCCAAGCCCATTTGGGTCTAAAATCCTCACTTCTTTATTTCCCTCCCTCTTTCCTTCGATTTTCTAGTTCCTTGCTCCTTAGAAACTAGTAAACCAGTGATGACAGGCACCCTTCGAATTTGTCTTTGAACCCTTCTGAGAAATTCCAAAGTATTCATGTGTGATGCATTAAATTCTCCAAGTGTGCAAGCCAGGCCTTAAATATTACAAAGCTCCGTTGGGAAAATGCACGCTTTTCAGACCCCTAAGGCTATCCTTTGGGTACTGCATAGGCAATCTGTTGCCAACCTAAAGAGTTAAGACAATTTCCAAAGCATTATCACACACCCATAGCGTGGATCCCATTTGTTTGGGGAAAAAAATACTCATGGTCCAACTTGTCCTTAAAAGTAGAGCCAAGAGAGGACAGGCACTACTAGATCCATTTTGTAAGTGGGAAACTGAGAACACAGGAAACCTATCAGACTTGTTCAAGGCTGTACCAAAAATAGATGGCAAAGCAAGGACAGAGCCCAAAGGGAAGGCTTCCAAAAGTTTAGTCACTTTTTAAACCATACCCGTTACTGCCATAGGTCTTGCGTTTGAATAGTTTTGTCTTCCTCCCAAAGAACCCTGCATATGTGAATTATTAATCCATATATCTGTCTCTAATTAGTGGCATGTAAGCTTACCAGCCAGTGCTTCTTGATGAGAACAACCAGTTCTAACCCAAGTTATTCTGATTCGAGACAGCAAGTATGAGAAGTGGCAGTTTCATTGAACTAAGCAGCCTTTCTCTGGGCAAACACACCCTTTTTCTTCAGCTTTTTGAAATACTGAGAAATCAGTTCTAGACATCATTCCCCACTTTTTGAACTCTCAGTTTCCCAAGGACTCTAGATCAGCACCCACTGGCCTTGTAAACGCCGGGGCGCCAGGATCTCCCAGAGGGTGTGTTCCAACACAGACCCCTCCGTCCCTCTACGTCCCACCTGAGCTTTGGATTCTGTAGGCCTGGAAGTTGGTATTATTAACAAGTTTCCAGCTGCTGCTGAAGATGCTGGTGCAGGGGCCACACTTTGAGAACCAGTGCTCCATCTGTAGCCCGAGATGCGGGTTCTTTGATGCTGCCTCTTGGTCCTTAGCCGTATACCAGTGGAGCTGGGTTCTCCCCTGCAAGCCTGGCAGTGAGGGGCCCTGGAAGAGAAGGCAGGCCCTGCCTCTGCCACCAGAGCTGCTACCAGCCCCAGGCCCCTCCTCTGTGAGAGCCAGGCCCCTCTCCCTGACGGATTGTCCACGGCCTTGCAGCCTATTTTCTCCTTTTGCTGGGCTCTGGCTGGAAGCAGGAGGTTAGCAACGGGACCGCAGGAGGCCTGTTCTTATCTTGGGATCTTTTCCTGAGCTCTAAGTAAGCAAATGTTTATACACACAGCTGACCCAAATTAGCTGGAGCCGCGGGGACAGAAATAGGAACAGCCCCTAACTAAACTCCGCGGCGAGAACATGAATTCCCCTGCGAGAAGCAATTCATCTTCCTCCAGGCGGAATGAGTTAGATGTGGGGTTGACTGAATTTACAACCGTATTTTAATTTGAGATCACATTGACTTATTTTTCTTTTAATTTAGAAATCCAAATTCCTTTTCAATCCTAAATGTCAGCGTCCCTTAAATACAAAATTTTGCCATTGGATACTCCCAGGGCTGGCAGCAAAGGAGGTCGTTTTTTCCAAAAAGTCAACCGGGGTAGGGGGTGCATTATGGCTTTCGCTGGCCCTCGGGGGAGGTGGCTAAAACGCACATTCTCTGGAATCACAGAAAAAGCAAATGTCAATCACAGGGCCCATGGCAGGCCAAGTGGTGCCCCACGTAACACCCCTTAAGCCCTGAAAAGAAGAGTGTGAGGTAAAACGCAGTATGTGGATATTTTAGCTTCCTTCCCAAGTCCTGGCTAAATGGGCGTAGCCTCTCCCACAGTGTGGCAGAAGGTCCCAGAAGACCTTTGTGCTCCTGGCGTTGGAGAACTGGACTGTACAAAAATCATTTCACAGGGGAATAGTTAACACCAAGAAGTGACGATTTATAGCTCTGCAAGCTAAGATACAGGAAATGCAGTGTTTCATAGAAGAATTAATAAGTTCCGCAAATAAGAATTGAAAAGCCTCAGGGATAAGAGAACCAGATGAACTGCCCCTAAGTCCTAAGCCCAATTAAAACCAATTGAGTTTGGAATGTAAGAGCAATCTCAAGATAGATTCATGCTGTTCCCTTAGGGTTGCTTCTTAAGGCAAAGGCTGTGTTGCTCTTTTTAACCACTTAATAAGGCCACACTGAGATCAATTCCTTTTCTGGATTATGGAAGAGATTAAGCCACACCAATATATAATACCTACTTAGGTGACCACCAGACTGTCGGACAGAGGTGCAGACCTATGGGTTCCGATTGTACAGACTCACCAGGACCCACTGGACTTCAAGCAGATTCCTAGCATCTGGTTGCCTGGGGAAATGGGAGATGGTTTCAAAACTCCATCAATATAAATTGCAACTGTGATTAAGTGCAAATAACGGCAAGCCTCCTGACTCAGGATGAGGGCCAGACCCAAATCAGAGAAAATGCATGAGCAATGCGGCAGGCCTGCAGTTTTCCAGATGATTGCTCAGAGCCACTGAGTGAGGAGACAGGGAGGGGGAAAGAGGCCATTGAAAAGGACAGGGTTGGCAGAGAGGCTCATTTTAAGAGTGAAAAGCAGCAAAGAGAAACTGGGGCTGTTAGATCAATGGGAAATATGATAGTCAAGCAACAGTTGATTCTTTTTTTCCTATGAGAAAGGAAGCCTCTTAGTCTCTGGTTAGATTGAGGAGAATAGTGCTTGTCCATTCTCCTTGGCACAAGGCAGCCAGGTGGGACTATTCTGTGCGATCCTTTGGTCAACATTGCAGATGTCGGGGTGAGACAGGAAGACTTAGAGATGCCTTAGTAGCTTCCCAAGCAGCATCCTCAATAGAGGATAACGTGGTCGAGCAGTTGCCAGGACCACAGTGGAGTCTGCCTGCTGTCCAGCAAGCCCATCTGAGAGCTGGGCTCAAATTTGGCATGGCCTTAAGGCTGAATGAGGCACACACACTCACGCACATGCACACACACACACACATTCACACACACACAGCCCCAAGTGCCCATCTGGCTAGAAATCCAATTTTTTTATGCCAGCCAAAGTGTGGAAGAATATTTTCTTGCCTGCAGCTTGAGAGCTGACATCTGTGGGAGTAAACATTAGAAATCTGGATCACGTGATTCGCCCACTTGTCCAGACCTACTATCCAGAAAAATATCTGATGCAATTCTCTAACCTCTGATCTGCCTCATCACTTCTGATGAAAGGTGGTCCTTTATGGCTTCTGGTTGCAACTGTTCCAGGGGATCAGGAAAACCAGTAAAAAGGTAGAATTTTGCTGAACGATGTTCTACTGCTTTGCAAAGTCAAAAGTTCAGTGCATCATCCTGAGGAGTTGCTGGGAGCTGGGAAAGGGAGCAGTGGGTCTTGGAAAGAAGGGAGGCTGGCGTTCGGTCCAGGTTGTTTCCGGCTGCTGTGAGGGACCAGTGCCCTGTCTACTGGTTGTTAGTGTTTTGAGCATCACACCCTGAAAGAAGTTAGGTTGTCAGAAGACCTAGGCTCCTAGCCCTACCTGTGGGACCCTGGGCGAGGCAGTCCCGTTCTGTGGGCCTCCGTTTCCCCATTCCGCTCAGGCTTGGAGCTGTATTTCACCATCTCCAAGGTCCCTTCCAGCCCTCAGAGTCTGATTCTGTGCTTCTCACTCACTGCCCTTTGGTTGCATGTTCCTACCCCACCAGCCAACTCCCTGACCCCAAAGGACAAGTCCCCTCCTGCAACGTGGGACGAGGTCCCTCACAGACTGCAGTCTCCACCCAGACTTGCGCACTCAAGGGCAGAGCGAAGTCAGAGAGGGTGGTAGTCACCCCAGTCTCCCCTGAAGCTAGAGCATTGCCTGGTCTCCTCCCCCAGGCCTGTCCCCACTCAGGACCTTGGAATGCCCTGTCTCTGCCACTTCTCTTCCTGTCGCGTATTCTGTCTCTGCTGCTCCTCTTGTTTGAGGCTGACGTCTGCCTTCCTCTGGATTCTCCGGCTGCAGGGAAGCTGGTGACCTCCAGGCCTTTCCTCTTCCATTGCTTGTGGCCTGATGAAGGCCATCACATGTCCATCACATCCCCACTGTGCACCGCTCGGCAAGCACACCGGCCAGCACCGCGACGCCGCTCCCGGCCCCAAGCCCTCTCTGCTCACGTCTGTGTCTTTCTGTTTCAGCCCTGAAAAGCCCACCTGAATTCCATGAGCAAAGAAAACGTTTGGATAGTGGCAAGGTAACTGTTTGCAAACGTCCCACCTTTCTGAACTCAGACTCCAGGCTCTGGATCTCTGAATGCTAAGCTTGGGGGAAAGCGGGTAGAATTTCTCCTGCAAACTCAACCGATTTGCTGGTCCCCTCCCCGCACACCGTGTGGAATCTTCCTCCTAGAAACTGAAAACTGTGGAAATGGGATCAACAGTATTGGCTCTGAAGCTGGTATTTATGAGCTTTAAGAAAATGTCCCCCATCTTTCTGATGTCGGGGGGGTATCCCTGCAAGGATGCGGCGGGGGTCAGAGAGACATGAAACAGGGAGGTAAGGTGTGTCGCAAGCTGCCCTCTCTTTCATGACAGGCTTTTCTCAGCAACAATCAGATTATTTTAAATCCAATTCAGTGGTAGGGTAGGGCCTGCAGATACAGAGCTTATTCACGGCTATTTAAAGGCAAAAGGAATTCTGTTTATTTCTCTTTTAGCATTTGTGGGGGGGGGAATATTCTGTATATTCTGTACCTTCAGAGCAAATCTCTGCAACTTGAATTTATCAATACAATAAGTGCTATTGAGCAGGCATCAGCAGTGTATGTAGAAGGAAAGGCCATTAGGTATCTTTCTCCTGGGATGTCTTAGCCTGAGGGGAGGGGCTGGAAGAACGAGCAGAGCTCTGGGACTCTTCAGACTCACTCGTGAGAGGCTGGGCTTCCTACTGCCTGGAGAATAATTGTCTTTCCTCAGAACTGGAGTGATCCCCAGACTCCTCTCGGGGGGCCAATTAAGAGATTCAATATAGTGGGATAAAAACCCAGAACTAGAAATCAGAGCCCTGAGGTCCAGCTGTGGCCCTGCCACAGCCAACGCCATCCCTACAGACAGCTCCGTCATCAAGAAAGCCATGAGACTCAGTAGATAACTCATCTCTAAGTGTCCTCCCAGCTTACAGTGGGTCTCAGTCTGCAGGATTTACATTTTCACGTCTTGAGAGAGAGATCAAGGGCAAAACAGGAGGAGGGCACATGTTGTCATGTTATATTGGATGGATTGAGGTTACATTTCATCTCTGACTCTAGTTAATTTCTGACTCTTTTAAGAGGCAGTGGAATAGGATTGACTCTCATGCAAAAGCAGTGTAGTATCACCACAGTTTTATTAATATTTTATGATTAGGTACCTGCCTGGCCTTTAAGTTTGGAGCGCTGAGGTGGACCCAAGCTTTTGACCTCTTTATCTTATTTTTCCATCCTAAAATTATTAGAGGTTTTTGTGAGCCCTCCTTCGTCAAGACGTAGGAGAACAGAGATATTTGCATGTTGCATTTGTCAAACAAAAAACAAACAAAAAGAGACTTTTTCCCTTTGAGAGAAAAGGGGTTTCTTTTAAAGTTAAAACTAGGTGACTCAACTGTATGAGGTTGATAGCAGAATTCATTCTGTGTTTGTGTCTGACAGGCTGAAGACACCCTGAAGCACAAGGTCAGAAACAGGTCCGACTGTGCAGACGTGGTGAAAATGCACATTCTCCAAGGTAAGGTTGTCCAAAGTCATAAACTGGGGCCCATCAGTGGGAATGGAGCGTGGGCCATTTTCCAGGGTTCTTTGTCTCTGCACAATTGCTAACCCCCCTTAGAAAGGGTCCCCTGCCATTCCAAAGTGGTGGTTTTGAGCTCTCATCTAGTCATTTGAGGCCATGTAGATGGTCAAATTGGGAAGCCATATAGTGGCCAAGAAGTACCAGACTTGGCATTCATTCTGAGCTGTGCCACCTCCCAATTTTCTCTGAGCACATAGGGAGTGTCCAACATATATCAACTTCCTTTAAAATGTCTATCCTTCATACCAGTAATAAATGTCTAGTATTGTATCAAAAAAATAATAATCAGACATACAAAGATTTATGTACAATGATGTTTATCATGTAATTACTTTAAATAGTGACACACTGAAATCAGTGGAACGTCAAAAAATAGTAGAGAGACTGAATAAATTATGCACCGTCCGTGTGATTGAATAACTTGCAGCTACCACAAATGAGGCTTTAAAAGGATCATGTTTTAATGAGAAAAGCCTTACAAAATGATGTTTAGTGAGGAGACCAGAAAACAAAACTATATTTACAGTCAAAATCAGGGAGGCAAAAATATATACATAAATTGTATTTACAGTCAGATTCTATGATGAAAAAATACAGACTTACCAATAAATACTGTATAAGTAATTAAGAAAGATGCCCAGTTATTAAAAACAGTTGACCCTAAGTGGGGAGTTTCCTAATGCTTTCACTTCTTTTGCATAATGTTTTAGCGTTTTCCACACTTACAACAATACGTACGTATAATATTATAATCAAGAAGGCATTATCTGTTGTATCAGTCCAGTCTTGAATTAAAATGTCAGGCTATGAACCACAGAAACCCCAAGTTTAGTCTCTGTTGGTTCCCATGAAACCCACCCTTCCCCCCACAGAAATTGGGAATTGGCCCCCTGGAGCACCAAGGATCTGCTAGATTATAAATGACCCTTGCCCTCCAAGGGTTCATGGTCTGATTTTGGAAATAGCGATATAAGATTAGGGACCAATGCTTGTAACTGCTGGGGGTCATCGAAGCAGAAGGAAGCTATAAGAACAGGAGTCAGGAAGACTTTGTTAGGGCGGGGAGACAAAGTAGGCAAAGGTACAAAGGTGAACTCAGGAAGATGGGGGGCAGGGGGCAGAAGGCAAAGGACCGGGCTCGCTGGAGTGGGAGTTGGGGCATCAACCATCTCAGGTCACGTAGGGGGTGGATTCGGTTTGTGGCGAGCCTGCGAAACCGGGCTGAGAGACGGATGGAGAGGACCGTCTTGGAGGGGATGCAAGAAAGGAGTGTTTTCTGAGGATGAATCCTGTATGGCTGTGCAGGATGGGTCAGAAAGATCCCTGAGGCAGGGGGTGTAGCAGAAGCCCTTGCACTGGCCTGACGGGTAGTTGGGAGAGGATTTGGGCTTAGAAACTTCTATTTGGGGGTTTGGAATATTGATGTTTTCTCCATCCCACATCGAGTGCTTTGCAGATGTAGCTTCTAAGCAAGTCTGACCTGTTGCAACCATGAGACATCCCTAGCCCTCCCCTGTGTGGAGATTTCTAGAGCAGCGGCCAGACACTAAGCCTGGGTCAGTAGATGGATATTAACAGAACAATAGGACCAGGACGTCCGTAAAGGTCTCAACTTCAAAATTTGCAGAGTTGAGCGGAAAGCTACAAACTCGTGGAACCCTAACTTCCAGTCCTGCGTTATAGCAACCACCGGCTCACAAGATTCTCTTCCACGTTCTTGCACAGAAATAAGTCAGGGACTCACCCAAAGAGGAATAGACCAGTGATTCAGGGCTTGTCAGTGACCTTTCCCACCCTCCCAAAGATGAGAAACTGCCTGTTGGATAAATTCAATTTTTTAAAATCCCTGTTGAATTAAATAACTATTCCCCCCCAAAATTGTTTTTCTTTTACCACTGGACCTGGACATTTGAATCAGTTAGTATCACAACCTCAACAAGTCTAAAACTCTTGAGAAGTCACACTACTGCAATTAATGATAATAATAGATAATATTTACTGCCAGCTCAGCCTGGGCTGGGCAATATATAGACAGGATTTGCATGCAAATGCCATAGTTTAGTGTCAGCAAGCAATACAGGCCCCGTGGACTACTTACTTACAGAATCGCCAAATTGCATATTTTTCCCCCCAAATCCTCACAAAGCAAGTTTCTCTAACTCTTCTGTGCTTCTCTATTTGCCTTTATTTGGAAGTGTCTAGTCTTCGCTGCTAATCCATGTGAAATGAGGATGATTGCATTGAAAAATTATTAGGATGGTGGAGTACAATGTGTCAGAGTGTTTGGGTTACAAAAGCAAAAAAAAAAAAACCCCCACAAAAATGACATCAAATTCTAGAGCTGACCCTTTTGATTTTAACCCCTTAGCCTCCACTGCAGAGAGATCCGTTCCAACTGCTCAGATGAAGCTGAAAAGAGCCCGACTTGCAGATGACCTCAATGAAAAAATCGCTCTCCGGCCGGGGCCCCTGGAGCTGGTGGAGAAGAACATACTCCCTGTGGATTCTGCTGTGAAAGAGGCCATAAAAGGTAGGTAGCACAAATGAATGGCACGCTTCCCTCCGTGCTGAGGTCTGAGGGCAGCCATGGCTCTGAAATGCTGGGGCCCTGGGGGTGAAGACCTCTCACTAGACAAGAGTCAATCCATGGGTCGCTGTTCCAGAGTGTTCCCCATAACCAGAGGTCCGGGGAGTGAGGAAGAAACTGAAACCCACTCAGCCTCCAAAGTCAGGTTAACATAGACCAGTCTGGTTCTGGTCAAGCAGGTTGGGGAGCTGACTTGATTTGCAACCTCAAAACATCTTCCCTGCAAGGTTCCATCACTTGGGAGTCATGGCACTCTCCGCCCTTCCTCTTTTAAAGGGCTGTAGGCTGGCAGAGTGGAAAGAGCGCTGGACCTGAACGGGAAGACCTGGCCGCTAAGCCCAGTTCGGGTGCTGTGGCTTGGGGCTTCCCCAGGTCCCTTCACTTCTCCAAGGTGACTACCCAACCAGCCCAACTCATGGGCTCTTGGGAGTGAGGGTCAGTTCTTTAAGCACGTGAAAACACATGCGTGCTAGAGGGTTGAAGTACAGATACTTAAAGAGGAGACACAAACGTTAATTCTCTCATCAGCTGCGTAAAATCATTTTGTAGACCTTTGGAACAGTTGAGGCCACATGGATCCAAACAGCCAGAGGGTCCTGAATTCATTCGCAGAGGTGTTGAGGTGGAATCTGGGAAAACCATGGTAGAAGGAAGAAAGGGGATCCTGGCATTGCCACGGGCAAATTACACTCTTCCAATGAAGCCTACAAAAGCTCTAAGAATGACTGATATATAATAAGCAATGTACATTTAAATGTTTTGACACCTTGTCCAATATTATGCACAAAGATGTTTTATTAAATGCTAAGTTCATTGTTAAACTTATCCACATTCTAAAATCTTGCACCCAACCAGTCAGAGGCCACATGAATTTTGTATTTGGAACCTGTAAATATGGAAGAATCAGCTCTAGGGGAGATAGTATCCTCATCACTACCCATTAAATATCCCACCGTGGTTTTCTCTCTTCTTTACTCTCTCGGTCCACACTAAATATCCTGTGCCTTTGACCTTGGACTAGCCCAGTCAACGGTGCACCATCCCCGTCTTGACTTTGATGAGATCTAGGACAGAAAAGATCTCTATCGCGTATCTCTTATCATTTATTAAAACATTATATTTATTCCATGCATGCAAATTTATCTTTGATTTTTATATGATAGGCAAAATATCTCATTTTAAATTGCCTTCTTTGGTTTATAGAGAGATGATGTTTTTCCATGTGATTTTGTGTCATTGGCAATTCGTGGCTATTCCTTTTTTCTACTGGGCATTTTCTTCCCTCACTATAAAAGCTATTTATATATATTAAAAAAAAAAAAGCTAATCCTCCATCTGTCATAGGTATTACACATCCTTTTACCAGCATGTCTTTTGCCTTTTATTGTTGGCTTTGTTTGTTTGTTTGTTTGTTTGTTCGTTTCTGTCCTTTGCCTTTTGATTTTGTGTGTAGTGTATTTTACCTATAGCAGTTTTTAATTTCTGTGTAGTGCAATCTCTTAATCTTTTACTTTGTAGTTTCTGAATTTGTTATTGCTTATCGAAAACACTTCCTACCTCAAGAATAGAGTTATTCACCTATACTGTCTTCTAACATGTATATACTTCATTTTTATATTTCAGTCTTTATTGCATATTAAATTATTTCAGTGTATGGTTTAAGAGACAGGTCTAATTTTCTTTTTTCCACAGTTTTAGTGGTGTATTTTATAATTTGTCTTCATATCTGTCTTCACAAGTTTCTTTACATTGGTCTGATTTTTCTAATGTTTCTTGGCTACTCTCACAAGTATATGGTGGGTGAAATTTAGAATCAGTTTATTATATTCCAACCTCAATCCTATTAGAATTTTGTTTGGGATTGCAGTGAATTTATAGGTTAGTTTATGGTGAATTCATAGGTTTAAAATATATTAATTCTTCTGAGGCAGAAAGATAGTATCTCTTTTCACCTCTACAAGTCTTCTTTTATTTCCCTTAGTAAGGTTTTTTAAAATAAATTCACATCAGTTATTACTTACATATTGGAAACCTCTTAATTTTGCACATTTATTTTGTAACTGGGCATCTTTGAAGATTTTCTTAATTGTTCTGATAGTATCTCATTTTATCTTTAATTTTTTGCATGGGCAATTACATCATCTACAAATAATGAAGATGTGCCTCCTGTTTGTTTTTTCTTTCTGCCTTGGAGCACTGGCTGGTTGTTGAAAAGCAACATCATGGAATTATTAATAAATTACACAATTAACATTATTTTAAAAGTTACGTGCAGTATATTCATAATATAAATTCAATATAATTTTATGTATTTTATTTATAAATTATTTGTATTTGTAAATGATATATGTTATAATAGTATAATATACTATACAAATCTAATTATATATATTTTATCATATGTAAAATATTTATATCATGTAGGTATATATCTTACATATATATATGTATGAATTATATAAAGCACATATAATTTATATTATTTTACATTATGCAATATTTCATTATATAATTTAAAAATTATTGATATATTACATAGTAGACAATTATTATTATTGGTACATTGCCAGTGCTTCAAAAGCAATATTATATAATGTTATATATTTGTTATGTTAATGATAACAATTTTTTTTTTTGGCTGCGTTGGGTCTTCGTTGCTGCGCGCAGGCTTTTCTCTGGTTGTGGCGAGCGGGGGCTACTCTTCATTGTGGTGCGCGGGCTTCTCATTGCAGTGGCTTCTCTTGTTGTGGAGCACGGGCTCTAGGCACGCAGACTTCAGTAGTTGTGGCACACAGGCTTAGTTGCTCTGTGGCATGTGGGATCTTCCCGGACCAGGGCTCGAGCCTGTGTCCCCTGCGTTGGCAGGTGGATTCTTAACCACTGTGCAACGAGGGAAGCCCAATGATAACATTTGTTGATTCAGTCTTCAGTGGGAATTCCTCTGGTCATTCATCTCTAAATATGACACTAACTTGTGCTAGAGGAAGATATTCTAAGGAAGTGTTTCTCTATTCTGTTCCACTAAGAATAGCTTGCAAGACGGATGCTGAGTTTTTTAAATGCTTTCAACACACATGAAAAGATGATCATATGGGTTTCTTTCTTTGATCTAGCAATGTGGTATTGCTATCTTTCCTAATCATCCTTGCATTTCTGGAAATAAATCCTACTTGGATTTTTTTCCCTAGAAGTTTCTAGTATTTTACTTGAGACTTTACATCTCTTTTGTTGTTAGTTGGGATAACAGAGGCTGCTAAACAAACCACAAAATTTCAGCTGCTTAACAATAGACATTTATTTCTTGTTCATAAATAGTCCAGAGAGGGTTTTCCTCGATAGCAAACCCTTCAGGCACACAAGCTCCTTTGGTCTTGCTGCTCCACCATCCCCCAGAGCCAGGGTGGCAAACGTTTTCTTAAAGAATAAGCTGAGGTCTCTAAGCTGTCACAGCTACTCATCTCAGCTGCTGTAGTGGGAACGGAGCCATAAGCAATATGTAAACAAATGGCCATGGCTGTGTTCCAATAAAACTTTATTTACAAAAACAGACAGCAGGCTCACAGGCCCTAATTTGGCCAACCTGTGCCCTACAGTCTCATCATCCTCTGGATCTAGCCAGTGAAGAGGAAAGAAAAAATGAAAAGGTCCACCCACACATTTAAAAAGCCTCAACCTGGAAATGAACACATCACTTCCACTCACATCCCATTGTGAGAACAGTACACATGGCTGGCAGGGGTGGTGTTCCCTGGCTGAACAGTGATTTCACAGCAATATCTCTGTACTTCAGAAGGGGGAACATAAAATCTGATGAACAGCTTTTAGTTAAGAGTCTGAACAAGAGTCGTGCTGTGGGTACAAAAAAAAGAGCATCTGAGAGGTAACTGACATTGCATCATTAGATGACCAGTAGAATATGTCAATGTGAACAAAAGGAAGATCAAAGATGACACCGAGGTTTCCCTCTTGGTCAGATGAGTAAATGGCAGCCATGTATCAAGATTGGGACCCTGAGTGGAGGAGCAGATTTGGGGAGAGATGATGAATTCCCGTTTCAACTGTTGCAGCTGATAGGTCTACAGGAACTCCAAGGGCAGGGATTCAATAAGCAGTAGGTTCTATCAAACTAGACTTCAGAAGAAAGTATTGGTCTAGACCTGTAGACTTGGGAGACTTTAGTGTGTATGGTAATTTAAACTGATGGCCTCGATAAGATTCCCCTTTCATTTATTTAGCTCTTCATTTAATATTTATGGAGCATCTTCTAGGTGTCAGACACTAGACAAACCTACAAAAATTTCTGCTCTAACAGAGCTTATATTATAGTGCAGCAGACACAGACAATGCACAAAACCCATAAATAATTATATATCCTAATAAAAGGTGATAGATGCTGTAAAAATAGAAACTGTGCAGGGTGCAGAGAATCAGGAGTGCCCAGTAGACGGGGTTTGAAGGGGGAGCTGGGGGTATGAAGGATGTATAAGAAGCGAAGAGGGCTAGGAAGCTCTCATGTAGGAATATGTAAGACAGAGGCAGGGATCTGTGAAGAATAAAGAAAAGGCATAGCTAGCGAAAGAGGTGGAGGATATAGGTTGACCTCATCCAAGGAACGTCCATGCCTCAGCCTCTCTAGCGGTAATCTTTGAATGTGCGTGAATTTCTATGGGCAAGGCCGTGGCATCCTATGAAGTGTCATAGAGGCAGAGGGAGTTGCTCAGCGACCAGTTGTAGAGACAGCGCTCTGAGTAGCCCGTCCAGTGGTGGTGATGATGCCGACCCCTCACCTATCTGTCACTTCTTGGGGTCACATCATCCACCCTCGGTGAAGTGGTGACTCAGGGCTGTGGTTTTCTGTGTATCCTTCTCCTGGCATCTGTGTATTTTTCCTCCTCTGTGCACGTGCCTTTCCAGATGTGTTTACATTTTCCAGCTCCCTCTGCAGCTGTGCGTCTGTGTTTCTGCCAAGCCCTGAGCGAAACACTCACTGTCTTCCTCCCTCCCGGTTTTATTCAAGACCAACTCTTCTCCATCCCAAACATACAATAATCCAGAACCTCTCTCAGTGCAGGGAGGGAAGGATACTGTAGACAGGGAACCAGCCCCTACTCTGGGATTTTTCTTCTCCTTCTCAGATGTTCCCCCGCTCTTGCACTCAGCTGAATGACTGTAGCAAATCGTTTCCCCCCAAACTTTCCTTTCTGGGGTGCCAGCTAGCCCTCCGTCTTCCAGCCTGCAAGTTTATTTTCTGAATCAGGTAGAATTTTACAGATTCCAGGGGGAGGAAACATAGGCTTGTGTGACCAAGTGACGCAATGTGGATGAAGAGGGGGCCTTGTGATTTTACTGACACAAAAGGAGGCTTGGGGTGCCTCGTGGCTACATCTCAGAACATACACCTGTTTCCCTGTTTCTCCTTCTTAGAAAACCTCTAACAGCCACTCTCTGTCAGGCCAGAACTCCAAATGCAACAATTATTATGTGGGAGTGATGATTTACGAGAACAGAAACTATACACTGGAGTTGAGCCTGGCTTTGTACTGCTTACACGTGGTCATTGTCACTTAGTATCCCTCAGTTTTGAGAGCCCTACTCCAAGCTTGTTAATCCTCTCTCTGGTCATCCGGGTATCTTCTTCACTTGCCAGGAGCATCCCTTAGGTACCAAGTAAGCTGGCTTCTGCTTGGGTAAAAGAGAACCGCAGCTGGCTTTCCCAACTCTTCAAACAGTGGAAGGGTCCCGGCATCCTGCTCTAGTGGACAAGCTCCGCCCCCCCCCCGAAACGTCCTCATCTTTTCCTTGAACTGAGCCAGGCTTCCCACCTGAATGCCTGAGTCTGCTTTTCAGCTCTTTTTTTTTTTTAATTGAACCTGTGATTCAGAGTATACAGCGCCATTATCAAAGATAAAGCAGTTCTTTTTTATCACCGTAACCCTTCAACACAGGAAAGCAACATTTCTGTCCACTAGGGATGGCCCAGGAGTCATCCATTTACAAGTGTCGTGTACATTTTTCTAAAAGATCCTACACTAGTCTTCGCTCACCTATAAGCCCAAGGCTCAGACTTTATAACTAAACAGAACAAAAATTCTCGTTTATTAAGTATCCAGTCATTCTTCAGAGACTCTGGAAGTCTAATCACTCTTCGATCATGCATTTTTAAGACAAATAGACAATAACCATGGCCCTAAGGCAGATGGTAGCGTCGTTTGCTTTGGCATAACTTTCTCGTGGACAAAATCTATCATTCCATAATGAGAAATTATTTCCAAAGTGTGAATAATCCTTGGGGGAAAGAAACACACGGAGGCATACGTGATAAATACTTTTCTGAGGAAGGTTCTGGAAAGGGGGTGGGAAAAGAGAAGTAGGAAGCCAGTAGCTTTGAGGGGGGCGGTGACAGGGAGGAAAGTTAGGGTGCTCTGAGACAGTGCTAATGTATCTTTGCCCACCTAAGAATTTGTTCCTCGAGAATTAGCCTCGAAAGCTGTTACAAGACAAGTGTTTATGCAGCTAAATTGTTTTTCACAACTCGTGTGTTCCTAGCATCAGGGTCTATCTAGAGACTTTAAGCCAATTTCTAAAGTGCCTGGGATCTGAGGACAAAGAATGCTTGTTCCTCCAAAATTCCACTTTCATCTATTTCCATCCTAAAGGCATCTGATCCCCTTCAAAGGCAGTGGGTTCGGTCTTTGTTGGACAACATAATCCATCTCCTCCAGACTATGGTATCTCCAGTGTACTGAAATCTCTTTAGGCAAGAGGCACTTTTAAATTATAGCTACTGTCACCTGACCACCTCCTTCCTTAGGAAGTGGATTTGGCTTCAGTCTCTTCCAGGAGGACATGAGGAAGTCTGATCATGAATTAAAATAGCTGTCATGCGAGCACTGCTCAGGCTTGCAAACAGATAAGCGAGTGGAGTTTGTTCTCACGTTCCCACCCCATGCTTTCCAGCCCCTGGTGTGGGTCCCAGCGGAAAGGTAACCAGGACTCTAGCGATCGCATTTTCATCTTGGAATTTTAAATGTTTATGCAGAGGAAGGTCCAACTGACTCATTCACCCAGTCACTTCTGAGAAAGAGGGGGAAAGCGCCGAGTGGCCAGGCCGAGATCCCCAAGGGGCCAGTGCCCAGAGACAGCCCCGTGGGCATAGCCTGGGGGTGAGTCAGGGCTTCCAGAAGCAGGTCCTTGTCATCACAGCGCCTGACGTGTCTCCAGGGACAACAGCCAGCGCCCTGCTCTCCCACAGCTGCCAGTGAGCCCCGCGCCCGCCGTGGGGGGTTGGAGCAGGGGCCCAGGGTCACAGCACGAGCCGACAGACTCTGCTTGTTCCTGAAGCAGCCAGATAAGGTGACCTTCGTCCCTCTCTGCCGAGCCCGCCTTGAACCGGGCAGGAGAGGGGGGAGCGCGCAGCCTTTCCTGTGACACTCCTTCTGCTCTGGGGAAGGTCTGTCTTTGCTTTCCCGGGATGAGCCTCTCAGTGTTTCTGGCTCCGGAGTTGGGCTGACCTTTGCAAAGCTGACCACAGGATAAACTGCCTCTTGGGTGGTCTTTGCTTTATTTTTTTTTATTTTTTATTTTTTTTGCGGTACGCGGGCCTCTCACTGTTGTGGCCTCTCCCGTTGTGGAGCACAGGCTCCAGACGCACAGGCTCAGCGGCCATGGCTCCCGGGCCCAGCCGCTTCGCGGCATGTGGGATCCTCCCGGACCGGGGCATGAACCCGTGTGCCCTGCATCGGCAGGCGGACTCTCAACCACTGCGCCACCAGGGAAGTCCTATTTTATTTTTGATCGTGGTGAACTTGAGACAAGCAGACACTGCTACCAAAAACAATAACAACAACGGCAGCTAGAAATGACTGGACACGTGTGCGTCAGGGACCATGTGAATAACATATAAAACATGTAAAGCTCAGTGCTTTTACATGTGTTATTTTAAGCCTCAAAACCCCGAGAGGTGACTATGATGATGTTTCCCTTTTGATAGATGGGGAAATTGAGGCTCTAAGAAGTTGAGTAATTCATCAACAGTCACTCCACCACTGCAGTGGTAGAACCGAGAAACAAACCAACCTGTCTGGCCCACACTGACCACCCTGAACACCACGTACCTCAGCTCCAAAGGAAGCCACTGCCACGCGCTCGGGGGCCTCTTGCTGTCACCGTTCTCCTCAGCAGGGGCTGAGCCTAGTGTGGGCTCATCTCTCTGCCCTGTCGCTCACCTTCTGGCCTCGCAGTCAGAGATCCAAGCCCTTTGTGGTGCTGGGGGAGTGGCAGGGCCCCCGTGGTCGGCTCTTTGAGTGTGGACAGCCTCTGAGTGGTCCTCAGTGTGTCTGTCGGCTTATTCTGACCTGGTACAACATGCTTTTTAGAAACTAGATGGGAGTCATTTTGGGGGCCTTGGTCTTCACCCTGTGTTTGTTCATTCAGGTGTAAACAACTACCCTGTATGTGGTTGCATGTACTCACGGCTTCTTCATGTATGCAGTTGCATGTACTCATGGCTTCTTCATGTATACAGTTGCATGTACTCATGGCTTCTTCCTTGACTTAAGCAGAGGAACCTCTTTAAATGATTGATGTCACTTGTAAAGTAGACTTCTTGAAGCTGTGTGTCTCCGGGAACTGGATCCTAAAGCAATCCACTCTGGTGGCTGGAAGAGTTACTTCTTCATCCTTCCCACCCCAACTCTGCTCATCAACACCCTGTAACTTCCCTTCTGTGCCCCTCAACTCTTGCCAGGTACCCTCCTCCTTTCTGTCATCCTGTCCACCGTCATTTCAGGCTCAGCTCCATCCCACCTTGTCTGGGAGTGAGTCTGCCTGGACAACCCACATCTCTATCCCCTTTGTCTGCTAGCCAGCAACAGCACTCACCAGGCAGTCTAGTCCTTGACAAGTTCTCCGGTTGTGTCCCGTGCAGATAGACAGATAGCATCCTTCTCGTGGTTTCCATATCTTCACCATACTGTATCTGATTATACTTCTGCTTCTCTCTACTCCTCTCTGAGTGGGAAGGCTGGAAGTGAACAAAATAGTTGAGGAATGTTCCATCCAATTCTGGGGAAAATGGGACTGGTTACCAACTCCTTTATTCCAAACACTCTACTTCTAGACTTTTCCACATCATTCCAGGCAGGTGCCAAAGTGAAAAGGACACGCTGATTTATGGCCACAACAACAGGGCTTCACAGTCCTCCCAGTCCCTTTTCTGAGACAGTGGCAATGAGATCGAAGTGATCGCCTGCCTTCTTTCTTCTCACAGTCAAGATGTCACGTTCAGTCCTTCAGATCTCAAAAACTCGAGTAAAAGATGTTGTGGAGGATGGAGCCGTCCCTAGTACGTGTGTGCCGAAAAAGAAATGGACGTTGGCCGGTTTCTACACCACCCCTCCCACTGCCACCAACCCAGTGGGTCTTGCGATGTTCCCTAAACAACATGTATCTGTTGACCTCCCGGGAGGGAAATTGATTTTGCCTCCCCCTCTGCTGGAGGCTCTGAGCATACAAAGGCTGGGCCTGTGTCTTAGCTCAGTCTCTAAAGAACTGGGGGACCTGGATCTTCCAATATCCTTGTCTGCAAAACAGAGATGAGAGAATGTGGTCCTTCCTCTGACTTCCTGGACCGTTCTAAGGCCTAACACAAGTTGATTGTTTCTGTTACCGCTGCCACTGCTAAGTGAACTGCTGATGCAAACCACTGTTTTTACCATTTGTTATCTTTCCCCTTGAAACTATTGAAGGGGGATAGTTGGGGGATTAAGAGAGAAATTTTCTCTCTTTCTCCCATCCCCGCCCTTCTTGTGATATTTCCATGCGTGTTAGAACGCTTGGACAACTTTGCAGTTTGGTTAATTCCCTCTCATTTGCATGCGTTTGGGACATGATCCTCGATGCGGGTGGAGGTGGCAGGGGGCGGGGGCGTCTTCTTTGTCACACGAAGTGTCAGATGACACAGAGAAGATCCCTACCGTTCAGACTGAAGGAAGTGGGGAGGGAGTGTAAGATGCTACAGCTCTCCCATGGAGGGTCCTGTTGGGCAGGGCAGGCTGGCTGCCCCCAGGGGCTGGTAAGGTCACACGCAGGGCTCTCTGAGTTGGTCTTGCCTCACGGTCTACGCCAAGTAAATCCCAGTGAAATGCTGTGACTTCTGAGGTGGGGAGGGCTTAACACCCACTCCCCCCCACCAAATCCCATGCCCACCTGGCCCTGAATAATACATGTCATCTTTTCAACAGGGACAAAGCCTTTAATTCCACAACTAGAAGTGGGACTTGAAATTTCAATGAAAACGTGGTTTCTAAAGTAAAGAAATTAACAGGTTGAGTTTACAATGGAAGCGTATTCATGGAGGCTCCTGGAAGGACCTTCCTGGGAAGATCGCAGGCACGTGATCCCCTGGAGAAAGGGAAAATGGTATATAAATTCCTTCACATTGCGTGAAAATGACAGATGGAGGCTTCTTTGCAGAGCCCCGGGGGGTTTGCTGTAAGAAAAGAAGGGAAGGGTGTGAGCTAGCTCTGGACCTTAAAATAGAGAGGGAGGGAGGTGGGAGAGACCAGATGGAAGAGAAGAGTGACCCCTGATTGCAAAGAAAAAGTTGACATTTGTCAAATACCTGATGAAAGCCCTTTCTGTTAGAAAATGAATAGGTTTCTGATGGATGCAAATATAGGAAAATACCGGCATATATTTATTTCAGGTGATTCACATGTTTTATATTATTCTCTGTACTTTTCTATTATTTCAAAATTCTTATAGTTAAAGATAAGGGCCCCTTGGGAAATAAAAGTTGGGAAACAAAAGTTCCCATTCATACAATGAAATACTGTGTAGCTGTTACCAAAATATTGAGGAAGATCTCTATGCGTTCACGTGTAAAGATCTCCAAGATACACTGTAGGGTGAAAAAAGCAAGTTTCAGTACAGTATCTTTCACTCAGTCCTGTCTGTTTGAAATGCTTTTTAAATATGTGCGTGTCTTGCTGTTTGGATAGAATTAAGTCTAGAAGAGGGAATAAATCATTAACGGAAGTGGGATTGTTATGTACCTTGTTATGTACATTTCATATGGTATGAATTTTTATAAGTAAACATTACTTCTATAATCACAGAAAAGTAATAATGACTTTTATAAATAATCCTTGAAACCAAGGAACAGCAACGCTGGTCCCCAAGCCTTTCCAGGTTAGCAGGCTGCCCAGCGGGCCAGTGACTGGAGTTCCCACCTGCCCTGTCCTTGTCCGGCCTCTCTCCTGATTTGACACTTGTGTGTCTGAGTGAGGGTCCGTGACAGAGGCCAGCAGTGGTGGTGATGACAAGCCCCAAACCACATTCATTCCATTACTTCCAGCTCCTTGCTGCCTTTCCAATCTCCACAGTGAGAGCTCCTCTCTCTTATCTGCCCCAAGCCTGAGTCAAAAGTTCTTGTCAGTGTAACTGCAGAATACCGGGCTGGAAACCTTTGCTGATAATACATAAATTCCTTTCGAAGAGCTATGCCTGCAAGAGGGTCACAAGAGCTGTGTAGCCTCAGCACAGTTTGTACTGTGCATTTGGATAATAAGCCAGAGGAGATTTGGCAATTAAAAAACATAAGGGAGGGACTTCTCTGGTGGCACAGTGGTTAAGAATCTGCCTGCCAATGCAGGGGACACAGGTTCGAGCCCTGGTCCGGGAAGATCCCACATGCCGCGGAGCAGCTAAACCCGTGCGCTACAACTACTGAGCCTGCGCTCTAGAGCCCACGAACCACAACTACTGAGCCCACGTGCCACAACTACTGAAGCCCACGTGCCTAGAGCCTGTGCTCCGCAGCAAAAGAAGCCACCGCAGTGAGAAGCCCACGCACCGCGACAAAGTGTAGCCTCCGCTCGCTGCAACTAGAGAAAGCCCGCGTGCAGCAGCGAAGACCCAATGCAGCCAAAAACAAACAAATAAATAAATAAATAAAATCACAGTACTATAAATGATCAAAATGATTAAAAAAAAAAACCACATGAGGGACATATAAGGATGTCACGATAGTCCCACCTGGTCTGGTAACCCTAGTCCCCAAGCCAATGTCTGGATTTCCCTCCCAAGACCACGCAGGCTGCTGGGGAAGAATCTGAGCACGTGTAAGTCACTGGGGATTTCCAAAATAGAGACAAAGATAAGAGGAATAACAACAAAATCCAAATAATAAAAATAAATAAGTAAAGATGACGCTTCAGTTTCTGAGACACGTTTATGGCTTTTATAAACAGATATGCATTCGTTGAGTGGGGCTTTGGGACATTCTGGTGACATTAGCTCTTCTGACACTTAGGAATTTAAACTTAGGAGCTCCCTGGCTTCTCCTTAATAGCAAAGTTTGCGAAACATTTTGTGCCGGTTGCACCGCTTTATGTTTGAACACGATGCAAATGGCCCGCTGTCATTTCAATTTCACCTCTCGTTGTAAAGCCCCAGGGAGACAGGGGCCTTCTCCTCCTGCACCCGATGGCCCTTGTTCTTTCCTTCATCTTTCCTGATTTAGCTTCAGAAAGATGGGGGCTTACATACAAAATGTGCAGGAATGGATCCATCTGAAAATGAAGTTTAATAAATGGTGATAGACCTTTAATATATCACCCATTCGTCCCTGCCAAACGTGTCCCTTTTATAAACACAAGTTCCCCTGTATGGAGTAAATAGAGGGGAAAGCAAGTCATTTAAAGTATATCTCCACTCCTACCTTGAACTGGAAGCATCTAAGGAGGTAGGTAAGTACTCCTAATACGGATGGCACACTGAAGCACTGCCACTGACCCGGTTCTTCTTGGCTTTCACTCCCTCAGGTAACCAGGTGAGTTTCTCCAAATCAGCAGATGCATTTGCCTTTGAGGAGGACAGCAGCGATGGGCTTTCTCCCGATCAGACTCGAGGTGAAGACCTCCAGGGCTCAGCAGGATCCCCCCCAGACATGAAAGCTACAGAGACCCCTTTGGCGGGTCCTCGGGGGAAAATCCAGGTAAACAAACCACATCTCAGCCTGTCACCTCTTCAGTCTTGAAATCAGCAGTGCTGAGGTTGTTTTGCTTAGAGACCCCAGAGATGTCTCTTCATGGCACATCATCTGGATGCTTCTTCTCCCCCTGTTCGGTCCAGGGGTCTGTGTGTAAGGGCAAAAGCTTCCAGATAACAGTGAAAGAGAATCCCCAGAAATATGCCCTTTTGACTTATGTTTTCAGTATCTACTCTGTCAAGTAGATCTCTTTTATCTCCACTTTTAGAGACAAGGTAGAAATGAGGCTCCCCAAGATGAGATGACCAACCAACAGTCTCCTGGAGAGAAAGGGCCTCAGCAGGACTGGTTTCAAAGCCCACGGTCTTTCCAGGCACTGAGTTACCACTGTAGGACCCTGGGAAGCGGGGAGCAGAAGGCGCTGATTGGCTACAAAGCCAGAGCCCCGAGCCGGTTCTACCCTTAGCAGGCGTCTACCTGCCGAACCCCTGGAGCAAGGACTACTTCCAGCCCCAGCCCAAACATAGCATTCCCCTTTTTCTGGACAAATCCACAGATTGTCGAGATGTGAGAAATGGATATTGCACATGCTGTTAAAAGCACATTTATAAAGAGCAGTATAATGGTGGCTAACAACATCTACTGCCATTATTAAGTGCCCACTGTGTACCAGGGCCAGTGCTAGGCACCTTACAAGCGTCTTCTGTTAGATGTTACAGAGAAGGAAGTGAGGCTGAGTAGCTGGGTGGCCCCAGAAGCATGCAGGGCCCCCCCAACACCTGGAGCTCCCCCTCTATAAGCCACACCCAGGCTTGCTGGGACCTTTCCTTGGCCTGGCAGGATGGTATTCCCAGAGCCTCCAGAGGAGATGAGTGTGAGGTCCACACAGGAGGGGGGGGGTTGCACTCGTGGGAAAACGAGATGCGAATCTTCCACCACATCCTGGCTCTGGAGAGAACCCTCCGACCTCAGCCCCAACCCTTCAGGAAGAGTTTACTCCTCTTGGCCTCACAGGAATTATTCGATGACTTGAAATCAGATATTTTATATATACGATGTATATTTTATTAACAGCTATTACTTTATATATTTTAGTTATATAGAGATATCTCATTTTTATTATATATAGATATTTTATATCTGTGTGTACTTCTCATTTTTTTAATTGAGGTATAATTGACATATACTATTATATTAGTTTCAGGTATACAACATAATTGTTCAATATTGTATATATCGTGAAATACACAATGTATACAATGTATACAATATCAGGTGTACAAAATAATTGCTTGATATTGTATCTATCTTACATATTGTGAAATACACCTGTATTGTGAAATACACGTGTATTTCACAATATGCACGATAGATACAATATATCATTGTATGTATTGTGAAATGACCACCAGGATAAGTCTAGTTCACATCCCTCTCCACACATGGTTACAAATTTTCTTTCTTGTGATGAGAATCTTTAAGATATACTCTCTCAGCAACTTTCAGAGAGACAATACAGTATTGTTAACTATGGTCACCCTGCTGTACATTACACCCCCAGGACTTACTGTATAGCTGGATGTTTGTACTTTTTAAACCATATTAGATAGTGTATTTGAAAACATTTTTACACTGTGAAGCATGCAGGGATCAGGGACAGTTTCAGGACTTATTTACCACGACCCTGTTTCCTGAAACTGTGCTGTTACCGGTCGTTGTCAGGCCCTTCTTCACTCCATCAGAACAAAGCCAAGGCTGCCCAGGAGGAAATGTAGAACAGGAGGGAGACGGGAGACAGAAAAAGCAGAGCCAAAAGAGCCGTACGTTTATCGTGCAAGAGTTTATAATCAAAGCATTTTTCCTTCCCCTGCATCCCGCAGCTGGTCTTTGCAGCCCAGCTTCTTTGATAACATCAAACAGTACATCAGACCATTTGTGTCTTATTACTCTGACAGTGAATTCCTCAGCTTCTGATTTAAAGATGCTTTGGGGAGAAGACGCATTCTTTTCTTTTTAACCCTCGGAGCGGGCAAAAAGGGAACAAACACTGAGCAATGCCAGGCAAAATGCAAAAATCATCTTATGTCAGTTCATCCGGCAACCGCATGTGACAGATGAGGGCACGGGCTCCGAGAGAAAAGGATGCTACAGACCTTTGATAGGTGCTGGGGCTCAGGGAAGGGCTGAGCCGCTTGGGGAGATCGTGGAGCAGCCCCTGCCCCGTTTTCAAAGTCATGGCCTAGGATTGTAGGGGAAAGAGAGAGGGCACTTGGTCCATTTCAGAGTCCTCTGCATATGGGAACGTGCCTCTCGTAAAGGTTTTCCTGATACTACACACATACACACACACACACACACTTACATATACACACATGTACATACATATACACAGACATACACACACAGACACATGTATACACCCAGACACGTGCAAAGGGATACATATATATGCACACATACATTACACAGGCAGACACACAGAGAGACACACATGCACACAAATACACAGAGACCCAGATGCGTACACACACATACACATACCTACACACCTTCCCTCCATCTGTAACCCCCGTTTCATCTAACTTTTTTCTTGTCCTACTTTCCCCCAAAGTTCCTATACCCACTTCTCCCACTTCCTCTCTTTTTCAATCCCACTGTCAATTCCAACAGGTAGACCTAGCCGCAGGTAGGTGGAACCCTCACCCAGGGTGACCAGATGTCCCAGTTTGCCTAGAACAGGCCAGTCCTATACCTGTCTGCTGGAATAATTATTAATCATGCCTGTTTTCTCTCTTAAAAGTGTCCTCAACTGGATGACAAATTATATACACGACTCCTCCCGCTGGAGGACAGAATCTGATGTTCCTGAGATAAGAAGCTAGGATTAACACAGCAGACCTCGGGGGTGGGAGTGGGAGGCTCTACCACAACATTTCCACGTCACACGGTCTTTTCTCCTGCATCCTAATAATGCTAAACTTTGGATTTTTAGGATCTTATTTCTGGCTCAGAAAATGAAAGGAATGACTCGGCCCCCCAGCCCGGCAACCAGTCAGACCCGGGGAAGCAGGGGCTCGGCCCCCTGGGCAACCCTGTCCCTGTACACGCTGCTGTCAAGGTACGGTGGGCCGGCCTCCACGCCCGTCTGAGCACTCAGCTCACAGGGCCAGCTCGGGGCAGGGAGTGCTGAGTTAGGTCTGTCAACAGGGGGAGAGTCCCACGGACCCATGGACGTGTTCAATCCACTGGGAGCATCGCAAGACAGGAGTTGAGACATGGGCCATCAGTGTACATGGACCAAGATTCTCTTGCCCAGCGGGGGTCTTCCCTGCAGACAAAGACCCCTGCTGGGCAATGTTTGCCCTTCTTTGGAATCACAGCTCAGCCAGCCTATTCCTGACTTAAAAGGCTTCATCAGCTCAGCCTAGAGGTAGACACAACTGACCGCAGTGCACACAGGATTTGTATGTGGCGTAAAACAGGTGTAGGGCAGCTGGATTTTATGCAAGGGAAGCAAACCTGAAGGCCCTGCCTACAGCAAAGCCTATATCATTCAAGCCAGTCTCCCTGTGGAAATAAAGACAAAGCAGAGGGTTACACTCCCAAGAGACACATAACTACAAGCATGATCACATAGTTTTGGTTTAAGTTTCTCAGGATTATATCTAATAGTTCACAGGGCACTTTCTCCTCAATTAACTGCCTGGTAGTCATTTGACTTTCTTCGTAATGTTTTATCCCAAATAACTTCTGATTGATTTGGGGGCATGTTTTCTCAGCTCTAAAGCCACCGCTTGATGCTGAGATGATTCTTAAGAAACATGTTTGAAAAGGTAAATTGAGTTGGAATCAATGCTAAAGTAACGGTGCCCACCCACTGCCCCCTCCACTGCATGTACACAGAAGTGGTTTTCATCTTATAAATGGATGGCGGGTATTTCTGATTCCCAGGAAAGCTCCCCAAACTGCAGTGGCTTAAACCCAGCCTACAATCCACGCAGCTCAACAGCACTGAAAATAAGTGGCTGTTGATGAATTTTGTTCACTGCACGTGGAGGGTGGAGGGGATGATTCAGTGATTTCTAACGTTGTGTGCCAAGGGAAATTGCATCAGTATTTCTACCAAAGTATTTAAATTCTGCCTAATGCAAATGAGCAAAGCCTTCAGCCTCTTGGTACTAAGGGAGAATAATAGTTGCCCTGAGGAAGGACAGTCAGTTTCAATGAGGAGCAGGCCTGGTAACCACCTGGTCCAGCAGGACTGGCTGTTTACGTGAAAGCCAGCAGCTCTTCTGACTGGTCAGTGCCTGTGGGTTCTCAGCTGATGAATATTCATCATCTCTAAGCTAGGAGGCTACTAGAGGGCTTCTCAAAGAAGGAAGCAACCCAGCTAGGGAAAAACATCTCTGCCCTATCGACTGCGTAAGCTTCACATAAGTCCATTGAGAGAATGCGCGAGAATACTCTGAAAACTGTAAAATCCTCTATAAGAGAACGGTGCTCACATTGCAGGCTCCAAGTAGTACATATCAGGTTGAATAAAACATGATTCCTGGGCTTCCCTGGTGGCACAGTGGTTGGGAGTCCGCCTGCCGATGCAGGGGACAGGGGTTCGTGCCCCGGTCCGGGAGGATCCCACATGTCGTGGAGCGGCTGGGCCCGTGAGCCATGGCCACTGAGCCTGCGCGTCCGGAGCCTGTGCTCCGCAACAGGAGAGGCCACAACAGTGAGAGGCACGCGTACCGCAAAAAAAAACAAACCATGATTCCTGCCCTCAAGGAGCCTACAATCTAGTCTGATGTCACAGCCACCACTAGTCCATATGGGGCTTTGAGCGAATAAGAAAAATGTGCCCCAAAGAACTTGAATAGACATTTCTCCAAAGATAAACAAATTGCCCAACAAGCACACGAGAAGGGGGTTCCATGTCATTCATTGTCAGGGAAATGCAACTCCAAACCACGACAGAATACCACTTCAAACTAACTGGAATGACTAAAATTTTAAAAATGGAAAATAAGTGTGGATGAGGATGTGGAGAAATCGGCACCCTCATGCGTTGCTGATGGAGATGTAAAATGGTGCGTCTGTGTGGAATGCAGTTTGGTGGTTCCTCAATAAATTAAACACGCAATGACCACATAACCCAGCAAATTCCACTCCTAGATACACACCCAAAAGAATTGAAAACAGGTGTTCCAACAAAAGTGTATGCGGGAATATTCATTGCAGCTGTATTCCCAATAGTCAAAAGTTGGAACTAACCTAAATGTCCATCAAGTGAAGAATGGATAAACAGGGCATATCCATGCAATGGAAGATTATTCAGCCAGAAAAGGGAATGAAGCACTGATTCTTGGTACAACGTGAATGAACCTTGAAAACATGCTGCGTGAGAGAAGCCAGACACAAAGCACCACACAGTGTCTGATTCCATTTTTATGCAGTGTCCAGAATGGGCACATCCATGGAGACAGTAAGCACGTTAGTGGTTTCCCAGGGAAGGGGAGGATGGGGAGTGACTTCTTAATGGGGGTGGAGTTACTTTTCGAGGTAATGAAAATGTTCTGTAACTGGGTAGCAGTGATGGCTGCACCACATTGTAAATGTGCTAAATGCCACTGAATTGAAAATGGTGACTGGGGATTTTTATGTTCCTTGTATTTTACCGCAATACAAAAGGAGAGTCCCCTTCCCCAGGTGGCCACAGCCCCCCATCAGGGCCAGTAGCCTCGGAAGCAGACCTGGGGCTGGATGTCCGCCTCCCTCCCCCCTCAGCAGGGTCTGCAGCAGTGTGACCATTACGGGGCAGCCTCAAGCGTCATATGAGACATGCAGAGGAGAGACCTCACCGTGGGTTAGGAAAGGCTTCCCAGATGAGCCAGGGTTTGAGCCAGCCTCGAAGGATGAGCCGACGTCAGACAGCAAGCAGAGTAGGGAGTCACAGATGGCAGAAAATGACAAGGAAAAGAGTCAGGAGGGGTAAGCCATTGGACAGGAGCATGTTTAGGCAGCTTGCTGATGGTCTCCTTTGCAGGCTGGAGTTTGGACTTCAGTGTGCCGAGCAGGATGGACAAACTGAGTGCAGGTGGCTTGGGGGGCGTGCTGCGTGCCCGGCGCAGGGTATGTGCAAATTCGAGGCAGAAGGCCTTGAGGAAGTCGTGCCCTCTCTAGCTGCAGGCCCCACCACTCCCTCTTGCCTCACACTAACTTGCTTTCTACATTCATGCCCAAGCCTTAAACCACTGGATTTGGGATCCAGGTCTGCTTTAGAAAGATGACTGTGCTCCGCTTCTATTGGCCATGCAGTTCTAGAAAGAAAACAAAAGCAAACCCACAGCCTTAGTATCCTCTGGTGTCAAAAATATGAAACTGTACAGTTCCAGGGATTCGGAGTTCCATGGGTTCAGCGGCCTTTGCCCCTCACTATCCAGAGAAAATGGTCCGATTTTCGTACCTTCTAAAACGTTCAGAGTCCCTATGTTAAGGCGACAGCTAGAGAAAATGCCTTAGCCCCTGACTTAATTGCTAGACCCAGGGCTGCAGCTCCCCCAGACAAGCAAGTTCTAGGGGTGGGAGCGGAGGCTGCACCAGAGCAAAGCAGGGCAGAGCTGACTCTAGGAGCCCTGCAGAAACTATCCCAAGTGCAGAAGACTGATTCATTACCTGGAGCACTAACCGATGAATGAGCAGGGAGGAGAGCCCCCAGCCCACGGGAATACTTGAGTTCATTGTTCATTGGTCTCCAAGAAGAAGCCTCCCTGAGAAAACACAAAAAAGTCTTCGGTGGAGGGATGCGCTGAGTCAGAGAAAACTTTTGTGGTTAAAGCGGGGAAGCTGCCCAGTCACAACATGCCCGCCAGCTATTCAGGAGCACCCTCTTCTGGACACCGCTGGTACCACACCTTCCCTCCCACTTGTCCCCAGATCCCCAAGACTGTACCATCACCATATCCATGTTCCTTTCAATCTTCTGTAATAAAGTCAGGGTTTGGAAATGTATGTTTTTTACCCGATTCCAGTATGGATCTATTTCTTTCCAATCTATGGAGGCCTTTGGATTTTAGGAGTGGGTTATAAATATAATCACACTGTCCTTTGAAATCTGTTATTATTTCAACAAGATGTTTCACCATCTTTCCATTGATTACTGAGATCGAAAGTCGAGAATGTTTTTCCCAGCTTGCAAGTGAGGTAATTGAGATGTCACGAAGTTGGATGATTGTACCATGTTCAAAAATGTGTCTTCACTTCCGAGCCTGTGTCCTTAACTTTTTTCAAGGGTCCAGATCGTGCTCCATGATGGGTAACTTCTGGAAAGGTCCCAGTGGGTGACTGACCCTTCCCGTAGTCAATAAAGAATCTTTAGTTCAGAGGATGTCACTTCCTGATCTTATATCAGTGTTTGATGGGAAGGGGAATTGATCTTACATTTGAGGTAACAAAAATCCACATTCTGGATTTTCAGAGGCAAGCTGAACTTCATCTGAGTTTATGTCATTAATAAGTCAGCGTACTAAGGGCTTCACTAAAGGTGATTACATGTATACAGATGAAAGAGCTTTCTTATGAATCCATCCCAAGAGCAGAATATCTCCGTTAGGCCGTCAGGTGGTTTTAGGTTAAGAAGGTGTCCTCATGAAACACAAGTTTACCTCTCCCTCTCCTCCGGGAAGGAAATTCTCCTCGAGCCACTTCTAAGGCTCAAGACTCCCCGCCTCAGGGGTGTCCTTCCTTTGCGATGCATTTGCAGTGGATTTGTCCGTTAGGTGCCTTAACGTCCAGGATCTCTTTGTGCATCCTGCCTTTGCTGTATTGTGTGTCGGGGGTTCAGGAACATCCATCCCATGAAACCTCCTAGAGATATATTCATGATGCCAAGCCATTCCCATCCATTACCTAAAGCACATACCGTTTCTCCATCTGCTTTGCAGTCCAAGTCCTTGAGCGACAGTAAGAACCGCCACAAAAAGCCCAAGGACCCTAAGCCAAAGGTGAAGAAGCTCAAATATCACCAGTACATCCCCCCGGACCAGAAGGCAGAGAAGTCCCCTCCGCCCATGGATTCGGCCTACGCCCGGCTGCTCCAGCAGCAGCAGCTGTTCTTGCAGCTGCAGATCCTCAGTCAGCAGCAACAGCACTGCTTCAACTACCCCGGGCTCCACCAAGCTCAGCTCAAGTAAGTCAGGCAAGCCCAGGCTGGCGCCTGGGGGCAGACGCTGGTGGTGGCTTCTCTGGCTGAGGCCCCCGGGCCAGCCCCTGGGGACCCAGCGAGTCCTGCGCTGCACGCATCCTGGTGTGTTTAGAGTATGACTGTTTAGAAACCACGCCCACTTTTTCAGGGACAGAAGGCCAGGAGGAAGCACGTACATCAACGCCCCTGATAAGAGGCCTCTTTGGGGAAAGTATTAGCACTAGAGTAATGGCAGAACGGAGGGGAGGGACCATCTAAGAATGTAGCATTGGAATTGGGAGCCAGTCCAATACTGATTATGTTTCAGGAATTGGCTCAGGGCTGAGTGACTGGGTGACAGCCTCAAATATTGACTCCTGAGCCCAGTGTGTGATCTCACAGTGAGGTCACCTTGTAAAGGGTCTTTCTCCTCAACCATAAAGTTGGGATGTAGGTTCTCCCACCTGTCTCTGTTCAGCTTCGGGTCACGCTGGTGATTATGCCACATGCTGTACGCGATCAAGCTTCGTGCGCGTGCTCCTTCCTCCCCAGAACAGGGCATCTGCTAAATCACAGATGGACGGGCCTCTCCCGCGGCCACAGTCTCCACTGCTCCCTCTTGTCTCCCCAAAACTAGCTTGAGGGGTGCTTACCACTTGCCCTCTGGCCCACTCTGTGATTCTTCCTCACCCTGCCACTTCTACTGATTTATTATTACATTTATTACATTGCACTGACTATTATTGCTGATGTATTTGTTATTACCCGCCTGATCCTTCTGGGCAATTAGCTTGTGATCCAACCTAAATGCAAGCCACCCCCTAAGGGTTCTGGTCACCCAGTTTTCCCCACACTGCCAAGCAACTCTCTGACACCAGCTGGGCGTTCTACAATTCAACTCAATTCCGATGCTCTCTCCCCGGAGATCGTGTCAGATCCCGCAGGTTGAGGGCTCAGTCCCACAAGACTGCCCCCTCCCCCTTCAGACACCAATCACAAGTCCAAGCTGTCACCTGTGCTTCTGACAGACCGGCTACAGATGGGAGGTTCCAACACTCCCCTCCTTGGGTTGGATTAATTTGCTAGAGTGGCTCACGGAACTCAGAGAAACATTTTACTTTTAGGTAACCGGTTTATTGTAAAAGCACGTAACTCCCCATGGGAACAGCCAGATGAACGAGATGCTTGGGGCAGGGTACATGGGAGGCAGGCAGAGCATCTCTGGCCCCTCCAGGTGCACCTGTCTCCCCAAATCTCCACATGCTCCCCAACCCGGAAGCTCTCCAAACCCCATCCTTTTGGGTTTTTATAGTGACGTCATTATATAGGCACGGCTGATTAGATCTCTGGCCATTGCCCATCAGTTCAACCTCCAGCCCTCTGTCCTCCCCAGAGGTCAGGAGTGGGACTAAACGTTCCAGCCCTCTAATCACATGATTGGTTCTCCAGGCCACCACCCTCCATCCTTAGGTGGCTTCCGAGAGTCACCTCATTAGGATAACAAAAGACAGTTCTGTGCTCTCAGGCCTTAGGAAATCCCAAGGGTTTTAGGAGCTATGCCAGAAACCAGGATGAAGACCAAATATATATTTCCTATTCTAAATCACAGTATCACACCCCCAGATGTATATTTGACTGTATTTGATTGTATTTTAAGTGCCTCTTTTTTGTTTGTTTTTCAGGGAACCAAATGAGCAGGTGGTCAGAAATCCAAACCCTTCTTTAGCACCGCTGAGCAATACCCCTTTGTCTCCTGCCAAAAACAGCTTTTCTGGACAAACTGGTGTCTCTTCTCTCAAGCCAGGCCCACTCCCATCCAACCTAGATGATCTGAAGGTATACGGTTTGACATGATTTTCTTTCTTTCTTTCTTTTTTTTTTTTTTTAACAAATATATATTTTTTAACCACTGTGGTTGGACACCCAATAGAACAGAAGACTGTGGGCTCCCAGCTCAGCTCTTCCCCTGGCTGTGCAGCCTTAAGCTAGTCTCTTAATGTTTCTGCATGTCACATTCCTCCTTTGCATGAATGAGTCATTGTAAGAGTCAAATAGAATCATATACATGATAGCCCTTAGCGCAGAGGGCGGCTTTGAGATTGATACAAGTTTCCAATGGCCAATTTCACGATGAACTTTTACCAGTCTCTTGAAATAAGAAAAACAAGAGCCATGTCAAGAGCTTTTCATGAATCTAACTGTGTTCAGTATATCTGACCCATCTTTATTTGAAGCATTTATTTCCCCACAATGTTTTGAATGTCAAAATGTCCTTTCCATCAGGAAATGATGGCAGCAGTGGATAGAAGTTGAGTGTTTCTGGTGTTTTATTTCTTTTTCTTCCATCAGGATGCTATTAAATAAGGAGAACAGTCCTTACTTAACAAGGTAAAATGTTGGGAACCCTATGTCGATAATATAATTTAAGACAAGGTGCTGTTCTATTAAGAAATCCCCAGTTCTGAGAACTTCTGCCCTGAAGTGTAGCAACAGCTTCTTAAATGATACATGTGTGCTAGCAGTTGACTCTGGATCACACTCATGGATCTCAGTTCACTGAAAGGACGCTGGCCTTTGAGTTGAACCTGGTGTGTTTCAGAGCAGTCCTCAGGATTGGCAGATTCGTCCGTCCCGTATTTACAAAAGGACAGAAAAGGATGGAGGCAGGGCCCTTCCAGGTCTCCAGTGCGTGGGCACACCTCCCTCCAACGCCTACTCCAGCTCAGTGATTGCACCTCTTTACCTGGTTTCCACCCCACCGATTACTCTTCCCTCCAAGAGGATCTTATCATTTTTCCCCAAAACACTAAATTCCTAAAGGCCCCCGTGGTCCTCACTGGGCCAGTCTTATGGCCCTTCCCCAGCCCGCAGTCCTCCTTGGTCATCCTCCTTCCCATGCTCAGCCCTCAGTCATTATCTCCTTTGGGGGAAAAGTAGGATTGGGACTCTTTCAAATTAGAGGAGATTCAGTGGCCACCAAATGTCAACACTGGTAGATAAAATGTATCTTGGGCTTTGATATCAAAGGTTTCTCTATTCCTTACACTTGGAATAAAAATGCTTAGGTTTCGTCGAGTTTGGTTCAATTTGGCAGCTATAAACCTAGAGGAGGAGGTCAGGTTTATGATGATGCCCTCCAGAGCGGTGGTCCCTCACCCTCCACACCCCCGCAGATCATCAATCCATAGAGATAAAAGTAGTTTCTCTCACCTGGAAAACGTTATGCTCAGTGAAGTAAACCAGACACAAAGGGACAAATATTGTGTGCATCCACTTCTGTGAGGTCCCTGGAGTCCTCAAATTCATAGAGGCAGAAAGTAGAATGTTGGTTCCCAGGGGAGAGAGGAATAAAGGGTGAGTGTTTCATGAGTACAGAGGTTCAATTTGAGATGATGAAAAAGTTCTGGAGGTGGGTGGTGGTGATATTTGCACAGCATTGTGAATGTACTTTGTGCTGCTGAACTGTACACTTACAAATTATTAAATGGTAAATTTTATGTCATATGTCTTCTACAAAGATTTTTTTTTAAGTAGTCTATCTCTGGATGGGATCTCGGATCACATAGGACTGGAGGTGTCTTGGCCCCAAAGAAAACATAGTTCAGATATGACGTGCCACCTAGCAGAGCCCCTAGAGGTGGTTTCCTTGACGTGCACATGCTCAGAATCATTGGCTGGTTATAGTTACAATAATTAGCAGAGGTATAAGAAGACGGTGGTGGTGACAGTGAGAACTACCATTTTTTGAGTATAAACTATCGGTCGGCCATCTTTCAGAGGTTTGCTTTAGAATTGAGTTTGGGAGTGTGCCTTCCTCTGCAATTTTTCAGAATAGTTTCAGAAGGAGAGGGGTTAACTCTTCTCTAAATATTTGATGGAATTCACCTGTGAAGCCATCTGGTCCTGGTCTTTTGTTTGTTGGGAGTTTTAAAATCACAGTTTCAATTTCAGTACTTGTGATTGGTCTGTTCATATTTTCTATTTCTTCCTGGTTCAGTCTTGGGAGATTGTACCTTTCTAAGAATTTGTCCATTTCTTCTAGGTTGTCCATTTTATTGGCATAGAGTTGCTTGTAGTAGTCTCTTAGGATCCTTTGTATTTCTGTGGTGTCCACTGTTTACCTCTTTTTCGTTTCTAATTTTACTGATTTGAGTCTTCTTCCTTTTTTTTCTTGATGAGTCTGGCTAAAAGTTTATCAGTTTTGTTGACTTTGAGATTTGCTTTAATTTTTGCCCTACAAGATAAGTTTTAAATGTAAACATAATAAATCAGGATCTTAATGAGGTTAAATGAAATGCAAGTTAACCAGCTTCTCCATGACAAAACTGGGGCTTGAACTCAAGTGACTGATGTCAAAGGCTTTGCTATTGTCATTCTCGAGAGTGGAAAGGGGGCGGGGGATAGATGGGAGAAACCTGAACTGGGCTTGACTACTGGGTGTATGGGGAGAGGTGTCACCTGGGAGAGTTACAGCAGTAGCAGAAATGGGGAGGGTAGACTGAGGAGATGGTTTCAAGGTTTGTCGGCAAGTTCATTCAGTTTAGAAAAGTTGAGCACGAGTACCAGCAGGACAACCAAGTGAAAAAGTCTAGCCAGTTTCCATCAGTTAGACGTATATCAGCCTCACTCAGCTCACCTGTGCTGTCAGGGATAGGAACAGAAATCTTGGAATCGTTTGCATAATGGGGAGGGTTGGAAGTAGCGCAGCAAGTGAGATAGAAGGAGAACAGAATGGAAAGAGTGGGAGGGAAGGATGGAGAAGGCGGAAAGGAAGGAGAGAAGAGGAATAAAGGAGGAGAGTGACGGAACCACATGTAGGGAAAGGAAGAAATAAGAGGACTTAATGCAGGTAACCCTCAAAAACAGTAATCAGAAAGGTTAGGCAATGAAGGTGATGTTTTCCAGAAAAATGCTTCTGTTTTGCTGCTTAGAAGTGAAAGGGGAAAAGCACTGAGAAAAAAGTTTGATTTCTCATTAAAAAGTTATACGTGGTAATTTGACAGTATATGGATTTTTTTTGTATCCTGCTTCTAACAAACAGGAGAGTCAGAGAGCCAGAGAGCATGGGGGGTCGGGGGAGGAGAGAGAAAGTAAATGGGGAGTTTAAAAAATTGGGAAAATATTTGATGGATATTAAGAAATAATTATTCATATTTTAGGTGTGATAATGATCTTATATCTATATTTTTTAAGAACTTACTTTTTAGACAGAGATACCAAAATATTTACAGATTAAAATATATAATTTGCTTCCACATAATTCAGGAAATGTAGGGGAAGAAGTAGTTTGGGGTATAAATGAAACAAGATTGGCGTATAAATGAAACAAATGCGGGCTGATAATTGTCAAAGCTGGTTAATGGGTTTGTGGGTTCACTACACTTTTCTATTTACTTTTGTGTATGTTTGAAATTTTTCATAATAAATGGTTTAAAGTTTTATCAACGATTAAAACCCCAGGGAGGGACTTCCCTGGTGGTCCAGCGGTTAAGACTCTGTGCTTCAAATGCAGGGAGTGCGGGTTCAATCCCTGGTCGGGGAATTAGAATCCCACATGCCGCATGGCACGGCCAAAAAATTAAATAATTAATTAATTTAAAAAATAAAACACCAGGGAATGTAAGAAAGAGGTTTATACAAATCTTTGTCCCAAGCAAGCCTACACAGCATAATATTCTGAAATTTATAGCAAACTGGACTGAACAAGTACTCATTTTATTTTAGAATATGAGCTGCATTATTTAATAATGTTTAAATTATTCAGTGCCAGAGCAGATTCTAAAAATAAACGTAGAACTCATTAATTTTAAGTAACTCTAAATTAAAACGGTAGTGAGTTGCCATTTTGCACTTTTTCAAACCAGCAAATCTAAAAGAAAATGGTAAAACAATGCTAGCCAGGCTAGGGGGCCGAGAGCATATTTTATTGCTTGTGGTACGGTAAGTTATTCAAATCCTTTTTGAGATAACTTTAAAAATAACTCTTAATGTAATATATATTCACTATTGAAATATGATAGTGTATAAAAAAGTGAAGAGTATTTTTTTTGTCTGCACAGCACGTGGAATCTTAGTTCCCCAACCGGGGATCGAACCCGTGCCCTCTGCAGTGCAAGGCGCAGTTTTAACCACTGGACCACCAGGGAAGTCCCAAGTATTTTAAAAGACAATTAACTCACAGATTCTGTATGCTTCTAGACTTAAAATATGCATGAACATGTTTGGTTTTAAAATAATTATTTTAAAATAATTATGTGAACATATACTTCGGGCATGCTTATTTTATTTTATTTATCATGGACTTTTTCATAACATTTAATATTCAATAAGATTTTTCTTTTTTTTTTTTTTTTTTTTTGCGGTAGGCGGGCCTCTCACTGTTGTGGCCTCTCCCCTTGCGGAGCACAGGCTCCGGAGCACAGGCTCAGCGGCCACGGCTCACGGGCCCAGCCGCTCCGCGGCATGTGGGATCCTCCCAGACCGGGGCACGAACCCGCGTCCCCTGCATCGGCAGGCGGACTCTCAACCACTGCGCCACCAGGGAAGCCCAAGATTTTTCTTTTTAATACTGGCACATCATTTCTCCACCTCGTTGACATCCCTCTATTGGACTTTTAACTTGCTTCCAAATTTTTGCTATTAAAAATATAATTTGTGGGCTTCCCTGGTGGCGCAGTGGTTGAGAGTCCGCCTGCCGATGCAGGGGACATGGGTTCGTGCCCTGGTCCGGGAGGATCCCACATGCCGCGGAGTGGCTGGGCCCATGAGCCATGGCCGCTGAGCCTGCACGTCCAGAGCCTGTGCTCCACAAGGGGAGAGGCCACAACAGTGAGAGGCCCGCGTACAGCAAAAAAAAAAAAAAGAAAAAAAAATTATATATATATATATATATATATATATATATATATATGGTTTGTACACACATTTATTAATTTCTCTAATTATCTCCCCAGGCTAAATACATGGGAGTGGAACTCCTAAACCAAAATATATAACTATTTTTAAGAACTCTTGATCCATATGGCCCCATTCCTGTCCTGAACATTTGTGGCAATCTATTCCCAGAGGTAGTGTGTTAGGGCAGCGCTTCTCAAGCCTGAATGTGCCCAGTGAACCACCTGGGGCTCGTGGTGAAATGCAGATTCTGATTTGATAGGTGTGGGGAGGGGCCTGAGATTCTGCATTTCTCCCATAAGCGCCAGATGCTGTCTGATGCTGCTGGTCCAAAGACCACACTTGGAATAGCAAGGTATTGAAAAGCTTTTTTTCCTTAACATTTTTATTCAGTTATTTTTTCTGCTACTTCACTGACACAGTGTTATTATTCATTTCTTTGTCAATTTGGTGAATACAAAGCTATGTACATACTTATTTTATTTGCATTTCTTGGAATACTAATGATGGTGTACATATGTTATTGGCCATTTTTCTTTTAATTTTATCTTTTGTTTGTGAAGGGTCGGATCATGTCCATTACCCAGTTTTATACTGGGTATCAGTCTTTTTCTTTTGATACATTGAGCTTACTAACACTTGATTACTTGCCCTGCAATTATCTTTTAATGAGGTGGCTATTTGCATTTGCATTTTCTTCCAGTATTTTTGACTTATAGTTTTCAATTTTTGTGGTCAATATTTTTATTATTACTCTCTTTGCTTTGAGGCTCAAAAGATCTTTCCCTGCAAAATATCAGAAGAATATTTCCCTATAGATTTCTGGCTGTTTTATGGAATTATTGACATTTAGGTATTTAATATGTTTCCCATTTTAATTAACAAAAGTAATATGCTGATGTGGGCTATTTTGGAAATACAGATAAGGAGAACCATTGTTAAGATTTTAGCATATTTTTATCTAGACATTTTCATCTTGCAAGCATAGGTTTAAGTATATATATATATATATATATATATATACATACATACACATATTTATATAATTCTTATAGAAATAGAATCAAGCAATTCAAACGTTTCTCACTTAATCATATACCATAAATAATTACTCATTATTCTATATCAACAAATAGCATCAGTTTTAATGGATCTAAAGGGTTCCATCATGTCTATCATATTTTTACATATCTGTGATTTATGAACACATGTAATTATTTCAACCCTGCAATTTTATATAATATATATATATATTATATAAAATTGCAGGGTTGAAATAATTCCATGTGAATCAACGTAATAATAATAGCAAACACACTGCACTAACAATTTGTGAGACACTACTCCAAGCCCTTTACAAATTTTAGGCCATTTTAATCCTCACAAAAATGTATGAGGGAGGTACGGTCATCCCCATTTTACAGAAAGATCACTGAGCTGGGAAGAGGCGGGGCCAGGATTTGAATGATGGTCTCATCTCCACACATACTTCTCTCAATATATGACTGTTACCAAGCCAGTCAGTAAAATTAGGACATCGATGGTAATGCAGAACTGCAAGGCTGAGAACCTGGTCCTGGGACCAGTAGCATCTGCATCCTCTGGGAACTTGCTAGAAACCCAGATTCTCAGCCCCCAACTCAGACCTGCTGAATCAGGAACCCCGGGCTGGGACCCAGCTGTGCTGTAATGCTCTTGCCAGTGGTGGCAAAGAGGTGGTGGACAGGGTACTCAACTAGGATGCAGAGGTCCCGGGGTGTCAGCCTGCTTTGATGTTGTGGGTTGAGGGCTGATGTCCAAACCCAGGCAGGTATCCGTTTTCTCACCTGTAATGTGGGGACAAGGACCAGGATGGGGGTTGGAGAGCAGTAGACCAGATAACCGCCATGGTTCACTTGAGCTGGACATTTCTATAATCTGGATCCATGAAAACATGGTGTATGCCAATATTTTCAAATCATGAAAATTGTGCAAAACTGATGCACATCTGGTGTAGGGGAGGAAATCGGAAACAAGGAAGGGGACATTATAAAATCCCATTTGTGATGTCTTAAAGTTTCTGTAACAATAAATACATTTTTAAAAGATTGTCATTAAGCAGCGCTAACGACGGCCTGGTTTCTTTAGGTCTCTGAGTTAAGACAACAGCTTCGAATACGAGGTTTGCCGGTGTCCGGCACCAAGCTGGCCCTCATGGACCGGCTTCGGCCCTTCCAGGACTGTCCTGGGAACCCTGTGCCCAACTTCGGTGACATAACGACTGTCACTTTTCCTGTGACACCCAGCAACGCGCTGCCCAATTACCAGTCCTCCCCGTCCACCAGCGCCTTGTCCAACGGCTTCTACCACTTCGGCAGCACGAGCTCCAGCCCCCCGATCTCGCCCGCCTCTTCCGACCTGTCGGTGGCAGGGTCCCTGCCGGACACCTTCAACGATGCCTCCCCGTCCTTTGGCCTGCATCCGTCCCCAGTCCACGCGTGCCCCGAGGAAAGCCTCATGGGCAGTCTAAATGGGGGTTCCATCCCTCCTGAGCTGGACGGACTGGACTCCGAGAAGGACAAGATGCTGGTGGAGAAGCAGAAGGTGATCAACGAGCTCACCTGGAAACTCCAGCAAGAACAGAAGCAGGTGGAGGAGCTGAGGCTGCAGCTGCAGAAGCAGAAGAGGAGCAACTGTCCCGAGAAGAAGCTGCTGCCTTTCCCGGCCACCCCCATCAAGCAGGAAGACGCCACCTCCAGCTGTCCTTTCGCATCCCCGCAAATAGCTGTGAAAAGACAGAGCGCCTGCTCGGAGGGCCAGCCGCCGGCCCGTGAAGATGCTCAGCTCCGGCCCCTCGGGAACACTCGCTGTGCGGAGCCCTCAGGTCAGACCAGCGTACTTTCTTCCACATTCCTCAGCCCGCAGTGCTCCCCGCAGCATTCGCCCCTCGGGGCTGTGAAAAGCCCGCAGCACATCAGTTTGCCCCCCTCACCAAACAACCATTACTTCCTACCCGCATCTTCGGGCGCCCAAGGAGAAGAGCACAGGGTCTCCTCACCTGTCGGCAGCCAGGTGCGTACTGCACAGGTAAGAACTCCTGGCCCCGTGCCTGGTGATCCCGTCCTCCTGGAGGCGGGATGTGGATGTGCAGCTGCTAAAGAGCTGACGTTGGAACTTTTCACGGGGAGGGTTTGCCACACACCCAGTAGCAACTTCCAGACGCCACAATGCACAAGCCTTTACAGTAGAACGAACTCGCTTCCGAGGCTAGCGTGGCGAACTTGTTCTGGAAAGGGCTAGATCATAAATGGTCTGGGCTTTGTGGGATGTACAGTCTCTGTCACAGCGCCTCAGCCCTACGCCTGGATCACGAAAGCAGCCATGGACAACTGGTAAACGAATGCACGTGGCTGTGTTCCAGTGAAACTTTATTTAAAAAACAAGCCAGAGGCTGGATTTGGCTCGTGGGACTGTTCCCAGGACCGCTTGGTATCAAGCCTTACCATAGGCCAAACCAACTCATCAAGAGGGCCAAAGAGGGAGTTACCATGGCCATGTAATGGTCTGCATAGTACAGATATTTACGTACTGTGTGCCAGGCTCTGTTCTAGTCTCTGGGGATCAGTGCTGAGCTGGCCAAACAAAATCCCTATTCTCATGGGGAGACAGATAGTAAACAAAAGGTATAAGTAAGTATTTAACACATTAGAAGATGATACATTTTACAGAAAAAAGGCAGAGAAGGGAGATTAGGAGTTTGGAAGTTTACAACTTTAAAAGGAAAGGCCCGGGACATTTGAAGGAGGTAAAGGAGAAAACCTTGTAAGTACTTGAGGCACAGGCATTGCAGGCGAAGGAGGAACAGCAAGTGCAAGGGCCCTGTGGTAGGAGCATGTGTGGAATGTTCAAGGACCAGAAAGAAACCAGTGTGTTTGGTGCAGAGCGAGAGTAGGGATGGCTTAGAATAGTGACCAGTTCAAAGACAAGACCAAGGTGACCATCCAGGACTTTCCTTTTATCCATGAAAACAAAGAATTATTAGGAAAGTCTCTTTGAGAAAGACAGTTACGTTATCAAAAGGTTCTGAAATCCATGTTATTAGAAAGGGAATAGGAAAAACACTTACATTAATTGGATGCCTGCCATGTACCAGGTCGTAAGAGGCATGTACGTGAGTCATCTCATTAATTGTCACAACAACCTTACGAATTCCAATTTATCCCTCTTTGCTATTGAGGAAAATAAGGCCCAGGGAGGTGAAGCCAGTTGCCCAGGGTCACAGGAACCTAGGTTTATCAGATTCTAAAATGCATGCCCTTTTCCCACTGAATATTCTCTACCCTGGGAGTATGAGGCGTGGCCATAGGTAAGGCGAATACATTTTTTATGAACCCATCAGAACAACACATTCATGTGAATGATGCTCAGTCCTCAGTCAGCACTCCGGGAGGAGAAACTTACATGGATTATCATCCTCATTGACAACAGGTATTGAGTGCCTCATGTCCTAGGCAACAAAGGTAAAAATAGCTCTTGAAATATACAGCTGTGGACCAGAAGGTGCTCAGTTGAAGGATATCATACCATCAAGAAGAACTACCATTTGTACAGTCATTGATGGTTTACAAAGCACTCTTTGTAAAGACATAAATAAGTCCATAATAAAAAAAATTAAAAGATAAAGAGCGGGCTTCCCTGGTGGCGCAGTGGTTGAGAGTCCGCCTGCCGATGCAGGGGACGTGGGTTCATACCCCGGTCCAGGAAGATCCCACATGCCACGGAGCAGCTGGGCCCGTGAGCCATGGCCGCTGAGCCTGCACGTCCAGAGCCTGTGCTCCGCAACGGGAGAGGCCACAACAGTGAGAGGCCCGCGTACCGCAAAAAAAAAAAAAAGATAAAGAGCAATATAGGATAACATCACTGATGGGCACTTGTGACATTAAATGCTGCATAAAGCATGGAAGTGGGTATTGATCATGAAGCGCTAGAAAAATCTGGAAGGCTTTGCAAATGGGTTGAACTTGAGAAGTGGAGTTGGAGAAGGAGAGTCAGGAAAAGATCATTCCATGTGAAAAAACACAGGGAGGGAATATATACAGGGCCCGGAGGGATTAGTAGAATTTAAGCTCGCAGAGGGGAAATCATACTCGACTGTGGAGCGTCTTGAAGACTTATCCTGTTTAGATGTGGAGACCCTACGATTTAGATGTGTGGAAACCATGGAAAGTTTGTGAACAGGAAATGATACGTCCAAAGCCAGATCTGAGACTTCGGTGATGGAATTCAGGGAGGTTTGGAAAGATGAGATACCAGGGCAGGGCCTAGTTGTCTCAGCAAAGGTTACCCTCAAATATGCTGCTGGTGGCCATTTAATTTGTCCTTCTTCCTTTCTACAGAACTCAGGGGCACGTGAGGGCCATCCTTCAAGCTTCTCTCCCCAGCCTTCCAGCCTTCACCCCTCTTTCTCTGGAGCCCAGGCAGACAGCAATCATGGTGCTGGGGGCAACTCTTGTCCCAAAAGCCCAGGTGTACAGCAAAAGGTAGGCACATGGGAAGAGGTTTAAACTGGGGGTTGGCTTTGCCTCTTCTCTCTCTGTGGCCCCTGTTCTCCAAATGTTGAGGTTCAAAGGCAGAAAGAAATGACATTTTGGATAGAAACAAGTCCACTTGAAAGGGACAGAAATGGATATACAGATATAAGTGAGGGTATTCCAAGGCACTGTTTCCAGGGTTCATCCCAGAAATTATGCCAACGTGGCCTTGGTATGTTTGGGAAACATCATGGCAAACAGACCTGGTTCAGTGAAGTTCAAGATTGGAGTCAGGGCACATGGGAAAAAAATGTGGAGAAAGAAGTAGTGGGTCCTTGGAAAGGACTGAAGAGATGCAGAAAGTTGGAGTCACGGTGCAAAAGGGAAGAGATGATGCATGTCAGCAGGTGGGACAATCGGGGGTATAAAAGATGCGGGACATGGGGAGTTCAAGGAGCAGTGGGAAGATGGTAAAAAGGAGACAAATGGGCTTCCCTGGTGGCGCAGTGGTTGAGAGTCCGCTTGCCGATGCAGGGGACGCGGGTTCGTGCCCTGGTCTGGGAAGATCCCACGTGCCGCGGAGCGGCTAGGCCCGTGAGCCATGGCCGCTGAGCCTGCGCATCCGGAGCCTGTGCTCCGCGATGGGAGAAAAAGGAGACAAACGTGAGACGGCCATGACACAGAAGTGCTGCAGGCCCCAGAGCAGGGCATCCGGAGGGGACAGGGACCCTGAAAGGTCCTGGGCACTGCACAGAATGCACTCACAATCCCCAAGGCTGGCTCATGAAGAGATACCCTGGCAACACCTGCCTGCAACTGTCTGCATATACATCCACTTAGGAATGAAACGGAGTGGGAGATAAATCACTCTGGAAATTCCTGGGTTGGTGGAGCTCTTCATGTCAGATTGGATGGACCCTTTGCTTTATTTTCTTTTCTCATCTCGCTTTCTCCCAACAGACAGGGTGTACCTTAGAGGGGGAAATGAATTTTTGAGGTTCCCATCCTGAGACGCCTCCAGCTTTGAGTCCATAGTGATGTGTAGCATTGTTAATATGTATCTGTGATATATATGTAACATAAATTTAAGCCCCAGCTTTTGTTTTCCCTTAAGTCAATGTTTGCAGAATTTAGCCTGTAGTTTCTAAAACAGAAGCTGTACCATTTCCGACGCATGGATTGATTGTCTTTCTCTGCGTTTTACTCACCCAGATGGCTGGTTTACACTCTTCTGATAAGTCAGGGCCAAAGTTTTCACTTCCATCCCCAACTTTTTCTAAGTCAACTTCAGCAGTTTCAGAGATAAGCCAGCCTCCGTCCTATGAAGATGCAGTAAAACAGGTAAGCACATGATTTGTTCTTTACGGAAGAGCAGGCTGACTCAGTGGACGTGGTTTTACATGATGCGGCCTCACGCGTGGAGATTCTGTTGTTGAGCGTGTCTGTCACCTCCCTGCTGGAATGAGCAAAATGTCTAGATGCTCATTGTGGGGATGTGTTGTGTGTGTACAGATGCTGCCTGAGGCGGAGAGAGAAGAGGTTGGCTGGGCGCCCAGATGCCTGGGCTCGGTGCCAGCTGCCTCTCCCACTACCGTTGGGCAAGTATTCAACTTCTCTTACATAAAATGGAGACGATGTCTACTGCATAAGGATTTCAGATGATGCAGCATTTATCACATTGTCCAGACATGGGATAGGTACTCAAATATATGAGAGTAATTGCTGGGCCAGTCATTTCTAAGTTTCTTCCTAGCTTCAAAATTCAGTGATCCTAGTAAAATATGAATGGTTGTAGAAGCTGGGTAATCATGGAGGTTTGTTGTAGCCTCCACTTCCATTTATGTTTGGAAATTTTTCAAATAATAAGTTAAAAAAAACCAGCAATGAGTGATCTTATATTTCAAATGGTCTGAATGTGGATAAAGTATCAGATGGCCCTCCGTGTGTGCTCAACCCAGAAAATACCATCTCCATCAGTTGCTGCACCCTGGTATCCCACAGAGAAAAATCAGCCTGCAGTTAGATTTCATTTGGATGAGAGAGTGTTTTAAATATCTGGAAATTTTATGCAAAACGTAGGCTTTCCCATTTCTGAAAAAAAATCAGAGAACTGGCAACCCTGTAGGCACATCTCTGCCAGACAACCATTGCCTGAAACAAAGTATCGTTGCCTCCTTGGACCAGAACATGTGTTCTAACCTCTACCCCTCTCTCTCTTGCTCTGTGTTTGGCTCATTTACATTACCTGCCAGACCTTGTAGGCATTTAATGCAAATGATTGGTTCTCTAAGCAGTGCTGTCGCCCACGTTGATCATTGATGCCTCTGTTTATTGGGACCTGGCTCTCAGAAGAGTGAGATCAATATATGCCTCTGTTCTCCCCCTTCCTGTCCCCTGGTATCTGTAAACATCAACGCATCCTTCTTGGTTTCAAAAGAAAAAAAAAAGGCCAGGCAAAGTGGACTTCCATAAACAGACTCTGCTTCACAACTCAGATGAGCCAGAGGGGAAGATGTAGTCCTTACACATGGTGATAGATTCCACAAGCTGTCACAATGAGGAACCAGAGAAATGTGAACCACGTTCTTGGGTCACATCCTCAGCACCCAAATGGGAGGCAGAGCTGAGTCACCTCATTTCTTATTTTGTTTATTTGGGTTCTCTCTCTTTTCTTCTTGGTGAGCCTGGCCAGAGGTTTGTCAATTTTGTTTACCCTTCCAAAGGACCAGCCTTTGGTTTTATTGATTTTTTCCTATTGTTCTTTAATTCTTCCTTCCTTCTGCTGACCTTAGGTTTTGTTTGTTCTTTTTCCAGTTCTTTTAGGTGGTAAGTTGAGAATTTTCTTGTTTTTTTGAGGAAGGCATGTATCACTATGAATTTCCCTCTAAGAACTGCTTTTGCGGCATCCCATAGATTTTGTACGGTTGTGTTTTCACTGTCATTTGTCTCTGGGTATTTTTAAATGTCCTCTTCAATTTCATCGTTGACTCATTGGTTTTTTAGTAGCATGTAGTTTAGTCTCCATGTAAGCAATTTTTTCTCATTTCTTTTTCTGTGGTTGATTTCTAGTTTCATGCCATTGTGATCAGAAGAGATGCTTGAACTAACTTCTGTCCTCTTAAATTCATTGAGGCTTGTTTTGTGTCCTACCCAAGTCACTTCAAAGTGATAAAAATGGCCACAGTATATATGTGTTAAGGTGCCCATCTCCTGGGATGGAAACTTCTCAAACAACTGAATTCACTCTGAAGAACTCTGGGCTAGGGAGCATTCTGCTTCCTTTTCCCCTTCTTTTGTTGTAATAGATTGTTTTATTCAGTAGTTTTCCTGTCCAGAATTCATACTGAGCTTTAATCACACATGGTTCAAAAACCTTTAGTCAGTTACACTCATATACATAGCCTCATTATTCACAAAGGCCAAAAGGTGGAAGCAACCCAAATTGGTTGAATGGATGAATGGATAAACCATTGATGGATGTATGGATAAACCAAATACATATTCTGTACATGCAATGAATATTATTCAGCATTCACAAGGAAGGACACTCTGACATATGATACATACAGCATGGATGCACCTTGAAGACATTATGCTAAGTGAAATAATCCAGCTGTAAAGGGAAAAATGCTGTATCAATCCACTTATCTGAGGTACTCAGAGTTGTCAAATTCAGAGGGACAGAAAATAGAATGGTGGATGCCAGGGGCTGGGGGAGGATGCAATGGATAGTTAGTGTTTAATGGGGAGAGAGTTTCAGTTTTGCAAGATGAAAAAAGTTCTGGAGCTGGACAGTGGAGACGGTGGCACAACAGTGTGAAGGAACTTAATGCACTTGAACTGCACACTCTGAAATGGTTGAGATGGTAAATTTTATGTTGTGTGTATTTTACCACAATTAAAAAAAAAACACCCTAGCCAAACCTAGTTCAAATGCCTGTTGTGCTGCTTCTAATGATTTCCTACAGAAGCGGTTGCCATTTTTTAACTTCTCTGTTCTCCTTTGGTTACTTTGCAATAGCAAATGACCCAGAGTCAGCAGATGGACGAACTCCTGGATGTCCTCATTGAAAGTGGAGGTAAGACATCAGGATGCGCTGCACCTGCATGTACTCTGGGGAGCAAACCTCAGGATCAAGGTCAGATGCTCATTGTAAGCTGGACCAAAAAGTCATTTCAGGGTTGAGTGTCACTTCCTCTCAGCCTCCTGTCCACATTTGAAGCAGAGATAATGTGAATAGAAGGCATAGATGATGATTCCTCACTGCCTTTGTCCCGTTGTCCTCAGAAAATTTTTCACCAGTCATTTTAACAGTTTTCATTTTTCAGCTCAGTCCATGTTTCCCTAAATGTTTTCTCCTGCTACACCATTTCTCCCTGCTGTTCTAATCCCAATGTCCCCCTCTTCTTAATTATAAGAAGAAGAAAGCAGATAAGGCAAGTTTTGTGCTACCTACTCAAAATGAAATTTAATTGGTAATCTCCCACCGATGACCAATTCATGTTCACATGGCATTCAAGTAAAAAATGATCAGTGTGTTCTTTTTGCCTCCTTTTAAGTCATTCATTTATTTCTCTTTAAAAAATTACATAGTATGTGCCTAAAATTTGAAACCACACAAATGAGTAGGATCATGTAAGGAGAACGTGTGCATAGAAAGAAAAGACTCCAGATCTGAGCCCTTAAGTAACAACATTGAAAGTTTCAGGGAGAAAAGTGGCCAGGCATCATACTAGGTTCAATGCTGTACCAGGCAAAGTCTCCACCTTTAGGGGGTTTGCGGTCTGGTAGGGGAGATGGGGAAAAAGCAAGTAAACAGGCAATTCTTCCATTGTAACAAGAGGGAAAAAGGAAAAGATGGGCACAGGTGTATGTATCATTGTAAGTCTCATAATGGAAAGATGAGCAGGTTCCTATCAGACACCCTTATATTTTTAATGAAGTATGTTGGCAAGGTCTGCAAAGAATCGGGGTGCGAGAGGGGAGCACGGGAGGTTCCAGGGAAAAAGAACAGTGATGAATTGATCACAAGTGAATTGAGTTTTCTGGAGAAACACAGTAGGATCCCTAGGCAGTATTAAGTGCCACTTGTAAGTTTGACATCATGACGTTAAAGAGAAACCGGGCAGCTTCATTGTGTAAGTTTTCTCTTGAACATCCAGCCAATCCAGGGCAGGCTTGGAGAAAACAGATGATAAGATTCATCCAGATGTGGGCTTTTGCCAGGGGAGTATGATGATGGGAGAAAAGGACAAGGGGATTGAGGATATTTATGAGAGAGTAATTACAATGGTGGCTCAGGAGTATAGACGGGACAAGAAGTAAAAACCAGAAGGGGCTGATGGATGGTGATGCAATAGCAGAGTTGGTAGCTGGGGGTGACCCCAGCTGGCTGAGAAGTTGTTGTCGTGGGGTCCTTATGAGGGGAGCTAGAGGAATAGGAGGAGATGGACAGATAGTTGGCAATACTGATCGAAATTGAGCTTTCAGGGGGATGCAGTGTTTGGGGACAACAAAGTCCAGGCTGTGTCCAGCAGAATGGGAATGGCGGAATCACCTGAGTTGGAGGGATGGAGTGTCAAGGAACGGAGAGGCCAGCTGGACAACGGGTCACTTCTGGGGATGCTGAAGTCACAGAGGATGGCAAGAGTTGAAGTGGGGCGAAAACAATGAACTGGAAGTAGAGTTTTCAGTGGATGAGGAGGAGGGGCCAGGAGACAGGGGGGCGGGGACGGGGGCAAGGAGAGCAGCGTGACCCTCAAAACCACTGAGGAGGGCTTCCCTGGTGGCGCAGTGGTTGAGAGCCCGCCTGCCGATGCACGGGACACGGGTTCGTGCCCCGGTCCGGGAGGATCCCACATGCCGCGGAGCGGCTGGGCCCGTGGGCCATGGCCGCTGAGCCTGCGCGTCCGGAGCCTGTGCTCCGCAACGGGAGAGGCCACAACAGTGAGAGGCCCGCATACCGCACACACACAAAAAACCACCACTGAGGAGTTAATAAGAATGAGGGGGAGTGACAATCAGAACGTGGCAATGGGAAAGGACCTGATGACCTATCTTCTGGCTCTGCAGCAAAGAAACCCCCAGTGAGGGTGTAACGGAGGATGCAGTGTCCTCAGGGGATAGCCAGGTGTCAGTGAAGAAGCAGGTAAAAGAACCTGCTTTGAGCATTCAGTAATCACAGAGTGGAATTTCCGGCAGGAGAGGGTTTGGGTAGAGACCCAAGGGAAGAACTGAGAATATACAGAGCAGTTTGGGGATCAGACTGGGTGGTGAGCAGTGACCCGAGCAGCATGGCCGTCTCCTGCGTCTACACGTAAGTCATTCGTTCCAAAGATTCATGCACGTGTCATGCTCGATCGGAAGTGCTTGAACAATTCCCGTTGTGTTTTACCAACAGAAATGCCGGCTGACGCCAGAGAGGATCATTCATGTCTTCAAAAAGTCCCAAAGATACCTGGGTCTTCTCGAAGCCCCACTGCTGCCCTCCCCGCCAAGCCCCCGGCTTCCTTTGAACCAGCATCTGCAGGAGGCCAGCTCTCCTTCGATCACTACGGCGCCGACAGCAACGAGCACCTTGAAGTCTTATTAAATTCCCAGAGCCCCTTGGGGAAGGTGGGCGACGTCACCCTTCTGAAAATCGGGAGCGAGGAACCCCCCTTCGATGGGATGGTGGATGGATTCTCCGGGAAGGCTGCGGAAGACCTCTTCAACGCGCCCGAGATCCTGCCGGGCCCTCTCTCCCCCATGCAGACTCAGTATTCACCCTCTTCCGTGGACAGCAGTGGGCTGCCCTTAAGCTTCACGGAATCTCCTTGGGAAAGTATGGAGTGGCTGGACATCACGCCACCCAGCTCCACCCCGAGCTTCAGCTCCCTCTCCACCGGTGGCCCCAGCATCTTCAACATCGATTTCCTGGATGTCACGGATCTCAATTTGAATTCCCCCATGGACCTCCACTTACAGCAGTGGTAGATGCTTGATGCAGCGTGCTTACGGAAGACCAGTAGGAACTCCGTGGGGGAAAGCACACAACCGTAAATACTTACATTATCCAAAAGAAGGAGCGGGGGTGGGGGACGAGGGGGAGGAGAAGCCGGAGAGAATTAAAAAGAAGCAATGGAGACTTCTGTGACAACGAACAAGAGAAAATAGGAGTCTTTTCTATATAGATAGATAATGTAATATTTACCAAACTTCAGTGACGGTTCATGATTTCAGCCGTGCATTCAAAAATGTGCTTTTTCAGACCAAGAATGCCAAAAAAAAAAAAAAAAAAATTCTTCCACTGCCTTTTCAAACACCAGTCTTTTTTCTAGCCTGTACTTTTTCTCAGGCGTTGTTGGGGCATAATCTCACTTTGTAAGCTTTTCTCATGAATTTATTACACATACTGTGGAAAGAAAATGTAAGCTCTCTAGGGAGCACAGGGAAGCCAGTCCATCAGAGGTGATGGAGGGCGTACCCATGACGGAAGCTGCTTCCTGTCTGTCCGTCACCTGGCTTTCAAAACAGAAGTCAGGCCCAGTGTCAGGTTCTTAAGGCAGAACAGAGGGACAGGACCAATCCATTCCCAGGGGAGTGAAATGAACTCAGCGTCCCTCAGCCACAAAGCTGCCCCGTTGCAGTGGCCCCAATTCTGACCCACAACAGACCCACCTTTGGCCTAAAGAACCCCACCTAGAATTTCCCTCCTCCTCAACCAGTTGCCGAATCATTCCCACTGTCTCCGTGGTGATAAGCGTTGTGAAACAGGCGAGAACCCTAAAGCAAGAAGAAAAGCAAAACCGTCTGCCGTAGACAGTTCTCCAGCACAACCCCCTTTAGTGTCAAAGACTAGAGAGGACCATGTAGGCAGACCAGAAGGACCTCTCTAGCCTCAGGAAGCCATATCAGAGATCATTCAGACAGGACTAGAGAACATCGTTTCACGTGTCATGGAAATAAATACCATGGGTTACTATAACAGGACGATTATTTATAGAAGTCAGGCTGCTTTTCTTGTTTTCTTATTGGTGGGAGGTGGTCCACCTCTGTTTACCTTTCTCCCGCTCTACTTTTCTTTCAAGATGATCAGTCCTTTCTTGCTCCTCTGTTGGAGATCTTTCCTTTTCTGCCCCACAATCCGAAGAAGAGAACTTCTGCCGTCTAACCAGCTGTCATACACCTAATAAAGCCATATGTTAAAAAGCTAAAAAATCGAGGTTCTCCTGGAGACCTCATTCTCCATATGCGTAATCTGCTACAAAAGGAAGTCAAAAGAATGCCCTCAGGAAGAAACCAATGACTCGGCCTATCAGTCACAAAGCTGTCTCTACCCTCATTTGATTAATAGCCATCACTGATTTGGGTTGCTCTGGGGAAATCGGAAATCATTATATTGTAAAGATAAATATGAATCATAATTACAAGGAGAGAGTATTCCAGGTCTGGGTTTCAGAAAGAAAATACAATTGCACGTTGAAAAGGATGGAAGGAGAAAAGACGACGGTCTCGTGTGCATTCCTCATCACCTCTTGTGCTTTTGCTGGGAATGAAAAACTTAAATTGCAGGATCGTCTCCCTAAGGCTCACTGTGGCTCCAGCTCACCGTTTCATAGTGTTGCATGCTGTAGAAAGTAGCTATCGCTGTTTTTATTTTTTATTTAAATCACTAAGGCACTGTTTTCTTCGTTTGTAAAAAAAAAAATTGTTCACTGTGCACTTATGGAGAAAATAACCAAACATGTTGTGATTTTAGAAGTTCTCTTTTTGAAAAAAACCAAAGATTTAGAAGTCATTCCATTGTTAACTTGTAAACGTGTGTGAACACAGAGTGTTTTTGGTGACTGCTACTCTGAAAGCTGCCAGATCTTATTGGGGGGTGAGGAGGGAAAGAGAGGGATATATATATATATATACATATGTATATATCTCTATACACACATGCATGTGTGTATAGAGATATATACATATGTATATGTATGTGTGTCTATAGGTGTGTGTATATATGTATCCATATATACACATACATATGTACATATACATACACATGTGTGTATGTGTGTGTATCTTCAAGGCAGTGTTAGAGTTCTATACCAAAAGCCTTTAAGCCTCCATCTGCTGTGAAATGATCTTGCCCTTTCTCACTGTGAGTTCCTGATTAATCACCCAGATTACACGTTGCCTGTCTGTTTATGACTCATGGCTCCAACCCAGTGACTCACAGCCACCTGCTTACCATGAACAAGCTCATCTTGACAGTGACTGTGATGTGAAAAGACAGAAGAGCATCACCGTTGGTCGCTGGAAAGGGTACTACCATCTCTCATGGGAGAGCACCAGTGGAAGATGACAATCGTTTTACATTCCTTCATCTGCATTGTGCTTTAAAAGAGCCACACGGTACACTTTGCTTTTATGTCCGTCATCAGAACCAAACATCTAGAGGGGAAGATTGCCAGTCTCTTCTTTGACAATGAAGCTATGGAGAAGAAAACCTTCGTGACACATTCCTCACATTTGTGTGTTCCTCAGACGTTGAAGTTTTATTCGGATCTTGATAAAGCTCGCTGGTCCGTCCATTTCTCATATGCCACGTTGTGTGATTTTTTTAATGTTATTTTTGTCCCCCTTCCTTTGGAAAACAATCGCACAGCAATCTCTGAGACTCTGGTCTGAGTGTCAATTATTTTTTCCTTTGGGTATTTCTGTCTGAAGTGCTAGACTTGGTTAGGAGGCCCCTGTCTTTGTAAGACTATGCATTTTCATTGGGATATTTTTAGGATATTATCTGGCACTGACATATACGCCTCACACTTAAGGAAAGATATTCGCTACTACAGACCAACACACAACCCAGAGCAGACTCCTGGATTGTTGTTTTTAACCTCCTCCCACAGTCTCCACCCACCATATTCACTGTCTCTTTGTAGATCAGACAAATATTTGCAAGATAAAACTGAGGATAATTGGGAGAGGGTTGATGAAGTTAGTTGCTCCCAGATCATCTGTGTTAATTCACCTGTCTCCTCTAGAGTATTTTTTTTTAAGTTCTTTTAAACTCTTAGTTGTGTCTCCTTTTCTGGTGACAAATTGAGCATGACTAAAAGATGTACAGAGACTTAGGCAGATGGCCATGGTCAAGGTTAGCTTGAAACTAGCCACATGTAGTTCTCTTAAGACCCCTGGGACTCCCCCGTGGTAAAGCAGACCTGCAGACATTTGCAGCTTTTCCCAACGCTGGTGCAGTAGGTTCACACTTATCCAGTGGAGTCAGGAAATTCCTTTGTGCAAATGCTTTCATTAAGCCAGTGCTCATTAGAAGCTCTGCTTCTAACGGCGTTATTGAGATGACACACACTCTACTATAAAGGGGGGGGGGGAAAGAAAGAAGGAAGGAAGTTGAAGGAAAGAAGGAAGGGAGGGAGGGAGGGAGAAAGAAGGAAGGAAAGGAAAGGAAGTTGAAGGAAGGAAAGAAGAGGGAGGGAGGGAGGGAGAAAGAAGGAAAGGAAAGGAAAGGAAAGGAAAGGAAAGGAACGGAAAGGAAAGGAAAGGAAAGGAAAGGAAGGTCCTAACCTCTCAGTTCAACTAAGACTCTGCATTATGAAAAGCAAATCGCAAAATTTTGGATGAGAAACGATTCTCTCCAATGAAATGATTGCACTGGTAAATGAGGAAAGCAAGAGGGTCTTCACCTAAATAGTCAAGGGTCTGTGAACTGGTGGCCTTTGCCATTCAGAAACATTTATTTCCAATCTGAAAAAAAGAATCAAAAACCTACCCCAGGTGTTTAAGACAGTCTTTTTCCAAAAATGTTCAGACACCATCAGCTCTTCTAGAAACCAATGCTGGCCTAGCCGAGAACTCCCACATCCAATTTACTCATCCAGTGGCTAAGTACTTGATGTCTCACCTGTGCAAAGCACACAAACCCCCAAATGTACAATACCACGTAGACTCTGCACAGATGGTTGAGATTTTGAGTGATCGGGGAGTTTCAAGAACACTGGGAATCTCCCAGTCCTCCAACCAGAAACCCTTTACCTATGGTGACAAAGGGATCTCCATTTTTCCAGAAGGTAGAGGGGAGGGCCCCTTTTTATGTAAAAACTGTGCCCATGCTAACATTTTCTTTTTCTTCTCAAACAGCCTCAGTGTGTCACTTAGACATCTTTCCTTACTTGCACCACTTAAATCATCTATGAGAGCTTTAGGGTTTGTTTTCATTGCCAGATACAGAAGCCTCTTGAAAATCAGGGAAGGGTAAAGGAAACTTTTTTTTTTGCCTCAGCCCCTAGTCTTGATCTTAAGAACAAGCTCTCCGGACCAAAGGGACACTTAAGGGTGGGGGTGTCCATGGGGAGCTTCCATCTTTTAGGAGAAAAGCTGCAGGGTTGTGAGGGCAGCTTGGTCCCCCTTCAGGGCTTGGCTGTGGTCCTCACAGGGGAAATCCACAGATGCACACAGTTTGCTATCAGCTATGAGAGAACTCGGATTAAAAGAGTCTGGAGTGTTCATTTTCCTATAAATCTGGTAGAAACCAACAGGGCGGTTCAGATGCTGAAACTGCTAATGCCGTATTAGATGATATTACTAGACACACAGAGTGCAGGTCCTGGAACAAGACAGTCCTGTAAGTCTGAGAGCTGCTCAGTGTGGTGAGGAACTGGGTTCGATTCTGGAATCCACATTTTCAGAGCAACCCTGTCTAGGCTGAGACTGCACATTAGGATATGATTTCAAGACAGGAAGAGGTCTGAGAAAAATTTCTCTATCATCTTGCAGGGAAATTGTAATAGGATTCATTGAGTTTGATAACATATAAGTAAATTCCCTCCTGATTGTAGGAGTTGGTGGATTCTAGGCTTCTAGAATTCTATGGGTTAAGACCAACTCCTGATTGTCTCTTGTGCTTATTTTAACCACCTTCAGCCTCATGGACACTGGTCATGTGAGTTTCCTGTACATGTTTTAACAGCTCCCGAGGGTTTATGGGAAAAGGGAGGATGACGATGAGGATCCTGGAGGCTGTTCTAATGTTTTCCAAAGGAAGGGAATCCACACTGCTGCCCAGAGTTCTCTCCAGTGCGCCCACAGTGGGGAAAGAGGGCAATGTGTGGCTGGGTACTTGAAATCTTCCCTTGGCGAAACACAAAGAGACACATTGTGAAGAAGTCAAAAGAGCCAGCATACGTTCTCTGCAGGGACCCTGTGTGGTGGAGTTTTCACGTCGGCCTCCTTTGCTCAACGATACGTAACTAGAAAGAAATGTGGGTGACCAGGAAGAGAAAAGAAGCAATGGCTAAATACCAAAGTTGGCATGTGTTCTTTTTAAAAAATATATGTATATTTTTAAATAAAATGTTTATTTTAGAAAGAGATGGAAGCTTTTTTCTTAACTATGTGATGTATCAGGCATTGTGCTGTTATTTCACTAAATTCTCACAATGGTCTCATGAAGCGGTACCATGATTATCCCCAGTTTACGTTGAAGAAACAGAGTTTGGAAAGGCTAAGTTAATCGCTTAAGGTTACATGTCTCAAAATTGGCAGAACCAGTAATCACACTTTATCTCCGATGTCCCTGATCTCAAACACTGTACATCTCACCCGCACTTACCACTGATGATACTAATAAAATAAGGACTTCAGTGAAAAGGAACAGAGTCTGCAGTTACATATATGCTGTTAAAACACACGGACAGATAAGTTAGCCAACCCAATGTTCTCATCAGTTTCGCAGCTGAGCAAACCGAATGGTAATGTAGAACAAATTGGGCATCAAGGTGATCTATAAAATCTGTAGAAACTCCCCAAGGAAGACTGAGTTTTTATCTTCTTTTCTTCCCTAAATGTATTCCTGACCATCATTTTCTCATCAGTACATATATAAACCAAATGGAGGAGCTGAGATTTTGTGAAAGAGCCCTGGAATGGGGGTCCTCAGCTCTAGTTCAGACTAGCATTAGTCTTGCCCCCTGCCATGGCTCTGCCTTCCCTGCTCTGGCCTTACTTCCTCGTGGGTTCTCCCCACGTAGAAACAAGAAGGTCACAGGTGGCCAGAAGCCCCAGGTGTTCATCCTGCCAGATTAGCAGTTCCAGCAAAAAGAGAGTTTCTCACTCCTAAGAGTCGCAGCGGAAATCTGACAGCTGTCTCTCAGTGGACTCATCCATGAACCAATCTCTGTGGCCATGAGCACGAGATACAAATTCATCCACAGGGTCTGGATCTCCTGTTTAGCACTGAGCTGCGGCATGGGATCATTTGAATCTCGTGGACTGACAGTGGAGAAGGTGAGCTTTTCTAAAGCAAGGTTGAGACGCTTTTACCAAAAGGTGGAAAGGATGCACAAACTATAGATTACTCTATACAACCCCTGTTGATGAGAAGTTTGTCACCTAGTGGAGGAAACAAACAAGGAATGACAACGTAGCCTAAGTTGCTTACATGTGGGTAAGTGCATACTGCTCCCATGTGGTATGTGGTAGAGAAAGGGCATTTAAGGAAGTCTTGGGTGGGGAGGATGGTCAAGAAGGGCTCTCCAGAGGAGACCACCAAGCCAAGATAGTTACAACAATGGAGTTAGCCAGGCCAAAGCAGAGGAAGAAAGCATTCCAAGCAGAGGCAACAGCCTGTGTAAAGGCCTGGAGATAAATGAGAATTTGCCATAAGTGTGAACTTATCTTTAAAACATGAGGCTATCATTGAAACATTTTAAGCAAGGAAGTGCTATAATAATCTTTACACTTTATGTTTTAATTTTTATTATTTTTCTTATTTAATTTTTATTATTTTTACTATAATTTTTTTATTGAAGTATACTTGATTTACAGTGTTTCAGGTGTACAGCAAAGTGATTCAGTTATACATATATATCTCTATTCTTTTTCACATTTCTTTTCCATTATAGATTATTACAAGATACTGAATATAGTTCCCTGTGCTATACAGTAGGTCCTTGTAGTTTATCTATTTTTATATATACTAGTCTGTATCTGTTCATCCCAAATTCCAAATGTATCTGTCCCCTAAGTTTCTAAATTTACATTTGAGAAAGAGAACTCTGGCTATACTGTGGAAATGGATTGGAGTGACAAGGATAAGGGGAGTGCAGCCGAGTAAATTGTGAATTCATTTGATAAATCATTGGTGCCCTTCTTATTCTATAGGCATGAGAACTTCAAGGGAAATTCAACATGTTGGATTTAGTACATGAGGAATGATGGAGTAAGGCTAGGGGTTAGAGTGAAGGTAGTAAACTAAGAACCCGTAATAAACCAGCCAACAAGCAGATGGTGACTCGACTAAGAAAACGGTGGTAGGAATAGAGAGATTAAGGTAGATTTGACATAGAATGGAAAGAATGGGGCTTGATCACTGGCTGTGGTGAGCAAAGGAGAGGATTCGGGTCTGGGAGGGGTAGGTGGTTGTCCAGTGTATGTTCATTCCATTCACAGAGGCAAAAGGCCAGAATGAGTGACTTAATAGGACAAATTATGAATTTGAGTTTTGAGTGACTATTGCCTGTAGGACACTCAAGTCAAAAGCAGTCACAAGAGAGGTCTGGAACTCAGAGTCCTTTGGGTGGAGATTTAGGGATGGGAGAAGTCAGCATACGGAAATTAACTGAAATCATGGGGATGACTATGAGCTACACAGTGTGTGGAGTGAGAAGAAAAGAGGATGTTGAGGACCACCAACACGTAAGAGATTGGTGAAGGTGAGGAAGGGGCGTGGCTAGAAAACCAGGAAGAAGACCGGAAGAAGGTGGTATTCCAGGCACGGAGGCGGGAGAAAATGTCAAGAAAGAGGGAGTCTTTAATCGTGTCTAGTGCTACTGTTTCAGTAAGGTAAGGAATGAAGAGTGTTGTTTGATTTAATAATGAGGAGGTGGTGAGAGCATCTTGGGTGCAGTGGTGACGCCGGGTGGATGTAGACCGAGGAATTGAAAGGCAGTGAGGAAATGGAGACAGTAAATCCAGACATTGCCTTTCAGGAAGCATGCCCATGTGAGGAAGAAGACACACAGGACCAAAGCAGAGAGTCAGAAATTCAAAGGATTGATTGTCAAGAGGAGAGATATTTGAGGTAACCTAAAAGCGAATGAGAGTTTGGTAGTACACACAAGAGAGAAGGTGGTAGGGATACCCGGCCGTATAACCTTTATTTGTTCACTCTACTGTGGATGGATGTTTCAGTTGTTTCCAATTTCTGACTATTGAAAATGTTGCTGATACAAACATCCCAGCGCATGCCTTTTTGTACAGATATGTACACATTTTTGTTGAACATGTGAAATTGTTGGGCCATGGGCTTTGCATACTGCTAAGCCTCAGCTGATAATGTAAAACAGCTTTCTGAAGGGCTTGTCCTCCCATCAAAACATATGAGCTTCAGGTGAGCTACATCCATGCCAATGCTTGGTTTTTGCCAGTCTTTTTCAATTTTAGCCAGGCTATGGGTGTGTTTTGGTATTCCCTTGTAAAATCGATTGGCATATACTGGATGACTAATGAGGTTCAACTTTTCATATGTCCTTTGGCCATTTGGATTTGTCTCTGTGGTAAGGTGGCCGTTCACATCCCCCGTCCATTTTTCTTTTAGGTTTTCTGCCTTTTTCCTATTGTATTGTAGAATTCTTTATATATCCTGGAGTTGAGTCCTTTGACTATTATGTGGTTTGCAAGTAACTTCTCCCACTCTGAAGATTGCTTTTTTTATTCTCTTAATGGTATTATCTGATAAACCAAACTCTTTCGTTGTTAAGTAATCCCATTTATCAATATTTCCTTTAAGGTCAGAGTCTTTGGTGTCATGTTTAAGGAATCATTCCCTACCCCAAGTTCCTATAGAAAATGTTCTCTCTTGTTCTTTATTTTGATTTTTAATTTCTTTTGGGAAGAATAATTTTTTTAGAGAATGGGTGGTTGATAAACTTTTCCAGGCATTGCATGTTTAAAAATGACTTTCTTTTGCCCTTGTTTGTGAATGTCAGACCAGATGTAGAATTTTTGAGTCGCACTTGAGTTACAACCTGTTTCCATTGGAACTCTGTAAACATGGCTCCAAATTTTATTGCATTGAGTGTTGCCAATAGGAAACATTGAGAGAATCGGCTTTTCTTCAGAGACAAACTTTTCTCGGAACAGTACTTATATACATTTGTATCTATCTTCCTTTTTTTGTGGTGGTGGTGGTGGTTGATTTATTGGAGTATAGTTGATTTACAATGTTGTGTTAATTTCTGCTGTACAGCAAAGTGATTCAGTTATACATATATATATGTATATATACATTCTTTTTTTATATTCTTTTCCATTATGGTTTATCACAGGACACTGAATATAGTTCTTTGTGCTATACAGTAGGACTTTGAGGTTTATCCGTTCCACATATAATAGCTCACATCTGCTAACCCCAACTCCCCACTCCATCCCTCCCCCACCCCCCCCCTTGGCAGTGGTTGTCATTTTAGATTGAGGTATAATTGATATATAACGTTATATTAGTTTCAGGTATACAACATAATGATTCGATATTTGTATGTATTGTGAAATGATCACCACAATTAGTTAACATCTATGCCACACAAATTACAGTTTTTTTTCTTATGATGAGAACTTTTAAGATTTACTCTTAGCAAATTTCAAATATACAGTTCAGTATGTGTCTATCTTTGAAATTCAGAAGTTTTACCAAGATACATCTAGGGCTTCCACCTCTACCCACTACAGTAATATATTCTGGCACTTGATGAATGATTTCAATTTTGATTTGGGCCTTTCTTCAGCTGTGCAGAATATCTTTTCAAGAACTTTTATGCTATTTTCTTCTTCATCATCTGCTCTGGAAATTCTATTACATGTATATATATATATTTTTAATGTTCTGAAAAAGATTCCATGTCTCTCTTCCTTTTCCTTTCATTTCATTGAATTACCTACTTTTTTCCTCTGAATTTTGGGGAGCTTTCTTCCAGCCCATGTTGGAATGCACCAATTTTGCTTCGGGCAGTGCCAAATCTGCTATTTCCTGCCTCTGTTGAGTTTCATTAGTTTGGAAGTCATATGTTTCTTATCCAAGAACTCTTTCTTGTTTAATATGGCTCTTTTTCTTGGCAACCAGCTCCTGTCATATTAAAGCAATGTTCTCTCTGTTCTCACCAAGAATACAAATTAGACTTTAAAAAATATATTTCCCTTACTTCCTGCTTAACTTTTTCACTGGAGGACATTTCTCTGAATTCTCAGATTCGCCTCCCTGTGTTATGGAGGTAATAACCGGTAATAAAAGCACAGGCATTTGAACTAGAAAAACCTGGGTTTGCATCCCAGTGGTGGCACTTGAATGACTATTCACAGAAAGCCTCTGAGCTTTGATTTATTTGATGGGTGTAATAAAACCCTCATCCCAGAGTTCTTTTCAGGATTGAACAAGGTAATGAGTGTTGAGATACTTACAATATTGCTTAGCTATGTGGTTTTTTTTTTTTTTTTTTTTTTTTTTTTGCGGTACGCGGGCCTCTCACTGTTGTGGCCTCTCCCGTTGCGGAGCACAGGCTCCGGACGCGCAGGCTCAGCGGCCATGGCTCACGGGCCCAGCCGCTCCGCGGCACGTGGGATCTTCCCAGACCGGGGCACGAACCCGTGTCCCCTGCATCGGCAGGCGGACTCTCAACCACTGCGCCACCAGGGAAGCCCAGCTATGTGGTTTATTACTATCTTCAGCATCACTTGCTATCATCACTGTCGGCATCATCATCGTCTTTACTATTACATTGAACTACTCAGTCTTTGTGTGTGTGTGTGTGTGTGTGTGTGTGTGTGTGTGTATGTGTTTGTTCATTCTCAGAGAGGTCTGGTTAGTCAGGATTTGGTGGCTGAGATGGTGGGGGCAGTGGTCTATCGGAGATGGTGTTGGTCTCTGTTTAATTTTCCCCCAAAAGGTTACCACACATAGAAACGTTTTCCTGGACAGCTTCCCTGACTCAGAATCACTGGTACTATTTTCTGCCAAGGTAGCAAGTAGGACGTTTCCCTAATTTCCACGAGTGAAATAGAATTTTTCATATATATATATATATATACACACACACACACACACATATATTTGAATTATTTCAGAATGAGTTTAGAGGAAGAAATGAATCAAAACTACTGGCTCTAGTTAACTTTTTGGTCCTCAAAGTTGATTTTAGAATTTATTCTAAATAAAGAGAATTAACACATGAAAGGGCTTAGGTGAAAATACAATTGAATATTTCTACCCTTTGAGGATAGGGTAGACTTTCTAAGCATTAAACTAAGGGCGTAAAACATAAAGGAAAAGATTGATGGATTTGACCACATGAAAAATGTAAAATTCCTGGAAGACAAAAATCAACATTAGAGATTTTAAAAGGGGGAAGGCCAAACTAGAGGAAACATTTGCCATAAGATACAATAGCATTAGTATAGTTAATATAACAAAAGAGCTTTTTAGTATCACTAAGAAAATATGGAACGCCATAAGAGAAAACCAGGCTGAGGACATGAAGCAGTGAGCAATTAACTGAAGAAGAAACACTCATAGCCATGAAACATGTGAGAAAAATATTTAATCTGATAAAAAAGAAAAACCCTGCAAATTAAAATAGCACTATAATGCTATTTCTTAGCTCTTCATCTGGCAGGATTATTAAAAGTGGTAATACCCCATATAGGTCAGGGTGTGGGGAAAATAGAACATTTATGCATGGTAGGTGGGCCTGCAAAATGTTTCCATTTTTTAATCTAGAACATAATTTGGTAATACAAGAATAAACTTGAAAACATGACACACTCTGATGCAGAAATTCTCTTTTTAAATTGAACTCTAGTTGATTTACAATGTGTTATTTTCAGGTGTACAGCAAAGTGTTTCAGTTATATATATATGTATATATACACATACATACATATATACACACACACACATATATATATATTTCAGTTTCTTTTCCATTATAGGTTATTACAAGATATTGAATATAGTTCCCTGTGCTATATAGTAGGTCCTTGTTTATCTATTTTATATACAGTGGTGTGTATCTTGATGCAGAAATTCTAATTCTTTAATTTTGATCTTAAGAAAGTATATGTGCAAAGTTTTAGTCACCATGTTAATCACAGAGATATTTAAAATAACAGAAGATGGGAATGAACATATTGACCTAACAAGTGTGATCCCTTTTTTGAAATATATTTATAAATTCATAATGTTATCTTGGTTTGTAAGAGTAGGCACGGTTTTTACTTTTTAATTTATCTGCACTATTCATTCCTCAATAAATACCATGAAAATGTATCTGCATTTATATGTAAACACATATAGTGTTAGATTTTATTCATTAACATTCTATTAGTGGATTAATTTTATTCATAATTTTTATGTCTATTCTTAAGATACTGGTTTGTTGTTTTTGTGTTTGTTTCATGTTTGTGCTACATTCATCAGGTTTGGTTACAGGGTTAGGCCAATTTCATAAAATGAACTGAGTTGCTTTCCCTTTATTTCTGTGCTCTGGAACACTTTAAATAGCAGAAGAATGATCTGTTTCTTGAATCTTTGAAATAAATTTATAGTTTAAATAAATGAAATAGATATATTTTAAATAAATGAAATTATCTGAGCCTGACTACTTTGGGGAGTGTTGTTTTGTAACAACTTTTCCAATGTTTTCAGTGTTCTTGGTCTACTCATTCTTGCTACCTATTTTATCTATTTTTATTTTTTTAAATTTATTTTATTGAAATATAGTTGATTTACACTGTTGTGTTTCTGGTGTACAGCAAAGTGATTCGGTTATACATACATATATATATATATATATATATATATATATATATATACACACACACATTCTTTTTTGTATTCTTTTCCATTATGTTTTTATCACAGGATATGGAATATAGTTCCCTGTGCTATACAGTAAGACCTTGTTGTTTATCCATCCTGTATATAATAGTTTGCATCTGCTGACCCCAAACTCCCAATCCATCCCTCTCCTACCCTCTCCCCCTTGGCAACCACAAGTCTGTTCTCTACGTCTGTGAGTCTGTTTCTGTTTTGTAGGTCAGTTCATTTGTGTCATATTTTAGATTCCATATGTAAGTGATATCATATGGTATTTGTCTTTGTCTGACTTACTTCACTTGGTATGATAATCTCTAGGTCCACCCATGTTGCTGCAAATGGCATTATTTCATTCTTTTTTATGGCTGAGTAGTATTCCGTTGTATATATGTACCACATCTTCTTTATCCATTCCTCTGTCGATGAACATTTAGGTTGTTTCCATGTCTTGGCTATTGTAAATAGTGTTGCTATGAACATAGGGGTCTTGCTACCTATTTTTTTTTTTTGGCTGTGCTGTGCAGCATGCCAGATCTTAGTTTCCAGACCAGCGATCAAACCTGTGCTCCCTGCATTGGGAACACGGTGTCTTAACCACTGGACTGCCAGGGAAGTCCCCATTGCTACCTATTTTAAAAACATCTGTAGTAATATATATTTTCCTAGTGAAAAAAGAGCTTACTTTGAAACAAGTAGACATAAAATTGCAAAAGTATTCTCATAATTTTTTTGGGCATCTGTGATTAAATCCTTTTTCTCATTCCTAAAGTTGTGCCTTTCCGTTTTTCTTCTTTTTCCCTTTCTTTAGCTCTATTCATTTTATCTGTCTTTTAAAGTAGCCCGCCCTAGAATGAGTTCATCAATTACTCCCTTAATTTCAGCTGTGGTCCGTATCAGGCCTGCCTCAACAACTGTTCGTTCTGGAGCCCAAGGTGACAGACAGATAGTCCCCTCAGGGAAGTTCATCTTATGGCACTGACAGAGGTGAAGAAAGCCTCTTAATACATTGGGTAGAGGTGGCACGTGTCCCTTCCATCCACATGCCATTGGCCAAAGCCATCACATAACCAAGTCCAAAGTTACTAGGTAGGGAAATACACTCTGTCCATGATAAGGTTCTGGCAAAGATATAGATCCAAGGAGAGCTGAAAAATTGGAGTTGATATGCCCCAAGATGGGAACATCTATCATCCTGTTTAAAGATACTTTGGACTAACAGATATGTTTTAATGGTGTAAGTTTTATACTTGCTGGTATAAAGGTAATTGGAATCTGAAAAGCATAATAATATCCTTCAGTTATAGCATAACACTGAATATAACTTTGGACATGTTAAATCCTGGAAGGCTTAGGCATATCCAGGCCAACAGCAATTTATTGAGCAAGTAGATTGGTCAGTTGGTTGATTTCCCAAAACTTAAGGCTTAGAGATCTTGGGCTATAAACCCCCATATAATAGATGAGGAAAGAATACCATGGAGAGGTCAGATAAAATGACCGGCCATAATTACAGTGAGCTTGTCACTTCCTGTTCTGTTTTCTCTCTTCTGGTGGACCGTGTTTTGTTTTTTTTTAATTTTTTTAAATTGAACTAGAGTGGATTTACAATGTTGTGTTAGTTTCTGGTGTACAGCAAAGTGATTTATATATATATATATATATATATATATATATATATATACACATATATTTACATATATATACATATATATATATATTCTTTTTCATATTCTTTTCCATTATGGTTTATCATAGGATATTGAATATAGTTCCCTGTGCTATACAGTAGGACCTTGTTGATTATCTATTTTATATATAGTAGTGTGTATCTGCTAATCCCAAACTCCTAACTTATCCCTCCCCCACCCCCTTTACCCTTTGGTAACCATAAATTTGTTTTCTATGTGAGTCTGTTTCGGTTTTGTAAGTATGTTCATTTGTCTCATATTTTAGATTTCACATATAAGTGATACCGTATGGTATCTGGACCCTGTATTTTGAATTCTGTTCTAAAGGCCAGTACTGTCCAATAGAACTTTCAGTGATGACGTTGATGCACTATTTTATACTATCTATTATGGCAGACACAAGCTATGTGTGGTTTTGGGGTATTTGAAATGTGGCTAGTGTCATTGAGGAACTAAATTTCTAATTCTATTGAACTTAATTTAAACTTAAATTTAAATAACCATTTTTCTTTAGTGACTCCTGAGTTGGACAGGGCAGCTCCAGCCAATGCTGGGACTGAGGATTAAGATGCTAAAACCACTCTAATTCAGGGACTCCCAAATGGAATATCAGATTTCAAAGGAAATGGATCTCAGATAAATGGTACTACCATATTGTTGAAGCAAGTAAGAGACCCCTGTTTTGTTGGTCAAAGCAAGTCACGTGGCCACATTTAAGGTCCATAGGAGCGGGCAGTATTATCCTTCCATAGATCAAAGTCAGGTATAAAATAGAATTTTCTTTCTTCTTTCTCTTCCCTCTCCTCTCTCCTCTTCTTCCTCTTCCTCCTTCTCCTCCTTTTCATTGTCTTCTTCAAATGCACTTAACTGAAACTTTCAGTCCATTCTTCTGGTGGTAGAAATTAAATGTCAGAGTACTTTGGGGCTTCTTGATTCCACACCTCAGCCATTGCTGCCTTCTCATCGTCTTTGATGCCAGCAGCATCACGTCCAGCTCTTTCTGGTACCTTTGTAAGCCCTCCTGGCACACACATGTTCATTGCATGTGGTGCAGGGAACTCTGGAGCCACCACAGCACTGTGTTTTGGGCGCTCCAGGCTCTCACATGGAGGCTCTCTGTGACCTTTGCTGTATGACCTAAAGCTGTATGATATATCTGCGTCCAACCTGCCTCTACCCGACTTAAGTTTTGACCCTGGGAAGGGCAAGGGGAAAGTCACTTTCTCAGAGATTCCCTCTGTAGTAGTCAGCTTAGATTCAGTGATGCTGCAGGAACAAACAATCCCCAAACCTCTGACAACAACAAAGGTGTTGCTTTTCATTCCGGTTGGATCACCACAACTGTGATCCATAGCAGCCCCTACCTGGCTCATTGCTGGTCTCATGGCAGAGTGAAAAAAGAAGAGAGTAGGATCTCTAAATGAAACTTCTGCTCTGAAGTGACAAAAATCACTTCTGTGCATATTCTATGTCCAAGGAAAATCACATGATCGATTTTGACCTCAAAGAGAAGAGGAAGTATAATCCCTTCCTATAGGGAAGGCAGTGACATTTTTGAAGTGATAAAATCTGCACACTCATCGTCTACTTTTCATCTCCCTCTCTCCCCTCCCACTCCCCTATCATCTTCTTCAGCACCCCACAGCTTGTGGGTTCTTTATCTAGAATAGGAAGGATAGGATATTCTTCAAACTCTGCTATTAATGGCACAGACTATTAACATTCCAAAGCCCATAGTCTTGAAACTGCGAACCCCTTTCTTTTAAAGCCCTGCTCTCTCACATGTGTTTCTGAAGCCTGCTTTGAAAGATCAAAAGAGTAGTCTTGATGTGCCATGTTCTTTTTTTCTGCACTGTCATCCCCTCCCTGGGGTAGGAAGCAGAAAAAGCCCCGGCTGAATGGAGGAAAAGCTCATAGGAGAACAGAAATTTGTGAAGAAACCACCAGTTTATAAACTATTATTGGACCACACTCTAGCAGGGTAGGCTGTCTTTTGTGGAGAAGCAGAACTGAACTGAAATATCTCAGAATTGAAGGCAGGGTCTGGCATGATATTGGAGTGGTCTACCAGAGTTCTGTGCTGTCCAGTACAGCATCCCCTAGCCACATGGGGCTATGAAGCCCTTAAAATGTGGCTAGGGTGATTGAGGAACTACATTTTAAATTTTACTGAATTTAAATTTCAATAGCCATGTGTAGTTGGTGGCTACTGTATTGGACAGTGAGGTTCTAGACGTTACCAGAGACAGTGCTACTAAAAGTCAGCCAGTGCCCTTAAGGCCTCACTATTATTTATACATATGAAAAGGTGCTGTGCCTTGGGTTTTTTTTTTTTTTTTTTTTTTGCGTTACGCGGGCCTCTCACTGTCGTGGCCTCTCCCGTTGCGGAGCACAGGCTTCGGACGCGCAGGCTCAGCGGCCATGGCTCACGGGCCTAGCTGCTCCACAGCATGTGGGATCTTCCCGGACCGGGGCACGAACCCGTGTCCCCTGCATCGGCAGGCAGACTCTCAACCACTGCACCACAAGGGAAGCCCTGTGCCTTGGTTTTTTAAAAAAAAATCTCAAAACGGAGATAACTTCAGTTTGTATAAAAATTAAGTTGATATTATAGACATAACACTGTTGAAAGAAAATAATGCTTTCACTTACTAATTGGCTAGAGCTGCTGACCTAATAAGCTGAGGCTAAATTCACAACTAATTAAAGATTTCATGTTCATTCAGCCAAGACATGCCTCAAACCATCTTTTTTTTGTTCAGCTGGCCAGCAAGATACTTAGAACCATATTTGGGACATCTTGCAACTATAATCAACGTATGCAACATATCCCGTTTCAAAAAAGTTCTTTCATTTATCACATTAGTATTTCTGTTGTAGGAATAGCATTTTTCTCTATTGCACTCACAATAATCATATTTATAGTAAATGAAGATGACATAATGTTCTACATAGAAATTTAGATGTTATTTGATTGTTGGTAATTTAGCAAATAGTTCTCTAACTTTGCTATTTCTCATGCAGTATTCTCTCTCTATTAGAGATGAGAAAACTGAGGCTTAGGGAGGGTGTGCATTTTTCCCTAAGGTTATATAATTGGTATTTGGAATTCTAATATAAACTCATATCGGTTTGATCCAAAGACCCTACCACGCAACAATACTGCTCTTACTTGGTAGATCATGATGAAACCTAACTGCAATCACCTTTGTTTTCTTAAGGATAGAGGCTGCAGAAAGTCAACGAGCCCTTTTCAAGAGCCAGCTGAGGTCAATGGGCTGCCCCTGTGTGTAGGACGCTGTGTAGGACGCTGCAGGCGGAATGTAAGCCACACAAAAAAGTTGTCCTGGTCAAATTCGGCCCGTGATTACGATGCCACTATCATTATATTGACTTCTGGTTACCTACTAGGTTTGGTGAAAAGCGAGGATCAAATTCCTGGGATGCAAACTATGCCTGGTTCAAAATCTGACCATCAACCCCTGTGCCCCAAGCTTAACCTCGCCCCTCAATGTTAATCAGGTGCAACTTTATGAGCCCTGTTCCTGCTGGCATAACTCCTCCTCCTGTGAATTCAAGGCAGCGACGCCTCCCGCTCACTTAAAATACACACAGGTGGTTGCCAGAAGAGACGAGGGTGGAGGGGCTGCGGGCGAAAGAGGTGAAGGGGATTAAGAGGTTCAAACCTCCAGTTATATAATAAGTCACAGGGATGTAATATACAGCATAAGGGATATGGTCAGTAATATTGTAATAACTTGTGTGGGGACATATGGTTACTAGACTTATGGTGGTGATCATTTCATAATGTATGCAAATGTCACATCATTATGTAGTACACCTGAAACTAACATGATATTGTACGTCACCTGTATTTCATTTTAAAAAAAAGAGACAATGGAAGACAGGTGCTCTTAATGTGCCGTTGTATTCTCGGTTCCACTTTATTTATAAAGCAGGAAAACCTTTCCCTTCCTAGAATGCTAAGGGCAAAGCCGCCGGCGACGCCGCCTCCGCCCACCTCCGCGCCCCGCCGCACGTGGAAACTTCGGGCAGAGGAAAGGTGGGCGCCGGGCGCGGAACTACAAGTCCCAGAATGCACGGCGCCCTCCGCACAGGCGCAGCGGGGACCCCCGGCCGCCGGCCAGCCAGCCTGCGGAGACCCGGGTCCCGCGCCGGAGCTGGGCTGGGGGCAAGCAGCCGGGGCGGACCTGGCGGCGCCCAGGGCGGCCCGGGCGTTGGGATGAAGGCGCCGCGGCGCGTGTGAGGAGGAGGATGCGGCAGCCGGCGCCGCGGCGGCAGGAGGAGTAGGCGGTGGAGCCCCCGGGAGGGAGGCGCGCTCGGGGCCAGACGGCTCCGGAGCCTCCGCAGTGCCGTCGCCGTCGCCCGGGAGGCTCCGCGCGGGAGCCATGTAACCCTGCGGCGGGCTCCGGGCTGCTCCGTCCTCCCCAGCTCCCGGGCTAGCGCGCCAGCGGGGCCACGATGAAGAAGCAGTTTAACCGCATGCGCCAGCTGGCCAACCAGACGGTGGGCAGGTAGGTCACCCGCTGGCCGCCGCGGGCCGAGGTGCGCTGCGAGCCTGCATCCGCCGGGCGCGCAGGTGATGGAGCGGGCGCGCCGGCCTCCCGCCCTCCACCCTTCGCTCCCTGCCGGCCCTCGCCCCCTCGGGGCGCCGCTCGCGGGCGCAAGCCCTCCTCCCTTGAACTTCCCGGACCCCTTCCCATGCTCTGCAATGCTGCTCCGGGGCTCCGGCTGCCAAGCGCAAACTGTGACGCATCCTTTACCTGCGTCCCCAGCTGCCCCTTCACCTCGTCCTCCCTGCTTTTCCCCGGGACTCCCTTCTCCCTCTGGCCCCAGAGCTTCCTGGAAACAGGTGTTCGCTCTGATGGCGCTGGAGGCCGCCGAACCGCGGTCGCTCTGCGAAGATGCTTTCCCTTGCGCCGAGTTCGGGGCTCCTCGGGGGTCCGGGGGAGTGTTGGGCCTGGTCGGCTTGGCAGAGCCGAGCCTGCCCCTCCTGCCGTGTTTGTTTCCTGGGGCTCTGACCGTATGGGATTCTGCATCTCTCTCCTGGCCGGGTTTGTCGAGGCGTTAGGTGGTGGCGAGAGCATCTGTAGGGGTGGGGGGAGCGGGGGCAGGGCAGGTGCTGGTGGAATGGCGCTGCTGTCGGCTTGGTTCTGAGACAGGTTTCAGCGCAGGGAGGGAGGGAGGCCGCGGAAATGGAGGCCCAGCTCCCCTGGAAGATGAGTTAAGCAGAAGATCACAGCCAGGTAGGGGAGGGGGACCGAGGCCTCACAGTCAGGAAGAGCCAGGCCCTAGGACGCTGCGAGACCCAGCCGGCTGTGGCTGTCATCGCGGTGAAAATGGGCTACATCTGGGCTAGTGTCTTCAGAAGATGCTCCGCGGGGTGCCAGCCTCTGTTGATGTTACAGAAGGGTTCTGGTGGTTCTCTTCCAAAGCTCGACAGGCTCTGCACACAGGGTGGTTAGGTAGAGGGGATTTTTCGTGGAACTTATGTCCCTGGGGAGGGATTTCTGTTGCTGCTGTGGTCAAGGAATGCAGGCGTGCCCTACTAAGGCCGGCGGCGGAAAGCAGAGAACCAACCTTGGGTGCAGTTCAAGTGCGAGCTCAACACATCGAGGGCCCTCCGCTAGGTTTACCAAGAAACCCAATACCTTTCTTGGGTGGGAAATGGAGCCCGAACTGGCATTTGGTAGGGCGGGAGTGGGGACCTAACTGGGGACACTGAATGCCCATGTAAGCATACTGCCCTAATTACGGTGGGCATTTGAGGGCAGGGGATGTGGTGGCTTCGTATGCTTCCAGGGACGCCAGATGGTTTCCAAGTAACCATGTCTAAAATTGACTTGGATGCATTTTCCTTTCCCAAACACATGTGCTTTCACATGGGGGAGAATTTATGAATAGCAGAGTCAGATTAGCCCAGATTTCTGGCATGGTATTGCCACAGATATAGCTTCACACAGGCTGCCTTTGGATATGTTGGATGCGGAAACAGTGTTTTCCTGTCTGGGTTGTTTAGCAGATGACAGTTGAGTTGACATGTCTTTAGTGACTTGACTTCTGCATCACTCTGCTGGCTGGCCTCTGTCATCAGGTCATCGCACCAGAGCAACCACGTGACCAAGAGGCCCCTGACCGTAGACTTGGATTGCCCTTCTCACTTGGTCTTGGGGTGTCACTTTGGTGCTGGAAGCAAAATGTTAACAAGGTGTTCACGCTTCCTCCCTGGCACCCCTGAAACACAGCTCTTTCTCTCTTCAGGACTTGTTTTGAAGTGGTAAGATTTACGAGCCTTGGGCATAAAACCTGATTTCCACCCTCATCCATGGATGTAATGACCAAGGGAAAAGGGAGGAAGTTGGGTTTCAGAATAGGTACCAGGTGGTCTTACTAATTTGAAAGCACGTTCTTGGAAGTCCAAGCAGCTGGTCACTAAGAGGTACTTTCCACTTGTTTATGGCGTCTCTGGTGGATGCTGGCGTGTGGATGAATTCTGGCTCTTCATCAGATGGCATCCGGGGTGTCCTGCACCGGGTAAAGTGGGGGCCAGCCCACTCTTGAGTATCACTAGCTTGTATCCATTTTGGTGACATTCTGAGTGAACCTTTTAGAGCAAAAACCAGTTTGTGCCGCTTTGCTGCTGGAAAGCCTCCAGGGGCGTCTCAATGCACCGAGCGCCCCAAATCTTTCCAGGGGTCTACAAGACCCTGTCCGACTTGACCCCCTCCTTGTCTTTCCACACTCCTTCTGTTCCGCCCACCCGCCTGCCCGCCCCTCCTCCACCGTGCTCCAGCCACGATAGGCTTCCTTGCCCCAAACACACCAAGCTCATTTCCATCTAGGGGCTTTGTTCGAGCTGTTTCCCACTTTCCCTGCCCAGCTGAGGGTCTTCTCTTCCCATATTGCCTTTTCCTCATCATCCAGGTCTTAGCTCAAAGGCCTTTGAGAGGCCCCCCTCCCTCCTTCACGCTCCAGCCCATCATCCTGTTGGTTTTTGTCACAGCACTCATCACTCTTTGAAATGCTCTTAGTTTTTTTTTTTTTTTGACTTCTTACAAATACAGTACCACAGAATGTATAGACTGCCACTATATGCTCATTGTATATAACACAGTGCCTTGTAGGCAGTTGGTGCTCAGTTCATGTTTACTGACAAGGTTAAAAGAGTTTACCGTAGGGTCCATGCAGGTAAATAAAAGGGGCAGCCTTGCAGTGGTAGAGAGTCCGCTTGCCAATGCAGGGGACGCGGGTTCGTGCCCCGGTCCGGGAGGATCCCACATGCCGCGGAGCGGCTGGGCCCGTGAGCCATGGCCGCTGAGCCTGCGCGTCTGAAGCCTGTGCTCCGCAACGGGAGAGGCCACGACAGTGAGAGGCCCGTGTACTGCAAAAAATAAAAATAAAAAATAAAATAAAATAAAAAAATAAGGGGGGGTGGGCAGCCTTTGTCTTATTGAGAATGTAGTGAGGCATGATGCTAACATTGCTTCTTAATTTCTTGAATCCGTGGAAGCAATAGGATTGGACGCTTGGAATTTAGGTGTGGGGTTGGTGGACCCCCTAGTGGAGTGGCTTTAACAAGCCGCTGGATTCTTGTCCTTGTGTGTCTTTGAAGTGACGACATTCCTGTCTTTGAGGGAAGGCTGAGAGGTGGGCTGGAGCGGTGCCCTTCCTCACAGCTCTTCACCCAGCTCGCCTTCCATAAGTTGCAGGTTTTGGAGGTCTTCTGAATATAAAACCTCCAGAGGTCAGATCCAGTCCCTTTAACAATGTAGGAATTGCCATGCTTACATGTACTCAGTGGAGCTAATAGTATTTCCTCTTGAAGTGCTCACCTCTCCATGGAGAGGGTGCCAGCAAGTGGGAAGAGTTTCATCTCCTCCTTGGTCTGCTTCTCCCGTCTTTGCACACATTCCTTCTGCTTTGGACTCTCTCCTCTCCTTTCACTTCAGCTCATCCTCTGGGAAGCATCCCTGGCCCTTCAAGACTGGACCACCGTGTGTCTAATGGTTCCAGCTAGCACCGGCTTTTGAGTGCGACGGATCTGGTTGGTTGGTTACTGACTACGGGATCTTGAGCTGAAATCTGCACCGTAGTCTCCTCATCTGCAAAATGGGCATAACAAGAGTTGCACTGTGGTAATGTAATAAGGAAGACCCTTTGTGTTCTATTACAAGTCAATCACTAAAGGGATGTTGCCTATAAGCTTAAATTACACATAATGGCCCACCTCTGGGAACCCTGCCTCCCAAGTCATGAGCATTAAGCTAAAATACCTTCGTTTAGCTCACAGGAGACATCCTGACCAGGCCCACCAGTGAATGACTACAGGGAGGAGGAAATTAACACCTCCCCTCTGGAGGCTGATGGGAACCAGGAAGTGTTTGGCTTTACCCCCTCCCCTTTTAGTATAAAAGAAGCCTGAATTCTAACTCAGGCAAGACAGTTCTTTGGGGCACGAGTCCACCATCTTCTGGGTCTGCTGGCTTTCAGAATAAAGTCATTATTCCCTGCCCCATCAACTCGTCTCTCCATTTATTGGCCTGTCATGCGGCGAGCAGCGCGAGCTTGGACTCGGTAACAGTAACGTGGTAATTGTGGCAATGAGGACATGAGATTACCCCTGAAAAGCACCCAACACCGTGCTCAGCACTAGGGCATATGCTCCATAAATAGTGGCTAAAAGTAGCTTCGGGCATATGCTATAACTGTTACTGGGTTGTATGCACGTGGCATTCGTTCATTCTTTCCTTCCTTCAGTAAATGCTTATTGGATGCCTGCTGTGTGCCAGGCTCTGCGCTGGTTCAGGGGCTCTTGCAGTGCAGGGTAAACAAAATCCCTGTTTTTCTCTTGGAATCTGCGTCCACAAGGCATACATTGTTTTTGTCTCGTCTTGTTTACCTTTCCCACTAGACTTTAAGTTCCTCGAAGGCAGGGACAACTGTCCTAACGCCTGGTGTATAGTCTGTTCTCTGAAATTCTTTGGCAGCTGAAGGCATGAGTGAGCAAGAGATCCCTGCATCATAGACAAAGATGCAAGAGGCTCCTGACACCGGGCCTCTTTCATTTTGTGGTGGGAAGGGGTGTATAGAGGCGTGAGCACAGCTGCACAGCTGGGCTTTGGAAGGACAGAGCAAGATTTAAGGGAGGAACTAGTTCATGCCTGACTTACATTGCCTTTTTTTTTTTTTGCCTTCAGGAGAGTCTATTGGTTGCTGGATTGAGAGGCATCCTGAAAGGCATAGAGTATTTTTCTTGCAAGTGGTGTTTGGTTTGTGTTGGGTGGAATTGGTTGGTTGGTCTCCCTGAGCTGAGATTTAGAGACCTGCTAAGTGACCGAGAAAATGGAAGTAAAACTGACACTTTGACCCAGTGAGGAGGAGGTTTTATTTTCTATCTGCACAATGGGGGTCACAGTAGCCCTTGCCTCAGAAGACTGTTAAGAGTTAAAGGGAGGGCTTCCCTGGTGGCGCAGTGGTTGAGAGTCTGGCTGCCGATGCAGGGGACACGGGTTCGTGCCCCGGTCCAGGAAGATCCCACACGCCGCAGAGCGGCTGGGCCCGTGAGCCATAGCCACTGAGCCTGTGCGTCCGGAGCCTGTGCTCCACAACGGGAGAGGCCACAACAGTGAGAGGCCTGCGTACCGCAAAAAAAAAAAAAAAAAAAAAAAGAGTTAAAGGGAGCCTGGCTTATACCAAGTGCCCAAGAAATGGTCGGTGAGGTTCCTTGTCATTTTCTGCTTCTTGCCCATTCAGTTCTCCAAAAACGCTGGCCTCCCAAGTGTAAGGGGCTTCTTAGATTCCCAGGGCTGCTGCCCATTGATGGCCGTTAGTGGGCTCTGTGCTCTCGTGCAAAACGGGGGACATTCAAGAAGCCCAGGAGTAGGCAAGGAGCTCTGGAAGTGTGAGAGAGAGGCATGGAAGGGCGGGAGCAGGGCTGGTGGGGTTGGATTCTTTGGTTTTCAAGTCTGTGAGTTGGTGAGTGGAAGGCCAAGTTTGCTCTGCACAGCCCCCGTCTTCCATTCCTAGACTGCTCAGCCTGACACCATGATTGGGCTTGGTTTCTGGTGCAGAGCCGGGCTGAGCATCACTGCTGCTGTGCAGCTCTCAGGATGTCACTGCAGTCGCCAGTGGTACCCAGATAGATGCTGAGGATGCAGCAGCCTCTAGGAGCGCTGGTGCTGCAGGCATTTTTTGCTTGGGCCAAAGCAGCCGAAGCCAGCGAGGATCTTTTCCTTGAAGGTGTCTCTGAGACACTGCCTTGCCCATCAGCAGGCCTCCCGAGAGCCATGATCCAATCCATAGGGCATCATGGAAAGGTCATTGCAAATGAGTCATTGGAATGCTTGGCTCCCACCTCTATTTCCCTGTGAGTGGGACCACGTCCTCCTGTGAGTCCAGCAGGGCTGGGCAGACCCAATCCTGTCCTCCAAGGTGCACGTTTATGAGGTCTCAAAGCGAAGTTTTTCATCAGTTTTATGGAAGCCCGTGTCTGGTCACCTGCTGTGGTGTGTCTGTGTGACAGAGAACAGAATGTACTCACAAACTGATGAACGGGCTAGCGAATATGGAGGGAATATTCTCTGCTCCTGTCTTCTTAGCTCCTTGCTGTACAGCCCTCAGTCGTCAGAATTTTCTGCAGAATTCTGTTCTCCCAGGCCTGCAAGTCATTGCGTGGGAGCCATTCCTTTCAACAGCAATTAATGACTTCCCCTCCCAGTGGCCATCCAGCAAAGAAATGTATCAGTAGTCATTAGCATTTTTCATGATGGGTGATAAGGACCAATTTTTCTTCTTTAGAAAGAGTGAATCCGTAGCCATGTGAGCAAAACAGTCATTTAATTTATGGTTGTTCCTTTTAGAGGGGATAAGTAAGGAGCTCTTTTATTGATAATCAAGAGATTCAAATGCTATATTGATAATGACAACATATATTTCAAATGCTATTTTGATAACAACAGCAGATAATACCCTGAGGCTTCAGCTCCGTGTGAAGTTAGTTGTAGGTTGGAAAGAAGCTGGGGGGGAGCCGGGGAGAGTTAGGGCTCTCCTGTTCGGTGCAGGGCTTCCCAGCAAGCTGGCACCTGGCACCCCACTGCCTGTGGGAAGTGTGTGGCTGTCGAGCAATTTTAAACTATCCTTTCTGTCCAGGAAGCAGATGTTTTTGCTTTCATTTTCCAACTTCAGGGTTTATTTTTAGGATAAATGTTTATTTTCCCACAGAATTCAATCTACTTTTTTTTAACTTTCTTTTTGGTTGCATAAGTGATACTTGTTTATTGTAGAAAAGTTTTAAACTCATGGGTGGGCAAAAAGGCAAAAAAAAAAAAATCACCAATAATCTCACTACCTGGAGACCACAGTGAATATTTTGGATATGGTCTTCCAAGTTTTTTCATAGGTGTATATCTATTCTTAAAGAGCTAGAGACCGTTTGGTGTGTACTGTTTTGCAACCTGATTTTTCCTCCTCTGTCTTTTTTTAAAAAAATTAATTAATTTATTTTTAGCTGTGCTGGGTCTTCATTGCTGTGCGCGGGCTTTCTCTAGTTGCGGCTAGCAGGGGCTCCTCTTCGTTGGGGTGCGCGGGCTTCTCATGGCGGTGGCTTCTCTTGTTGCGGAGCATGGGCTCTAGGCGTGCGGACTTCAGTAGTTGTGGCACATGCGCTCAGTAGTTGTGGCTCGTGGACTCTAGAGCTCAGGCTCAGTAGTTGCGGCGCACGGGCTGAGTTGCTCCGTGGCATATGGGATCTTCCCGGACCAGGGCTCAAGCCTGTGTCCCCTGCATTGGCAGGCAGATTCTTAACCACTGTGCCACCAGGGAAGCCCTGGCAGGTGGATTCTTAACCACTGTGACACCAGGGAAGTCCCTTCTCCTTCATCTTGAATATCATCCCATGTCAATAATTGTGTGTCTCCAGCATAATTTTTCAACTATATAATATTCCATTAGAGTCCTCCGGTTTCCTTTGGTAATCATGTAGCAAATATATCCTATGGGTTTACTTTCCTAGGATGAAGTCTTAGAAATAGAATTGCTGGTCCAAAGAATATGTAAGTTTTTAAGACTGTGAATGTATGTTTTATATATATGAACACACACACATATTCTATTTTCATGCTCAGAAGAATTGCTAATTTCTTCTCCCCAACTCTATCAGCAACTAATATTATAACTTTGTTAATTACCTGAATAAAACCAAAACCTTCTCTTTTCTCCTCTCAGATTTCTAGTGAGGTTGAGCATTTGTTATGTCTGCTGGACATTCATGGCCTTTCCTGAGTTGCCTGCATAGACCTTTGCCCCACTTGTTTAAAGTCATGTTCATAACTGTTGTCTTACTGACTTTTAGGTAATTGTTAACAAGCATATACAAGGTTTGTCTTATGCCATGCACATCTCCTTGTAGCTTTTTCTGCCTTTTATATTTTGTTTTATGCCATTTATAATATTTCGTGATCTCAAGTGTATTAATTTATGGTTTGTGCTTTATTTTTTATTTATTTTATTTATTTATTTTTATTAGTTTCTGCTTTATAACAAAGTGAATCGGTTATACATATACATCTGTTCCCCCATCCCTTCCCTCTTGCATCTCCCTCCCTCCCACCCTCCCTATCCCACCCCTCCAGGCGGTCACAAAGCACCGAGCTGATCTCCCTGTGCTCTGCGGCTGCTTCCCACTATCTATCTACCTTACGTTTGGTAGTGTATATATGTCCATGCCTCTCTTTCGCTTTGTCACAGCTTACCCTCCCCCCTCCCCATATCCTCAAGTCCACTCTCAAGTAGGTCTGTGTCTTTATTCCTCTTTTACCCCTAGGTTCTTCATGACATTTTTTTCCTTAAATTCCATATATATGTGTTAGCATACGGTATTTGTCTTTCTCTTTCTGACTTACTTCACTCTGTATGACAGACTCTAGGTCTATCCACCTCATTACAAATAGCTCAGTTTCGTTTCTTTTTATGGCTGAGTAATATTCCATTGTATATATGTGCCACATCTTCTTTATCCATTCATCCGATGATGGACACTTAGGTTGTTTCCATCTCCGGGCTATTGTGAATAGAGCTGCAATGAACATTTTGGTACATGTCTCTTTTTGAATTATGGTTTTCTCAGGGTATATGCCCAGTAGTGGGATTGCTGGGTCATATGGTAGTTCTATTTGTAGTTTTTTAAGGAACCTCCATACCGTTCTCCATAGTGGCTGTACCAATTCACATTCCCACCAGCAGTGCAAGAGGGTTCCCTTTTTTCCACACCTTCTCCAGCATTTATTGTTTCTAGATTTTTTGATGATGGCCATTCTGACTGGTGTGAGATGATATCTCATTGTAGTTTTGATTTGCATTTCTCTAAAGAGTAAAGATGTTAAGCATCCTTTCATGTGTTTGTTGGCAGTCTGTATATCTTCTGTGGAGAAACGTCTATTTAGGTCTTCTGCCCATTTTTGGATTGGGTTGTTTGTTTTTTTGTTATTGAGCTGCATGAGCTGCTTATAAATTTTGGAGATTAATCCTTTGTCAGTTGCTTCATTTGCAAATATTTTCTCCCATTCTGAGGGTTGTCTTTTGGTCTTGTTTATGGTTTCCTTTGCTGTGCCAAAGCTTTTAAGTTTCATTAGGTCCCATGTGTTTATTTTTGTCTTTATTTCCATTTCTCTAGGAGGTGGGTCAAAAAGGATCTTGCTGTGATTTATGTCATAGAGTGTTCTGCCTATGTTTTCCTCTAAGAGTTTGATAGTTTCTGGCCTTACATTTAGGTCTTTAATCCATTTTGAGCTTATTTTTGTGTATGGTGTTAGGGAGTGATCTAATCTCATACTTTTACATGTCCCTGTCCAGTTTTCCCAGCACCACTTATTGAAGAGACTGTCCTTTCTCCACTGTACATTTCTGCCTGCTTTATCAAATATAAGGTGACCGTATGTCCGTGGGTTTATCTCTGGGCTTTCTATCCTGTTCCATTGATCTATCTTTCTGTTTTTGTGCCAGTACCACACTGTCTTGATTACTGTAGCTTTGTAGTATAGTCTGAAGTCAGGGAGCCTGATTCCTCCAGCTCCGTTTTTCGTTCTCAAGATTGCTTTGGCTATTCGGGGTCTTTTGTGTTTCCATACAAATTGTGAAATTTTTTGTTCTAGTTCTGTGAAAAATGCCAGTGGTAGTTTGATAGGGATTGCATTGAATCTGTAGATTGCTTTGGGTAGTAGAGTCATTTTCACAATGTTGATTCTTCCAATCCAAGAACATGGTACATCTTTCCATCTATTTGTATCATCTTTAATTTCTTTCATCAGTGTCTTATAATTTCCTGCATACAGGTCTTTTGTCTCCTTAGGTAGGTTTATTCCTAGATATTTTATTCTTTTTGTTGCAATGGTAAATGGGAGTGTTTCCTTGATTTCACTTTCAGATTTTTCATCATTAGTATATAGGAATGCCAGAGATTTCTGTGCATTAATTTTGTATCCTGCAACTTTACCAAATTCATTGATTAGCTCTAGTAGTTTTCTGGTAGCATCTTTAGGATTCTCTATGTATAGTATCATGTCATCTGCAAACAGTGACAGCTTTACTTCTTCTTTTCCGATTTGGATTCCTTTTATTTCCTTTTCTTCTCTGATTGCTGTGGCTAAAACTTCCAAAACTAGGTTGAATAAGAGTGGTGAGAGTGGGCAACCTTGTCTTGTTCCTGATCTCAGTGGAAATGGTTTCAGTTTTTCACCACTGAGGACAATGTTGGCTGTGGGTTTGTCATATATGGCCTTTATTATGTTGAGGAAAGTTCCCTCTATGCCTACTTTCTGCAGGGTTTTTATCATAAATGGGTGTTGAATTTTGTCAAAAGCTTTCTCTGCATCTATTGAGATGATCATATGGTTTTTCTCCTTCAATTTGTTAATATGGTGTATCACGTTGATTGATTTGCGTATATTGAAGAATCCTTGCATTCCTGGAATAAACCCCACTTGATCATGGTGTATGATCCTTTTAATGTGCTGTTGGATTCTGTTTGCTAGTATTTTGTTGAGGATTTTTGCATCTATGTTCATCAGTGATATTGGCCTGTAGTTTTCTTTCTTTGTGACATCCTTGTCTGGTTTTGGTATCAGGGTGATGGTGGCCTCGTAGAATGAGTTTGGGAGTGTTCCTCCCTCTGCTATATTTTGGAAGAGTTTGAGAAGGATAGGTGTTAGCTCTTCTCTAAATGCTTGATAGAATTCGCCTGTGAAACCATCTGGTCCTGGGCTTTTGTTTGTTGGAAGATTTTTTATCACAGTTTCAATTTCAGTGCTTGTGATTGGTCTGTTCATATTTTCTATTTCTTCCTGATTCAGTCTTGGCAGGTTGTGCATTTCTAAGAATTTGTCCATTTCTTCCAGGTTGTCCATTTTATTGGCATAGAGTTGCTTGTAATAATCTCTCATGATCTTCTGTATTTCTGCAGTGTCAGTTGTTACTTCTCCTTTTTCATTTCTAATTCTATTGATTTGAGTCTTCTCCCTTTTTTTCTTGATGAGTCTGGCTAATGGTTTATCAATTTTGTTTATCTTCTCAAAGAACCAGCTTTTAGTTTTATTGATCTTTGCTATCGTTTCCTTCATTTCTTTTTCATTTATTTCTGATCTGATTTTTATGATTTCTTTCCTTCTGCTAACTTTGGGATGTTTTTGTTCTTCTTTCTCTAATTGCTTTAGGTGCAAGGTTAGGTTGTTTATTCGAGATGTTTCCTGTTTCTTAAGCTGGGATTGTATTGCTATAAACTTCCCTCTTAGAACTGCTTTTGCTGCATCCCATAGGTTTTGGGTCGTCGTGTCTCCATTGTCATTTGTTTCTAGGTATTTTTTAATTTCCTCTTTGATTTCTTCAGTGATCACTTCGTTATTAAGTAGTGTATTGTTTAGCCTCCATGTGTTTGTATATTTTACAGCTCTTTTCCTGTAATTGATATCTAGTCTCATAGCATTGTGGTCAGAAAAGATACTTGATACAATTTCAATTTTCTTAAATTTACCAAGGCTTGATTTGTGACCCAAGATATGATCTATCCTGGAGAATGTTCCATGAGCACTTGAGAAAAATGTGTATTCTGTTGTTTTTGGATGGAATGTCCTATAAATATCAATTAAGTCCATCTTGTTTAATGTATCATTTAAAGCTTGTGTTTCCTTATTTATTTTCATTTTGGATGATCTGTCCATTGGTGAAAGTGGGGTGTTAAAGTCCCCTACTATGATTGTGTTACTGTCGATTTCTCCTTTTATGGCTGTTAGTATTTGCCTTATGTATTGAGGTGCTCCTACGTTTGGTGCATAATTATTTACAATTGTTATATCTTCTTCTTGGATCGATCCCTTGATCATTATGTAGTGTCCTTCTTTGTCTCTTCTAGTAGTCTTTATTTTAAAGTCTATTTTGTCTGATATGAGAATTGCTACTCCAGCTTTCTTTTGGTTTCCATTTGCATGGAATATCTTTTTCCATCCCCTCACTTTCAATCTGTATGTGTCTCTAGGTCTGAAGTGGGTCTCTTGTAGACAGCATATATATGGGTCTTGTTTTTGTATCCATTCAGCCAATCTGTGTCTTTTGGTGGGAGCATTTAGTCCATTTACATTTAAGGTAATTATTGATATGTATGTTCCTATTCCCATTTCCTTAATTGTTTTGGGTTCGTTATTGTAGGTCTTTTCCTTCTGTTGTGTTTCTTGCCTAGAGAAGTTCCTTTAGCATTTGTTGTAAAGCTGGTTTGGTGGTGCTGAACTCTCTCAGCTTTTGCTTGTCTGTAAAGGTTTTAATTTCTCCATCAAATCTGAATGAGGTCCTTGCTGGGTAGAGTAATCTTGGTTGCAGGTTTTTCTCCTTCATCACTTTAATTATGTCCTGCCACTCCCTTCTGGCTTGTAGAGTTTCTGCTGAGAGATCAGCTGTTAACCTGATGGGGATTCCCTTGTGTGTTATTTGTTGTTTTTCCCTTGCTGCTTTTAATATGATTTCTTTGTGTTTAATTTTTGACAGTTTGATTAATATGTGTCTTGGCGTATTTCTCCTTGGATTTATTCTGTATGGGACTCTCTGTGCCTCCTGGACTTGAGTAACTATTTCCTTTCCTATATTAGGGAGGTTTTCAACTATAATCTCTTCAAATATTTCCTCAGTCCCTTTCTTTTTCTCTTCTTCTTCTGGAACCCCTATAATTCGAATGTTGGTGTGTTTAATGTTGTCCCAGAGGTCTCTGAGACTGTCCTCTGTTCTTTTCATTCTTTTTTCTTTATTTTGCTCTGCATCAGTTATTTCCACTATTTTATCTTCCACCTCACTTATCCGTTCTTCTGCCTCAGTTATTCTGCTATGGATCCCATCTAGAGTATTTTTCATTTCATTTATTGTGTTTTTAATCGATGCTTGATTCATCTTTAGTTCTTCTAGGTCCTTGTTAACTGTTTCTTGCATTTTGTCTATTCTGTTTCCAAGATTTTGGATCTTGGAAATAGAATCTTGGATCATCTTTACTATCATTATTCTGAATTCTTTTTCAGGTAGACTGCCTATTTCCTCTTCATTTGTTAGGTCTGGTGGGTTTTTATCTTGCTCCTTCTCCTGCTGTGTGTTTTTCTGTCTTCTCATTTTGCTTATGTTACTGTGTTTGGGGTCTCCTTTTTGCAGGCTGCAGGTTCGTAGTTCCCGTTGTTTTTGCTGTCTGTCCCCAGTGGCTAAGGTTGGTTCAATGGGTTGTGTAGGCTTCCTGGTGGAGGGGACTGGTGCCTGTGTTCTGGTGGATGAGGCTGGATCTTGTCTTTCTGGTGGACAGGTCCACGTCTGGTGGTGTATTTTGGGGTGTCTGTGGACTTTTTATGATTTTAGGCAGCCTCTCTGCTGATGGGTGGGGCTGTGTTCCTGTCTTGCTAGTTGTTTGGCATAGGGTGTCCAGCACTGTAGCTTGCTGGTCGTTGAGTGAAGCTGGGTGCTGGTGTTGAGATGGAGATCTCTGGAAGATTTTCGCCGTTTGATATTATGTGGAGCTGGGAGGTCTCTTGTGGACCAGTGTCCTGAAGTTGGCTCTCCCACCTCAGAGGCACAGCACTGACTCCTGGCTCCACAATTTGGGATGATTTGCTGTCTATTCATGTATTCCACAGATGCAGGGTACATCAAGTTGATTGTGGAGCTTTAATCCGCTGCTTCTGAGGCTGCTGGGAGAGATTTCCCTTTCTCTTCTTTGTTCTCACAGCTCCCGGGTCTCAGCTTTGGATTTGGCCCCGCCTCTCCGTGTAGGTCGCAGGAGGGCATCTGTTCTTCGCTCAGACAGGACAGGGTTAAAGGAGCAGCCGCTTCGGGGACTCTGGCTCACTCAGGCCCAAGATCTGGGTAGGGCAAAGCAGAGAGATTCCCGCACAGAGGATCGGTGCCGACCGGCACTCACTAGCCCGAGAGGCTTGTCTGCTCGCCTGCCGGGGTGGGCGGCGCTGGAAGCTGAGGCTCGGGCTTCGGTCAGAGCGCAGGGAGGGGACTGGGGCTGGCGGCGAGAACTCAGCCTGAAGGGGGCTAATGCGCCACAACTAGCCGGGAGGGAGTCCGGGAAATCTCTCGGTTTGTGCTTTAAATGTTATGCTTTGGAACACTTTTCTCAGCCTAAGATGACATAAATATTTATACATTTTCATTACCATTTATATAATTTTATTTTGCCATCAAATCTTTAATTCATCAAATTCTTTAATTTTGGTGTGGGACATCACGTAGGTGTCACATTTAGTTTTCCTTTTTTTTTTTAAACAGTTACCGTGATATCAAATTGAATGATGTAACTCATACCCACTGTATTGAAATGTCATCATTATTATGTACTAAAAGATTTCATCTACTTGTATCTGTTTCTAGGATTTTGGTTTGTTCTCTTGACCTGACAGTTGGCAGGGATTTAAGGTGGGCTCTACTGCCCAGGTGAGCAGGGGTGGATCGGTGCATCCCAGGCTTTGGGTGGGGGGTGCAGTGGAGTTGGTCTGGGCCCCTCATCTCAGCTTCATCTGGGGCAGCACCTTGGCTTGGCAGTTAGGACTCAACAGCTTTGCCTAAAAATCTTGTTGTGCCTTAATCACAGCTAATTTACAAATTGCTTTCTTATTTAAAAAAAAAAGTTGATTATATTCTTTTGGCTTTGCTCCTTGGTTTATTCTTCCTTAGTATTTTTTAAAACGTATGCCTTAAGTTGGGGAAAACTGACAATTTTGCAATATTTAGTATGATAATTCTCCCATCTGGGAATAGGGTATGTTTATTCAAGTCTGTCTATGATCCTATAAACTAGTTTTTGTCTACTTGCATCCTGCATAATTTTGCTTCTGTGCTTTAAGTAATTTGTCATTGTCATTACTGTAGACTTAATGCTTGGAATCTTTTGTTACGTTTTCCTTACTCTTTATTGCTGGAATGTGGGAAAGTTATTGATTTTTGTATATCTTAAACAATCACCTTCATAAACTTTCTCATTATTTTTAAGTACTTTAAAAAAAATGGAGTCTATTGAATTTTCCAGGTAGCAATCATAAATATTTTCTACAAATAGTAATTTTGCTTCTTCCTCTTCAGTATTATATTTATTTTATTTTCTTGTCTAATTGCATTGTCTGGGACTTGTAGAACAGTGTTAAAATATTGGTGAATAAATGGCAAAATGTGGACTTCCCTGTCTTCTTATTCTCTGTGGAAATGCGTGATAATTGGTTTGAGAGATTTTATTTTTTAATCATGTTACATGCTGCATAAATGTATTTTACTTTGAGTTTTTCTTTGGCATTAAAGTTAAATTTGATTAACTATATTATCATGGTCTTTAGAGATAATCATATGTTTTTCTCCCTTAAGTTATTAATATATTCACTCAATAATTTATGCCACAGATACTTATTGAGCACTTACTATGTTCCAGGCATTGTTTTCTGGGCTGGGGATACACCAGTGATTGTTCCTACAGTTCCTGCACATGAGGACCTTGTGTTTTACATTCTTGAACCTCAGTAGATTTTCTAATATTGAGCTCTCCTTGCCTTCCTGCAGTTGATCTTATTTGACTATGGTTTGCTAATTATTCTTATGCAATGCTAGATTTAGTTGTTTTATTTAGGATTTTGGCATTCAGTATTCATATACGAGTGCATCTGAATTTTTTTCTTCTGCTAAGCTTGTCACATTTTGATAACGCTGTAAAATGAAATGTCCGTTTTCTTCTTTTTCTGTGCAATGGTGAGGTAAGGAATTACTTGTTCTTTGAAGGTTCGAAACGACTTTTCCAGGACATTTTTTGGAGGTAGTTCGTTGACAGCTTTCCCAAGTTTTTCAGTGATCATTGGACTATTTATGTTTTCTATCTTTTCCTGAGTCATTTTAGTTACCTGTTTTAAAGAAAAGCATTAATTTTGTGGTGATTTTAAAATATAATAGAATCTTTTTTGAGTATATACATGTATCTCCTTTGTCAGCCTAATTTGCATTTCTCTCTTTTCTCACCTGGACTAGCTTTGCTAGAGGGTTTCCTTCCCCCCACACCTAATCAGCTTTTAGGTTTAATCTATTTTTATAAAAATTTCTTTCTTGTTAGCTCTTGATTGGTGCATTTTTTTTCCTATTTGTAGTAAATTCTGCTTCTTTAACTTTTAAATTCCTTTCTCCTGATTTCCTTGGGTTTATTTTGTTCTTTTCCTAGCTTCGAGTCTTCCATGTTGTCTCAATATTAGGATGTTAGGCTCTGCCATGGTAACACCTGAGCTTTGGAACCTCAGTGGCTTAACATAGCAATAGTTTCTTTTAAGCTCATGTGACATGTCATGGGAGTCAGGGGACTTTCCAGGACATTTCTCCATGCATGATTCAGTGATCCACCCCCAATCTCAATATGTGGCTTTCAGTCTCTACTAAAGGTGAAGGGAGGATGTAGAGATGGCATCCTGGCTCTTACATACCTCGACCTGGAATTGACAGATATCACCTTTGTTTACATCTCATTAGCTTGAACTAGTCACAAAGTTCCCCTAGATATGACTGGAGGAAGGGAACCTCTGCCTCAGGTGAATAACCAAGAGTATATCTCTCTCCTCTCCCACTGCCTGTCTTTGAAATCCTCCTTGAACACCTGCTCACTCTGGTCCCCTCTGGCTGCTCTCTCCTTCCGTGTGCAGCTATGAGAAAGGTCATTCTTTTTTTTTTTTTTTTTGCGGTACCCGGGCCTCTCACTGTTGTGGCCTCTCCCGTTGTGGAGCACAGGCTCCGGACGCGCAGGCTCAGTGACCATGGCTCACGGGCCCAGCCCCTCTGCGGCATGTGGGATCTTCCCAGACCGGGGCACGAACCCATGTCCTCTGCATCGGCAGGCGGACTCTCAACCACTGCGCCACCAGGGAAGCCCCGAGAAAGGTCATTCTTTGTCTCCATCATAGGAGGGTGGCTGTAGATTCTCACGGTGTCCAGGAATCTGTCAGGTCCTTCAGAGAGGAGCGTCTTTAGGATAACGAAGTTTTCTCTTGCTGATACCTACCATCTCTCATGTCAGAATTTGTGTGTGTGTGTGTGTGTGTGTGTGTGTGTGTATGTATGTATGTATGTATGTATATATATAGAAAAAATTTAAAGCCTTTTTACAGTGGGGAGAGGAACCATGAGAACAGAATTTCTCATCCTGTCACACTGGAATGACACCTAATGTATGGGCTGATTGCCAGGATTAAATAGGATAATAAATAGAATATCCTCAGCCTAACCCCTGTAAGCACTCAATACATTATAGTTATTACCACGATCCCCTGCTGGGCTGAAAGCCTCTTTGACATGAGACACTTGTTCGGGCCTTATTTATATTCTTAAGCACCTGAAAATTACAAGTTGAAATTGATACCCATTTGTCTTGTTTTCCCAAATCAAACCCAGTTTTTCTGTGTTTAGTGGCAAACATGAAACATCTTGAGATATTAATAATACTGGTGGCCTCACTCATTTAAAACTCACTGTGTCTACTAGTTATTGTATTCCTCAGGATGGTCCATGTTATGCTGCTGTAACAAAAACCCTCAAGATCTCGGCAGCTTAGGCTCTGGCCAGTCGGGGCTGGGGGTGGCCCCTCAAGGACCCAGGCTCTGTTCCACGTGCACCTCTGTGATGGTAGTGGGTGAGTGAATGAAGATGTGGTGAATCATACATTGGCTCCTAAGGTTCCTTCTGGAAGTGACACAGGTCACTTCTGCTCACATTCATTGGCCAGAGCAAATCACACACCCCATGCCACTTGAGCTGGGGCAGGGAAATGCAGTACCTCATGGATTCGGAAGAGCAGAACCACAAAAGCCACAGCTCTGTCCCCTGTCGCCAAGGACTGGGCTGTGTCCTTTATAGGCATTATTTTTATTGGCTCATGGCAACATGGATAGGCATTGGGTGCTCTTTGTAGCTCCATTTTGCAGAAGTAGACTAAGAAAGGGGCAGACCATATCTGGGCTGCATCCTAAGTAGGTCAAGTACAGGCAAATGTTCCCCCTGGTCCGCTGTCTCCTGAGGGTGGATCTTAACAGCCTCAGTGTCCTTCCAGTTACTTCAGTTTAGGTGGTTCTGGAAATGCTAATGAACCGCTCTTGACATGAATAAAAATAAAACTGTCACATTCATTTAAGGTAATCGAGTGTCTTGTAGGTAGCCAACCACAAAGAGCATATAATGAAAATCTGCCAATAGAAAATTCTTCACTTTGTTTCCTGACTGCAGTTTCACCAGAAAGGGTAAGAAGAGTACCCTTTGAAAGTACTTTTTTTTTTTTTAAGCTCTATGTTGAAAGAAAAGCAGTTTCTATATCTGCAAAAGCCCCTACAGACTCCTACATAACTAATAAACCAAACAGGGACCTTTACAAAATAAGGAATATGGAAAGCGGGCAGAGCTTTTAGCTGTTTGCTTATGGGCACTGTTGGGATTGCTGCCCTTGGTTGAGTTTTCATAGCTGCTCTGGGTTGAGTGTGTCCTCCAACAGACACTTCCATGTACTTTGCAGATATTCCTGTTTCAGCCTCACAGCGCCACTGCAGAGTAGGTTCTGATCTGTCCTCCGTTGTCTGTGCAAATCTCTGAGCAGGTGAGTACGTGTTGCTGCTGGGTGCATAGTTGGTAAGAGAAGGACAGTTGTTAAGATTTGCTCCCAGATCTGCTGGCTCTGACACCCATGTTCTTTATCGTTGTACTTTAATGATTCTGCAGGAGGGAAAAAAGTGGAAAACTTTCAATGCCTAATGTTAGTGGGATGATTAAGTAAATTCTGGCACATCTCTGCAGTTGTAACAATCTTAGTGTTTTCCTAACATTCAATAAAATTTAAGAGCTTTTGAGAAATGTTTAAGATAAGGAAACAGGGTACAGAAGTGCATACATAGTTGAGACTGTACACTATTTTTTTAAAGAAGGACATAGAACACACTGGAAGGAAATCTGGAAGGACTGGACGGTTCAGCATGTAGTGTTTACCTTTGGGTAGGATTAGGAGTGATTTGGTTTCTTGCTGCTGGTACTTTCTAAAAATTTCCAAATTCTTTAAAATGAACATTAAAAAAACCAAAACAGAACCAAACTCTTCCAGGACTCAAAACAAAGAGGGCAAATGTAAAATGTAGCTGGAAATTCTCATACTGATGTTTTAAGTTTGGGGCCCTGAAAGGTCTGATTAGAAATATGTTTGAAGTTCTCCTGAACCTTAGTTTCAAACATGGGAAACTTCTTATCGTCACGCTCTGGAAAGGACATGATGTCAGATCTCATTTTACAGAATAAAATAGTCTGCTCTTAGGAAGTGATCGGCTAGGAGCCTTTGAGGGTGGCTAATTTCCAAGACACATCACATTTTGAAATTGTCTGCGTGACTTGGAGCGGAGGACCAGTGGTTCCCCGTGACCTGTTAGGGTTCTCTGGTTGCAGCAGTAGAAAGAGCTAATTTAAGCCAAAATGGAGATTTGGGAAGGATGGGGGTGGCTCAGAAAATCAAAGGAGTGACCAGGTGCAGGGCGATAGGACAGCTCTTCAGAGGCTACCTTCGAAAGGGTTACTTCCCTGCAAATGAACTTATTTATCAAACAGAAACAGACTCACAGACATGGAAAACAAACTGACGGTTACCAAAGGGAAGTGGGGGGAGGGATATATTAGGAATTTGGTTGTAACAGATACACACGACTATATGTAAAGTAGATGCCCAACAAGGACCCACTGTATAGCACAGGGAACTCTACTCAGTGCTCTGTCATGACCCATATGGGAAAAGAATCTGAAAAAGAATATATATATATATATACACACACACACACACATACACATATATATAATATTATATATATGTGTATCACTGAATCACTTTGCTGTACACCGGAAACTAACGCAACATTGTAAATCAACTAGACTTCAATAAAAAAATAAATTTAAAAAGTTAGAGAAAAAAGGGTTACTTCCCAGTTGTTTTCTGTCATTGGGCCACTCAGGATTCCATTGCAGAAGAGAGTCTGATTGGCTTGGTTTGGGTCATGTGACCTGGCCAACCCTTTGGGACAGTGGGAGGGTAGAGAGTTGACTAGATTGCATGCCCACACAGACTGCAAGTGGGGAGAAGCAGTTCCCAAAAGGAAAATTAGAGGCTTCTGCCCAAAGGACCAAGACGGATGGTTGACCAGACCCTAATCAATGACATCAAAGACTCTACCTTGGTCACTTTGCCAGGGATCTGTGACCTTTGCAGTGACCTAGAGAGCATGTTTCCTGGTATTCCGAGGTCATTCCTCACCCCTCCATATCCAGTCAGTTCCTGCAAATCTCTCTCTGAATTATAATTTATCTATCAGTATATCTGCTATTTCATCTCTGATTCTTCATTGTCATCTATGTCCCTACCCTTGACTATTGCGGTGTCCTCCTTATTTGTATATCTCTTCTCTCTGGCTTCCTGCAGCACAGGGCATATGATGTTTTTGAATACATGGACAGAAGAATGTCCTTTTCCTTCTTTATCAAGTTTTGTTCTGTGGGAAAAAAATCCTTGGACTGTGAAGAATGTGGCACAGTGTCGATTCTTCTTAGGAACTTACAGTCTATATTTCTATTTAAGGCTCTCCAGTTCTGTAGTAAAGAAAACTGTTGATCATTTGTGTCACCTAGAATGCTTTTAATTATAGTAACAGATGTCAATCCAGAGAGACTTAAACAATAAGGAGACTGTTTCAGGTGACAGGGCGTCCAAAGGTAGGGCGAGTCCAGGGCCCTGTGATCTGGGCCCCTGCTGTCTTTCTCGCCATTTCTCTTTGCTTTGCCTTCATCTGTGTCTTGGCCTTTTCCTCAGACTGGCTTTTTTCATGGTCACAATATAGCTGCTAGCAGCAACTGAGGTACTTTGTTTTCATGCTTATAAACCCACAAAGGACAAGGGAGAGAGATGCTTTGCTAAAACTGCTGCATGAGCTTTAGAATAAAATAGAAGGAAGTTTTAAATCTGAGTAGAATATGATGAGAGATTATATTAGAATAACAATGGCACATGCCCATTCCTGCCATTCTAAGGAGAATAAGTCATAAAAAGTTCTTGAGTGTGATAAAAAGGTATGAAAAATGAAAGAAACTCTAAACTGTCATTACTTTCAGATATGATTGTTTATGTAAGAAACCCCACAACCCTGCAAATAAATAATTAGAATTATTAAGAGTTTGTCAAGTTTGCTCCATTCAAAAGAAAAGGGTGAACATATTCATATCAAATACAGTAAACTTCAGATCCAGGAAAATTACAGCAATGGGGAAAGATATCAATATTACATGACAATAAGAGGTTCAGCTCATCAAAAAGACATAATAATCCTAAATGAGAACAGAAGTTCAAAATACATGCAGCAAGAAGTGATAGATTGAAAAGAGAAGTAGACAAATCCACAGTTATAGGTGGGGACCCAAAAGCTCTTCTCTGGTATTGATAGAATTAGTAGACAGAAAATCAACAAGGATATAGAAGAATTAATAACAGTATAAACTAACTGGATCTATTTGGCATTTATAGAACACTTTTCCAAACAGCAAGATGATGCATATTCTTTTCAAGTGCCCCTGAAACATTTACCAAGGTTGACCATATCATGGGTCATAAAATAAATCTTAAATTTAAAAATTTGAAATCATGCAAAGTATGTTCTCTGGCCATAATGGAATTCAACTAGAAATCAATGACAGAAAGATAACTAGAAGATCCCAGTGTTACACAATATGCTTATAAGTTATCCATGGGCCAAAGAGGATAGTTCATGGGAAATTAAAAAATATTTTGAATGAAACTGAAACTATAACATCAAAATTTTGTAAGATACAGCTAAAGGTTAGAGGGACATTAATAGCATTAAATGCTTAATTAGAAAAGAAGAACAGTCTCAAATCAATAATCTAAGCTCTCACCTTAAGAAAATAGAAAAATAAAAAATAAACCCAAACTAAACAGAAAGAAGTGATAAAGAGGTGAATGAGAATCAATGAAATAGAAAACAGCAAAACAGTAGAGAGGATACATGAAACCAAAAGCTGATGTTCTGAAAAGATTAATAAAGTTGATCTCGCGAAACTAAGGAAAAAGATGAGAAGACACAGATGACTAATATCAGGAATAAAAGAGAAGATATCACTGCAGCTCTGACAAGTTATTAAAAGGATTAAAAAATACTACAAATAACTCTGCACCTAAATTGGACAACGTAGATAAAATGTACCAATTCCTTGAAAACCACAAATTACCAAAACTCACCAAAGAAGAGTCAATATAACTGGAATTGTCTTATATCTATAAAGAAATTGCGTTCTTTCCAAAAACAAAATGCCAGGTCCAGATGGTTTCATTGGTGATTTCTACAAAACACTGAACAGGAATAAATCTAAGAAAATATGTGCAGAGTCAGTATGCTGAAAACTTGAAAACAATGATGAAATGAAGACCTAAATGGGGAGACAGATCATATTCAAGATTGCAAGACTCAATCTAGTTATGATGTCAGTTCTCTTTATATTAATCTATAGGTTTAATGCAATTCCAATAGAAATTTCAGCAAGATATTTTTGTAGATACAGAGAAGCTGACACTAAAATTTGCAGGGAAAGGCAAAGGAACTAGAGTATCAGAAACACTTTTGAAAAAGAGGAATATTTTTGGAGGGATCATACTACCCAATTTTAATAATTACTGTAAAGCTACTCTGATCAACACAGAGTGGTAATGACAGAGACATCACTTAGATCAGCTGAACAGAATAGAGAGTTCAGAAAAGGACTCACAAATATGGTCAATTGATTTTGGACAAAGATGCAGAGACAATTCAATGAAGAAAGGATTGACTTTTCAACAAATGGCGTTGGAACGATTGGATGTGTTCTTTTGTGTCTGGCTCCTTCTCTCAACATATCATTTGTGAGATTCATTCACGTTGTAATAAGTATCAGTAGCTTATTCGTTTTTCCTCCTCTTTAGTATTTAGTATATTCAGATATACCCACAATTTGTTTATCCATTCACCTACTAGTGAACATTTGGGCTTTTTCCAGTTTTTAGGTTTTTTTTTTTTTTTTTTAATGTGCTCTGAACATTCTTGTGCAAGTCTTTTTGTGAACATAGGCTTGTTTCTTTGGATACGTACCCAGGAGTGTAATTGCTGGTCAATTTTATAAGAAACTGTCAAACGGTTTTCCAAAGTGCTTGTGTCATTTTCACTCCCACCAGTTATGTGTAAGAGTCTATTTCCTCCATACTTGTGACAGTACTTGGCATTGTCTGTCCTTTTGATCTTTGTCACTCCAGTGGGTGTGTGGCTTTAATTTGCATTTTCCATAACAACTAAAGATGTTGAACACCTTTTCATGAGTTTATTGGGTATTCAGATCTCTTCTTTTGTGAAATGTATATACAATCTTTTGCTCATACTTAAATTAGATTTTGTGTATCTTCATTATTGATTTGTAGGGGTTCTTTATATATTTTGGAGAGAACTTCTTTGTTATATTATTACCAGTACTTTCTGCCAGTTGTTGGCCTTTTCACTTTCTTGATGTCTTTTGAGGAACAGAAGTTTTTAATTTTGATAAAATCCAAATTTTCTTTTATGGTTAGTAGTTTTTGTACCTTGTTGAAGAAATCATTGCCTACCCCATAGAAGAAAATATTCTTCTATATTTTCTTCTAGAGGTTTATCATTTTACCTTTTACATTTAGGTCTAAAATTCACCTTACATAGGTATGTGAGTATGTTGTAACATAGGGGTCAATTTCATCTTTTTTCTAGATGAATAGCCCGTTTTCTCCAGCACCATTTATTAAAAAGCCCATCCTTTCCCCATTACATTGCAGTGTTCTCCTCGTCATAAATCAGTTGATAGTACATGTGGGTCTGTTTCTGGACTATATTTCTGTTGCATTTTACCCATCTTTTTAATGTTTTAAATATTCTTTTGTAACTACTCAATATCTAGGAACACATTTTAAAAACCACAACTAAAGACGAAAAAAGTTACTGGTTATAATAGGTGGAGACTATTTCATTAGGATTTACACAAGATTGTATATCAACTATACTTCAAAAAAATGAATTTAAAACTTAAAAATCATTCTTAGATTGTGGGCCATACAAAAACAGGCGACGAGCTGGATTTGCCTACAGGCCATAGTTGGCTGACCCTGCAGTAGGTTGTCATTGACTTCCCTTGGCCTGGGAGGGAGAGTGGTGACACCCCTTCAGGTACCTGGGTTCAAACTTCTGTGCCTCAGGGAGTTCAATGCCAGCAGGTCTATGGAGCCACCAGTAAGGCCATACTCTATTTAATAAACCATTACTGTTAATTATTCAGAAATTATTCAGAAAGAAACCAAAGTCTAGAATGCAAGTCATTTGCAAACCAGGATAGAGTCGTCTCCTCACTTTAGGCCCTGAGTAGAAGTGATGAAAGCTGAACAAAGACAACTGTGTATAGCAGTAGAGCCAGAAAGAAGATACCCTGGAAAATGACATTTGGTTCCCTGGCTGCCCTCCTTGCCTGGGGACTCCATCATCTTTCTCTTCCCAAGGCACATATCTGACGCTGAGGCTGGACTCGGGTAATTAAATGTTAAGTGTGTGAAAGAGGCAGTTGTTCTGCTGCACAAGTTGACGGCAAGGCCAACGAGAAGTGTTGGATCTATCCTGTTTTCTTAAAATAGCAAGATGGTGATAGTACTGGGGAGACCTTTTTCCTTCTCTGCTGCGCTGCACAGATAGATTCTGCTTTTCTAGCTTCTTTCATCCACATAGTCTCATAACTCAGAAATCTGCTGTGGTTAAATACCAACTTAGTGTAGACTCTCTAATTATAATGTTCTGTCTGGCACTCTTGACATTGGAGATCAGCAACAGCTGGTTTCTTGGGAGGGCATGAGAATCTCAGGTTCCTTTAATACTTCTAATCACCTTGCAAACCATTGAACCCTCTTGAAGTATTTCCCCGTGAGATTTTTTTTTTTAATTTATTTTTGGCTGCGTTGGGTCTTCGTTGCTGCGCAGGGACTTTCTCTAGTTGCAGCGAGCGGGGGCTACTCTTCGTTGCGGTGCACAGGCTTCTCATTGTGGTGGCTTCTCTTGTTGCAGAGCATGGGCTCTAGGCGCGTGGGCTTCAGTAGTTGTGACTTGCGGGCTCAGTAGTTCTGGCTCACGGGCTCTAGAGCACAGGCTCAGTAGTTGTGGCGCATGGGCTTAGTTGCTCTGTGGCATGTGGGATCTTCCTGGACCAGGGCTCGAACCCGTGTCCCCTGCACTGGCAGGTGGATTCTTAACCACTGCGCCACCAGAGAAGTCCCTCCCCGTGAGCTTTGTGCCTGTATCTGAGGCGGTAAACCCTGCTGTTGGAAGTGACTCAACAAGGCAGGTTGGTACTCTTACGAATTCTTTACCATCCAACTTGAATGGGCCCCCGTTGCTGCCTCTGAATCCTGCTGTTTGTCGGATCAGCTCGTTCTGTCCTTCACCAAAACAATAGTACTTCCCTTTCCTACTTTCCTCAACCGTCCTCATCCCCAGCCCTTTCCCTCACCACGACTAACCTCACCTTCTACTTCCTATAGGAAACTGAAGCTCTGCCAGATGGATGGGATGGCCTTAACTTTCCACTGTGAAGTCCAAAGACCACCTCTCTGTATTCTCTCTTCCTTCTCACCTTTTCCAATAGAGGAGGAATCCTTTTTCTCTTCTTTCTATCCTTCCATCTGTGCTGTGGGTCTCATCTCCTCCTGAACTTTATTATGTTAGGAGGTCTCCCTTCTTTCTCATGTATATTCAACTACTTTTTCAAACAGTTCCTTCCATCAAGATGTGAAGGTGTTCAGTCCTTTCCATCTCAGCAACAAAACCTCCCTTGACACTCCCACACCCTGACTTACCTCTCCTCTTTTATAGCCGGACTTTTTGGAAAGGCGTCTATTCACAACCTCCATTTCTTTGCCTCTTCTTTTTTTTTTGTACATTTTTTTTTATTGAAGTGTAGCTGATTTACAATGTTGTGTTAATTTCTGGTGTACAGCGAAGTGACTCAGTTATACACATATATATGTTATTTTTTCATATTCTTTTCCATTATGGTTTGTCACAGGACATTGGATATAGTTCCCTGTGCTCTACAGTAGGACCTTGTTGTTTATCCATTCTACATGTAATAGTTTGCATCTACCAACCCCAAAATCCCAGTCCATCCCTCTCCTTCCCCTCCTACCCCTTGGCAACCACAAGTCTGTTCTCTACGTCTGAGTCTGTTTCCGTTTTGCTGATAGGTTCATTTGTGCCATATTATAGATTCCACATATAAGTGGTATCATGTGGTATTTGTCTTTCTCTTTCTGACTTATTTCACTTAGTATGATCATCTCTACTTGCATCCATGTTGCTGCAAATGTCGTTGCCTCCTCTTCACTCTCTGTTCCCCCCTGCCTGGCTTCTGGTCCTCTTCCTTACCCACATCCCTCTGCCTGAACTCAGTAAGGTACCAAAAAGGTACCAGACTCCATATTGCTAAATCCACTGGACATCTCTTGAGTCTTTACTATTTAACGTTTCAGCAGCCTTGGTTGATCACCTTTTCTTTTCTTTCTTTAAAAAAATTTATTTATTTATTTTTGGCTGCATTGGGTCTTCGTTGCTGCACGCGGGCTTTCTCTAGTTGCGGCGAGCGGGGGCTACTCCTCGCTGCGGTGAGTGGGCTTCTCATTGCGGTGGCTTCTCTTGTTGTGGAACACGGGCTCTAGGTGCACGGGCTTCAGTAGTTCTGGCGCGTGGGCTTAGCTGCTCCGCGGCATGTGGAATCTTCCCTGACCAGGGCTCAAACCAGTGTCACCTGCATTGGCAGGTCAATTCTTAACCACTATGCCACCAGGGAAGTCCCTGATCACCTTTTCTTGAAGTGCTTTTTTCTCTCCCTTGGCCTCAGTGATACTATATTCTGCCGGGATTCTTCCTGTTTTTCTGGTCATTCCTTATCTGTCTCCATTGCAGGAAATAATGGATTTCCTCACGCATCATTCTACAGTCCCTGCCTATGCAATTTCCTTCATGCCCTTGGCTTCAGTGACCACTCTGTGCAGGTGACTGAATGCTCATAAGCCCTCTTGGAGCTGCTTTTGGTAGAGCCCCAGGTCCTTAATACACCATGGAAAAGAGTTTGAAATTTTCTGTGAAAAAGTAATATGGTTTTACTGACATTTTAAAAAGATTATTCTTCCTGCTGTGTGCACAAGTACATAGTCGAGAGGCAAGAGTGGAAGCAGGGAAACCTCTTAGGAGGCTAATATCCAGAAAAGAAGTCATGGGGGCCTCCAGTTAGATGTTCAAATGTGCCTTAAACTCAACATTTCCAAGGCCTAATTCAAGATCTTCTACCCAGGCTTCCTTACTGTTGTGTCTGCGGTCAACACCCATCCAGTTGGATGAGTTAGAAACACTGACCCCCACCTGTCTTAGTCTGTTCTGACTACTGTAACAAAATACCATAGACTGGAGATCTTATAAACCATAGAAATTTATTTCTCATAGTTATGGAGGCTGGAAGTCCAAGATCAAGGTAGCAGTATGGTCTGGTTCTGGTGGGAACCCTTTTCCTGGTTCAGAGCTGGCACCTTCTTGCTGTGTTCTCACATAGTGGAAGGAGCTAGGAGGTCTCTCTGGAGCTTCTCTTATAAGAACATTTATGTCATGCATGAAGGCTCCACCTCCTAGTATCACCATCTTTGAGAGTTAGTATTTCAACATATGAATTTTAGGGGGACACAGACATTCAGACCATAGCATCACCTTTTCCTTCCAATTCTGGCCCTCTTCTATTCTGTTTCTTACATAGTAGCTTGAGTCTTCACAAGGCAGATCTGATGTTATCCCCAAAATGATTCCTTTCAGTGCTTTCCCATTGTTCTGAGGATAATGAACCCCATGTAAGGTTCTTCACGGTCTGGCCTTGATGTACCTACCTGACCTCCGTTCCTACCCGCTTCCTTTTGCTTCTGCACTGCTCTGTCTTCTGCCTGAGTCACTCTCTGCCACCCTGACTGCCGTTGCCTGCGTATCTCCTCTTCTTCCAGAATCTTGGCTGAAGTGTCCCTTTTGGTGAAGATTTCCCAGAGCACTTGACCCCAGTTTAGGTCAGATTCTCTTATTTCATGTTCCTGTAGAATCAGATTTCTTTCCCTTTGATAGGCTAATCTTAGTTTTAAAATATATGTTCACTTATAGAGTCTTTTGATTACTATTTTTTAATGACACGAGGAACTGTGTTCATAGGAGTTCTCCAGAGAAACAAAACCAATAGTATGTATGTATGTAGACAAGAGAGAGATTTATTTTAAGGAATTGGCTTACGTGATTATGGGATCTGGTAAGTCTGAAATCTGTGGGGCAGGCGAGTAGGCTGGAGAACCAGGGAAGAGTTGATGTTGCCATCTGGAGTCTGAAGACTGTCTGGGGGCAGAATTCATTCTTTCTCAGAGGTCCTCAGTGTTTTCTGTAAAGGCCCTCAACTGATTGGAGGTGGTCCACTCACACTATGGAGGGTGCTGGGGACTGGATGTTTGTGTCCTCCCAAAGTTCTTTTGTTGAAACCTATTTTCCAACGTGGTGGTCTTTGAAATTGGGGCCTTTGGGAGGTGATTAGGTCATGAGGGTGGAGCCCTCATGAATGGGATGAGTGCCCTTTTATAAAAAGAGCCCCCAGAGAGATCCTTCTCCCCTTCTGCCATGTGAGGACACAGCGAAAAGACAGCTGAACCAGGAAGTGGGCCCTCACCAGACATGGACTATACCAACACCTTGATCTTGGACTTCCCAGCCTCCAGAACCTTGAGAGATAAATTTCTGTTGTTTATAAGCCACCTAGTTCATGCTATTCTGTTATAGCTGCCCAAGTGGACCTAGAGGGTAATCTGCTCTGCTCCAAGTCTACTGATTTAAATGTTATTCATATCTAAAAAATACCTTCACAGCAACATCTAGACTGATGTTTGACCCAAAACTTGGTGCTATAGCCAAGCCAGGTAGCCACATAAAATTAACCCTCACAGGGACCATGTATGTTTGAGCCCATCATTGCATCCTCAGTGTCTATCACAGTGCGTGATATGTAGAAGGCACTCAATAAATATTGATTATGTGGCTTTGGGAGTGTTAGGTTTCTAGATTTTCTACCTGCAGCCAATGCCAATGGGAGTAATGCATCTTGCGGCTGCATGCACTGTTCTTTAGCGTCATTCTTTGTGTTCGTTCTAAAGTATATTTAATTATTTATTTATTTATTTTTGGCTGCATTGGGTCTTCATTGCTGCACGCAGGCTTTCTCTAGTTGCAGCGAGCAGGGGCTACTCCTTGCTGTGGTGCGTGGGCTTCTCATTGCGGTGGCTTCTCGTTGCAGAGCACAGGCTAGCTCTAAGCACGTGGGCTTCGGGAGTTGTGGCATGCAGGCTTCAGTAGTTGTGGCACGTGGGCTTCAGTAGTTGTGGCTCGCGGGCTGTAGAGTGCAGGCTCAGTAGTTGTGGTGCACGGGCTTAGTTGCTCTGCGGCATGTGGGATCTTCCTGGACCAGGGCTCGAACCTGTGTACCCTGCATTGGCAGGCGGACTCTTTTTTTTTTTTAACATCTTTATTGTAGTATAATTGCTTTACAGTGGTGTTTTAGTTTCTGCTTTATAACAGAGTGAATCAGCTATACATATACATATGTCCCCATATCTCTTCCCTCTTGCGTCTCCCTCCCTCCCACCTTCCCTATCCCACACCTCTAGGTGGTCACAAAGCACCGAGCTGATCTCCCTGTGCTATGCGGCTGCTTCCCACTAGCTATCTATTTTACGTTTGGTAGTGTATATATGTCCATGCCACTCTCTCACTTTGTCCCAGCTTACTCTTCCCCCTCCCCATGTTCTCAAGTCCATTCTCTACGTCTGCGTCTTTATTCCTGTCCTGGCAGGCGGATTCTTTTTTTTTTTTTTTGTGGTACGCGGGCCTCTCACTGCTGTGGCCTCTCCCGTTACGGAGCACAGGCTCCGGACGCGCAGGCCCAGCAGCCATGGCCCACGGGCCCAGCCGCTCCGCGGCATATGGGATCCTCCCAGACTGGGGCACGAACCCGTATCCCCTGCATCGGCAGGCGGACTCTCAACCACTGCGCCACCAGGGAGGCCCTGGCAGGCGGATTCTTAACCACGGCATCTTTATTCCTGTCCTGGCAGGCGGATTCTTAACCACTGCATCTTTATTCCTGTCCTGGCAGGCGGATTCTTAACCACTACGTCACCGGGGAAGTCCTAAAGTATATTATTGATAAACACTTTTCTGGTTCAACAGATCTCTCTTATTTTTGACAAATCTGCTTCTTTATAATTCATTTATAATCCCTCTTAGATTGTTTCTTTACCAGCTCTTTGAAGGAGTCTGGTAAGGAAGCCATCTCAGCCATTTGACTTAATCATTTGATTTCCTCCTCTCTGGTCTTCTATCTCTTTGTGTCTTTTTCCTGTTTTTTGGGTACAGTAACCAGAGCCAGCTTTGTTGCCAGTGTCATCGGACCGTGACTTCACCTAAGGAGGTCGCTTCATTTAAATTTCCCAGTGCCCTTACATTTTATTGGCCATCTTGGCTACAGCAGCACATTGTGCTGAATTTTCTATTTCTAAAATCCAGCTTATCCCCCTGGCTCCGTCTCCAGAGTTTTCTGTTTCTGTCCCTGGTGCCAGACACCAAGACGAGAAAGCTTGGAGTCATCCTTGTCTTTTCCACACCCACAATCCCCGTTCCGTTCCAAGATTCTCTTGATTCTTTCTTGATATGGTCCCTCCAAGTTGATCCTTTAATTTTTCCATTTCTTCCAAAGAGGACTCAAGGGCCCCTGCCATGGGAATAGATTTATCACCGATGTTCCTACAACTGTCCTCTCCCAGCCTCAACCCACTGTAGCCACCAATGTCAGGTGAGCCTTCCTAAGTGTCAACTTGAGAACATTCTCTTCTCCCCAGCTGTTGACACCCAGTCACTACCTTGAAACGTGTTTACTAGTCCTCCTTACATACCATGTGATTCAAACTTTATTCCTTTTCTTTATTGGACCTTCAGCACAGAGGGTTAAGTTAGCTTCTCAGATCATGGCACACATCCTCTGGTCTGTGTAAGCCTGTTGTCTTTTTAATCTTTTTTTTTCTCTTTCCCCATAAAAACAGTTTGAATGTATTGTCTTTCGTCAGTGTGCATTCTTTAAAATATGTACTGTAATTTTGGGTGTTTTAATTTACATGAGTTGTACTCTGGATCTCATTTTGTTCTGTATATAGCACCGCTTTTCAGATCGATGCATGATGCAATGTGAACGTATAGGCTAGTGCTTCTAATTACTGTTTTTCTTTTAATCACATCATAATCTGTATTTATTAGAGTTTAATATTTTTCACTGTAGAGAATGTATTGGTTGATTTCTTTATATTTCATGGTTCATAATGCTCTTGTGATTGATATATTATTATCCTATATTTCATAGTTGGATTTTGCTGCTGTAATGCGATTGATTGGGGAGGCAAGTTATCCCATATTGGCAACCTTGATGAAGTCTCTTATTAACTCTCATAGTTGGTTACCTACTAACCTTACTTTGAACCAAGTTGCTAAACTTACATTGAACCATATGACATTGCTGATGTTTGACCATTTTTGCCTATAAAAACTGTAATTTCAAACAGTTTAACCTAATAGAGCATCATATTATCTACAAATAATGATAGCTTTTTAATTTTTTTATGCTTATTTTTTCTTTTCCTAAGTGTTTCAGAAATTCCAGACCATGTTAAATAGTGCTGATAGTATCATACAGGTTTCCTGTTTATCATTTTGTTCTAGGTTTTTGTTTCATGTATAGGTACTCTATCAAGTTTATCAGGTTCCTTCTTATCCTCATTTGCAATGAGGTATTTTATTTATTTATTTATTTTAAATCACAAATAGAAGTTGAATTGTATTAAGTCCTCTTTCTGCATCCATTGAGATAATCATAAGTTTTCTCCTTGACTATATATAAATGTACATGAAATCAATAAACAATTTTTATGTTGAATCATCCTGGACTTACTGGGATAAACACTACTTAATTATGTTTTGTTTGTTTGTTTGTTTGTTTTTGCGATACGCTTGCCTCTCACTGTTGTGGCCTCTCCCGTTGCGGAGCACAGACTCCGGACGCGCAGGCTCAGAGGCCATGGCTCGTGGGCCCAGCCGCTCCATGGCACGTGGGATCTTCCTGGACCGGGGCACGAACCCGTGTCCCCTGCATCGGCAGGTGGACTCTCAACCACTGCGCCACCAGGGAAGCCCCTTAATTATGTATTTTTAAAATATACAGTTGGAGTTGTTTAGCCAGTATTTTATTTTGGATTTTTGTATCACATTCATAAGGCAATTGGCAGGAACTCTGATTTCTTATAGTTCTTGTGTGGCTTAGGAATTCAGTTCACAAAGTTTAGTCTCATTAAATAAGGCGGATTCCTAACCACCGCACCACCAGGGAAGCCCATAAGGTCTAGTTGTTGATGGTGATCATTTGATTAGCTCACACTCACCTTTGATCAAACTGGTCTTTTCATGTAATAATCATACCAAACGTATTTTCACCTTAATTAAGGCATTTCCCTACCTTTACTAAGTCTTTGCCCAAATGTCACTTTCTTGATAGAGCCTCTCTTGACCACATACCTAAAATCGCAATCCCAGTGCCTTAGCATTCACCATCCTTCCCCCTTAGCACTTACCACCTACTTACTATACATATATAGATATTATGTTTATTTTCTTTCTCCCCCCACTATAATGTAAGGTCCTCAAAGGCAGAGATTTTGGTCTGTTTGTTCACTGACTATCTTGGTGTCTAAAAGTGTGCCTGTAACATAGTTGGCACTCAATAAATATTAGAATAAATGAATAAAGTCAAATATGCCAGCCTTCAATTAAGAACTTGCCCTGCAGTTTAGGCCTCCTACCACTACATGGCAGCAAAGAAGTACTGGTTGTGTGAGCCCTGGGGGTTTGGGATTTCAAGGAGATAGAAGTCTTTTCTTAAGTATTTATTTGACTGCTTTCCTTCTTTGCCTAAAAGAGTTATGAGTCTTTTTGCTCTGATTGCTAAATTCTGTTTGGCCAGGGAACTTATTTTCTGTCTTGAGATGCTCTGTCAAGAAGATATCTTATATGCTGTCTGGTGCTAGTGATGAGAGATGCTTTCCCTTTCCCTAATTCTCTTAACTGCTCTGGGCACAGACTCTCATCTCTGTCTCTCTTGATTCATTTAGCGGGTGGGCGAAGATTGATTTCTCAGATTCTTAAATCTTTACGTTTCAGATTGTTTTGAACTTAATGTCTTGTAACTCAGATTTCTTGTCCTTATTGGGGATATTTCCTGGGTCGATGTTACATTTTCCTTTATACTGTTACTATGAGAAATTGACAGGGTGTGGTTAGATTACTTTCTAGGTCCAGTCTCATCACTGATTGCCTTGGGACCTTGGGCAAGTCACTTTGCCTCTGGAGGCTTAAGACTTGCCTCCTGTATAACAGAGGAATCAAATTAGGTGTCCTGTAAATTCTTTTTTCCAGCAGCTAAACAAGAAAAAGAAATCTATGAAATTTGTTAAATTTTTTTCCTTCGAATAGGGACCTATTCCAGACAGTTCTCATCTGGTGTTTTGCTTAATTTACACACAATGATTAATTTACACACAAGCTTCGCCTGTATCCCTTGGCAACACTTAGCAACCGCCTGCTTTAGAAAAGAGGTTTGGCCAGGTTGTTTAAAGGGACATTATCCCATGTTTCAGAGAAAAGAAGTGAGGGTAAAGTTGATTTCGTCTGGGGACACATCTTCGGACTTTGCAGTTATTTTTCTTTCAGTGTGTTACATTCCCCCGGCTTTGGTTTTCTGTCGCCTTGTCCAGTTGTAATGAGTCCTTCCAGAGGTTTATTTCTGTCTGCTTTTTTAGGCACTACTTGTTCAGCACTTCCGATATTCCAGACATGGCCTGCATTCATGCCATGTCTTACTTCATGCTTCAGCAAGTCTTGTGAGGTAGGGGCTGGGGTCTCCTTTTACAGATTCAGGAAAGCACCTTGGGGTCATAGTCAGTCGGTGACCAAGCCCAGTGATCAGAGCCTGGGCTGCCTGTTCACTTCCTGCTGTCATTTATTCCTTAATTTCGCTAAGGTAAAGGGATAAGGAGAAATTTTAATCAGTAAAGTCGAACAGTAATCAGTATCAAGGCTGCGGAGAACAAAGAGCTTTATCTGGGGTCTTAAGAATTGCAATTCAGGGGACACAGATTTGGATAAAAAAGAGAGTATTCCGGGGAAGAGAAAGAATCAGGGACTTACAAAGACAAAAGCGACGAGGTTGTTCAAGAACTGTGATTGAACCTGGTGGAAGAAAGGGAATATGTGTCCTTAAGGGGCAGGCTGTCAGGAGTTACTTTAGGATAAGGGTCTAATATGCATCTTGAGTTTCTGGGACATTGGGCAGATGTTCTAGATGCCTGCATTAAGAAAGAAGTGTCACAGCTCAGATTCCATCTGGGCTGAGATGTACGTAAGTCATACTTTCTCAGGGGCCTCCTGGGCCTTTGAATCATCATCTGGTCCTGTTCATCCTCTTCTTTGAATTCTCATCCTCCTCACCTCCTTTTTTAAAATTGGAAGCACTTACTACATGCCGGGGGCTGTTCCATCCCCTCCCCACTGCTCGCTTTTCTTGTTCCTGCCTCTCAGCTACTCACTTTCTTACCTTGATCTCTTCCTCACCTGTTCTTCCAAGTGTCTAGTTGACAGTATGCTCCTACAAACCATACCAAATGTAGAGATTAGGTTCACATTCTCTGCATGAGGAATAGAGCTGCTGTGAAATTCTGCAGCATTGGACAGCTAAGTTGTGTGAAACTAAAATTCTGCACCAGATTGTGAATTTCACTTATTCATCCGACTAGTAAAATGTCTGCTGTCTCCATCGCTGGGTTGGCGTTCAGGATACAATATAGTCTTTTCCCTCATGGAATTTGTTTTCTAGTAAAAATGATTTCCTCAGAAGAGGTGTAACATTTGGGTGTTGGAGAACCAGGTGAAATCAGTGGGAAATAGACAATTTGGGAAAACTTCAAATACATTCTTGTTTGCTTGTTTCTTTTATAATGCTATAGTGTCCTTTTTAAAATAATCATATAAATACATGATATATAATTTTGTTTTTTCCTATCATAATATTTAGTGTATTAGGTTTTATAAATATAGTTTATTTTAATCGTTGAAGGTTTAATTGCTTTTAATTATTTCAAGTTTTTGATTACTAAGGCGCCTGAAAGCCAGGCTTGCTAGGAGGGTTGGAAAGGTCTGAAAAATTAAATGCATTTTTCTTCATCCCAGATAATCTTGTGTGTGTGTGTGAGAGAGAGATTGGTTCAGTGTGACCCAGAGAAAAGAGAACATCCCATAGAAACCCTTGTGGCTTCAGGCTCTAGTCTTTTGACAAGTTTAATTTAGAAAGGACTTATCAAACCAGGGGAAAGGTTTTCAGCTAACCTGTAAACGACCAAATGGTGCCAATCAGTATGAAAAAATTGGAAAAGCTGAAATGAGTGGTGATCATTTTGTAATGTATAGAAACACCGAATTGCTATATTGCGCACCAGGAATTAACAAAGTGTTGTAGGTCATTTGACTCCAGAATCAAACAAACTCATAGAAAAAGAGATCGGATTTGTGGTTACCAGAGGCGGGAGTGGGGGAGGGGGCATTAAACGAAGGTGGTCAAAAGACACAAACTTCCAGTTATAAGATGAATACGGGGCTTCCCTGGTGGCGCAGTGTTTGAGAGTCCGCCTGCCGATGCAGGGGACACGGGTTCGTGCCCCGGTCCGGGAAGATCCCTCATGCCGCGGAGCGGCTGGGCCCGTGAGCCATAGCCGCTGAGCCTGCGTGTCCAGAGCCTGTGCTCCGCAACGGGAGAGGCCACAACAGTGAGAGGCCTGCGTACCGCAAAAAAAAAAAAAAAAAAAAAAGATGAATACCTACTAGGGATGCAATGTCCAACATGATAAAGATAACACAGCTGTCTGTTTTAATACAATTTTATTTTATTTTATGATTTTTTTGAGGGGGGAGCTGCGTTGGGTCTTCGTTGCTGCCCACGGGCTTTCTCTAGTTGCGGTGAGCAGGGGCTACTCTTCATTGCGGTGCACAGGCTTCTCAATGCAGTGGCTTCCCTTGTTGGGAGCGCGGGCTCTAGGTGCGTGGGCTTCAGTAGCTGTGGCACGTGGGCTCAGTAGTTGCAGCACACGGGCTCAGTAGTTGTGGCTCACGGGCTCTAGAGTGCAGACTCAGTAGTTGTGGTGCATGGGCTTAGTTGCTCCGCCGCATGGGGGATCTTCCTGGACCAGGGCTCGAACCCGTGTCCCCTGCATTGGCAGGCAGATTCTTAACCACTGCACCACCAGGGAAGCCCCAGCTGTCTGTTTCATGTGAAAGTTTTTCAGAGCGTTAAACCCTAAGCGTTCTCATCAGAGGGGAAAATTTTTCTTTTATTTTGTATCTGAGATAATATGTTCACTAAACTTATTGTAATCACTTCATGATGTATGTAAGTCAAATCATTATGCTGTGCACCTTAAACTTGTACAGTGCTGTATGTCAATTATAGCTCAATAAAACTGGAAGGAAAAAAAAAACCTTTTGGTAGAGGCTTACCAAAACGCTTAAGAACAAGAAAAGAAAGGTGTGTGCATGCGTTTGTGTGTGTGTGTGTGTGTGTGTGTGTGTAGGATATTTTCAGTCACGTTCAAACATGATGAAGAACAAGAAATATCAGTTTCTGGGCTTCATAATAAAGTGTAGAAAACATAAGCCAACTCCTTGGGCTTGATTATATAAGTTGGTGAATAAAAAGGAGAAAACTAGACTGCTCAATTACTTTTTGTCTTCCATCCACTGAGAAGAGTGATCTGATTTAAAAGGGTAAAATGAGCTTTAGTGATTTGGTTAAAGCCTCAGATATTATAAGAGAACATTACCTCTTTTTTTAATCATTGCCACCTGGCCTGGTCCAGTTGCCAAACAATGACTGGTAAATTTATTTTTAAAATAATTGAAAAAAAGTTTTTAATTGTAAAAAACCCCCACATAACATGGAATTTACCATAGTAACCATTTTTATATATATAAAAATATAGTTCAATAATGTTTAGTATATTTTATTTTGCAAGCGATCTGCAGATTTTTTTTTCATTTTGCAGAACTGAAACTCTGTTCCCATTCAACACCTCCCATTTTCCTCTCCCCCAACCCTTGGTAACCACCATTTTGCTTTCTGTCTCTATGAACTTAACTACTTCAGTTACCTCATATACATGCAATCATACAGTATTTGCCTTTTGGTGTCGGGCCTAGCGTTTCACTTACCATAATGCCCTCAAAGCTCATCCATGTTGTAGCATGTGACAGGATTTCCTTTTTAAGGCTGGATAATATTTTATGTATAGACCACATTTTGTCTATCTCTTGATCTATGGATGGACACTTGGGTTGCTTCCACCACTTGGCTATTGTGAATAATGCTGCTATGAACAGGGGTGTACAAATATCTCTTCAAGATCCTGGTTTCCATTCTCTTGAGTATATAACCAGAAGTGGGAATGGCCGGTATCTTTTAAGAACTTGTGGATCAGGAAAGAAATGCTTGCAGAACAGAACTGAACCAAGTCATGCTAGGGTGTTTGGTTTTGTTTTCTTTAAGGAAAGAGGGTTGATTTTTAAGTAGAGTTGATAGGTGTGTCTGACTCAAATCCCAAGCAAGATGCTAGGATGAATGATGACTGTGTTGACTTATAGAGATTTAGAAAAGGAAGCAGTGGTCACTAGGAGCTAGCCTAAGAAGAGTCAGAACAAGGGTCAGACTGAGAGGCTAATCACTCTCTCTTTTTTTTTTTTTTTTTTTTTTGTGGTACGCAGGCCTCTCACTGTTGTGGCCTCTCCCGTTGCGGAGCACAGGCTCCAGATGCGCAGGCTCAGCGGCCATGGCTCACGGGCCCAGCCGCTCTGCGGCATGTGGGATCTTCCCAGACCGGGGCACGAACCCGCGTCCCCTGCATCGGCAGGCGGACTCTCAACCACTGCGCCACCAGGGAAGCCCAAGGATCCTTTTGTATGCCTTATTTAAGAGTAATTCCTAGAGGTATCACTGTTTTTAAAAGTGATGTGTTTACAGAATTTCTCAAGACCTGGAAAGATGTGTTTCCCTGGAAAATATTAAGTGAGCAAAAAAGTAGGATACACATTGATGTTTGTATGTTCACAGTCCTCTTAAAAATACCTGTGTATATGTATCAAAAGTCTGAAAGAAAATACATCTAAAAGTTAGGGAAAGTTTTGAATATTTCAGATGTTGTTTTTTCTTTTAGCAATTTCCTGTATTTTCCAAGTGGTCAGCTTTCTTTTGAATATATCAGCGGTTGACTGTTGTGTCCTTCCTGTGCTAGAAATCACTGGTCTCCAACTTTAATAGTACTCAAGCTCTCCTTATTGTAAAGTGGATTAGTCCTATATTTGGGGTGAGGTAGCCTCAGTGGGAAAATTCCTTCTGAGTTTGTGGTTTGGGCCCAGGAGGGAATGGGAAATGTAGTCATCTCCTTCCCAACTCCAATTATTTTAATTTTAATTGTTTATTTTTTACAATGTGTTAGTTTCAGGTATACAGCAACGTGATTCAGTTATACATATACATATATTCTTTTTCAGATTCTTTTCCATTACAGGATGTTGACTATAGTCCCCTGTGCTGTACAGTAGAACATTATTGTTTATCTGTTCTAACTAGTTTTATATGTACCAGGTTGCTGATTTCATCTCTACCAAACCTTCTTTGATTGTGTTCTATGAGAATTTTACTAGTGGAGAGACAGCAGCAAAAAGATCCCCTGCTAGGCTGTTTATTCAGTGGTTGAAAAGTTGGCATGTCAGTTAACACTTTGCCAGGTGTCATGGTCTGGTCCCAGTGTATCTTATTTCTTGCCAGGAGCTCACCTTTGTGAAAGTGGGATCTTCCTATCTTGAAACTGATGACAGTTGTCGTGCGTCTTTGCAGCATGTGCTTCTTGCGTGTTCCTGCATCTTTGAGGCAGATCTGGTTTCCTCCTCATCACCCTTTGAATCCTTCTTTACCATGTCCTGTGAGCTTTATGGGAAACAGTTTTCTCTCCCTGAGTTAGTACAAACAACATTCGTTCTTAACAAAATGAAGTGCAGTGGTTGACCACGTGCTTTTACTTACACTGATGAAATTTGGTCCTAGACACTTCTTCTGATTTCCATGTCTCAACTTGCTTGGAATTATTTGTAGATTCTGGGCTGGATTATATTCCATTTTAGAGTTTTTCAAGCCAGATGAACGGAAACCTGCAAAGATTTAGTAGAGGTATTTTATCAATGACCCTAGGCTTAAAGTGTTTTTTGTTCAAGAAGGAAGAATTCAATACTTGAAATTGAGAGGATATTATCTTTTACTTTCCTCCTGGCTCCTCTTCTGTTTCCAAATTATAGCTCATCTTCACACAGGTCATATTTATTTCCAAATACAGTTAAGAGGTTAACCCCAAAACAAAACAGAGGTCAAGCACTCACACTTACAGGTAAATAATATGTTAGTTTTGTTCTGTGATCCAGATCAAGGCTAACTTAAAAAGGGCAAGAAATAACAACCAGCATTCACCCTCAAACATTGATTTTTCTCAATTGTAAAAATTTCAGATATACCCAACTCCAGTTCACAGTATATCTCCCCAGCGTTTATTGTTCTTGAGTGAAAGACCAGCATACATTTTGCCTTCTTGTCATGTGCTGTGGATGTATTCACTAAAACTAGATTTCTTAATCATTCTTTTATGATTTAGATTTTCAGTATTGAGATTTTTCTGTTATCAGGAAGTTTAATAATAGTAAACATATTTTATTCTATATCCCAATCTTTGAAAATGGATCCATTTTACTAACCTACCTCTTTGTTTTGTGCAACCTGGTACAAATGCCCCTCACTTTTTCAGCCCAGTAGTGTGCATGTGGTTATACTGGGCAGGCAGTTTATTGTGGCCCTAACATCTTCGGACTGTGTTCTTAGCTTTGTCAGAATGGCTCTGCCACATCTTGGTTTTTATCTTCATCTTAGATTTCAGAGGAATGGCAAATTAGGTACACAACCAATGTACCAATGACCTTCTGGATCTCTTGATGCTGACCTAGGGAGCCAAGTTCAAAGAAGGCACTTTTGTTGGTCACTAGTTGGCCACGCTTTCATCTCAACAGTCCTTTAGTTGCTTTCTTTGACCCTCCGCCCCGTTTCTTGGGGTACCAACTTGTGTCCGAGGTCACCTCTCCCCCTTCCATGAGGATAGGAACAAGCAGTGTCTGGCCTGGGAGAGCACAGCAAGGTGAGTGACAGGTGGTACTGGGTGGCTTATCTGGGTCGAGGAGGTAGAAAAGAGGTGCTGTTCCCCTGGGGAGAAGATTAGGCACCCTTCAGGGCCACTGTGAAGGCAACTGGTGTCACCTGCCCAAGGGGCCTCAGGTAAGGGGATCACCTTGGTGCTCGGTGGTGCCCAGACCTGGTCGGACCCCGAGCATCCCCCGAGCAGGACTCCGACCCTGGCGTGGTCCCCTCCAGGTGTGTAGGTGGTGGGTGCTGTCCCGCAGCTGCGTGTTCAGCTGAGTCCCCAAGGCCCTCCAGGCAGAATTCGTCACACTGTGCAGATACAGAGTAGCCTTGGCTAGTTTTCCTTGAGGAAGGGGTGCCCTCTCCAGTTTGCACAAAGGCGTGTCCTGAGGCAGCAGCAGTCTGGCTTGAGGGTAGGAAAGAAAGCACAGCTGGGAGGAAATTCACCTTGGGAGTGAGGGCCCAGAACCAGGGAATGGGATTGCCAAGTGACTTGAGGTTCTTCAAAACGTGGTCTTTGCAGGGACACCTTGGGCTCTGTTTTCACTGCCACTTCCAAGCTCATGTGATCTCGGGCATGCTAATTACCCTCTCTGAGCTGCAATTTTTTCATTTTTAACATGGAGACAGTTGAGGTAGAGCTACTTTATCTATGAAGCTTACATGATTTGGGGTGGGGGCTTCTTTAAAAAAAAGTTTCAAATTTTGCGAGTTCTACAAGCGCATACAGCTATGTGAACACCTTGGAGAAAGAACATCCCAGGGATGCAGAATACAGCTGGCCCTCCGTATCCTCTGTTCTGCATCCGCCAATTCAACCAATCGCCTTTTGATCCACAGATGCGAAGGGCTGACTGTAATAGGCCATTTTATATAAGGGACTTGAGCCTCCACAGATTTTGGTACACACGGGGGTCCTGGAACCAATCCCCCATGGATACCGAGGAACGTCTGATTGTAGTGTGAACAAATGAAAGAAGTTTGAAACAGCATAACCACTCCAGGGAAATAAAAGTAACTCTGCAAGGTCTTTGGGGTAACGCGATGCTCAGCTTTGGCTGAACGTGGGAAATCATATGCGGAGCTGCAGATACTGATGCCCACATCCCACCCCCAAAGGCCTGAGATGTCATTGGTATGTGGTGCAGCCTGGCCACTGGGATTTTTAAATCTCCCCAGGTGACTCAAATATACTGCCGGGGTTGAGAACACTGGTTCCTGGTTCATTAGCACACCAACTAACTTGTGCATCAGGATCACCTGGAGGGCTTGTTAAAACTGGTCTCCACCTCCAGAGTTTCTGATTCAAGAGGTCTGGAGTGGGACTCAATAAAATGCATCCAGCAAGTTTCCAGGTGCTGCTAATGCTGCAGGGCTGGGACCATACTTTGAGAACCACAGGTGTAGCCAGTATGGGTAGCATGTGACCTTGACTAAACCCTGAATATCCATCCCGGAGGACAGGAAAACAAAGCAAGGCCTTAGAGTAGATTTAGAACAATATGAAAAAAAATTTTTGCAGTGTTTCTGGTTACCTTGACAAGCCGGAGACACCTTCAAATGCCATGGCATCTCTCCTAATGCCATTCTTGGAGGTACATATATGAGTAAAAGAGACAGAGATAGAATGAGTGAAAGGGCTAGATTGTAGACGACTTCAAATGATTTCAAGTGGGGAACACTTTTATGGTTTGTTTCTTTAGTTTCTTTAGCTGTGCAGGTGAAATTCATCATGGTGTTGCTTGTGCTACAAAGTAATTTCACAGCGTCTTCTCTCCTTCAGGGGAGAACTTGTATGGTGCTAGAATGGAGCTGAGAATTCTCTATCGTGGTCTTTGTAGGTTGTTTCAGGTTTACCCACTAAGTAATACCGAGTTGACGAAGTCGTCGTTGAAGTGGCCTGCTGTGTTACCTGGGCTTTACCCCGTCCTGAACTACATCTTTCTTATCCAGCTTTAGCTCAGCACACCACGGCACAATTTGATTTATCCCATTGGATAGTAAAGTTCTTTACAATAATGCTTAGGGAAACAGTACAGACTGATTTGCTACGAAGTATGTTTGGACACACTAGGAAAAAAAATGTGAATTAGACAATGAGTGATGAGTGGAGGGGTGATGTCTGTAGAATGTGGAAGTTGCATTGTTCCAAAGGCAGTTTTCCCAGCATGTTGTTGTGGTTATTTTTATTTATTTATTTATTTTTTTTTTACTGAAGTATAGTTGATTTACAATATCGTGTTAGTTTAAGGTGTACAGCAAAGTGATTCAGTTATACATATATATATAGTTATATATATGTGTGTGTATGTATTTTTTCAGATTCTTTTCCCTTATAGGTTATTACAAAATATTGAATATAGTTCCCTGTGCTATAAGTAAGACTGTTGTCTACCTGTTTTATACATAGTAGCGTGTATATGTTAATCCCAAACTCCTAATTTATCTCCCTACCCTTTCCCCTTTGGTAACCATAAGTTTGTTTTCTATGTCTGTGAGTCTATTTCTATTTTGTAAATAAGTTTATTTGTATCTTTTTTTTTAAGATTCCACATATAAGTGATATTCTATGATATTTGTCTTTGTCTGACTTACTTTACTTAATATGATAATCTCTAGGTCCATCCATGTTCCTGCAAATGGCATGATTTCATTCTTTTTTATGGCAGAAGGTGATCTTGAATAAAGTCAGATATCAGCCCACTTCTCGTTCCCTGCTATCTGTAATAAGAATAGAATGGAAAATGGGGAAACTCTTATTCATGTTCTTTGGTGAAGTATAGCCTAGAAATCTTTCTGTTAAATGTTATATTAATAGTAACTTTGAATCAAAGGGTAGAAGTGCCATTTTTCAAGTGGCCATCTTCCCAGGGACTTCCTGTACTGCCTTTTTTTGGTGTTGATTTCTAGCCTTTGAAATGATTTGTTATCACTGCATGGAAACTCTCTGTGCTGCTTCAGTCACCTTGTCAACACCAACGCACTCATTTCTCACTTTTTATTGAATTTGTTGATTGGGAATGAAACATGAATATCCTTCAAGTATTCTTGCTGATACATTTTTCCTGTAATTCATATCAAAGCCTCCCCCCCAACCCTTTTTTTTTTTTTTTTTTTTTTAAAGTCAGAAGCTACTTCTGGAAATTGATTACCAAGTTCTCTGGGAATGTTCGTCAAACCTGTATCAGGGCACTTAGATGCCTCTAAAATCCTGATTTGCTTCACCATCTCTACTAGATTTCTAAGATCCATGAGGGCAGAGACAGTTCTTACTGGGCAGTATCCTATGTTTCTAGAAGGAACACAAAATGCATGTTGTTTTATCAAAATAAATGTTGGCTACATTCTCCATTCAGATTCTAGCCCATAAAAGAACATTCAGAGTCTAGCTGCAGAGAGCATTAAAAATATAGCTTTTCTGTTGTCATGAGAATGAGTTGTTTCTAGGGTTTGCAGGTCAGAGAACTTTTCCTGAGGTTTCTGTGTGTGGACTTTTCACAGTCTGTCTCACGCGCTTTACAGAGTCCTTTCAAAAGCATTTGGGTGAACAGAGCTGTGTGACCTGGCAGTTCCCCTGCCCCCTGTGCCTTCCTCTCTGTTCTCTTCATCACCTGCCTTCCCACCCTGACCCCGTACCAGTCTGTGTCTGTGCCTGGTGCCCACGATGCTTGACACTCTGTGTACTGTTTTTAACCCTGGCTTGGCTTGTTCACATGAATCTGATTTTCTGTTTCTGGTTTGACTCCTGGTTGCTACCTGGAACCTGATCTCTCTGGCTTCTGATGTTTGTTAAGTAACTTAGTCTTTCCTTCCAATTTTGGTTCTTTTTTGTTTTTAGGCCCTTGTGTTTTCACCTTGTCTGGCTGGCCCCAGTTAACCCTGCATTTGCTCATCATTAAGAAACAAAGTCACAGACATAGAGAACAGATTTGTGGTTGCTGGGGGTGAGGGAGAGGGATGGATCGGGAGTTGGGGGTTAGTAGATGCAAACTATTATATACAGAATGAATAAACAACAAGGTCCTACTGTAGAGCACAGGGAACTATCTATATTCAATATCCTGTGATAAACCATAATGGAAAGGAATATGAAAAAGAATATATATGTGTATAACTGACTCACTTTACCGTACAGCAGAAATTAAACACAACATTGTAAATCAACTATACTTCAATTAAAAAAAAAAAAAAGAATTGCCCAAACCCAGGCCCTAAAGGGGTCTGATGATAAACATTTAACAATATCTGCTAATTATTGGCTTTTGAAAATATTAATTCTTGCCATGTCCAAAAATATGATAGCACTTACTATAAATAATACATAGCGTCTTCTTCTGTATACCTTTGCTTCCTTTTTTCCAGGCAGCATTTGATGCTGCGTGATTGAGGATGACAGGCTTGTCCATGATATGTTGGTGTGAGCATATGACTCTGTGATGAGTCAGTTTGTCTGTCACTGGAATGTTCGTTTTATCCAAGCCTGAAAAACATTGCCCATAAAAGAGCATTCAGATTGTCCTTATGCTTCATTCAGGGCACCAGATTCACTTTTGCCTGCTAGGAGGGAAGTTGGTAAGCATTGCCAAAGTGGAACGTCACAGACATATAATGACTTGTCAAGGGATAAATCAACTATAAATATAAAATGATCCAATTTTGGAGTCAAGAAAGCATGTTCCAACCAGCTCCGTTTTAAAGTCAAGGACGTGATGAAAGCTTAGATGGTTGAAGCGAGTTGCCGAAGACCCAATGCAGAGCTGATAGATAAGGAGCCTGGCCCAGGTCAGGCTTTCATACCAACAAAATTACACGTAGCCAATTGCGTTTCACTGCGTGTGTTACGCGTTGATGGGATCTCACGTTAAAATAAGCCAGAGGCAAGGCGTAGAGTACCGTTTTCCGTTGTTTAGAAACTGCAATTGCTTTACTCAGTTTCACTGACCTGTACGGGGTCCTTTGCCTTCTCGTTTGTGGTGGGTAAGACTACCTTTCTCTGAGCCCACATGTCCATGAACAGGGGTCCAGGAATGTGAGGGGCTTTCCTGGGCTCTGAAGATCATCCCTTTGCTGGCTTCAACCATGGGTAGGAGTGGAGGGAGGGGCCGGGGGCTCCAGAATGTCTCATCTCATTTACCTGCCTTAATCCCATCAGCCTCACCTCCACCTGCTGTCTGCCTGGAGACATTGGGACTTATCCTTGTGTTCCTAGGGCCCAGGCCAGTTCCTGGTCCCTAGCGTTTTTGCTCAGTAAGCATTTGGTGAATGAATGAACATTTAGCTGAAGTTAGAAGCTTCTAATCTTTGAGAATCACGCATATAACAGACAGCTTGGGACCTGGGTGGAAATCAGAAGAACTGGATTTTACTTCCCACTTTGGCTTTGAACACTCGTGAGTTTTGATTTGTAATAGGAAATATATATTTAGTCTTTGTCCCTAGAGCTCCTAAATGTATATTTAGAACTCCTAAAACTCTTGGAATTTCCCAAGTGATAAGAGCAGTACAGGTGTCTGGATATTTAGAACAAATCCCTTTCAACCACACCTGAGCTTACATAAGTGAGAAGACTTTTGGAAAGCACCAGAGCATGGGGCTGGCTGGAGGGATAGAACTTTCAATCCCATCCCCTTGACCTCCAGGGAGAGGAGTGGGGCTGGAGATTGAATCGATTACCTATGGCCAGTGATTTAATTAGTCGTGACAATGTAACAGAGCCTCTACAAAGCCCCAGAAGGATTGGGTTTGGAGAGCTTCTGGGGTGGTGAACACTTGGAGGTGCTGGGAAGATGGCGCCTTGGAGAGATCATGGAGGAAGCTCTGGGCCCTTTCCCCGTCCCTTTCCCTGTGCATCGCTTCCACTCTGCTGTTCCTGAGTTACATACTCTAAACCAGTAATCTCGTAAGTACAGCTGACCCTTGAACAACATGAGTTGGAACTGTGTGGGTCCACTGGTATGTGGACATTTTTCAATAAATACTCTAGTATTACATGATCTGCACCTGTGATTGGTTGAAGGCTTAGGTGCAGAGCTGCAGGTAGGAAGGCCGACTATGGGACTTGAGCATCCTCAGATTCTGGTCTTGGGCGGATCCTGGACCCAATCTCCTGCATTGTTCAAGGGTCAGCTGTATAATGTTTCTCTGAATTATGTGAGGCACCCCCGCTAACGAATTAGTCGAACCTGAGGAGGGGGTCATGGGAACCTCAGACGTGTAGCAGGTCAGTGAGAAGCACAGGTGACAACCTGGACTCGTGATTAGCATCTGAAGTGGGGGGGTGGGAGATAGGTGGTGCAGTCTCATGGGACTGAGCCCTGAACCTGGGGGATCTGAAGCCATCTCCAGGTAGATAGTGTCAGAGTTGAGTTGAATTGTAGGAAGCGCAGCTGGTATTGCAGAAAGTTGCTTGGTGGAGTGAAAAGAGCCCACACACACGTGGGAATTGGAATCAGAATTGTACCAGTGCATCAGTTTTTTTTTTTTTTTTTTTTTTTTTGCGGTACGCGGGCCTCTCACTGTTGTGACCTCTCCCGTTGCGGAGCACAGGCTCCGGACGCATAGGCTCAGCGTCCATGGCTCACGGGCCCAGCCGCTCTGTGGCATGTGGGATCTTCCCGGACCGGGGCACGAACCCGTGTCCCCTGCATGGCAGGTGGACTCTCAACCACTGTGCCACCAGGGAAGCCCAGTGCATCAGTTTTGTGAGTCATTTCCACTCTGCTCACGGGTAAAATGAGAGGGTTGGCTGTGTCCAATTTGTAGGGTCCCTCCCAGCTGTCTTGTTTCTGTGCTCAAGCATCCACACAGGGAGATTCTGAACAGCTTTGCCAGCATCACAGGACGCAAAGCCCTCTAGTCCTCAGGTCCCTCCTGTCAGGGGTTTTCTCAGCTATGGGGGCAAGGCTGGTAGCTTCCCCACCTCCTGGGTCTCTCCTTCTCAACTGGCTGTTGGAATCAGCTTGGGTTGCATGTAACAGAAACGTCCTAGATGGTCGAGCTTTAAACAAAACAGAAGCATCGACAAAGGCAGAAGCTTATTTATCTCTTACAGAGAGGGCTAGAAGGTAGGGAGGACCTAAAATTTCACCCCAGAACTCTCTTCCCTACGGCTCTCCTACCCAGGTGACTATTCTTACATTCTAAACCAGGGGTCCTCAACCCCCGGCTCAACCGTCCCCCGCACCCCCCTCCCCTGCATCCATGGAAAAACTGTCTTCCACGAAACTGGTCCCTGGTGCTAAAAAGGTTGGGGACCGCTGTTCTAAACAGAAGAAGGGAATTACTTTCTAAATAGATGAAGTCTGTGGGAGAAAACTTTCCAGAAACCAGGTTGCGCATGCTTTTGTGTGCGTTGGCCCAGAATAGGGACCATCTAAGTCAGAGGGAGGTTGGGGAGTGTAATCTGTTGGGAGGAGTGGACTATGCTCTGCTGAAAATCTGTACTTATAAAAATGAGCTTTTTATCTCATCAGTTTCCTTGTTGCTGTCTGTATTTGATTCTGGTTTCAAGGGTGTAGAAGGCATTGACCCCGATTCCCCTGTTCTTTGGAGTAGTTTGAGGAGATAGGATGGAAATAACCTGTTCCCTGACTGGGTGTTCAGCTTGCCTGCAAGATCATCTGAAACGTGTGAACTGTTTGCTTTATCTTAGGGGGCGGTGATCATGTGGAGAATAGGTTTTAAGTTCTGGTTAAATTTATTTCACCAGTTTTTTGTTTTGTTTTTTTTTTTTGTCAGTTTGTGCAGTTTATATGTTTCTGGAAATTTAAAAAAAACTTTTTTTTAATTAACATCTTTATTGGAGTATAATTGCTTTACAATGGTGTATTAGTTTCTGCTGTATAACAAAGTGAATCAGCTATACGTATACATATATCCCCATATCTCCTCCCCCTTGCATCTCCCTCCCTCCCACCCTCCCTATCCCACCCTTCTAGGTGGTCACAGAGCACCGAGCTGATCTCCCTGTGCTATGCGGCTGCTTCCCACTAGCTATCTATTTTACGTTTGTAGCTGTCTATTTTACGTTTGGTAGTGTATATATGCCCATGCCACTCTCTCACTTCATCTCAGCTTACCCTTCCCCCTCCCCGTGTCCTCAAGTCCATTCCCTATGTCTGCGTCTTTATTCCTGTCCTGCCCCTAGGTTCTTCAGAACCATTTTTTTTTTTTTAGATTCCATATATATGTGTTAGCATATGGTATTTGTGTTTCTCTTTCTGACTTACTTCACTCTGTATGACAGACTCTAGGTCCATTCACCTCACTACAAATAACTCAAGTTCATTTCTTTTTATGGCTGAGTAATATTCCATTGTATATACATGTCACATCTTCTTTATACATTCATCTGTCGATGGACACTTAGGTTGCTTCCATGTCCTGGCTATTGTAGATAAGAGCTACAATGAACATTGTGGTACATGACTCTTTTTTTTTTTTTTAACATCTTTATAGGAGTATAATTGCTTTACAATGGTGTGTCAGTTGCTGCTGTATAACAGAGTGAATCAGCCATACATATACATATATCCCCATATCCCCTCCCTCTTGCATCTCCCTCCCACCCTCCCTACCCCGCCTCTAGGTGGTCACAAAGCACCGAGCTGACCTCTCTGTGCTATGCGGCTGCTTCCCACTGGCTATCTATTTTACATTTGGTAGGGTAAGCTGGGACGAAGTGAGAGAGTGGCATGGACATAAAAATGCTTCTTTTTCATTCACAGTATTTGTGCCTTTGCTTGGTTTTTCTTGATTAGTTTTCCCAGGGGCTTGTCTGTTTCACATCATTTTAAAGAACCCATATTAGCTTTGGTTAATTCCCTCTATTGCTTATATTATCTTTTTTCTTAATATACATATATATTTATAAATAATACATTTATATAAGTTTATATATACATTTATATATGATACATTTATATGTATATTTTGTCTATGCTATTTGGTCTCCTGCTGTTTTTTTTTAATTGATTGCATATGGTCAGGTGAGGTTTTTTGGTTCATTTCTCAGGCAGTTTTGGTGATTTAATATCTCATTACATCGATGTTTGTTTTAACATTCTGAAGAGTTAAAAAAATCTCTACAGTATATGTAGTCATATTGCCTCTTTTTTTTGCTGTAAATGTTTTGAATTTGCTAAATCTCTACTGCTTAACTGTCTTAGAAGATGCTTGCCTATTCCATTTTTTTTTGTTTTATTGATCAATTCTTTATTCTTATATACTCATTTCTGTCCTTAACATTTTATTTTTTCCCTTTTTTTTCCTTTGGGTTTACTCTCCTAGCCTCAAGTTAAACATTTATCTCTTTTCTTCTAATGGCATTTTGCTTGTAATAAATGCAGTTAGTGCTCTCTAAGGAATATTTCTTACATTTCTTATATATTTAATAATTATTAAATATTTCTCTCTAAGGAATATTTACCTCCACCCCACAACACTGATAAATTATACTTTAATTATCATTTAGTTCTAAATATTTAATAATTTCCATTGTGATTTCCTTTATTTTTTATTGAGGTATAATTACCATATAATACTGAGTTTCAGGTGTACAATGTAATGATTTGATATTTGTATATATTGTGGAATGATCACCACAATATATAGTTAAAAGTATAGTTAACATCTGTCATCGTTTATAATTACAAAAATTGGGGTCTTTTTTTTTTTTTTTGGCCGCTCATCATTTGGCATTCTGGATCTTAGTTCCCTGCCCAGGGATCGAACCCGCGCCGCCTGCAGGGGAAGCACGGAGTCTTACCCACTGAACCACTAGGGAAGTCCCTTGGGGTCCTTTTCAAGGGAAAAATAAATGTGTGGCACGCAGGGAAGGACATTCTGGGTGTGGGGCACGTCATTTCATTCAGTGGGTATTTCGAGGCACCACCTATGTTCAGCAGTGTATTAAGCATCAAAGGGCCTAAGATAAAACAATGGATCCGCCCAGGGAAGGGGGAGGAGTTAAAACACAGGCTGCTGGAGGGGAGGACAGGAAAGATAGAATGAGCGTTGGGAAAGTGGAGGTGAGCCATTCGTGAGAAACGTTTGGCGGTTACAGAGGACAGAAATGTGAATGTGAGGAAGGGGGGTGCAGGGGACAAGGGAGCTGGAAGCCCCAGGGTAAGAGCAGGATGCCCCCCGCCCCGGGAATTGCTTTACCCCGGCCCCTGCAGTCCCTCGTGTCAGCTGTTCCAATTCCCCAAATCCACTGTATAGAAGATCCCCCGCGACGAGCAGAGCATCACCTGGGTTTCCCGCTCTCAGGTGGCTCTGTTGCACCTGTTGGGAACCCTCAGTCTCTGCACATGTCCTGATTCTCGACTCAACTGCCTGAGCATCCTGCTGCCTGCCTTTCTCTCCTGGTGGACTTGTCCTCCGTCTCTGCCTGGCTTCTCACCCACCTCTTAGCCCAGTGACCCCAGCACATGCCATCCCCCCGACTCTGACTTCTGGTTCCTTTTACCCTGATTCTGTCAGGTCTGTACCGATCGTGCTCCCTTCTCCCTCTGGGGCTTCTCAGGGCTGCCCTCTGACGTGGCCAGTCAGGGGTCAGGCAGGGTGGAGGGCAGCAAGGATGAGAGGCTGCGTTTAGAAACAAATGCTGCGTGTCACATTGGTGAGCAGACAGGCAGGCGCCGGCACCATGCGATGTCCAACCAGAGGCAGAGGTTGTAAATGGATTCCGCAGCCTCAGCAACAAGGGAATGAGGTGGGTTAGCTCCTTGTGAGCTGGGATGTGGGTGAAGTTGGCGCGTGTTGACAGTGGTCTGGTCTGCATTGTTCTCTCCCCAGAGCACATGGTATCCCTGAATGGGAATTTAGGCAGCTAATGGCTGGGGGGCTGGAGGGTGGTAAGGCAGGCTTGGTGGGAGTTGGAGCTAATGAAGCCCTCCCCAAGATGGTGCACGGAGGGACGTTGGGTGGGTGAGCCTTGCATCTCAGGACTCCAGGGTCCTCTTTGCCTTATCCAAGCAAGGCCCAGCCTGCTTGCAGAAGCCCCAAAGCGGGGCTTCCCGACCTCTGAGACTCCAGCCACATTACACTCCGGCAAAATGGCCTGTGCAAACGCTGTCATTGACAAGCCACATCACCGGAACCTGTTTTTGAGATGCTGGGTACAATGTCTTACTGTGCCATGACTGCCATCTTGCGTTATTGGCCACAAGTTCAATGGTGACTGGTCATCATCACACGCATGCAGTCACGCTGCAGTCAGTACCTTCCAGCATGTGAGCACATTTTGTCATCTGCAAAGCCTGGGAGGGGCCAGGGAGGCTAGACATTTCTAGAGAAAGGTGAGCAGGAGGATGGAAGTTGAGTTTGGAGGTGAAGGACCAGTGTCCGAAGGCAGCTCTGATTGTTCACTCTTGAGGTTGGTATATTTCTTCGATCAGTTGCTCGTTTAATTATGTCCACATGACTAGCATAATGGCCCTTAAGGACTCCATGGTCTTAACCAATACAGCTACTTCCAGATAATCTTATTTTCCTTTGGGGTGAGGGACATGGTTCCTAGGGGACCAATTCTGAGACTGCTTGTAGCGCCATCTCCAGGTATTGCAGGCTAACTCGTGGACTTCCCTTCTGGTCCTCCGAGGACCCTCAGCTGTAATCACTGACTTTGCCCCCAAACCATAACCTCCTCATCCCCACTTGTAAAAGCAGCCATGCTTCACACGTTTTGACTTCCTGTAACAGGCACACTAATACCAGGTGATCCATCAGAGCTCTTCTATCCTTCACTTTCACGACGTGTAAAAATACACAAGAATCCTGTTCTCACCCAGAGACCATTCTTTAGTAGCATCCACCCTCTAGAACACAACTGAAAACCCACAATTTAAGTGGGGAAAGGCGTCTGAGTGATTGAAATCATTGTTGGTGATGGAAATCGAGAGCCATACCTTCTGTCTCCATTCAGAATTTATTAACTCATCCTGAAACTTACTTTCTCTGATGATTAAAGTACAGTGTTCACCACAGAAAAATGATCAACTACAGAAGAGTCTAAACGAACTGTGTCACTCAGTCCAATTATAAGGTTGTATCCACTAGTCATACTTGTGGTATGTTTGTTCTAATTTGCTTTCTCTGTACATATGTGTGTGGTTGTTTTTAAAACCAAGTTAGGGTAATATTGTATATAGTTTTGTAAACTTTTTCCCATTTGACAGTGTTATGACACATATACACAAAGATGAATGTACAGGATGTTGATGGGCACATTTATAACAGAATCACTGGAAACAAATATCTCTCAGTTGGAGAAGGGTTAAATAAATGCTGATACAGTGAGTGGTATCTAACACAGCTGATAAAGTTGGGTAGACCTATATGTAGATACTTAGAAAGATCTCTAAGACGTGTTATGTGGAAAACATCAAATCACACAGTACAGACAGTATGAACCCAATTATGTAAAAAAGAAAAAGTGTCTGTGAACTTACATGTATATATATATGCATATAGATGTATAGTTGTCCCTTGATTTCCAGGGGGGGTGGGTCCCATGACCCCTCATATACCAAAATCTGTGGATGCTCAAGTCCCCTTTATGAAATGGCATAGTATTTGCTTATAACCTAAATACATCCTCCCACATACTTTATATTTTTTAAGAAGTCTTTATTGAATTTTTGTTACAATATTGCTTCTGTTTTATGTTTTGGTTTTTTGGCCAAGAGGCATGTGGGATCTTAGCTCCCTGACCAGGGATCGAACCCACGCCCCCTGCACTGGAAGGTGAAGTCTTAACCACTGCCAGGGAAGTCCCCTCCCATATACTTTAAATCATCTATAGATTATAATACCGAATACAATGTAAAAGCTATGTAAATAGTTGTAAATACAATGTAAATACTATGTAGATAGTTTCCTGTGTGCGGTCAATTCAAGTTTACTTTCTGGAACTTTCTGGAATTTATTTTTCCCAATTATTTTGAATCCACAGTGTGGAACCCTGACTGTGTAGAATAAGGATAGAAAGGGTATGTTGCAGGGGTTCCTCTGGAGGAAAGACTCAGGCTACAGGTAGATGGGAGAAAGGCTTCATGTTTCACCCTACGCTTTGTAAATGCCCTGGAAACCTTTGCAAAGAGCAGTGGGTGCTTTGTTATGTATATTGCAGGTGTTTTCTTCTAGGCTGTCGTTTGTCATTTATTATTATGACTTTTCTCCCATAGCAGTTTAAGAAATTGGTCACAGAATCTTTTGACATTATGACTTCTGACTTTAGAATCCTGCCTGGGAGGGCCTTTCTCACCTTACGATTATACACTGTCTTGATTTTTTTCATCATCTTACTTTTTTTTTTTTTTTTTACAATGAACGATGTCATCTACTTCCTGTGTATTTTTCTACGTGGTCCAAGGAATGGAACACTTCCAAATGGATATCCAGTTGCTCCCACACCACTGATTGGACAATCTGCCAATCTGACTTTGTGCCTTCTAAATTCCCACACATACTTGGACTGCTCATTAAAATTTGTCTAAAATTGGGGGTCTCTTTGTCTACAGCAGTTAAGTGGTCCATCGATGTTGAAGAGTTGAGTGACCCTGTGTGATGAAGTGTCCAGTGGGGCCCTGGCACTAAGGGAAAGCTGCTCTTAAAGAAACGTAATGACAGAGGGAGTAGTGGGATGCCTGGGCTGGCGTGTGTGGATGAAGAGGCCCTACTTGTTTGTGTTGGGGCAAAGCCCTAGATTGCAAAATGCAAAACATGAGACAGAAAACCCTCAAGCTGCATTAAGGAAAGGGCAGTTGATTATAAGCACCCAGCAGCAAGCACCCTCGTGATGCTGACCCTGAAGGATAACGAGGTGTCACGGCAGTGAGAGATGTGCTGCCACTTGGAGCCAAGGGGCCACGTCCCCCAGGCTGTCCTGTCTTTCTCTGCCCTCACCAGTTCTGTTCCTGCAAGTTTCCTTATAGACGGCCCATCCAAGCCACTAGCCCTGACAGGTCCAGCCCCAGCTGACTGTCCTCTCTTATTATAAAATCCCAGGAGCATCTAATTAGCTGTCTGTCTTCACTACACTGCCTCCCCCAGCCCAGTCATTTCTGGCTGCAGGGATGGGAGTTGTCACATGGTCCCTGGGTGGCTGCTTCTAGAGGTGTTAGGGCAGATGAAACCGGAAGTCTACTGGGCCTGGCGGGGAAATGTCCTTCCTCTCTGCTTCCCTATAGGTAGCCTGACGAGCGATGGTTTTCTGCTGTTTTTTGAAAAGCAGTAAGACTATCTTTAGAACTCTATTGAAAGCTAAGCCCTAAGCAGTTGTGAAGCAGGCAAAGTTTATTTTTGCCTTCCCTGCCTCCCTGTCTTCCATAATCGGAGTTTTTATTTGGAAGGTGCTTTAGGGATTGCCAGGATCTCTAAACTTTTTTAAAAGCTGTGATGATACAGACGTTGCGAAAGTGGGCTCTGAGCTCAGACTATATTCATAAGATGCTTCTCCAAGCTTTGTGACCTTGGACGCATTATGTACACTTGCTAAACCTCAATTTCCCCATCAATAAAATGATGTTATTCATAGTCCCGACCTCAGGGGTTATTGGGAAAGTTAAATGAATGTCAGGTTTTAACATACTGCAGGGTACTTAGTGGGGACTTAATAAATGTTTGTTTTGTTGCTTTTTAATGAATAAAGACACTGCCCATGACTATGCGTTCTCTGGGCATTTTCTGCGTTATCGCTGTGCCTTCCCAAACTTTGAGATTTGCTTTCTGTAATCCGTATTCTGAAAAAGACATAGCACTAGAAGTATAATGGTGATACTTTTTTCCAAGAAAACTCTTCCCCCACCTCTTGCCAGACTTTACTGAAAAAAAAAAAAGTCGCCTCACTTCTCTGAACCTCATTGCTGTGCAGCTAATTAATGGCAAAGGCATTTCTGGGTCCTAGAGCAGGCCTTTTCCCCCTCTTCCTGTCGCTTCCTCTGGAAACTTGTTCTTAGGCGAGGACCTGCTTAAATCCTCCCTGAGGAGGCCTGCAGTGACTAATGACATCTAATAGAGGATAGTGTCTTAAGCCACCAAAAGATTGGATGCTTCATTGTGGTATTTTAGACATCACTCCTCCCGCATTTGAAAGGATAAGGAATGAACTACCTTGAGATACTAAGTCACCTCACATGGGACTCAGGAGCTTAATTAAATGTGAATCCAGCCACCCTCTGAAAAGGAAAGCTTATCCTTTTACTAGGTTCTGCACTGATCAGACCCTAAATAGACCACTTGGGTTCATGAGCTGCTGATGATTTGAGGAGGATTTGGAGAACCTACAGTTCAGGACAGATTCAATATTAATATTCAGATTAGAGAGTTAAAAAGGAATATTTTGTCAAAAAGCCAGACACATGCCGTTTGGTGAATGCCCCAGCTCACGGTGTTCCTTCCAGCCAGAGCTCAAGGCTGTCTGTAATTCAGCCGAAGTCTGGCCGTGACTGATCCACAGCCCCATGTGACCACTGGGGAACCAGGAACTGTTGAAATTGGCCACGGCCCCGATAAGATAGAATAATTGTCCGCCTCTCCTCTTACACACATGGTGCTGGAGACTGAATATTTGTGTCCCTCCACACACAAAATTCATACAGTAAATCCTGGTAAAAGAAAACAAAATTCAGCTGGGTAAATTTGAAGATCTACTTTGCTCTGATGATTCATGAATTGGGCAGCATCCCATCTTAGCACATACAAAGGAGCACCAAGGAAGCTGTGCCAAGTGAAAGACTTTCATAGGCAGAAGGGGATGGACAAGGGAAGTTTCTAGCCTAGAGTGGATTGTTTCAGGCAAGGTTGCTTTCCTTTCGGGGAAGGTAGGGGTTCTATCAGGCAGAATCTCACTAGTGCTGGTCACTAGTTAAAGGTCATTCTCCTGTGAGAGGCCATAACTGCAGTTAGGTGTTGAGTGTCGGTTTGCTGACGTGGGGTTTAGCACAAGTGACTCCATTTTTAGCCTGTTTCTTTTTAACAATCCTAATCCCCCAGTGTGAGGGTATTTGGAGGTGATTATGTCATGTGGGTGAAGCCCTTGTGAATGGGATTAGTGCCCTTATAAGAGTGACCCCAGAAACCTCCCTTGTTCCTTCCCCCACATGAAGACACGACACAGGGAGAAAACGTGGGCTGTCAACCAGAAAGCGGGTCCTCACCAGACTGCGTATCTGCTGGTGCCTTGATCGTGGACTTCCCAGTCTCCAGAACTGTGAGAAATGAATTTCTGTTCTCTGTAAGCCACACTATCTAAGGCGTTTTGTTACAGTCACCTGAACAGACTAAGACAGGTAGGAAACGGATACTTGCCATTGAGTGTCTGCTCTTGGGTACGAGTGAATTTATGTTCTTGTGGAGGAAAAAAAAAAAAAGGCTTTCCAATGCAACTGTCCTGGAGAATATTCTATAATGGCAGAATGGCTTGGAGCTAGCTGCGTTTTCTAGGAAATGACTCGTGCGAGACTGTGTTTCCTGTAAAAGGATACTCTGTCTACTAAGAAGCTTTACTTGCATTGGCTGTTCATGTTATTTATTTGTTTATATCCTGCCCCATGCCAAAAGGGACTTGTAAATTTATTCATCAGATATCATCAGATGTTGCTAAAGATTATGTCCGATTTGGGGCAGATCTGCTTTTCAGGCTAGGGTTGCTGATAAGGAAGATGCCTTTAGTCAGTGCTAGTGGGTTGGAAGGTGGCTGTCACTTGCCCTGTGTGTCCTTGTGCCACTGGTATTACTTGTGCTCAGGACCCCATAGGTTCTCACGTCTGTATATTTTGAGAAGCCAGCATTTGCTTGAGCTTGGAAGGAGGAACAGGGGGAAGACTTATGCCAAGTGTGTAGTAAGCCTTCGGCGGTGTATTAGCCCACGGTGTGTGGGCACAGGAATCTTATGAATGGAAAGTGCTGACCACGTCTGCTATTCTAAAATCACCCGGGTCAGCCAAGTAGAGGAGCTGTGTGTACAGCGGCCATATCTCATCCGCTTCCTTTACCTGCCCTGCCCTCTGGCAGCTGTGATGAGCTGTGAAGTGCCCCAGCCAGAGCCCCTCACTCACCTCCACTTTGGTGCCCAGGAGGGAGGACGAGGGTCGCTGCCGGGGGTGTGACTTTTTCAGCGGGGATCCTGCAGGTGTGCAAGGATTCCTTTCATGGCTCTAGCATCAGGCCAGATAAAGCAACCCTCCTAGACTCCTTTTCCATAGTTGAAGCTCTCAGCCTGTGATGTTGTGATTTATAATAAGAAATATGTATTTGGTCTTGGTCCTCTTTCTGGCACAGAACTTTTAAAACCCTTGGAATTTCCAAAGTGGTGAGAGCTATCACAGTGCCTTTTTAGCTTTTTAGTTATGTTAATGAGGTGACTTTTGGATGGCACCTGAGGATGGGGGTTGGTGGTCAGGGAAACCAACCCTGTGATTAGAGGCTGATCCTGAGTTATATCCTTTTAGAGTAAACTGGTAATCTAGTAAGGAAAATGTTTCTTTGAGTTCTGTGAGCCACTCTAGCAAATTAATCAAACCCAAGGAGGGGGTTCTTTGGAACCTTCAATCTATAACCAATCAGAAGGCCAGGTGACAACCAGGACTTGACACTGGCGTCTGAAGTCTATGTGTCAGGGAGGGAGGACAGTCTTGTGAGACTGAGACCTTAAGCTGTGGGATAGGACCCTGTCTTCAGTTAGATGGTGTCAGAACTGAATTGAACTGTAGGACACCCAGCTACCATCTGAAAATTGGTGTTGTGGTGACCACACACACACACACACACAGGAACTGCATGATCAGAATTGGTGATCTGAACCCTTTTATTGGCCTTCTGGGTTTTACTTTGAAGGTAGCAAAGAGGGGTGAATTGGCTGAACTAAAGAAAAAGAACCACAATGAAATGGATGGGGAGCTCTTATGGGTTGAATTGTGTTCCCCCCAGAAGATGTTGAAGTCCTAACCCCCAGCACCTGGGAAGGTGACCTTACATAGAAATAGTCTTTACGGATGATCGAGTTAAGATGAGGTCATTGGGGCTTCCCTGGTGGCGCAGTGGTTGAGAGTCCGTCTGCCGATGCAGAGGACACGGGTTCGTGTCCCGGTCTGGGAAGATCCCACATGCCGCGGAGCGGCTGGGCCCGTGAGCCATGGCCACTGAGCCTGCGTGTCCGGAGCCTGTGCTCCGCAAAGGGAGAGGCCACAACAGTGAGAGGCCCGCGTACTGCAAAAAAAAAAAAAAAGATGAGGTCATTAGGGTGGGTCCTAATCCAGTGGGGCTGTGTGTGTCCTTATAAGAAGGGAAAATTTGGACAGACATCCACACACAGAAGGAACATCATCTACGAGCCGAGGAATGCCCGAGGCAACCACAACCAGAAGAGAGTCTCCCTCTCGGCCCTGGGAAGGAACCCCCCAGCCAGCCCCTTGACTGCAGATTTCTGGCCTCCAGAGCTGTGAGGCAATACACTTCTGTTGTGGAAGCCGCCCCTCTGTGGCACTTTGTCATCGCAGCCCTAGGAGACGAGTACAGGAGCTTTTCATACGTTCTACAGGAAGGGATCTGCCCTCCTCCTCCTGGCGTGAAGCTCTTACGCCAGGGGGTCTGCTTGGACCCAGGAGACACCTGTTGTCATCATCTCGGAAACTTTCCAGGCTGCTTTACTGCCCACATGTTGGGCTGGCACCCAGGACCTAAAGATCGTCCCTTGACCCTCCTCTGTTCTTCTCTCTCAATACTTCCTGAGATGTCCCCCTGTTCTTGTGGAGTCCTGTCTGCCACCTTCTGCTCTAAAATGTACCTGGGACTTGTTTTGAGGAGGTGGATTGAGACACATAGACATGCAAATGATTGCCAGGAAGGAAGAAGCTTTTTATTACTCACAGTCCCTTATTTATTTATTTAATTTGTTTTTATTTATTTATTTATTTGTTTTGTGGTACACGGGCCTCTCACTGTGTGGCCTCTCCCGTTGCGTAGCACAGGCTCCGGATGCGCGGGCTCAGCGGCCATGGCTCACGGGCCCAGCCGCTCCTGGCATGTGGGATCTTCCTGGACCGGGGCACGAACCCGCGTCCCCCGCATCGGCAGGTGGACTCTCAACCACTGCGCCACCAGGGAAGCCCTACTCACAGTCCCTTAGAAGCAGGAGTCATGGCCAGCCACTCAGGGCCACGCGGGGAAGCAACTTGTTTCAGTTGAAGTGGGCGGGAGCGGGCGAAGCCTGGGAAGCAGGTGGCACAGACCTATGATTGGGTAGTTGGAATAATGGTGGTGGTCAAACATTTCTCTGCCACATCATTGTGTGGCTACTCCTTGTGAGGTTGGTAGCAGAGATCCCATGGGCAGGACATGAATGAATCCCTCTTTTATTGCCCTTCGGAGCATAGGGTGCAGCTATATACTGAGAACATCTGGGTCGATCCCCACAAGCAGAGTTTCATGGTAGCGTATTGTTCCGATGGTGGGGATTGTGTTTCTTCCTCTCTGTCTCTTAATCTCTCACTTGCTTGCTAACCTCTCAGGCTGTCTTCAGTTCTTCCATATGTGAAATGATGGGGTTGGGTGGACAGCATGTTCTTGGTATCGACATATGAATATTCATTAAATGTCCGCAGAATGGCTGAGCTCACAGGATCTTCTTAAAGATCACTGAGCCCAATTTCCTCGCATAACAGATGAGGGAACTTGGAGAGGCTAAGAAGCTTCCCTGGAGAATCAACAGCCCAGAGAGAAGCGAGGACCTCTGCTTGCTGATGCCGTTACCCCACGTTTCTAAAACTCCTTGACCTAGTTAAGTGAATTCATGCTTGTCATGTACAGGTAGTTTCCCCTAAAATTTGTAAAATCTAATGTCATTCACTGAGCCAACTCAAAATATTTGCATCTCAACCCGAGAACTGACATAACATTTACATGTCTTCCTCTGCTATACTTGCATAAAATAGAATTATTATTTTATGCCAGTTTCCTCCCATTTTACCTCTCACTGACAGTCATTTTAGTACCAAAGAAGTGGATGGCTCTAGAATCTTCTCAAAGCCATCCCTAAGACCAAGAAAGCTGGAGATAACGTGAATCCTTGTTGAGAATGATGGAAATTCTGCATCAAAATATTAATGCTGAAGGATTCTAGGGAGAAGCTGGTCTGAGCCCAGGTCCTTGATTTCTTGTGTGGAATAGCATGCTGGACCATGGTGACCATTCTGGTTATCTAGTAATGTGGTATAACAAACCACCCCAAAGACTAGTGTCCTAAAGTAACAATGATGTTTTCCTCATGAATCTGCTCTTGGGCGGGGCTCAGAGGGGACAGCTCATTTCTGCTGTGCTCGATGTTGGCTGTGATGGTTCAGATGCTGAGGCCAGTGTCATCTGAAGGCTTGCTCACCTGTCTGGAGGTCTTTGCTGACCATCAACTGGGACCGTAGCTGGAGCTGTTGGCCAAATACCCACACATGGCCACTCTGTGTGGCTTGGGCTTCTTCGCAACACGGTGGCTGGGTTTTAGGACTGAGCATCCTTATGACCTAGCCTGGGAGGTTATTTCTGTGCAGCCACAAAGGCCCTCCCAGGTTCAAGAGGGTGGAAATAAACTTCGCCTCCTGATGGAGCAGTGGAAGTGCCCTGGCAGGGCACGTAGGACTGGAAATCCTGCCGTTTTGAAAACTACTTTCTGCTATAGTGGCAAAGCTTCAGAGGTTGAGTCTGAAGCCAAGAATTTACCTAGGATATCCAGAGATGAGAGACAGTGCTGGGCTCAATTTTGTGTGTGTGCATTTGGATGGTTTTTTGGGGGGAGGGGGTGGAACTGCTGTGAATTGAGAGGCCAGAGTGGTGTAGGCTGATTCCCCCTCAATCCTTAGCGTAAGCGCTTGTTTGTCTTGCAGGAGCTATTTGATACTTAAAAAAAATTTTTTGTTTTTAGCTGAGGTATAGTTGGTTTACAATGTTGTGTTAATTACTGCTGTACAACAAAGTGATTCAGTTTACATATATATACATTTTAAAATATTCTTTTCCATTATGGTTTATTGTAGGATATCGAATATGATTCCCTGTGCTCTACAGTAGGACCTTGTTGTCTATCCATATCTATATACTAGTTTGCATGTGCTGACCCCAACCTCCCACTCCATCCATCCCCCAACCCCCCTTCCCCTTGGCAACCACCAGTCTGTTCTCTATGTCTGTGATTCTGTTTCATAGTTAGGTTTATTTGCGTCATATTTTAGAGTCCACATATAAGTGATATCATATGGTATTTGTCTCTCTCTGACTTATTTCACTTAGTATGATCATCTCTGGTTGCATTCCTGGTGCTGCAAATGGTCTTATTTAATTCTTTTTTATGCCTGCATAGTATTGCATTGTATGTATGTACCACATCTTCTTTATCCATTCATCTGTTGATGGACATTTAGGTTGTTTCCATGTCTTGGCTATTGTGGATAGTGCTGCTATGAACATAGGGGTGCATGTATCATTTTGAGTTATAGTTTTGTCTGGATATGTGCCCAGCAGTGGCATTGCTGGATTGTATGGTCGTTCTATTTTTAGTTTTCTGAGGAACCTCCTTACTGTTTTCCATAGTGGCTGTACCAACTTACATTCCCACCGACAGTGTAGGAGGGTTCCCTTTTCTCCACACCCTCTCCAGCGTTTGTTGTTCGTAGGCTTTTTAATGATGGCCCTTCTGACTTGTGTGAGGTGGTACATCATTGTAGTTTTGATTTGAGTTTCCTATTTGATACTTTTGACCGCAAAAGGTCCAGCAAGGACTGACTTGGGAGGCTGAATTACTTCTTAACTTTGTGATTCGGAAACGATGAGCATTGCCATCCAGTACCATTGTGGTACCTCCTCTAACCCTTCAACACCAGCCTGCAGGGAGCTCTGTCTCCCCCCATCTGCTTTTGTCCTACTGACTCAACACGAGTAGCCTAACCTGTGCAGGTGCTGAGGGACACGTACCTGTGAGTAGGCGGGGAACCATTGCAGCTCACTTCCAAGGTCATGGTAACAGGAAGTTAGGAGCGCAAACTCGAAACTAGAAGAAATAGCTCCCGTCGAGGTAGAGGTGAAGAAAGAGATGGAAGAGGACTTTAACAAAATGCAGTGAACTCTCAAGAAGATACCAGTGTCGTAAATAAAATAGGTAAATAAAAGACTTCATGGAACTGAAAACGTTTCCACATTATAAGGAACTATTTTCCAGATGTATGTAAAAAATAGTCACTGCTAAGAACATAATGACTCTCTATTCTAGAAGATCAAGAGAAACAGATTTCTCAGGCCACAGAGCCAAGGCATTTAGAGGTGAAAAACGTGAGGGAAAAGACAAGAAACTTGGAGGTCAGATTCAAGAGACTTAACGTGAACCCAGAGGAGAAAAAGAACCAGACAGAAGAGCAACTGTTAAGTAAAAGTAGAAGGAAAGTTCTCTGAGTTGACAAGTTAGGCAGGGTGGATGAATGTTTCAAGCTATGTGTATAGACGTTTCTTGGTGAAATTCTAGAATTTTGCAGATAAAGAGAAATTTTGCACATCTGGACAGACAGAACCAGAAGAACTAGACTAATATCAGACTTCTTATCAGCAGCTCCAGAAGGAAGGAGACCATTAAACAATATCTATAGACTTATGGACAAAAAGGTTATTATCAAACATCCTATATCAAACCCGGTTACCCAATTTGTAAGGTTAACACATAAAGGCTTTGGAGTTAGACTCCTATAACCTCTGTTTATTACTCATGTAACATCACTTTTTAAGGGCATTGGAGGCCTTAGAGTTTATTTATTTATTTACTTATTTGTATAATTTAGCAGGAGAAAACTGGCAAAATGGCCGATCTGATGGGGAGCTCCAGAAACTAGAAGAGGGCAGAAAAGAGTAGTGAGCAGTGAATCCTGCGACCAATAGGTAGCTTAGCCTAAACAGATGCGATGATTTTTGCCAGGAATCTGTTGTGTATGCTACGTAGTGATTATTGCAACAAAACAGACAAACTCTAAAGGACAAAGCTAATAATAGCCTCAAGTCGAATTGCGACCAAACTCAGGAGTGGGGCTGAGAGTTGGCGGTGGGAGAGGGTCATTGGAAAAATAAACATGTTCTAAGTGTTTCTTCTCGTGGATCAGGGGAGAAACAGCTTGGTGGGGGACATAATTATCTTCTACTGATGTGTAAATAGAGGAGATTAGGTTCAGTTATGATTTCAGGGGAAGGAAGTTCCTTTATAAATCAAATCGGGGTTCTCCTCTCCTCTCCTGGGTCCTTGCCCTACCACTGGGAGAAAGCTGATTTTTAACATCTGCATTTCATCGTTTGCCTTGATATTTTTGATGCCAGACAAACTGAGGTTTGGACTACTTTGCTTGGAAAAGTTTTCCCCCACACCCTAACCTTGAGGGCACCATCAGAACCCCCTTGCTTCTGCAACCCACAGCATCAGCCTGGACCGCGGTCTGCCTGGCTTCATTTATGGCTGCATCCCTACCTGGGAGCCTTCACAGTGTGGCTTGGAGACGCATTGAGCCGCACTTGAGAAGGAGTGTGGGGACGGGGTCTAAAATATGTTCCTCTTGCCCTCTAGGGAGTATGACAGGTAACAGTTCTAAGACAGAGCTGAGAGAGTGGTGGAGAAGGGGGTGCCTGGGGGGTAGAGAAGGACACCAGAAGAGAGGCCAGAAGCCCTGACATCAGTGTTTCGTCTGGATGGGGACACTTCTGGAATAGCACCTATCTTAGCAAGATAACATTTTGTTGGTCTCTCTGAGCCCTGTCCTGCCAGAACTGCCAAGGGCAGGAGGCTAGTAACAAGTAAGCCCACGTTTGTGGTCCTGGTCCTCTCGCCATAGTGAATTGTGTCCAAAATCCTGCCCGCTGGACCCTGGGGCCAGCCTCCCCGTGTAAAATCTGCAAGTCACACTGGAGCTGGGCACCAGGGTATTCTGTCATTTTCAGTGTCACAGACTTGCCCCTCAGAGACCTGTACTTCCAAGCCATTTTCCGTTGGTCTGGGATCACAGGTTTATTTTTAAAACTGTGCCCAAACCATAGACCAGAAAAGGACCTTGGCAAGTCATTGAGTGCAGGCCTTAACTTCAGAGAGAATCACACTTAAGCTCCACCCCAGTGAACCCTTCTGCAATGACAGATACCGTGAAAATTGCTCCCAAGGATGGCTTGGAATCTGTTCATCCTGAGCCGTTTAATCCCTTCACTTTCAGGAAACACATCAGGTCCTGTTCTGTTGGTCACCAGACCCTGGTCTCTGACAAACACGGACCCCAAATCATGAGCAGAGGACAGTGTGATAGTCGTGCAGTGCTTTTTACTCTGTTCTGTGGCCCCGAGATCATGCTATAATCCATCCTTAAAACCACAAAGGTCCACAGCGCTCAGATTTCACAAGTGGCCACGAGGGAGTGGAGGTGGAAGATGCAGAATGCACTCACGGGTGGGTCTTCAGGGGCCGCCAAACAAAATGCCACCACCGGCGGGGGGGCGGTCAACAATGGAAATTTATTTTCTCGTAATTTCAGAGGCTGGAAGTCTGAGATCAAGGTGTCCACGGGGTTGGTTCCTTCTGAGGCCTCTGTCTTTGGCTTGCAGATGGCTGTCTTCTCCCTGTGTCCTCACATGGTCGTCTCTTTGTGTGTCTGGTCTTGATCTCCTCTTCTTATGAGGTCACCAGTCATACTGGATCAGGGCCCACCCTAATGACCTCATTTTAACTTTATCACCTCTCTAAAGGCCCTGTCTCTAAATACAGTCACATTCTAGGGTAAGGGAGGTTAGGACTTCCACATAGGAGTTTGGGGGGGAACATAATTTAGCCCATAACAACTCCAGAGATCACATATCACCAAGACCACTGTATCTGCATCCTAAAATCACTTCCAAAATCATGGGGAAAGCCCATTCTTCATAACCCTGGTCCATGTTCGAAAAATTGTGAGAAATTAAAAAAAAAAGACATTTAAAATAATACATAAAAATGCATAAGAATATTATATAATTAACATTACTAATTTAAATATTATGAATAATCATTAATATATTATGTATAGTCTTATGCACATCTATGCATTATTTTTAAGTATATATTCTTACCTTAAACCAGCATAAAATTATTTGGAGAGCACGAGAAATACATATTTAAAGATTTAGTATAATAAGTATCAACACATTTGAGATTTAAACATCTTATTTTCGAGAGGGAAGTACTAATTAACCGTGGGGCTCAAAAACGTCCTTGGAAACGATTGATACTGTTGGAAAGACTCAAAGGAAGCAATGAGGAATTGGTAGGGTTTGCATTAGAGATTAAAAAATAATGCCTGGATATTTTGGAACCAGCAAGAATATTCCTGTTTTGGGACTAGGGAAAAAGTAACATGGGAGAGAATCTAAAATCTTTGCAGTAGCTTTAAAACTCCTCTTAGAAATGTGCTCATTTGGTTAACCTTCACAATATTAAAATATGGTGTTTATAACTTGCTGTGTTCATAAATTTATCACATGTGACATAAAATATTCCAGTTTACATTATTTTGTAATACAATTATTTTGTTTTTTAAAGACTTTGTTTTTAGAGCAGTTTTAGGTTTACAACAAAATTGAGAGAAAGGTACAGAGATTTCCCATAAACCCCCTCCCCCCTACACATGGATATTCTCCCTCATTATCATCATCACTCACCAGAGTGTTACATTTGTTACCAAGGATGAACCTGTACTGACACATCATAATCACCCAAAGTTCATAGTTTACCTCGGGTTCACTCTTGGTGCTGTCCATTCTGTGGATTTGGACAAACGTATATATAAACATATCCATCATTATAGTATCACACAACATATTTTCACTGCCTTAAATATTTTTTAAATTTATTTTTTGTTTTTTAAATGTAGTAAAAATACAACATAAATTTACCATCTTAACCATTTTTATGTATGCAATTCAGTGGCATTAATCACATTCACATTTGTGTGCTACCATCACCACCATCCATCCATAGAATTCCTCACCTTGCAAAGCTGCAACTGTACCCATGAAACAGTAATTCCCCACCAGCCCCTGGTAACCACCTTGGCAATACATTTTACAATACTTATACTGTCTCTTGTATCAATAGAAGAATTAGAACGTTCAACACAAGGGAAGAACAGAGGGCTGACAACACTTTGACATATACCTTAGCGTATTTTTTTTGCTTCTGAGTATGCATATATGTATGTTTTTTTACTGTGCGTACTGGTTTATAGCTTGTTCCTTCTCGCTTAATTTGTCAAATATATGTCATCATTTTTAATACTTACATGAAAGTCTGTCCATTTAAACAATCCCTTTGGATTTGAGGGAAAAATCTTTGGATTTTTTCCCCAATATATCCATATACTGAAGGGCTGGAAACAAAAGATGAAGTATAAACGTAGACCTCCATAGGGCAATGCTCTGATGACCTTTCTTACAGTTGAATTTTTATCTACATCCTCAGTTATTTCTTCAGGATGAGTCCTCCATTTAGTTACTTTGAGAAAGTTTTTCTATATTTTTAGGCTTTTAAAATATATTGCCAAATTGCCTTCAAGAAAGATGGTACCATTTCATGCTTCCAACAGCTGTGGCGAGCACACCTATTTTCCATGCCTTCAGCAACCTTGTCCCTTAAAAATCAAAATAATAGGTGGATGTAGTTTTTAAAAAAAACAAGTTGTAGAGAAGGACTTATAATGAAAAGGTATCAGCCGTCTTACCCTGATTCCACTCCCAGCCCTGCTCTCTGGAGACAATTACTTTTAATGAGTTCTGTATTCAATTCCTCTGTAATTTAGCTCCCCATCTTTGAATAATATGCTTGTCCTGTTGGTTCTCTCTCATATACCCACAAACACACAATTTACTTCCTGTTGGGGAGATGGGGTTTTGATTGTATTATACCACTTGCCTTCCCCTCCATACCTATTTTTTCAATTGTTGTAACAAAGAGCGTTTTACTTCTTATGTTAAAACCTCTCTGCAGTTGCCACAGATGGTAGTTTCTCTTGGCTGGCTTTAGTGAGCATTATTCACCTCTCTCAACTGTTTGCTTCTCCTTCTTTCTTTCCTTTCTTTCCCATTTTTCCTTCCTCTTTTTTCTCTTTCTCTTTTTCACATCTTGAAGATTGATAAAATTTACATTCATTCTCTCCTGTAATCATCATAATTATGTCTTCTGTGTTTTGTTCATGGGTTGATTCTAAAAGTTCAACAGTCAACTAAGTACTTCTTTTATAGCTACTTAAATGTGGTTCATTGCAGAGCCAAGTAATATGTCAATAATATTTCATGCTCTGCGGTTCCAACATAAAGATACCTACCCAGATAAAGGAGACTTTGCCTAGTACCAAGGTTAAATAGATACTCTTTTCTTACATTCTACAGATGATTCAATCATGCATCACTTTACTTTAATTCAAATTTGTTTGTTTGTTTTTTGATTCATATTTGAATCCTATCTTTCTTGGGTACTTTTCCTGGAATTTCTCTGGGATTATCTTGTTTTTTTCTATTGGGAGAATCATATGCCTTCATACCTTCCAACTTACTCATTTCATCTCTTATTTTGTTTGCTCTCTTCATCTTAGAGGCCACTGAGTTCCAATTTGTATTTATTGCTCTCCGAGCCTCCTGTGGGTCTGACATCCTGGGATTTTCTCTTGGCTGGTCTCAGGTTTATTTCTGTCATTTCTTACTGGATTAAAGTTTTATCCTTATTTTTTCTGGAGTGCATCCTCAAGGGGTTTTCTCAGAAAGAGAGGTAACGTCCTTTTCTATTTCTAAAAATGATTTTATTTTACCTCTATACTTGACTGATAAGTTATCATAATTTTTTTTGGATTGAAATGAATTTTCACTCAGAACTTTGGAATTGCTCCGTTATAGTCTAGCATCAATTATTGCTGATAAATTCTGCTGCTTGTCTGATTGTTGCAGCTTGACAGCTTCCTCCTCTTGTAAGGGGCCAGAATGAAGAGCGGGAGATGCCTGGGCATAGAACAGTGGGGACAGTTTGGAGGACCTTGAAGAGATAAATTTGTTGACTCAGTAGGATTTTCCAAAGCAGAGATTTTTAGATTTTATTCCATACACCAGTGTTTCTTAACATGCATTGGAGTCACCTAGAGGGCATCTTAAAACAGATTTTGGAGCTCACTCCCAGAATTTCTGACTCAGTAGGTCTGGTTGGGGCTGAAGAATTTACATTTCTAACAAGTTTGAAAGTGATGCTGATGTTGTAGCTCCAGGACTATATTTTGGTATATTACACTAAGGTGATGACTTAATTCAGAGTAACCTCATTTTCTTGTTTAAAAAAATGGGGATAGGGCTTCCCTGGTGGCGCAGTGGTTGAGAGTCCGCCTGCCGATGCAGGGGACACGGGTTCGTGCCCCGGTTCGGGAAGATCCCACGTGCCGCGGAGCGGCTGGGCCTGTGAGCCACGGCCGCTGAGCCTGCGCGTCCGGAGCCTGTGCTCCGCAATGGGAGAGGCCACAGCAGTGAGAGGCCTGTGTACGGCAAAAAAAAAAAGAAAGAAAAAGAAAAAAAAAAAAGGGATAATAACACCTTCCAGGGTTTTGTTTTTTAAGGAATGAGTGATTGTATTCACTGTGTATTCTGTATTCCAGATGCTCGGGCATCTGAAGCCTCACTGACTTGGGAGAGACTGCTTCTCCGAGGCCTGGCTAATTCCTAGAAAGAGCAAACAGTTTGCCTGGAAGCACATCTTTGATATGCAAACAACCAATTCTGAATCCATACCTCCACCCACCTCTTTTCAGGCTCCTGTAGGCTGGACAGTATCCTCCTGCCCCTAAATCACTCCAGGGCCAAGCACTGGACTATTAGGGCCCTCCCCCCCATAGCCCAGAGCCCACCAAAATTACTCAAATTATCCCACTTTAAACCTGCTCAGCTTGCTTGCTTTGTCAACCCATCCTTCCTGTGGAAACCACAGTAAAGACTGTTGCCCACACTGTCCCCTAGCTCTCTCTGCCTCCTGCCCTGCCCTGGTGTATCCCTGTGTGTCCCTGCATGGTGTGCCATGCCTCCTGATTCTAGGAACCTGTAAGTGTAACTTTCTTCATGACAGTTCCACGTCTGCATGTCTTATCTACCTGATTGAAACAAATCTCAGGTACATTTTTAAACAGTGGTATAAAGCTTGTAAAGCACTTAGCAGAGCACCTCTTTTGGCATTAGGTAAAAGGGACATTTTAGGAAGAATATCTAAAGGCAGTGTGAATGATGAATGGGAAGATGCTGGAGACGGGGACATCGGTTAGAAGGATCTCGCGGCTGCTCCATGGGACCCAGCCTGAGAGTCTGCAAATAGAAAGAGAGCAATAGGTGCTGAAAATATTAGTGATAGACAAATTGAGAGCATTGGACAACTTCTTGGGTGTTGTAACTTGGTGACTTATTGTCTGAAATGTTTTGTAATGAGACTGTCTCTGCGTTAAAGGCAGCCTCACTGTTTCCTTCCGTGACTTCTGTAATGACAGCTGAGAGTCCTCATTGTTTGGCTCTCAATCCAACCAAGTATCCTTCCGTGATGAGGCCAGAACTCCAAGGTAGCATGTCAGGGAAGGTCTCCCAGGATGCCCTGTACTGAATGTTACCTTCATCTTCATGTTTCCTAAACTATATTCAGCACTCAGGGTGTAGTCGTTAACTGGTGTTATGTGAAATATATTTTTATAGATTTGGGAAATGACAAGTTAGCCAAAATTAAGCCATTTAAATTTCCTGCAGGACTTCTCAGAGCGTTTAATATTTTAATGAAACTCTGTTAATGGAGAATATAGCCTTCAGTGTTTCCTAACTTATTTGTCCACAGAACCTTTTTCTTCAGGGTGTCTAATGAGTCTATTTTTACATGGAACACATTCTGGGGAATGCTGCTGTGACCTGACAAGCTAATGTATGACACCGCTGACGATCAAGATTTTTGTGGGTGGCAGTGATTTTTCTTCTAAAGCCCATCAGGAGAACAGTGCACAGTTTTTAGATCCATTTGCCAAGGCTCTGTTTTGCTTTAGTCTTTTGGTGTAAAAAATAAAATGAAAAGACATAACTTGTACCCAGATGTCACCTACACGGTGCCTATCATCCTGTAGAATGACTCATCCTCTGAAAATAGTAGTGTTCATTGTCTTGATGGTGAACAATGCTCTTTCGTTTACAAAGATGAGGCCCAAAATACCAGGTTTCCTAAAACTAGCTTCACCTGTTAGCCCGCCTCCTTCCTCGGGTCAGTCTTTTTTATTTTATTTTATTTTTAAAAATTTTATTTATTTTTTATTTTTATTTTTGGCTGCGTTGGGTCTTCGTTGCTCTGTGCGGGCTTTCTCTAGTTGCGGCGAGCGGGGGCTACTCTTCGTTGCGGTGCACGGGCTTCTCATTGCAGTGGCTTCTCTTGTTGTGGAGCACAGGCTCTAGGCGCACAGGCTTCAGTAGTTGTAGCACGCGGGCTTCAGTAGTTCTGGCTGGCGGGCTCTAGAGCACAGGCTCAGTAGTTGTGGCACACAGGCTTAGTTGCTCCACGGCATGTGGGATCTTCCCGGACCAGGGATCAAACCCGTGTCCCCTGCATTGGCAGGCGGATTCTTAACCACTGCGCCACCCAGGGAAGTCCCTTGTGTTCTTTTTCTTTCCTTTCTGCGGGTTAGTTTATATTTTGATTTATCTGTTGTGTTTTTGAGTGTATATCTTTGCACTTTGCTCCAAGAAGATTTGCATTCTCCTCTGATATGAGACAGGGGCTGCTAACAGGTTGGGACACTGCAGCCGGCATCCAAGTTCTTTCCCTGAATGTGTTAACCCCTGCTTCCAGCCCCTCACTTTCTGGGTGGGGTGGGGGGGCTCACGGTGGTGACCAGATCTCAGTGGTGGCATTTGCATTTGTCACTAGGACTCAATGCTGTCTCCGTGTTTGCTGTTGATTGATCTCTGCTCAGATTTTCAAGCTACTTTTGCTTATTTGTTTGGGGGAGACCAAGGGGGATGGGTGGGGGAACGTACTTAATTCTATTACTTGGAAAAAAAATCTGGAGACAGAAGAAGTGTGTTTGTTGCACTTCATCCAGTTTCCATGCTGTAGCAGGAGACTCCTCAGACCATCTTGTTTACCATGTTTTTGCTGGAATGCTGGTTCCCTGAGGTTCCTAGTAAATTCCAGTACTGTCTATGTTTTCTCTTTTCTCTTGTTAGAAATAGCTGCTGTTGATGCAAACTTGTGTATATAGGATAGATAAAGAACAAAGTCCTACTGTATAGCACAGGGAACTATGTTCAATATCCTGGGATAAACCATAATGGAAAAGAAGATGAAAAAGAATATATTGAATGTATATGTATAACTGAGTCACTCTGCTGTACAGCAGGAATTAACACAACATTGTAAATCAAGTATACTTCAATAAAATTTAAAAAATAGCTGCTATTAATGTCTCTGTTTTTCTAATCTCTCTATAAGTGGGGAGAGAGTGGAGAGTCATTATGAGACCATATTCCTAGTTTTTTATTTTTTTTTCCTTTTTTAACCTATATGTCTCTCCATTTTCTCTTTAGGGCAGAGAAGACTGAAGTTCTGAGCGAAGACCTTCTTCAGGTAAGGTTGTCGCTGGCCTGTAGCTCATAGATGCCAAAGACATATTCCCTTTTACAGCCGAGCCCTTCCTGGTGCTGTTCAAGCTGCTCCACTGCTCCTCATCCGGTCTATTTAGAGACACAGCTTTTATCCTTTATGATCGCCCCCTGCATTGTGAACACCAGTCCGGGTGAGGTTTTTCGGGAGACACTTGAAGGCATTTGATTGCATGGTGAGCAGAGAGTCCCTGAGTCTGTGATCCCCTCCTTTTCTCCTGCATTGGATGTTGTCTCTGCAGAAACATGAGTCAGTCTTGTCCCTTGATGGTCCAGACCCGTGACCCCACTTCTGACCTCCCCTCACCCAGGAGCCCCACCCACTGCTCTGTCCACAGGTCGAGAAGCGGCTGGAGCTGGTGAAGCAGGTCTCCCACAGCACACACAAGAAGCTCACGGCATGTCTGCAGGGCCAGCAAGGGGCGGAGGCCGACAAGCGCTCGGTAAGTGCCCTCCCAGCCCTGGGGGGTGTGAAACTTGCCTGCTGACGGACCAGGCGGTATCTGAGAATTGTCTTGTGGTGTGGCAGTGCCTCCCACCTCTCCGTGCCCTTTAACCTGCCTGAAGCATCCCCTACCCTCACCAAGCAAGATTTGGTCCCCATCCTTGTCCTCCCCAGACAGGGGCAACGCCTGAGGAGAGCAGGGGCGTGCTGAGATCCCAGCGTTAGGGGGGCCGTCGCCTTTCTCTTACCCCTGCTGTTTGTTCACAGCTTCCATTTGCCTCCATAGTATCTTAAGATCACATGCAAGATAATTACACTGTGGTTTTGGAGGTTACAGGTGGCCCATAAAGGCTCTTATGAAAATTGTTTTTGCTGTAATGAAGCAATAAAGAGAACCTGCTACATGAAAGTGCTCCAGGGTCTTTGTCTAGAAGGGCATTAGTACTAAAGGCATTGCATCATGTGACTCCATCGAATGAGCAGTCCTTGGGGTGAACAATCATGAAGATTCGCTTCCCTTTGACCCCTCCACCCCCATCAAGTCCACCAGAGATGAAAAGCTATTCTTAGCGGTTCGCTTGGCTTTGTTACAGGGGAGATGCAATGTAGGGGGTTTCTTTCCTCCTTGAGTTTATGATCGACGTGTTTGGTGTCTGTTTGATTTTCTCTGGCCTGGAGTTCTTGTTCACCTCTCTTCCCGGCGGTCGCCCCGAGCCCCCCGGGTTCTCTTGGCCTCACTTGTATAAGTGATCATGGCACGTGCCCTGATACTTCCACCATCTCACGCTGCAGGACCAGAACGGCTCTGCTTGCTCTTTCATTCCATTTTCTCTTCCCAGCCCTGGTTTCTTCTTTCCTAGTATTCCCAGCAGGAATCACTCACGTGTGGTAGCAATAAAATGTTTACAGCTTTGGAAAGTGTCTGTGGAAATAATTCTGTGTCTCTCAGGACTTTCAGCAAGGGGAGCCCGACAGTCTAAAGGCAGAGTTTGCGATACTGCTTTCGACATGAAACCCTTTCATCAAACAAACCACGTATATGGGACTCCAGAAGCTGGTCCATGTGTGGGACCTGTAGCCAGGCCTGCCTGTGACCCACTTCCGTCCTTTTGTTCCAGAAAGCACTGTTTTTATTTTTTTTTAATTTTTTTAAAATTTTTTTGCGGTACGCGGGCCTCTCACCGCTGCGGCCTCTCCCGTGGCGGAGCACAGGCTCCGGACGCACAGGCTCAGCGGCCATGGCTCACGGGCCCAGCCGCTCCGCGGCATGTGGGATCCTCCCGGACCGGGGCATGAACCTGTGTCCCCTGCATCAGCAGGTGGACTCTCAACCACTGCGCCACCAGAGAAGCCCGGAGAAAGCACTGTTTTTAAAACAAGCGGTCAAGGGACTTCCCTGGCGGTCCAGTGGTTAAGACTCCACGCTTCCACTGCAGGGGGCACAGCTTCGGTCCGTGGTCGGGGAACTAAGATCCCACATGTCTCTCGGCCAAAGATAAAGTAAAATAAAATAACTGGTCAACAGGAATGTATATTTTGGTATCAAGAGTAGCATCTGACTGTTGGCACCAGAGTCTTGAAACTGACCTTTGGTGTTGGTAGGTTGATGACTACTAGCTTTATTTCTCGAGGATAAGGTCAAGTTACCCAGATTTATAAGCTTTTAATTGGATTGAGGGTCTTGCGAATTATGTAGGAGGCTTTTGGCTCTCCAGGTTTTCTAAAATATCATGAATCAGTAGCAAATTTGGGGTATGGCAAGGCCGACAGGTCAGAGGATGACTGGCACTGAAAAGGCAGTTGGTTACTCACACTTCCCCAGAGGAGGGGGCGTGTGGGCCATGTGGGGAGTTCCGGGATGTCAGGAGGCACAGGCCACACTGGTGCAGTGGTGACCATATGAGCTGGACAGCTATTCAGTGGACCTGGAAGAAGTCTGCAGTGGAAATAAGCTCAGGCACGTACAGATCAGTGATTTCACTGCACAGATGACAGGTGCTTGATTTTGTCCATGATTTCTTTTTTTTTCAGATATTTTTGACGTGGACCATTTTTAAAGTCTTTATTGAATACGTTAACACTATTGCTTCTGTTTTACGTTTTGGTGTTTTTGGCCGTGAGGCACGTGGGATCCTAGCTCCCCGACCAGAGATCAAACCCCCTACACTGGAAGGCGAAGTCTTAACCACTGGACTGCCAGGGAAGTCCCTGCCCATGATTTCTTGAGCTGAGCAGTCTTTCCTTCTTCTCATCTGACTGAATAAATGATCAAACTGAAAAGAAATTCAAAGTGACCTTTAAGGACAAGCTAAAGGTGGCAGCACTGACACGGATAAAAGTGCTTTTAGGTTAGGGTGCGCGATGTGTGGATTTTCCAGAGACGGGAAGGCGTTTGACATTTTTGAGCAACATGAAGGTGGCCCGAGTGACTAGAGGTTAGGGAATGACAAGGAGAGGGTGTGAGATGGGATGGCAGGGCCCCTGGTCTCACCATGGTCAGCATCAGGACTTTTTCCCCGAGATCCGTGGGAGGCCAGTGTGTTAATCAGAAGTAACATGATGAGATTTGTTGGTGATTGTGTGATGAATGGATAAATGGGGTGGGGCTATGGTGGAAGTCAGGATCCAGTTAGACAGGTAAGGGCTCAGTCAAGGTGGGACGCGATGGGGTCAGTGAAGATGGACAGAGGTCGGAGATGTGATGGATGTTGGACGTAGGGTACCAGGACTTGGCAATTGAATGGATGTGGAGGTACGAGGGAGGGAGAGGGATTTCCAGGTCCCTGGCTTGAGGACTTGTTGAATCCATGGGAGTTCATGAGATCACCCAGGGAGAAAATACAGGTGAGAAGACAAGGGGCCTTGAATCAAGACCCCCCAGGAACTACAGCATTTGAAGCTCTAACAGGAGGAGGACCTAGCAGAGAAGGGTTGGTACTGTTAATCCACCCACTTGCTCAGATCTACATCCCAGGCATCATCCTTCATCCTTACTTTTCATTCTTTCGCCACGTGCATTTCAGTAAGTCCTGCCGGCTCTTCCTCCAGAGAATCTCCATTTGCTTTAACGTTCACCAGCCCGGTCCACGCAACAGTCATCTGTTGCCTGAACACAGCAGTGTTCCCTTCGGGGTCTCTGGTCTCCACTCCGACCCCCCCAACCCCTTCATCATCTGGTCTCTACAACTGTCTGAGTGAGTGTTTAAAATGAAATCAGATGCTTCAGTCCCCCCACAGGATTCCCACTGTAGCACAAAATCCCAGCTTCTTAGCTTGGCCCTTGGTCCCTAATGGTACATCGTCCACTTGCATCTCTGAGCTCAGCTCTTGCCCCCGCCCACCGTCCTCCTCTGCCCCCATCATCATCCTCCAACTGCACTGACCTGTGATTGAACTTGCCTTGTTCATATCCATGCGGAGCCTTCATGTGGGATCTACCCTCCACCTGGAATATTCTTACCCAGCGTTTCAGGCCAGCAACTTCCTTTTATTTTATTTTAATTTTATTTAAGTATAGTTGATTTATGATGTATTGATTTCTGCTGTACAGCAGAGTGATTCAGTTATACACTTATATACATTCTTCTTCATATTCTTTTCCATTATGGTTTATCACAGGATGTTGAATATAGTTCCCTGTGCTCTACATTAGGACCTTGTTGTTTATCCATCCTGTATATAATAGTTTGCATCTGCTAACCCCAACCTCCCAATCCATCCCTCCCACTTGGCAACCACAAGTCTGTTCTCTGTGTGAGCCTGTTTCTGTTTCGTAGATAAGTTCATTTGTGTCATATTTTAGATTCCACATGTAAGTGGTATCATATGGTATTTGTCTTTCTCTGTCTGACTTACTTCACTTAGTATGACAATCTCTAGGTCCATCCGTGTTGCTGGAAATGGCATGATTTCCTTCTTTTTATGGCTGCATAGTATTCCATTGTGTGTGTGTGTGTGTGTGTGTGTATACACACACACACACATATATATATATATATATATATATATATACACATAACAGACCTTCTTTATCCATGCGTCTGTGGATGGACATTTAGGTTGTTTCCATGTCTTCGCTGTTGTGAATAGTCACACCAGCGACTTCTTACTGTTTGATTCTCAGTTCAGATGTCACCGTCTCGGTGCAGCTTCTCTTACCACCTGATGTGTGTGCTCCCTCCCTCCCTCAGTCACGTCCCACTGTTTCATGCTCTTCATAGCCTGTGTTATCCTCTAAAATCATCCTGCTCATTCATGTGCTCCTGTGTCTGTTCCCATCACCAATATGTGAGCTACGCCGGAGCAGGGATCTTGTCTTCCCATCACGGCTGCATTCTCAATGCCTAGAACGGGGCCTGCCACATGTAGGCAGCACTAAAAATAGACGTGTCACGACTGGATGGCCCATGCCTATTTAGGCACAGAACCTGCCCATTGCATCACTCCAGTTTGACTCGTTCCTATTCTTTTTTTTTTTTTTTTTTTTTTTCGGTATGCAGGCCTCTCACTGTTGTGGCCTCTCCCATTGCGGGGCACAGGCTCCGGACGCGCAGGCTCAGCGACCATGGCTCACGGGCCCAGCCGCTCCGCGGCATGTGGGATCCTCCCGGACCGGGGCACGAACCCGCATCCCCTGCATCGGCAGGCGGACTCTCAACCACTGCGCCACCAGGGAAGCCCCTCGTTCCTATTTTTTACGGAAGCAATTTAGCGTGATGGCTCTGAGTTTAAGGGCTGGGATCTGACCCTCCAAGGTGGAAGCCCAGCTCTACTGCTTCATAATTTTGCCTGACAGTGGGCAAGTCAATTACCTCTATATGCTTTGGTTTCTTCCCTTGGAAAATAGTAATAACCATGAATTCCTGCCCAGTAGGGTTGGAGAGTTAAGTGAGGTCATGCATGTAAATGCCCAGCACAGTGCTTGACATGAATACATAGTAAAGAAATAGAAACTGCTGCTGTTATTAGGGCCCCGCCTTTAGTCCAAAATCACCACTGAGAACTGCTGAGCCCCAAGGAGCAAGTCTGCCTGGATTAGTGGACAGTAGACAGCAGTTTTCGGAGATGGAGGGGCGTGTGTGCGTGTGTGCGTGTGTGTATGTTTAGGAAACAGAGTGGATATTAGAATAAGACTTTTTGTCTCTGAGTCATCCTACAAACTGTGCTGCCGATGCCTAAGATAATTCTAGCGAGAACACTCAGGCAAGTCAGATCGACTACTTCCAAACCCTGGAACGTTCTGTCTCCCCTTCCCTCAACTCTTAAGGATCTCTCGGCACACTGGAATCAGGGAAATGTGTATTTCAGTAGCTTCTCTTTGACCCGGAAAACCACTGGTCACGGTGAAGCTCGCTAAGTAAGGTCTCTTTACCTGGGCGCTAATGGTCCCCGGAATAGTGGGTGATTCTCTCAGCCTAGACCCTCGTCTGCAAGAGAAACACATTTTGGCAGCTTTTCTGGACATGTGGGCAATTGAATCCTTCAAAGATTCAGTATCCTTCTATGTGAGGTGGGGGTGAGCAGAGTGTGGAGGAGAGAGGAAATAATACCTCAGTCACGGGTAGGCATTAGGTTAAATAAATCAGCACTGTACCCCGCGTCTACCGAGCCCTCAGCTTTTCCTTTGTCTCAGAGCATTTCTTTAGAAATAGAAATAATTTGTAGTCTGTAGTGAGTTGCAGTCCATTAACTTCCTCTATTTGCCCACCTTTGATTATAGATGTTCACTATCCCCTTTTTTTTTTTTTTTTTTTTTTTTGCGGTAGGCGGGCCTCTCACTGTTGTGGCCTCTCCCCTTGCGGAGCACAGGCTCCGGACGCGCAGGCTCAGCTCCATGGCTCACGGGCCTAGCCGCTCTGTGGCATGTGGGATCTTCCCAGACCGGGGCACGAACCCGTGTCCCCTGCATCGGCAGGCGGACTCTTAACCACTGCGCCACCAGGGAAGCCCCACTATCCCCTTTTTGACGTGAAAGTATGTCACCTTAATCCATTTCTTCCTTCCTTCTTTTCTTTTGGTAGCTTCCTTCTAATCGCTTGATTCTTTTCTTTTCTTTTTTCTTTTCTTTTCCTTTTCTTAATTTCTTGACTCTTAAAGCATCTACACAAGCAAAGACTCACCACTAATTGAGGCTTTACCTCATTAATACCCGTGCCCTTTGAATCCAAGCACTCACATCACCCTCAGTGTCTTGCCTGCAGTGAATGCTTTCTTAGGAGCCTCACCTGGGCCACAAGCACAGGCCCTAGCTTGTGGCCTGTCCCCTTTCACCATCACTACAGGACTTGTTTAAATACATGTTGTCATCTTCATTCAATGATCTGTGTAGCCATTGAAAGAAAAAAGGCTGAGGCAGCTCTCTATGTCTTGATTGGAAATTACATGAATGATACCTCTACATGAAAAGGAAAGCAAAGTGTAGAGGGGGTTATATCATGTGTTGTGAGGGAAAATGTGTCCATTAAAAATGGACACATGGGGCTTCCATGGTGGTCCGGTGGTTAAAACTCCAAGCTCCCAATGCAGGGGGCCCAGGTTCCATCCCTGGTCAGGGAATGAGATCCCACATGATGCAACTGAAGATCCCGTGTGCTGCAACTAAGACCCGGCGCAGCCAAATAATAAATAAATATTTTTTAAAAATGGACACGCACTCACATATACAATTGGATCTTCTTAGAATATTTATGGAAGGATACATAGAAAACTGATCACTGGCCTGGTTTCTGGAGAGGGGAACCCAGTGGCTGAGGGTTAAGGATGGGAGAAGACTTTCTGCTGTAAACCCTCCAGCACCTTTTGAGTTTTGTACCATTCGCTTTTCAAAAATGAATTCATTTGAGATAGAGAAAGAGAGAAATCTTATTTTCCATGTTAAAATCTTAGGAATTAACGTGCAGTTGAAACAGGAATGACTTTCTCGTTCTGTGGTCCTTCGTCACTTAAATTGGCTCCCTTTTCCACCTAAAAGCATCTCATAATCCTCAGTGAGGATGTTGAGTGACTGGAAATGGCTAGAAGATAAAGTTGGCCCCCTGCTTGGGAGAAGGGCCCCTCCAGTCATACCATTTCCATCTGGTTTTTCCTGTGTGAATCTGGAAACCAGACACCTGGCTGTCCCCTCACCACCTCCCTCCAAGACCGGTGGCTTCGTGGTCCTCAAGTGCTGTTCTTGTTCTTGACCTTCAGTCTGCTAGGCATCCCGGGCATGGTTTTCTGCTCCACTCACTGACAGGACTAATTGGACTGATCTTTTTCATTTGGAAAAACTCCACTCGTAGACATACTTCTCCAAAGGATGCCAACTTCCAGGCCATTAGAAATTGCCTGTCATCTGCTGTGGGCAAGATCCTCCCTTGCCTTGCTTCCTTGTCAAATTCTGAAAAAGGACTCAGAAAGGCTTGAGTCCTGCCTGAAAGGCAGGTGGATCATGGGTCTCTGGATCCTCAGCATAAACAAAATGGTCTTGTGTGGCTGTACTGTCTGACATTCGGGGTGGGGGGGTGGAGCGTCTTCAGTGGTTGGTTATTCAGATATTTTAGGAACCTGTAGATTGAACACCTTTCTTTAAACCTAAACCTCAGCACTCTCGATGTTTTGGGCTGGATAATTCTTTGTTTCAGGGGGCTTTCTGATGCATTGTAGGATGCGTAGCAGCATCCCTGGCCTCCACCCACTAAATACCAGGGATGTTCCCCACATCGTGGCAATCACATACATTTCCAGACTTTGCCAACGTCACGTCCCAGGGGGACAAAAATTACCCCTGGTCAAGAACTCTAATACTTTAATCCATCCTTTTCCTCTGAGCGTAACAGATGTTATACCTGCACAACTCCTTTTCTTTTTTAACCATTTTAGACATTTTTCTAAAATGTGCTTTAAGTAACTTTTTTTTGAAAGGTGAGGGTGGGAGCAGACGCTCTCCGAAGATACTGTTCCTCTGCCCTTAATTAAGTCTCTGGAAACCTGGACCTAATAGCTTCGTAGGACAACTAGAAAGTGGTGTTTAAATTTGGATATATTAGTACTTAGTTGCCTGGTCTCGTTTTTACCAAGAACAATGTCCCATTTTATGTGAAATGATGGGGTAGCAAGATGATTCCTCGAGTGGAAGGGATCTGACCTCTGTGGAGTGGACGTGTCTAAGGGCAGGGAGGGGGTTATAATTTAGAGCCGTTGAGGACACCTGGTGTCCTGGGCTCCCCTCCACCTGGACTAACCCCAGGAACCCTAGGAACTTCCATACCACTCTTGGGGGTTGGTCTACCTCCTGTGACCTTCCCCGGAGATACCTAGAGCCCATGGGTCTCCTGGGGATGTTCAAGCCAGATTCCTAAAACTCCACCTCCAGCTTGGTGCCGCTCTCAAGTCATCCAGTTGCCTGTCTCAGGATTGAGTTATTTTAATCCGATCATGTTGTTCTTAAACAAGCCCTCAGTGGTCCCCAAGTGCCCCTAGAATGAAACCCCAGTGCCTGCCGCTGGCTGACGAGGCCCCGCACCATCCCGCCTCCGCCCCCGCCCCCTCCCCCTCCCCCAACCTCTCCCCCATCACACACTGTGCTCCAGCCATGCTGGTCTGCTGGAGATGCTGAGCCAGCTGAGCTGGCTAGGTAGCCCACCTCCGGGCCTTTGCACCTGCAGTTCCTCTGCCCGGAATGTTCTTTCCCAGGTCATCTGGAGGTATGGCTGACTTTCTCTCCCTTCAGGTTGCTTCTTAAATGTCCCCCCTCGGCGGGGGGCAGTCTTTTCTCCTCACCGCCCCCTCCCCACAGCTGCCCACTCTGCCCATCGTCCTGCTTTCTGCTGTTCCCATGGTACTTCCAACTCTCGAAAGGGTCTCCTTCAAAGTGTCTGTGTTTAGTGTCTGTCTCCCTGCCCTGGGATGTAATTTCCATGAGAGCAGTGTCTGGTCTCGGTCACCACGGGTGTGGTACCCAGATAGGTACCCCATTCGTGCTGAGGAGTAAGCGAGTTACCGCCGAGGGTCTCTGGGTGCTAAGACAGGAGATTCTGGGCTGGGAGGGGCTCCATCACTTTCTGTTTGAAGAGCTGTCTGTGTGACAGTGTGGACTGGAAGACCTCAGGCTATCTAGCTGTTCTTTTTTTAATTTTTTGGCCGCACTGTGCGACATGTGGGATCTTAGTACCCTGACCAGGGATCGAACCCGTGTCCCCTGGAGTGGAAGCGCGGAGTCTTAACCACTGGACCGCCAGGGAATTCCCAGATATCTAGCTGTTCTTCCCTTGTTGTTCTCCGTGTGTGCTGGGTGGTTTCAGCTCAGGAAGGAGAGGGCTTGTTGACACTTAAGGAGGGAAGATGGGTCACGCTGTGGTCCTTCTGCCTGCCCACCTCCCTCCCTCCTTTCCTTCCCTCCCCCCCCTTCCCACATAACATAAAGCTTACCACTTTAGCTATTTTAAAGAGTACAACTCAGTGACGTTTAATACAGTCACAGTATTGTGCAACTACCACTATGATCTACTTCCAGAACACTTCCATCACCCCGAAAGGAAATCCCATACTCATTAGTCAGTCATTCCCTTTCCCCCTCCCCCCAGCTCTTGGCAACCACAAATCTACCTTCTGTCCCTATGGATTTGTTTATTCTGGATATCTTACATAAATAGAACTGTACATTATGTGCACATGTGTGCCTGGCTTATCTCACTTACTGTGATGCCTTCAAGGTTCACCCATGTCGTAATCTGTGTCAGGAGTTCATTCCGTTTTTATGGCTGCATAATATTCCGTTGCATGGATAGACCACATTGTGTTTATACACTCATCCGCTGATGGACGTTTTTGCTGTTTCCACCTTTCGGCTATTGTGAATTGGGCTGCTCTTCACATCATGCACATGTTTTTGTTCAGCCATCTGTTTCAAATTATTTTGAGTACATACCCCAGAGTGGAATCACTGGGCCATATGGTAATTTTGTTTAACTTCTTGAAATGCTGCCAGACTTTTCTACAGTGCTGGACCATTTTACATCTCTGCTGGCAAAGCATGAAGGTTCCAATATCTCCACATGCTCACCAATATTTATTTTTTGTATTTAAAAAATAAATTATTAATATTATGATAGCCATCCTAGTGGGTGTGAGGTGGTATCTAATTGCAGCTTTGATTTGGGTTTCCTTAATGACTAATGATGTTAAGCATCTTTTCATGTGCTTATTGGCCATTTTATGTCTTCTTTGGAGTATACCTCATTTTGATGATTATTTTGTTTGCATTGTAATTCTGTGTGAACATTTTTCCCTCTCTTCCTTGACTGCAAACTGCCTTATTTATAAAATGGGGCTAATATACTTCTTGAGAGAGATGATTTTTAGAAATTAAGGCATGGCTCAAATCTTCAGCATAAGTTTGAAATCTTCTCTTTTTTTCCCTGCTGCTTTCTACTTTATTTTAAAATGCAGCATGTAGGGAATTCCCTGACAGTCCAGTGGTTAGGGCTTCACGCTTTCATTGCCATGGTCCAGGTTCAGTCCCTGGTTGGGGAACTAAATTCCCGCAAGCTGCACAGCGCAGCCAAAAAATGAAATGAAATGAAATGAAATTAAAAATGCAGGGCTTCCCTCTTGGCAGAGTGGTTGAGAGTCCGCCTGCCGATGCAGGGGACACGGGTTCGTGCCCCGGTCCGGGAAGATCCCACATGCTGCGGAGCGGCTGGGCCCGTGAGCCATGGCCGCTGAGCCTGTGCGTCCGGAGCCTGTGCTCCGCAACGGGAGAGGCCACAACAGTGAGAGGCCCGCGTACCGAAAAAAAAAAAATGCAGCATGTAAACCTTAGCCTTATTTTCCAACTTAGCAACTTTAATCGTTTTAATTTTCTGAATTTTGACATCTCTGAGTCTAACCCACCATTGTATCCTCTGAATTTTTAGGTTTTATTCATATTTTAAAGTCAGTTTGTTTCTTAGCTAATGTAATATCTAGGCAAGTATTTGACTTCTTGCTATTTTAGTGTAAGTGGGTGACTGTTGAAGTAGTTTTCATTACCACGTTTTCTTCCTTTTCAGAAAAAGTTGCCTTTGACCACACTGGCTCAGTGTCTGGTGGAAGGCTCAGCTGTCCTGGGAGACGACACGCTTCTTGGGTAAGGCGATTCCATGTATGGGTTTGTGCTAGATCTAGGTGAGTCCCCATCCTTACAAGGGGACTAACAGTCCTCACGGAGATAGTGAGGACACCTGTGGTCTGGCTGGAGACTGGACGGGGAAGAAGGAAAGGTTGCCGGTGAGAAATTGAGCCCCCAGGTCCAGGAGTCATAGTGTCTGTGCAGGCAGCAGCTCCCAAGGGGAGAAGTTAACATGAAACTGTTGGGACTTCCCTGGCGGTCCAGTGGTTAGGACTCTGCACTTCCACCGCAGGGGACACGGGTTCCATCCCTGGTAGGGGAACTAAGACCCTGCATCCCGCATGCCGGTGGGGGGCAGGGAAGGCTGTTGAAGGACACTTGAAATCCCTTGGGCTCCAGCAGAAGCAAATATGAAATCTCTCCGTGTCAGATGTCAGAACTTATAGGATTCCCAGAAGAACAACCCTTGCTGATTTTGAGCTCACAATAAAAACAATCTAAATATAGAATCATCATGAGAAAGGATCAGTAGGCACAGTCTGTGGGAGAATCAGACCCTAAAAACTAAAAATAATGGACAACCTGAAGGGAAATGGACAGTAATTATGTTTAAAATGAAATTTAAGAATTTAATAAAGACAAAACACAATAGGGCTTCCCTGGTGGCGCAGTGGTTGCGAGTCCGCCTGCCGATGCAGGGGACGTGGGTTCGTGCCCCGGTCTGGGAAGATCCCACATGCCGCGGAGCAGCTGGGCCCGTGAGCCACGGCCGCTGAGCCTGCACGTCCGGAGCCTGTGCTCCGCAACGGGAGAGGCCACAGCAGTGAGAAGCCCGCGTACCGCAAAAAAAAAAAAAAACAAAAACACAATAGGGGTGAAAAAAGAAGAGGGAGAATCAAAGAAAAACCAAATAGAACTTTTAAGAATTCAAATTATATTATAATTTAAACACTTACTTGAGAGAAACTGGAAGTTGCACACAGATATGGAAATTGGTGAACTTAAAGAGGTCTGGAGTTTAGAATTTACAGAATAAAGTACAAGAGATAAGGATACAGGCAGCATTAAATGGAGAGACTCAGATGGCAGGATGTAAAGATACAGCATTATGTGTAGCAGTTGCTCCTGAAGAAGAAAATAGAAGGGGAAATTTATGGTTGAACTTTCCTTTTCTAGATTTGAATACAAACATGAGTCTTTAGATTTAAGAAGCACCAAAAGTCCTGATTGAGATCAACCAAAAGAAATCTAGCCCTGGACACATTGTCATAAAACTACACACTATTAATAAAAAAAAAAATTGAAAGTCAACCAGAGAAAGAGATAATTGTGTATAAAAGAGCAATTAGATGGATAACAGACTATTCAGGAGGCACAGTAAATGCCAGGAAATAATGGAGGAGTATCTTCAAGTAGTGAGTGAAAATATAAGATATCTAGATTCAGTGATAGACTAAATCTTTATTCAGGAATAAGGGGAAAATAAACATATTTTCAGGGGCTTCCCTGGTGGCGCAGTGGTTGAGAATCTGCCTGCTAATGCAAGGGACACGGGTTCGAGCCCTGGTCTGGGAGGATCCCACATGCTGCGGAGCAACTAGGCCCGTGAGCCATGGCCGCTGGGCCTGTGCGTCCGGAGCCTGTGCTCCGCAACGGGAGAGGCCACAACAGTGAGAGGCCTGCGCACCGTGATGAAGAGTGGCCCCCGCTTGCCACAACTAGAGAAAGCCCTCACACAGAAACGAAGACCCAACACAGCAAAAATAAATAAATTAATTAATTAACTCCTACCCTCAACATCTTAAAAAAAAAAACCAAACAAACATATTTTCAGGCACAGATTTAGAGAAGTTACTACTTGCATGTTCTCACTGAAAAACTAGTTAAGGATGTGTGAAGTAGATTATGTACAGAAGAAAAGAATGAAATGCAGGTAACAAGATAGCATTTAAAAAAAAAAGTAGTGGGACTTCCCTGGTGGTCCAGTGGTTAAGACTCCACCTTCCAGTGCAGGGGGCGTGGGTTCAATCCCTGGTCAGGGAGCTAAGATCCCACATGCCTCACAGCCAAGAGACCAAAACATAAAACAGAAGCAATATTGTAACAGATTCAATAAAGACTTTAAACATGGTCCACATCAAAAAAAAAAAAAAGTGGGGGGGGGAAATAATTAGTGTGGGAATTCCCTGGCGGTCCAGTGGTTAGGACTCGGTGCTTTTATTCTGAGGGCCCGGGTTTAGTCCCTGGTTGGGGAACTAAGATCCCACAAGCTGTGCAGTGTGGCTATTTAAAAAAAAAAAAAACCAAAAAACCTTAAAAAAAAAATAGTGAATGTGGTATAAGGGACTTTTTCTCTTTTCCCATCTTAGGTTCCTTCCTAGGGCCCTGCTAATTAAATTGACACAAGACAGATTAATAAGAGAATAGCATACACATTTGATTAACGTGCAGTGCAGACACATGGCAGAACCCGGTGATGAGTAACTCAAAGGGGTGGCTGGAACTTGGGCTTATATAGCATTTTAAACCAAAGAACAGTGATTTTTAGAGAAGTGACAAACGAGAGAGGAAAAAACTGTTAGTTTCTATGGCAACGAATTGTAGGAAGGTAAGTATATGAGGGACTAGTAGAAGATAAGGGTTAGTTGGTAAGGTGTGTAATGTTGAGTCCACTGGTGCCTCTCTGGGCTGATAAGGGTCTAGAATTATCTCTGGTGATTAACATCTATCTTTCCTGGTAGAGAGGGGAGGGGGACACCTTTACAAATTCATGTCCTGCTTTTAGGCAAATAGGGGAAGGGTAGAGAGCTTTTTTTGTGTCTGCTTCTTCTCCATTGCCTTCAGTTCAAACTAATCCTTATGCCAAAGTGGCGTACTTTGGGGAGGTGTATCCTGCTACCCTTCAGTGTAAAGAAATTATACATTTAATTAAGAAATAGCAATATAATAATCTGGGGGGCGGGGGCCGTTAAAGCAAAGGAAAACTAAAATACTAGAAAATAATAATAGGGAGCTTTGGAAAGGGCATCAGTGTTTCCAGCTCTTGTATGAAAGGAGGATAAAGATATTACATTTAAAGTGAAGTGTGCATGTTAGAAAGGTAAGAACGACCACAAGAAGAAAAGTAATAGAACGTGTAACTTCAAAATTAGGTGGAGAATAGAGACAGGAATAAACAAAATAGAAAAAAAAGCCCACAGAACGGACTAAAAGAGAAAAAAGGGTCAGCACAGAAAAGCATAACAAATAGAAAACAGAAAAATGAAGGTAATAGCAATTACTGCCTCTATACCTGTAAATCTTACACAGTGAATGGAATAAACTCAACTGTTTATAATATACAGACTCTCAGGTGGGTAAACGTGGAATCCTGTTGTATCAATATGTTCTTTCTGAGAGACTTGCCTGAAACGTAGTGACACAGCAAGGTTGAAAGTAAAGGATGGTGGACACCAGGTAAAGATGCCAGAATGAACACCCACATCTAATTTTTGTTCCCTTCCAAAATGGACTGTAATCCAGGGTTTTTTTTTTTTTTTCTGAAAAGACATAAACCCACAAAGGCAGGAAAAAACAGGAGAGAAGACAAGAGGGTTTTGTGAGCTGTAAAGCATATGATTGACTGGGACCTGACTTAGTAAGTCCCAGAAAGCCGACTCCCAAGCCAGAAGTAGGATGTGCAGAGAACTCAGATGTTTATACCATGAAATGCTGACAAGGCTCAGGAGTTGGCGGCCCCAGGATCTCAGGAACAGTGGGTCGTTGGAGGGGGGTGGTGATGAAAATCACAAATGGGGGTTGAAAGCTAGTCAGGTGCTATTTGGATCACTCAGACCCAGCTCTTATCCACACCGCTGGGAGACTCTCATCCCCGTGCCCCAAAGCCCAGCAAAAGTCTGGAGCTTCATCTCTGGGGAGGGTAAAACAGAGCATCCCGAGACTGGGGGCACCGGGCACAGTGGAGTGTAAGGGTAGCAGTCAGTAAGGTACTTAGATTTTTGAGAGATAAGAGAAGATAATGTGTCCATGAAATAAAAACCAGGACGTTAATTAAGAAATACAAGAAAGAAATATTCAGAGGATGTTAATTAAGAAATACTTGCAGGAAAGAAATATTCAGAGATCAAAAGCAAACTCATAGAAATGAAAAATATGACCTTCTCAGTAGAAGGTTTGGAAGATAAAGTTGAAATCATCCAGAAGAGAGCAAAAGACAAGGACACGGAAAATAGAGAAGTTAGAAGAATAGAGGGCCAATCCAGGAAGTCCTAGGCCTGAATAACAGGAATTGCAAGAAGAGGAGAGGAAGAAATCATAATTATAGTTTAGAACATAATCCAAAGATATTTTCCAGAAGTGAAGGATGTGAGTTTCTATATTGAAAGGACCCACCGATCTCCTAATACAAGAGGAAAAATTAAACCTATGCCAGCACTCACCAGTAGTGAGTACTAGTGACAAATAAAAGATTCTACACCTTCTAGAGAAAACATGGTCATATACGAGGGGTCAGGAATCTGAATTATTCCGGCCTTACCAAAAGCAATAGTGGAAGCCGGAAGATTATTATTATTTTTTTAAATAAATTGATTAATTGATTGATTGGCTGTGTTGGGTTTTCGTTGCTGCTCACGGGCTTTCTCTAGTTGCAGCGAGCGGGGGCTACTCTTTGTTGCGGTGTGCAGGCTTCTCATTGCGGTGGCTTCTCTTGTTGCAGAGCACGGGCTCTAGATGCACGGGCTTCAGTAGTTGTGGCTCGCGGGCTCTAGAGCGCAGGCTCAGTAGTTGTGGCGCATGGGCTTAGTTGCTCCGCAGCATGTGGGATCTTCCCGGACCAGGGCTTGAAGCCATGTCCCCTGCATTGGCAGGTGGATTCTCAACCGCTGAGCCATCTGGGAAGCCTGAAGCTAGAAGATTATTGAACAATGCCTTCAAAATTCTGGGGGAATATGAAGCATAGAATATAGTCTCCTGTCTAATTTCACTCAGCCTAAGGGTAAAGAAGAAGTTGTGACACACAGGGTCTCAAAAAATGGACTTCCCACATACTTTCTCAGAAAGCTGAAGCGTGGTGGGCCCACAGTGATGCAGTGACCGAGACAGGCAGGGGTAGGGGAGTAGGAAACAGGATCTCCAGCCCAAGACAGGGAGAGAGAGAATCCAGCAAATGATGAAGGGAGATTTCTGGAAGACCGCCGTGCCTGGAGAGAGAAGGAAAACTCAACGCAGATGGACACGGGTCTGGGAGAGACTGAGTCAAGAAGATGAAACATGAATTCACATCGGGGTGGTTCAGTAGCTGAAGAGATAAATAAGAAGAGTGGCAGAGGATTTGGGGTGCAGTCAGGTACACAGAAAACTAAACAAGCAAGCGGAAATAAGGCAATTATTAACTCCCAAGAGAACAAATAAATGTGCGGGAAGGACCAGTAATCATAGTCCACCACCCAGCTTTGCTCTGAATAGCAGATGGAGTCAAAAGGTAGTGGAAATACTAAATATCTACTGATAGAAATAAATAGAGGAAGGGGAAATGTAAATAGAGCTAATTCTCATTTCCCGTGATTGAGAGTCAGTAGTGAATGCTTAACAATTCTAAACAGAAGCAGCAGTTGAAATAGGGAGCTAAGAACCAGAAAAATCAGAGAAAAGACACCATTAAAAAGATACAGAGATAAACCCACAACTTGGGAGTTGACATTTGCAGCAGATCTGAAAAAGAATTTAAATCTACTCTATACCCACACACATACCTGTAAGTATATAAAGAACTCCTACATATAAAAAGATCGTAATACAAAAATCACCAAAAAATACGAATAGACACTTCATGGACGAGGGACCCTCAATGACCCAGTTAAAAACGTTTACGGGCTTCCCTGGTGGCGCAGTGGTTGAGAGTCCGCCTGCCGAAGCAGGGGACAGGGGTTCGTGCCCTGGTCCAGAAAGATCCCACATGCCGCGGAGCGGCTGGGCCCGTGAGCCATGGCCGCTGAGCCTGCGCGTCAGGAGCCTGTGCTCCGCAACGGGAGAGGCCACAACAGTGAGAGGCCCGCGTACCGCAAAAAAAAACCCAAAAACGTTTACATCCATGGTTTGACACTGAACCTATTCTTCTATTACTTGCTTTTTACATTCATCATTATGTTTGTGGCTTATCCATCTTGATATACATGCAGAATTAGGTGAAACCTAATGATGAATGTAAAAAGCAAGCAATTTAGCTGGCTGAAGCAGCTGTATGATATATTGCATGTGAACACATACGTATGTAATAAAAGTGTAAAAGTATGGACAAGAGGGCTTCCCTAGTGGCGCAGTGGTTCAGAATCCACCTGCCAATGCAGGGGACACGGGATTGAGCCGTGGTCCTGGAAGATCCCACATGCCGCAGAGCAACTAAATCCGTAAGCCACAACTTCTGAGCCCACGTGCCACAACTGCTGAAGCCCACGTGCCTAGAGCCCGTGCTCTGCAACAAGAGAAGCCACCGCAATGAGAAACCCGCGCACCGCAACGAAGAGTAGACCCCAGTCGCCACAACTAGAGAAAGCCCATGTGCAGCAACGAAGACCCAACACAGCCAAAAATAAAAATTAATTAATTAATTAATTTAAAAAATATATATGGACAGGAAAAGTACATACTAACTTTAGAATAGTATTACCTCTTTCCATACTTTTGTTAATTTGTAAAAACTTTTTACATGAGTTTCAGGTAACATGGTACTGTCAAAAGGGAGGGCTGCTTGTATGCCCTTCAGGGGAAATGAACATCTTTGAAATATCGTATTCTCCCGTCTAGGAATATGGCATAACCTTCTACTCATTCAGGTCTTATGTAATTCTCTCATTATTAATAAACTTTTACATGGTTTTCCATTCCAGTTTTTCATTGGAAAATCGTCTGCTCATCCTATATTAAATAAGTTTTCATGGCTTGGGAGAAGGAGTTTTCTTTCTGTTAGAGCCTACTGACATTGTGGTTTTGGTATGTGTTTGAAGGTATGTTGGTTTGTTGGCACATTGACTTTAGCTGTTTTCTCCAGTGGTCTAAGGAGGGAGAAGCATCTGGCTCTTTCTAGGCCTGTGGATTTGGCATGTGTGAATCTGTTCTCTCCACATCTCTCTTACTTTCCCCACAAATCCCCTTTTAGCTCAGGCACACAGTAGGTACTCAGCATCCTTTAGAAAGTAGACAGTGTCAGAAATGAAACCACATGCAGCAAGTTGGTCAGTGGGACGGCATGGCAGTCAACTACTTTATTAACACCATCTCGTGAGTGTTTACCTGGCCGGGGGGTGATGGGTCACAGCTTTCTCTACAGGGTACTCAGGATGGTTCTTCTTCCCTTCTGTCACAGGAAGATGCTGAAACTCTGTGGCGAGGCAGAGGACAAGCTGGCCCAGGAGCTGATTCATTTTGAATTGCAAGTCGAGAGAGATGTGATCGAGCCCCTGTTCCTGCTGGCCGAGGTCAGAAGCAGGAGTGAGGCTGGGCCCGCGTGAGCAGGGAGGGCGGAGTGGTGGGCCCTGGGGTGCTTCTGCTCCAGCCTCATGGCTATTTCTACCCCTCACCCCACTCTGTGGCACAGTGTTTCACCGGGGATCGTTCCTACCTGACTGCCTGGGGTTCCCCAGCCTGGTAGCCCTTTGAGCTGTGGGCTGACCCCTTCTCCCACCCACCCCCTCCTCTGCTGGCATCCCCATAGGTGAAGCTGCAAGGCTGGCAGCATCACCGTGTCCCCCGCAGGGTCTCCACCCCATCTCCACCCCTGCCCTCCACCTGTCTCAAGCCTTCGGTGAAATGAACAGTGGAATCTAAAATATGACACAAATGAACATAGCTACGAAACAGAAACAAACTCACAGACATAGAGGACAGACTTGTGGTTGCCAAGGGGTAGGGGAAGGGATGGATTGGGAGGTTGGGATTAACAGATGCAAACTATTATATATAGAATGGGTAAACAACAAGGTCCTACTGTACAGCACAGGGAACTATATTCAATATCCTGTGATAAACCATACTGGAAAAGAATATGAAAGAAAAAGAATGTATATATATGTATAACTGAATCACTTTGCTGTACAGCAGAAATTCACACAACACTGTAAATCAACTATACTTCAATTAAAGACTTAAAAAAAAAAATGAACAGCAGCCCCTACTCACAAGGGTTGGGGACCTGTGTCCAAGAGACTCTCTAAGGCCCCCTCACTGTTTCTGTTTACATAGGACCCTTCTCTTTCTACTTTAAAGGACATTAAAGAAAACTGTTTTCTTAAAATGAAGCCTTAATGCCTATGTGACAGTTTTGCCAGCTTCAACCAAGTGAAATTTTATCAAGAAAGAAAATCATTGGGGGATGTTATTTGTCCTGAAGCCTGGACCTACTCCCAGTTCCCTTTAATTGATCGTACAAGCCTCCACGGTGCTGTAGTGATGGAGATGTTCCACGTCTGCACTGTTTGGTGGCCACTAACCACCTGTGACTACAGAGCTCTTGAAATGTGTTTAGTGCAACGAAGGAACTAAATTTTTAATTCTGTTTAATTTTTGTTCCCTTGAATTTATTTATGTATTTATTTTTGGCCGTGCCCAGCAGCATGTGGGATCTTGGTTCTCCAACCGAGGATTGAACCTGCACCCCCTGCAGTGGAAGTGTGGAGTCTTAACCACGGGACTGCCAGGGAAGTCCACGTTCCCTTGTATTTGAAATGGCATAGCCACAGGTGGCTCAAGGCTACCTACCATATTGGGCAGCCTTGCCCTGGACGATGTCTGGTTTCCTTTCTAGACCACTCCCAGCACCTCCCCATCCCCTGGTGCCATTTCTGGGACAGATGAATGGGTAAATAATTACCGAAGTGCTTAGAAGTATTCAAGGAGAACGTTCTAGATATGGTGCTTTGATATGGACCAGCCCTCGACTTCTCGGATGCCATCCTGGTATAGCCTAGACCATTTCTGAGAGGCCCTCTTGCTCTTTATAAAGGTGCTCTGGGGTCCCAGCCAAAGCCACAAGCGAACTCAAGGGGGCAGGTCTGAGCTGGGTGCTGAGACTCGCTTTGCGTCTGGGCTCCGCGATGACCCAGGTGCCTGGGGACAATTGTCTGTCTTCCTACTGGAAGTCAGTGCCCTACTCATCTATGCCTGGAAGAGTGAATACAGAGCACCTCCTACAACACTGGACCATCCTCACATTTTTTCCTTTTAAATTCTCACATCCTGCCCCACTTGTGCTGGGCCCGCAAGCAACATCCTGCACTGGAATATTCACTTAAGTCACCTTTAGAAATAAAAGGGCATCCACACACAGCCACCGTGGGAGAACTTATCACTCAGTGAAGCCGTGGCGATGTTTATTCATTATTTACTTTGGAAAAAAAAAGCTCCCTTCTATAGGAATATATCCTAATTGCATTCCCCATAGCTTCTCAGGCCTCCTGAGGCCAGTTCTCCTCCTCCAGCTGTCTGTGTTGAATTAGGTCCGTGTGTCAGATCTACCTGCCTTTCTTCCCATGTCTGGCCCTTACACAAGCAGAGAGATGTTTTTGCCGGCTGGGTGAGAGCGGGAATGAGGCGGGCAGAAGTGAGCAGGGCGACCCAGGGCCTCTGAGATGGTCTGGCTCAACTCGGGACCTGACAGGTTCCAGTGAAGAAGGAGCAGAGTTGAGCTCAGGAAAGGGAACCGAGAATTTCCTCTGAAAATGAGGATTGGGAGACCTCGAGCAAACTTGTTGGGAAGATATCATTAACTCTTTAAGCATCTGTCTTTTCTCGCAGACATGGAAAACAAACTTATGGTTACCAAAGGGGAAAGGGAAGGCAGGGATCAATTAGGAGTTGGGAATTAGCAGGTACACACTACCATATATAAAATAGATAACCAAGAAGGCCCTACTGTATAGCACGGGGAACTATATTCAGTATCTTGTAATAACCTATAATGGAAAAGAACCTGAAAAAGAATAGATATATATGTATAACTGAATCAATTTGCTGTACACCTGAAACATTTTAAATCAACTATACTTCAATTTAAAAACATTAAAAAGAGCTTCCCTGGTGGCGCAGTGGTTGAGAGTCTGCCTGCCGATGCAGGGGACACGGGTTCGTGCCCCGGTCCGGGAAGATCCCACATGCTGCGGAGTGGCTGGGTCTGTGAGCCATGGCCGCTGAGCCTGCGTGTCCGGAGCCTGTGCTCCGCAACGGGAGAGGCCACAGCAGTGAGAGGCCCGCGTACCACAAAAAAAAAAAAAAAAAAAAAGAATCTGTCTTGGGCTTCAAATCCACTGTGTTTTTCTTCTCTTGTATCCACAGGTGGAAATCCCAAATATCCAAAAACAGAGGAAACATTTAGCAAAGCTGGTGCTGGACATGGACTCTTCACGAACGAGGTCTGGTGGGATTTCTTTGCTTTCATTTCTGCTCCTTTGAAGGAGCCGTGATCATGTTTGAGGGGCAGGGTTTTGCATGTGAGCGTTTTCATTTATCGGGTGTTTCTTATACCCACCATGTGTCAGGCGCTGGAGGTCCTGGGACCATGCTCTCATGGAGGCTACAGCCTGGTTTGGGAGTTAGATCTAGGCAGGAGAACACACACGTGAGGCTGTTTCAGAAGCCGTAAGTCATATCAAGAAGAGAGCACAGTGTAATTTTGACAGGAGATGTGGAGAAGCGGGCTGCAGCATTAGATAGGGTGAATGAGAGAAGGCTTTTTTTTGAGGAGATGACACTTGATCTCATAAGGAGGCAACCATGCAAAGATCTGGTGCAGAACTGCCCATGACAGCAGGAACAGCAGAAGCAAAGGTCCTGCGGTAGGAATGAGGTTGACGTATTCAGGACACAGAATGAAGACCAGCACGGCAGGGGTGGAAGGGACAAAGTGGGGAGTGGTAGGGGCAGAGATCAGAGAGGCAGGTAGCGTGACGTGTCGTCCCGTTTACCATGAGAGGAGTATTTCTGATCCTGGGGACCTGGTCTCCTTTTCCTGCGGTCGATGGTGTGACTGTCTCTTCTGCAGCCGTTCTGTAACCCTGAGACCATTATGGGAGAAGTGCAGTCCCAACAGTGCTGCTCTTCCCCTGCTCCCTCCTCCAGAATCTACCGGGAAATTCCCATTCCAGCAGGGGCGTGCCATGGCCCTGCAGTGGCTTTGACTGTGGCCGTCATAAGTCATGGTTGTGTGTAAATGCCTTTTTATTTCTTACAGTGGCATGTGTGCGTATGTGTGCATGTTGAAACAGTGCAGACTCATGAATAATATGGAAGGAACATTTTGGTTCCACCTTTGGTCCTTTGTAGGTCAAGTTTAAGAATCTCCGCATCTTATTTTAATTTTCTTGAGAAAAAGAAACAAAGATAAAACTGGAAATACTTTGGCTGTGAGCTATAGGATAACGAAACAAACCAGGAGTGAATGATGAGGTCCAAGATCCAGGTTGCCTGTTCTCTAGACCTGCGACCTTGGTCAAGTCACTGAACCTTCCAGAATAGTAGTCTTGTCACCTTTGCACAGACAGTAGCAACATTTGCAGTATTTGTGGGCTGACCTGGGAGGTTGTTTGGAGTGTCAGATGAGATTCTGTTTGTCACAGCACTTCCCAAGAGCTTTCCAAAAGGAAGCTGCTACTATAACTAGTTGAGGCACCAGAATTCTGCATTTGGATCAACAGAAAGTATAGCACAGTCCCCCAAGACCAGAAATAAATCAGGCTAGATTAGCAGAGAAACAGAGTTTCTTTCTTCTTCTTCTTGTTTTATTGCAGTATAGTTGATTTACAGTGCTTTCGGTGTACAGCAAAGTAATTCAATTATACATTTATATCTATCTATCGATTTTTTTCAGATTTTTTTCCATTATAGTTTATTATAAGATACTGAACATAGTTCCCTGTGCTCTACAGTAGGTCCATGTTGTTTATCCACTGTATATATGGTAGTGTGTATCTGTCAGCATTTCTTTAATTCACTTAGTGTTTCCCAAACTTCAGTCCACCTGAATGATCTTTGACATCTGTGCCAACACACCTTGTGGAATGTCGATACATTTTTTCAAAATGAGTCTATTTAAAAGAGAAATCTTAACAGCACTACCATAAAGTGAAAGGCAGTGCCCTTAGCTACAAGTATCAGGTAAATGTACAAGTGGACAGGATGAAAGCAGTACCCGTGCTGTTAAATTTTAGGTCCTGTTGCCTGTGGAAGGCTGTGATCCTGAAGTCTCCAGTTGCTGAAAAGGGAAGAGGAGGAGGATTTAGAAAGTGGTTGAAGTTACTCTGACCCAGATCTGAGGCCCTCCCCCTAGGGCCCTTGGAGGAACAGAGAGAAGGTTGCATCAGGCATAATGGTGTGGTATGACTTCCTACAGTGTCCGTGCGCCACGTAAAATGTGTCCTGTAGCCCCAGTGTTCAAGTCCCACATCCCGGAGTCACATAAGATGATGGCGGGTATGCTGCTTGTCCCACCGTCCGGGTGACGGTGGACACCGGGCTTCTGGGTTTGCAGTCATTTCCTTCTGTGAGGACCTGGGTTTTAGCTCTGAGATCTCTTCTCTGCTTCTCTAAGGAACACCTGCATTCCCAGCCCAGAGCTTCTGCTCAGAGGACTGGATGTTAGCATCAAAGCTTGTCATTGCCTTGTCCACTTACGTATTTTCATTCAGCCCCCTTAGGGGAGAGAGAGTTTCTCCCTGGTGACAGCCGTGGTCAACCTAGCCTTGTCTTATATTTTTAATGGTGACACCAAGTGGTGTGTAGATTCTGAAACCACAGAGGAGTGTCATCAGGGACCTCTCTTCCATGATTTAACAAACTTCTTCATGTCTTCAGCTCATCCTCTCTTGTGTGTTGGGATTTGGTAAGGAAATAATCTACTACCCCCTCCAAATTTTTATGCTTCTAACCTTTAACGTGGACCCTTGACAACGTTGGTTGTTTCTGAAGCCAACACACCCCAACTTCTTGTCTTTTCCTCTAACCCTTCCCCTGAGTCAGCATGAGCACTGTTTCCCAAGATGGAGCAGTGAGCGTAAGACCAGATACTGTGCTACTGAAATGCAAACGTCACCAGCTACTCTTGGAGGAGCAGTTGGGTTCTCACTGCCCCCACCTCTACCCCACCCCACTTCCCCATTTGGCCAGTCTGCATACATTAGGGTCTATTCCTTGTAGCATCCTCCTTCTGAGCCGGGACCTCAAAAAGTGGAGGATGCCAAAGGCAGAGGAGCGGAGAAGACTGGGCAGATGAAACAATAAATGTCCCACTAAAGCAGCTTTCCTGTTTCCTTCCAAAACTTCTTCCAAACTTCCTGTCACCCTGAACTGATCTTGAGTTTGCCTTCTCTTACCCTTCTCCTGGTCTCTGAAACATCTTACCCTTATTTCTGGCCTTTTTCTTTCCATTAGCCTTTCCTTAAAGCTTGTATTCTGTCTTCACCATCCCCAAATCGTAGACTGATGGCATCTTTCCCAGAGAATGATGGGGTCACCTCAGCTACCTTAGTGGGAAGAAATGAACTTTCTTCTCTTCAAACCTCAAAGCTCAAACTCTTCTTGGACAAGAAGCCTTATTTCTTCTCTTAACAGAGCAGAACAATTGTTGAGTTTACTTATAAGAGCCTCTGAATGAGAAGATCATCCTTCCTTGAAATTCATGATTTTTAAAAATATTTTAATTTTATTGGAGTATACTTGATTTACAATGTTGTGTTAGTTTCAGGTGTATAGCAAAGTGATTCAGATATACATACATATATGTTCATTGTTTTTTAGATTCTTTTTTCATATAGGTTATCACAGAATATTGAGTAGAGTTCCCTGTGCTATACAATAGGTCCTTGTTGGTTATCTATCTTATATATAGTAGTGTATGTATGTTCATCCCAAGCTCCTGATTTATCCCTCCCCACCATGTTTCCCCTTTGATAACCATAAATTTGTTTTTGATACCTATAAGTCTGTTTCCTTTTTGTAAATAAGTTCATTTGTATCTTTTTTAAAAATTAGATTCCACATATGAGTGATATCACATGATATTTGTCTTTCTCTGTCTGACTGACTTCACTTAGTAGGATCTCTAGATCCTTAGATGGATCTCTAGATCCATCCATGTTGCTGCAAATGGCATTATTTCATTCTTTTCTATGGCTGAGTAATATTCCATTATATATATATGTACCACATCTGCTTTATCCATTCCTCTGTCGATGGACATTTAGGTTGCTTCCATGTCTTGACTATTGTAAATAGTGCTGCAATGAACACTGGGGTGCATGTGTCCTTTCAGATTATGGTTCTCTCTGGTTATATGCCCAGGAGTGAGATTGCTGGCTCATATGGTAGCTCTATTTTAAGTTTTTTAAGGAACCTCCATACTGTTCTACATACTGGTTATACCAATTTACATTCCCACCAATAGCGTGCAAGGGTTCCCTTGTCTCCACACCCTCTCCAGCGTTTATTGTTTGTCGAAATTCATGATTAGTGGCACTTTTCCCAATTAGTTGCTACCTATACAAATGTTTCCAAGTTTCCCTTGATATTTTGCTATTCAGTCTCCACAAAGGGACCATTTGGGGGGCATTTTATCACTATTGTATAATATCAAAGTAGATTACTTATCCATTACAAGTAAAATTCCTTATAAATGGAGGGGAAAGGTGTATGTTTTTAAACTACCAGGACAGAATTGGGGGTAGGGGGAATAAAGGGGAATAGGGAAGAAAAGAAAGAGATAACTTTGGATAATGTCTTCATTTTAATATACATATATTAAGTGTAATTTGGATTTTTAAAAAAACAAATCTAATCCAGATCTATAAGACCCTAAAAATCAGCTTAGTGTTTGTGGCCACTTTGTTTATTTTTTACACTTATATATTGGTTAGTTTTTTTTTCCTTTAGGTAGCATGAATGGGATGGTGGTTGTAGCTCCATAATCTACCATAATCAACCATGGAAATGTATTCATTATCTGAGATCTAAATTATAGCCATGACATTTCATATTTTATTTGACTAAGCCTGGGAGGTATTAATTAAATATTTCTGTAGAGCAAACCATTATAAGAAAGAATTGCCCAGGAATTTTTACTAATCCTTATCTGTTAGCTTAGATTTTTTTTCTTAACATTTTGGAATAGAATATATCCTTTCTAATTTGCCTTGAATTCTTATCTTGGATGAGAAATCTTTCTCAGGACACATGTGTCCATCTCTGGAGCTTCAAGCCAGCTTGATGTCCTAAAGCCTTTTTAAGTAATTTTCACATGGGTGCGCTTTTTAAGTGACAGAGAATCCTTCATTTTGCTACTTTTTGCTAATAGCAAAGAGAACTAGTGTCCCCTTTTTTGATATTATAATGCCCCACTCTCTAATTTTTTCCTGCACATAACACAAGAGGAAAGAAGAATTGTACAGAGAAGACACTTAGTGGTTCAATTCTTGATTCTCAAAATGAGGGTAAAATTGCACTTTTTGCCTCCACATTGGATGGACAGTCCAAGAGCAAGATGGAACCCACAGGCCTCTTTGGTTTGGTCCGTACACTGTTGGCCTGCGTGGTTTCAGAGGATGCTATTTAATCTGTTGTCATGTTTCATCTGATGAGTTCACTTGACAGTTCGCAGCTTGTCAGTTGAAACATCCAGCAACCTATGGGCCACACTCCTCCTGCCTGGGCCCCATCAGCCCTGATCACCCTCCAGTGAACCCCTGCCAGGTCCCCGTCCCCTCCCTGTTCCTCCTGACTTCCCAAGACTGCAGCCAGGCATTGGCTGGATCAGACATGAGATATAAAGCTGTTTCTCAGCTCTAAGAAAAATCAGAAAAATCCTGATTTTTCTTAGAGCTGAGAAACAGCTTTATATCTCATGTCCCTGTCACAAGTAGGAAATAAAGGATTGGGTGGATGAGATTTTAAGATAATGACCCATTTGACTTATTTTTCCTACTTGCTGAGTCCTATAGGCTATTGAGTTTATAGCCTCAGGGGGAGAGGCCCGCTGCTGCTCCCTGCTATAGCTACTAGCATCTTAGCATAATTAGAACCTTCTTTCAGGGCCTGCTTTTGGTAATTCCTTGATAATGACTTAGCAACCAGAAATATTTGTGCTTCCCCATTAAAGTTTCCCAAGGGGCTCCCTCAGAAGGCCAGTATTCTCTGCAGAGAAATAAATGTTTAAGAAAATATAAATGAGGTGTCGCAGTGTTGATCAGAGGTTGCTTAGTGCTTACTAGTGGAGACTTTTGCTTTCACATTTGTTTTAATCTTACCCACTTGTCCTCTCACTTAGCACCCATGACTGGCTTCAGCCAAGTAGGTGAATGTTTCGAAACTCACAGCCCGCAGGATAGGCAGGAAGCTAATAGGAATGGCATGGACCGTGCTTCAGGGGAAGTAGTGGAGAAGTCATTTGGCCTGAGTGTTCAGAAGACAGTGGGGAAGATGATGGCAAATTGGGGAATCCTTGCTCTGTCTGAAGTGGCCGCTATCCTCAGCCTCCTTCAGTCCTGTCACTTGGACATTGGAGCCCCCTTTCTCCTGGTCTGGTACTGGGTACCTTTTCATTATCTCTCCTTTGGAATGAGGCTGTGTTGTTCCCTGGGTGATACTCATAATCAGCTATTTCTCTGCTTCCCACAGGGTCTCCAGGGCTTTCTCTACCTGTCTCACACCTCTCCTCTTTGTCTCCTCTTTCCCATCAGGTGGCAGCAGACTTCCAAGTCTTCAGGTTTGTCCAGCAGCTTACAGCCTGCAGGTGCCAAAGCAGATGCCCTCAGGGAGGAGATGGAGGAGTCTGCCAACAGAGTGGAGATTTGCAGGGTACCCAGCTCTTTGCTCCTTTCCACTGAGAAAGATGGGGAAGCCCTAAGGGAGTCCCTTTTTGTTGGCTGGAGGTCTATGAAAACCCTAATAGTGAGCCTCTGGTTGAATCCGTGTCCCCAGGCTTGCCTGCTGACACCTCCAAAGAGTCCTGCATGAGCCCTAAGAGTTGGGGCTTTCATGGTGACCTGGATGCAGGGGGACAGCAGTGGGTGATCACTGATATTTCTGCATGGTAGGCAAAGAGGAAATGGCCTCGGTTTCTCCACGAAGATTTTGTCAGTCATCTGAGCCCCAAATCATAGATTCTAGGCCACCCAGAACAGTCGAGAGTTTAGACAGTAGATGAGCCTTGACTCCCTGTTGATATTTCATTATTTTCTTGTTTGCCTTTTACTGTTTCCTGAGTCACTTTATCAGTCCTTTGCTTTGTGGGAGACATACATGTATCTATGAAGTTGAAATGCTAGCCAAGGAGACACTTGCAGCAAAGAAAACCTTCCACTTGTCAGGAGAGGAGGACCTCGTTCTATAAAGTGTGCCTCTGCCCTCGGGCGTGATAGGTGCCCCTCATCACCCGTCACCCACGTGCAAATGTTTCTCATCTACTTTCCCCACAAACTTTTTATGGAGCTTTGTCAGCAATACCCATTCTTGATGCTCTGTGTATATGTACATCTGTATACGTGCAGATATGCCAGTTTTGGTTTGGATCTAAGGAACAAAAATACCACATTTCTGGAATTATGCTGGTATCTGTTGTCTTCCTAACATACAGTTTTACAGGAGAGCGGCCACTTTGCATGCATACATCTTTGTTCTTTGTGGCTTTATCGAGTCTTACCTTGTCCATCAGCTTCTGCTGTTATGACCACCCTGTACAGGTGATTCAGACCTTGCATTCAGGTGACATTCACAGTCAGATAGAATTTCTCTCTGGAGTTAGAAACATCAAAACTATCTTGAAAGGATTTGCTATCTCTCAGCCTCCAGTTCTATGGAGCCAAGCAAAGTTAGACCAGTACTTCAGACCCAAGACTCATTGTGAGTAAAGCTGGTTTCTCATTTGAATTCCTGTGTCTATGGCAAAGATCTAGCTGGTGCTATTTGTGAAGAGTCACTCTTTTCTCATGTTGATTTCCCTTTTACTCTGTGTCTTCTCTACCCATTTACCATGGGTTCACGTCCTTCAGTTAAATCTTGTTTCTTACAAAATTCCTTCTTCACTAGACACAGCAGGGTGATGTTAAGAGGGGCTGCTGGTGAGTTCCCTGGTAGCCTAGTGGTTAGGATTCCAAGCTTTCACTGCTGTGGCCTGGGTTCAATCCCTGGTTGGGGAACTGGGATCCCACAAGCCTCACGGAGTGGCCAGAAATGAAAAAAAAAAAAAAAGTGGTGAGGGGAGCTGCTGAATGCAAATATCCAAACGCATTAGAGTAAAAGTTTAATAGCTTCACTCAGTCTTGGGTAGCTTCTTACACAGGCTGTTTTTACCAAAAAATATATTAAAATTCCTTTTCAGAGATTACAAAAGTATTGCATGTTCACCAAAACCAGTGGAAAAAATTTGAAAATATATTAAGAAAACACCAATAATTCTTTCCCTTCCTACCCATCAACCAACCAACCAACCCCTCCATTTGCAAAGGAGGTGACCAGTTTGCCTTTCTCAAAAATATTTATTAAGATTTGTTGTGAACAGTGTGCCCTGTGACGTGCCAAGTGGCCATAAAAGTTATATGGATAAGGAAGTAAGTGTTAGGACCTGTTACATAGCCTCCCACCCTTTTTTCTTTTTTATAATCATACAAATATGCCCTCATATATAGCATTTTTCTAGGTACTTGTTTTGTGTTTGTGTGTTTGTGTGTGTTTATAAAACAGTCATGTTGTTTCTATTGGTCTATCACTTTTCTCAATTAACAGTACATCCTGGACGTTTCTCTAGGTTAGTAGCTGTAGATACAACTTAGTCTTCTTAATAATGTATACAATATTCCTTAGTAGGGAGGTATCTACCATGATATATTTAGCTATTTTTCCTAGTGATAGATATTCAAACTAATGTGTTTTGTTTCTTTGTTTTTTGCCATCAGCAAAAATGATATAATCAACATCATTTTATGTATATTCTTATACACTGGTAACATTTTTCCCCTATAGGATAGATCCCCAAAAGTGATATTTTTAGGTAGAAGACTATGTATACTAGTTAAGTTTTAATAGATATTGACAGTTTACTTCTCTCTCTTTTTTTAAAAATTTAATTTATTTATTCATTTTTGGCTGCGTTGGGTCTTCGTTGCTGCGTGCAGGCTTTCTCTAGTTGCGGTGAGCGGGGGCTACTCTTTGTTGCAGTGTGCGGGCTTCTCATTGCTGTGGCTTCTCTTGTTGTGGAGCACGGTCTCTGGGCATGCAGGCTTCAGTAGTTGTGGCTCACGGGCTCTAGAGCACAGGCTGAGTAGTTGTGGCGCACGGGCTTAGTTGCTCCGCGGCATGTGGGGTCTTCCCGGACCAGGGCTTGAACCTGTGTCCCCTGCATTGGCAGGAGGATTCTTAACCACTGTGCCACCAGGAAAGCTCCAGTTTACCTCTCTTAAAAGGTAACTGCAATTTATATTCCCACCACTAATATACAGAATTGGACATTTCACTTTATCTTTCTCTGTAATGTATGTTTTTCCTGTTTTCAGTTTTTGCCTGTCCAGTGAGGGAAAAAAAGCTATCCCTATGTTATTATAATTTTAATTTCCCAGGATGTTAGTGGTCCTACGTATATCTTTGTGTACTTATTGGACATTCTTTCTATATTTCTAGACCTTCTTAGTTTGTCAAATTGTCTATTTGTATTGGCAGTCGGACCAGTATTTCTATTGTTTTTAATAGCGATTTGTGTAAGTTCTCTGTATAATTAGAGATATTAAACTTTCTTCTATCTGCTGTGCTGCAGATACTTTTTCCAATCTGCCGTTGTCTTTTGATTTTTGTTTATATTGATGTCTGCCATTAAGAACTTGATCATATATCTGTATTTACTTTGTATGGGAGAAGAGCCCAGGTGGTCCATCAGGCACCTTCCACCTCAAGGTTAAGAAATTTTTCTTCTTTAATATTGTTTTAATGTCTTTAATGCATCTTATACACCTATTTTGTGCATGTTGATATACCTGAAATTTATTTTTGTATGTGGTGTGCAGGAGAGATTTGGGTTTTTTCCTCCCATATGAAGAGGTAATTCATTTATTAGGTAAGCCACCTCCCCCTGAAGTGAAATCATATCCTCTGATTCCTCAGATTTATTTCTGGGCTCTGTATTCCATTCATCTGCTTGTCTGTTCCTGGGATAATACTGTGCAATCTCTCTTTTAATGACTTCATAGCAATTATAATATTCAGTAAAATAACTCCCAGTCTCTTTCATAGCTATCTTGGCTGGTCTGTGGCCTCTGTTTCATTACATGAACTGTAGAATGATCATATCCAGTGGATAAAACCACTCATTGTGCTCTCGGCAGCTTTATTTGTGTGCTGAGCAGATCCCCTTGAGAGCAGGCACTGATGTTTTCTTTAAAGTTCTCTTCTGACTACTCTTTTATTTCTGCTTCATTGGCTGCCAGCTATTCTAAACATCCACTGTGGTCCTCCTCCCTTCCCTTTCTGGGTTGCCCTAATTGGGTCATTTCCTCTTCTATCTTCATGGTTTTGTATTTTCTCAGCTGGATCTCCTACACTGTGGCAGCCCAGCAAAAGGAAAGTTTGTGGGCTGAAGGTGAGCAAGGTGGCAGTCTGGTTTCCCTATGTTTAGGCACAGCAAGGCCCAAGCAGAGCTCCCCAGATCTTTAGACCCAGAGAGCTCTTTTTTTTTTTTTTAATTTTTATTGGAGTGTAGTTGCTTTACAGTGTTGTGTTAGTTTCTACTGTACAGCAAAGCAAGTCAGCTATACATATACATAGATACGTATAGCTTTTTTGGATTTCCTTCCCATTTAGGTCACTGCAGAGTATTGAGTAGAGTTCCCTGTGCTTTACAGTAGGTTTTCATTAGTTTTCTATTTTATACATAGTATCAATAGTGTATATATGTCAATCCCCATCTCCCAGTTCATCCCACTCTCCCCTCCCCCTTGGTATCAGAACTCTTGTTCTCTACGTCTGTGTCTCTATTTCTGCTTTGCAAATAAGATCATCTGTATCATTTTTTTAGATTCCACATATATGTGTTAATATACGATATTTGTCTTTAGACCCAGAGAACTTTAGATCCAGGAAAACCAAGTCAAGGTGGGTTCCATAAGATGGAACCTGCTGGTACCTGGGGCAGGTGGGCAGGTGCAGCGTTTCTTTTTTATTCCTTCTTAGAATTTCCATGTCTCTACTTACACGATCCATCTGTTCTTGTGTGCTGCCTACTTTTTCCATTAAAGCCCTTAGCATGTTAATCATATTTTTAAACATTCCTAGCCTGATAACTCCAACATTCTTGACACATCTGACTCTGGTTCAGTTTCTCCAAACTGTGTTTTTGCCTTTTAGTATGCCTTGCAAGTTTTATCGAAAGGTGGACACAGTGTGTATTGGGTAAAGGGAACTGAGGTAAGTAGGCCTTTAGTGATGTAGTAGTCAGGTGTGGGAGCCAGGGAAGCATTTTGTAGCCCTGTGATTAGGATGAACAGGGAGATGGGGTTGAACCAGGTTCAATCCCTGGTTGAGGAACTAAGATCCCACAAGCCACACGGCACGGCCAAAAAAAAAAAAGTTTCTCCTAAGGGTAGGTCTTGTTAAGAGTAGAATGCTCTAGTACATTTCAAAATGGTACCTTTCCTCTTCCCCTTGGCAAAAGCCAAAGAGGGTTTTTCTCTGATGTTCACTGTGAGAACTTAACTCAGCAAAAGTGTGAGGGCTCCCCCGTTCCCTGGAGTTTTTAATTCTCAGACTTGTCCACCGTGAGCCTCCTGTGGTTTGTCAATTACAGTTCAGGGTTTGCTGAAACTACGGAGGTTTCTGCTCCCGGATTTCTTCTCCAGTAAGTAGTGATTCTCGTATTCACCTGTCTGCCTCTCTGGTTTGGGGGCAGTGCTTTGCCCTGTACCCTCACTTCTCTGATAGATCTAAAAAGAGTTGTTGATTTTTTAGTTTTTTGCAGCTCTTTACGTTTGTTAGGACTGAGCTTCTACGTGCCAAATAGGAAACCAGAAGTCAACAGTAAAACTCAAGGTTTCACTTTTTACCAAGAAAAAGTACTTAAGAGACCAGTATTTATAAATATCTTGGGGATTTTTTTTAACAACAGAAATATCTAAAATCCTACCATAACATTTGTAATATAGAGTAATTATAAAATATTACTAAGAAAATCAAAGAAGGCTTTATAAAACTGAGAGGTGTTTTTAGATGAGAAGAGTTAATACTATACAAATTGAATTTCCCCCAAATTATTTTGATTACAAGTGTAGTATTTTGATTGTGGTAAATTGCAATAAATATTTCAAAGGGTAGTAAAAGGTTTCTAAAGTTATGGTGGGAGAATTATTGGAGCTTTGAATTATTATCTCCTAAAATGTATTATAGGATTATGTAGTTAAAATAGGTACTATTTAAAAAAATAAATACATCAGTGGAAAAAAAAAAGGCCTCCCAGCCAGAAGAAAATCCAGAATCCAAGTATATGAGACGTTTCATCTGTGAGATATGTAATCCATAGGGACAATCTATTCGTGAATAATTCTCAGACATTTGGTTGGTTAGTTCTTTGAAAAAAGAAATCTGTATCTGATACAAGTACCAAAATAAATTCCCAATTTATTAAAGATTTAAATGTCATATTCTCTACTGAATATATATATACGGATATTTATATTGTTGGTTGAGAAGCACCAAGCAGATTACCAAAGGAGGAAGTTGTAAAGAGAAAAATTTCATACATACTACTATTTACAGAAGCCCTAAAAAAATGCAGTACTGGAAAAAAAATAAGTTACAGTTTCAAACAGAAAATTGGGGAAGATATTAGCAGTATTTGATAAAACTGATGTTCTCATCAATCTAAAAAACTCTTAGAAATCTTATAAATAAGAAATAGATGAAGACTCTCATAGGAAAATAGGTACTCAGGGTCACAAGGAATTGACAATGGATGACACAAATGGGTAATAAAGGTAGAAGAAAGTTAAGCTCTTGATCAAAAAATACAAATTAAAAACACATTATTTAAATTTCCTCTATAAATTTGTTTGTGATTAAACAGAATCAAATGGTTATTACAGAAAACAAACAAAACTCATGGATTACTCCTTGTAGTATAAATGGTGATCTTTCTTTTTGTTTGTTTGTTTGTTTTTGTTTGTTTGTTTGTTTTGCGGTACGCGGGCCTCTCACTGCTGTGGCCTCTCCCATTGCGGAGCACAGGCTCCGGACACACAGGCCCAGCGGCCGTGGTTCACGGGCCCAGCCGCTCCGCAGCATGTGGGATCCTCCCGGACCGGGGCACGAACCCGTGTCCCCTGCATCGGCAGGCAGACTCTCAACCACTGTGCCACCAGGGAAGCCCCAATGGTGATCTTTCTGATCTTTCAGCAGTATAATGCATAAGATCTAATTTCCCAACTCATAATTATCTTTCTAATATTCTTTAAGTTAACTCTAAGGAGTTATACAATCAGAATTAATTTTAACTGCAGAATTTATCCAAAGAAATAATCAAGAGATGGGTGGAAAACTGTATTAACAGATGCTTTTTCAAGTGTTGTTATAATAGTGATAAATTAGAAACACAATAACCAGCAAAAGAAACAGAGTCAGTCCATCCATACAGTAAATGCCATGACCAATAGGAAGCATGTTTCTCTGCGGGGGGGGTAATGAGCTACCAAGCAGTCTGATCCCATTTTTTGTAAACCAGGCAATCATATGACTGATTAAAATAAGTACAAAATGGGCAAATGTCAGTATCTGTAGTGGTTATCTCTGCACGGTTATCTCTGTGTGGTGGGAATACAGGTGAATTTGTTTTTTTACTTCGTATTTTTTTGAATATGGATCCGTTGCAAAATCAGAAAACAAATGATTTTTTAAATACATAAAATTCTGGTGATTATTAATGGAAGATTTTTTCCCTTTATAAAGAAAATTCACTAATGATTTAGATTAGTGGGAATTTATTTTTTAAAATAGTCTATTGATATCTATGAATAAAATAAATTTAATTAATAACATTTATTAATAATTATAAATAATTTAGATTAATATTTATTTATTTTTATTTTTTGGCCGTGCTGTGCAGCATGTGGATTCTCAGTTCCCCAACCGGGGATCGAACCCGGGCCCCCTGCATTGGAAGCGCAGAGTCTTAACGATTGGACCGCCAGGGAAGTCCCAATATTTATTTTATTTATTTAGATGAATAGAAATTTGATTTCGAGTTTCCACTTTTATTTCTCACTTGTGTGGCTTACTTGGAGTCTATATTGTTAACTTCCTAAGATGGTAATGTGATTGTACCTTTAGAAAACCCTGTCGTGTTCCTGCGGGCACACACAGTTGGCCCGACTTTTCTGAGATCATCTGCTGAGTCCTTGAAGGTGATTTGTTATGGCATTTAGTCCCTTCCAAGACGCTCCCTTCCTTTCCTCTGTCTGCTGAGCCATTTTAATCACTCCACCCTTTGTTTTTCCCTGACTTGAAATATCTCCCTGAGGCCTGTCAGGCTGGCGATGGATGTTTCCAGACCAAGGCTGCTGGGGGGATGGCAAACAAGGTTGAGTTCTAACAAAACCACTTTCTCTTGCACCTTTGACAGATGAGGCATTCATGGTAGGGATGCTCTGGTGGAAGGGAACTGAGGTGGGTGGTCCTAGAGCCCCTTTTATTCTTTGGGAAAGTTACCTTGAACTCTTGGTAGCTACTCTTCTGAAATTGGGATCTTGGTTCTATTGTCTTGTGTACAAGAATGCTTTAAGGATGTTTGCCTGTCAAGGATACTGGAAAAGGAAGCAGATTACTCCTCCCTTCCCCGTGCTCACTGAGAACAGCTTAATCGGCAGCTGGAGAAGCTGCTGAGGTTATTGCAGTCGGTGCAGAATTCTCTTCCTGAATCATGTATTGCCTGCTTTAATCCCTTCAGCATCTGGGTCAGCTTTCTTGTGCTGTTTTTTTTTTTCTTCCTTTTTACTGAGATATAGTTGACATACAATATCATGTTCGTTTCAGGTGTGCTACATGATGATTTGACATTTGCATGCATTATGAAATGACCGCCACGAAAAGTCTAGTAACAATCTGTCCTCATACAAAGTTATTGCAATATTATTGACCATCTTCCTTGTGCTGTATATTACATCCCATGGCTTCTTTATTATGTAACTGGAAGTTTGCACCTCTTAATCCCCCTCACCTATTTTCCCCACCCCCCTAACCCCTTCCCTTCTGGCAACTACTGTTCTCTATGAGTCTGTTTTCGTTTTGTTTTGTTTTTTAGATTCGACCTATGAGATCATGCAGTATTTGTTTCTCTGTCTGACTTATTTCGCTTAGCATAATGCCCTCTAGGTCTGTTCATTGTTACAGATGGTGAGATTTCATTCTTTTTTTTTTGGCTGGGTAGTACTCCGTTGTATATACACCACATCTTCTTTATCCATTGGTCTATCAATGGACACTTAGGTTGCTTCTATATCTTGGCAATTGGAAATAGTGCTGCTCTAAGCATTGGGGTGATATTTTCATGTTACTTCAACTTGAACATTATAGACTCTTTTCTCCTTAACTAAGCATCTCTTCTGAAATCTACCTCAAGGCTACCAAATAGGGAGGGATGTCAGAGATCACATGACTTGCACACACAAGTTTAGAGATGTGACATGTCCAAAGATACGGTTACTGACAAAGTCTACATCCGCTCAAGATGCACTTTTATCGCACCTTGCAGGGAGTGTTTCTGTGAGACAGACAACTGTCCTCCTTGGAGGGTACACTTTCCAGAACCAGACACAGCATTCAGCCATTGTTCTCGGTCCCATGGGAAGCTCAGTGGTGGAGGACTGTTCACACTATGAGATTTGTGTGTGATGTTGGATGAGCCCAGGTTTTGCCAAGTTTGGAATCAGCAGTCCTTCCCCTGCCCACCTGTCTTACCCAGCTTCCCATGACTTGATGTGTTTCTGTTTCTTTCCCATATGCTGGGAACCAATCAGAATTGAGAATGAAGGAGAGCAAGGCAGGTAGCATCATCAAAGGGAAGAAACGGCAAGACGAGGAAAGCAGAAGCGCAGTTTGTACCTGGCGGGGCTGCCTCGGACGGTGGTGCCTGCCACAGAGATGTAGGGAAGTAATTTGCACATCACTCCCCCATACCAGCTTTCTTAACTCTTGATGTAGCCCACGTGTTAAGTAAACGCCCTGGGAAAACACTGGCTTAGGTGTTCTTTTCCCGCTTATTCATCTTCTAGAGCCGTGGTTGGGAAACGGGGGAATGTCCACAGGCAAAGTTTGTAATCTGTCAAGTATTATGAAAAATGAGATCAATCACGGTTAAGGCTCTTTCTTCTGTGATGCTTAGACTCCTGCATGACCCACCTTCTATCTTGTGTTTTACCCCCTACAGGACCAGCTGTCGGCTGACATGTACAGTTTTGTGGCCAAAGAAATTGACTATGCAAACTACTTTCAAACGGTAAGGGTCCAGAAAGGTGAGGCTGCTTGAAGTCTGTTTACAGGCATCATGGTGTGGACAGGGAGGAACGCCGGCCTCGGACTGAGGGCCCCTAGATTGAGCACGTCCTGAGAATGGATGGGGCTTTGACTGTTCTACCAGTGAATAAATCCTGCCTTCTAGTTCTCCTTGTATGGATTTCTCCAAAAGCCCAAGAATAAAATTCAGCTTCATCCATGAAGATGACTGCAACTCAGTGATCTATGGCAGTGGTTCTCAACCAGGGGTGATTCTGTCTCCTCTTCCAGCAGAGGTCTGGCCATGTCTGGAGACGTTTTTGGCTGTCACCGTTGATGGGGGAGGTGTTACAGGCATCCAGGAGGCGGAGGTCAAATTTGTTGCGAAATATCCTGAAATGCACAGGACGACTCTCACAACAGGGGATAATCCAGCCCCAAAATGTCAGCAGAGCCAAGGTTGAGAAACCTGAATCTGTCATCAGTAAGGAACCTGGGAAGAAGGAGAAGGGGGATGGGGAGGGGGAGAGGGAGAGGAAGAAGAAGAAGAGGAGGAGGAGGAGGAAGAGGAGGAGGAGGAGGAAGAGGAGGAGGAAGAGGAAGGAGAAGAGGAAGAAGAAGAAGAAGAAGAAGAAGAAAAAAACCCCACCTGGCGCGTATTTGTTTTTTAATCTAGATTTTTGCCCAAGACGGTGGCAAGTAGGTAAAGGAGGATTGATACGGCCTGTTTGCCTGTCTTTCATCTGTGAGAGCAGATTTAGAGAGTAGAGAATCAGGGTCTGAGTCATCCATACTTGAATGATCGGACCCAAATAATTAGGACCCTGGCTACTTACCAGGGAAAATACAAAGCAACTGGAAGAAAAAAAAAAAACTTGAGAAGAAAAAATACAAATGAAAAATCCAGTTAAGCTCACCTGCTTTTCAAGTTGGGAATGAAACTCAAATCTCAAAGCATCTCTTTATGGAAAAGGAAGTAACAGAAAAGGAAGGAAGGTAAAGGGAAGAAAGAGGAGGAGGAATTCTGAGAAGTTTAAATGTGTTGATAAGCGTGGGGCAGAGCTGTGGGCGGTCCGCACTCTCCCTGCGTGGGCGTCAGTGGCTGAGAAGGCCAGAGTTTCTTCTGCCCTGAGAGAGAGCTGATAGGTGTTTCTTCCAACTTGGAAAGTTTATTTTAAAATAGTGGGATTGGGCTTCCCTGGTGGCGCAGTGGTTAAGCATCGCCTGCTAATGCAGGGGACACAGGTTCGAGCCCTGGTCCGGGAAGATCCCACATGCCGTGGAGCGACTAAGCCCTTGAGCTGCAACTACCGAGCCTGCGCTCTAGAGCCCATGAGCCACAACTACTGAAGCCCACGTGCCTAGAGCCCGTGCTCCGCAACAAGAGAAGCCACTGCAACGAGAAGCCCACGCACCGCAACGAAGAGTAGCCCCCGCTCGCCGCAACCGGAGAAAGCCTGCGCACAGTAATTTTCAAGTATATTCCATCAGTTTTATATGCGAAGATAATATTTCATTTTAGAGTTTCTAAAACGAATGACATGATTGACATTCCAAGCATTATTAGCTTACCTAATTGCCATTTGGGTACCATTTATTGCAACATTCTGATTTTTTTTTTTAATTCCCTTTTCGTTTTCCTTGGGGATAACAGTAGCTACTCTTCACACCAGACTTCTCAGCAGAGTGACTCCCACCTTTTCCCTCACACATGCGCAATTTTTTTTGGAGGAGGAGGAGGTAGAGATTCAGAAAATAAATGAAGTGACTGTTGTTCACAGGTTTTCCTCTGCTCTTATCACCATTTCAGCAGCTTTTTTAGTAGTGAGATGGGCAAAGTAGAACATCTTGAAGGACTTTGTTCTTTGGCCTGCATCACGATAACCAAAGCAATTTTACCTCCCAAGATACTTGAAGAGGACTGTGGAGCAAGCACATGTTTTCCGACCAGTTATATCTTGAACTGTTTTGGCAGAAATCAAGATATATAGAGGCTCATGGCATTTAGCGCCATCTCATAGGCACACGGATTTCTGAATGTGTTCTCCATTTATAGTCTTTCATTGTTGCACCTCTTCGGTGCCTTTTGCCGGGAGAACTGGGGGCGGGGTGCTCGCTAGGTGGGGCGACAGTGAGGGCAGGCTCAGCCCTGGGGTGTCCTGCCTTCCTCCCCGATTCCCCTGCTTTCCAGACTTCCATGTGTGGTCACCTCCCTGCCACAGAGGCTAAGGAGACACATGCCTGTCATCGCGGGTGGGTGGAGGAAAGAGCAGGGCACCACATAGGGCACCCCAGTGGCGCGGCAGCCTGTGCTCCCCACCCGTCAGCAAAGGGTGACACTCGCTCTTGTGTTCCCTCAGCTCATAGAAGTGCAGGCCGAGTACCACAGGAAGTCACTGACGCTCCTGCAGGCTGTGTTGCCTCAGATAAAAGCACAGCAGGGTGAGTGCAGACATTGCCTGGACCGGGGAGGCTGGGGAGCCTGCTTCCCAGAGAAGCCTGGTGCCCTGTGCTTGGCTCACGTGCTGCTCCCCGAGCAGGGCCACGCTTAGATGAGCCCCAGGACCTCCCCCAGCAGGTGTCTTGCCCCAGCGGCAGTGAAGCCAAGCACACTCATACACACTGCCCCATGGGGATGAGTCGGGTGTGCATGAGCATGCGTGGAGGTGCGTGGGTGACAGGAAGCCCACCAGCTCTGCTCACGTGGGCTGGCCGTCCATTCCACCCACTCCCCGCATCATCCCCCAAAACCACAAAAATGGAGACTCAGCTGGGCTCCGTGTCTTTGGTAAACTTAGGAGAATCAGTGTGAGCAGAGGAAGGGAAGATGCCCACATGGGTGACCTCCACTGACCCCTTTCACTGACCCCTCTCTTGCTCTGCTGCCCCCCGACAGAGGCCTGGGTGGAGAAACCTTCCTTCGGGAAGCCCCTGGAGGAGCACCTCCTGATCAGCGGCCGGGAGATTGCCTTCCCCATCGAGGCGTGTGTGACGATGCTGCTGGAGTGTGGGATGCAAGAGGAGGTGGGTCCGGGCACAGCCGAGCTCTGCCTCGAGCAGGGCTGCTCATCTGCGAGATGGAACCTCTGGGCTCTCCTTCTCTGTTACCGTCCTCACCCAGCCCCACAAACCCAAACCCATGAAGACGCGGTACAGCTGCCCCTCCTCAAACTGGTCCTGCTTTCTCCCATGAGCCTTCGCTCTCCGGGGACAGTGGAGGATTGCAGGACATGATACCACTGGCCCTGAGGATCTTACAGCCCCGCCCTGTCCCTTCTTTCTGTATTTTTAATGTGATTGGGGCATTTTCCTCCCCCTCCCCCTCCTCCTCCCCTCCCCCTTCTCCCCTCCTCCCCTCCCCCTTCTCCCCCTCCCCCTTCTCCCCCTCCTCCCCTCCCCCTCCCCCTCCTCCTCCCCTCCCCCTTCTCCCCTCCCCTCCCCCTTCTCCCCTCCTCCCCTCCCCCTTCTCCCCTCCTCCCCTTCCTCCCCTCCCCTTCTCCCCTCCTCCCCTCCCCCTTCTCCCCCTCCTCCCCCTCCCCTCCTCCTCCTCCCCCTCCTCCTCCCCTCCTCCCCTCCCCCTTCTCCCCTCCTCCCCTCCCCCTTCTCCCCTCCTCCCCTCCCCCTCCTCTTCCCCCTCCTCCTCCCCCTCCTTCCCTCCTCCTCGTCCTCTCCTCCTCCTCCCCCTCCTTCCCTCCTCCTTGTCCTCTCCTCCTCCTCCCCCTCATCCTCTCCTCCTCCTCCCCCTCCTCCTCCCCCCCTCCCCCTCCTTCCCCCTCTGATCCTCTGCCTCCTCTTTCTCTAATTGAAAAAATAGATCTTTTAACATTTTTGGTCATAACCTTTTTATAGAGATCCTGAAAATATGATTGATACAGACATTAGAAAGCATTTCATATGAGTCACATGTAAAGAGACATTGGTGACTTTTGTTTTTCTTGTTGTGTAAATGTTTTCCTGGGAGATAGACCTCATCTTTGGCTTCTTATACAGGCAATTTAAAAATCATTACTCCATCTTCATTTAATCTCATCAGCCAACCAGTATTTATTTAGGGCATTTATTACTGAGCAAAGTATAAAAGAGTGAGATGGGGGCTTATGAACTTATGAGGGGAGAGGAGTCTAGCATCTGTCACATAAACCTGATTCATTCAAAACAGTCAGTAAGCACTCTAAGTATCACTAGGTCCAGGGCGGGCAGCGAGGGAGGGGTCAGAAGGGGAGGAAGCTGATGAACGATGAAGCTGGATGTCTGCTGCCCCCTATAAGCCAGGCGTGTTTTAGATTCAGCTATTCGGAAGGGATGGGAATAAATGGGTTTTGGACCCCATTTTAAGTGCCAGGCATTTTCATGTATATTACAAGTGAAAAGACGGTAAGGTTTTTTCAGCCCCTGAGGGATGGTTTCATGGAGGGAGGTGAACTTGGCTTATTCTTTCCCCATCATTTGTTTTTAATTATGGAAAAACTGAAAGACAGAAGAGAAGATACTGCACCTCATCGCCTGGCTTATGGTCAGTCAGGTCCATCTCTACCTTCACCTTCCACCGCAGCCCCTGGCTGGACGTTTTGAAGCCTATCCCAGACATTCTGTCATTGCATCTGCAGGACTTCAGTGTGTGTGTCTCTGAAAGATAAGGAATGTTTCTAAATGTAACTGTACAGTATTATTCTATAAAAAAGTGAAAAGAATTTGTTGCTGCCTTCACATGCCTACTCAGTGAGAACAGGGTCTGGAAGATCAGGTCCTCCGACTTCTCCTGTGTTGTCTCCTGACTCTCCCACCTGCTCTATCCGGACCTTTCCGCCTCTCACCAGGCCTCGCTCTCACTCGCGTTGTCCGCCCCACCCTCCAGCTGTGCTTCAGCTCTTCTCCTTTAACAACACGTAGGCTCAGGTTGCCCCAAGCCTGGAAAAATCTCTTCTCTCAATCCAACCACAGCCTCAATATTCCTTCCCTTGCACTTTGGTTTTGTGTTTTATGCTACCCAATTTCTTTTTAAAAATTTTTTATTTTACTTATTTTTTATTGAAGTATCATTGATTTATACCACGTTGTGTTAGTTTCAAGTGTACAGCAAAGTGATTCAGTTATACATATATATTTTTCATATTCTTTTCCATTATGATTTACTGCAGGATATTGAATATAGTCCCCTGTGCTATACGGTAGACCTTGTTGTTTATCTCTTTTATGTATTGTAGTTTGTATCTGCGAATCCCACACTCCTAATTTATCCTTCCCCCACCCCCATTCCTCTTTGGTAACCATAAGTTTGTTTTCTAAGTCTGTGAGTCTGTTTCGTAAGTAAGTTCATTTGTATCATTTTTTTAGATTCCACATATAAGTGATATCCTATGATATTTGTCTTTCTCTGTCTGACTTCGCTTAGAATGATAATCTCTAGGTCCATCCATGTTGCTGCGAATGGCATTATCTCATTCTTTTTTATGGCTGAGTAGTATTCCATTGTATATATAGACCACATCTTCTTTATCCATGCATCTGTTGATGGACACTTAGGTTGCTCCCATGTCTTGGCTGTTGTGAATAGTGCTGCTGTGAACATAGGGGGTCATGTATCTTTGTTAGTTAGAGTTTTCTCTGGATCTATGCCCAGGACTGGCATTGCTGGATCATATGGCAACTCTATTTTGAGTTTTTTAAGGAACCTCCATCCTGTTCTCTGTAGTGGCTTGTGCTACTCAGTTTCTTAAAGTAGCTCTCATCGTCTGTTGCTCCTGCATCCTCACCACCACTCACTCACTCACTCCTCTTCTTTTTTTGGTCCCTTCTGCCCCCACGACTGAGCTGAAGCTGCCCTCAGTGGTCCCCAGGGATCCCCACTGCTACTTCCCATGACTTAGTCCAGCCTCCTTGGCCGTCACTGCCTGTGAAGTTGCTAACATACTCGTCCTTGAAACCAGCTCTTCCCTGGACTCCTGGGTCCCCCCAGCCCCTGCCGGCAGCATCGGGGGGAATCTGCACCGCCCAGCCCCGCCCTCTGCTAGTCTGATCTTTGCTGCGGTGCCATCACCCTCTCTGAGAGCTTTGCCTGACCTTAGTGAGGACTCAGGGTTCTCGTCCTCCTGTGGGCTCCACTCCTGAGTTTTCTGCCATGTCTTCAACATTTCCATGCAGATTTTCCTCTCACGCCCCCAAAACTGGACTCACAAGCTATTTTAACAACCCTCCCACCCCTGCACCCCTGGTGTTTGTCACTGCATGAAGCAGCCATCTCAGTGACACTGTCAGAAATCTAAAAGATTCTCTTTGACAACTCTGCCCCCTTCGCTTTGACTCCGTCCATCACCGGGTGTGGTTGCTCTCTCCCCAGGGCCGTGGCGTGGCTTGAGGAGGGTCTCGCCCGCTCCTTCAATGCATGTGCAGCCTGCTTTGGGGCTGTAGCAGCCTTACGTATGCACTGGTCCAAACGTGCTCATGAGGCTTCCTCACAGGGATGCCATAGAGCTTTGGACATCGATTTATCTGACATACCCTATCCTGAGAAGGGGGCTAGCAGTCTTAGCAGGCAGAAAACTCAGTGTTCCGGATGAGGCATGTTTTCTTCTGAAGGAACTTGGAAATCTGAGTGGCCATAAACAGTTAAAGGAGCAAGGGGGATCCTGCCAGCATCTCGGTGTCTGGGCTGCATCACAGAATTCAAGGAGCTGAGCAGGTGAAACAAACCAACGGGTCTTCCACCCATGCCTACCTTCCCCGTGACTTGGGGGCTCCCCTCCAGCTCTGACCTGCTCGCGTCTCCCCTTCCACACACCCCTGGCATCCTTCTCCCTTTATACGGCAGTAGCTCACTTTTGCAGCGGTTCACGTGGAAGAGGTGACAATGACTCGAAAGTAACTTTAAGAATAAAACACGAAGGGGCTGCAGGAGGCGGAGGCGTTGCTGCCTCATAACCACCCCCAGTCTGCCCATCCCCTGAGGGCATGGCCTTGCTGAGTTCCTCAAGGTGTAGCCCTGTGCCTCCTGAGATACGCAGACACAAAGACACACACAAAGACACACACAAAGACAAAGACACGGACACACACACAAAGACACAGACACAGAGACACACACACACACAAAGACACAGACACAAAGAAACGGACACACAGACACACAAAGACACAGACACAAACGGACACACAGACACACAAAGACACAGACACAAAGAAACGGACACACAGACACAAAGACACAGACACAAAGACACGGACACACACAGAGACACAGGTGCACACACACACTGTAGACCTTTGTGCATGCATCCACCTCCTAGACCTCCAACGCTGACCAGGTCTCAGTCAAAGTTTTCTCCAAAATATATCCTGTTTTAAAAATTCAAGTATAGTTGCTGTATAATATTATATAAATTACATGTATACAATATAGTGATTCACAATTTGTAAAGGTTATACTCCATTTATAGTCTTTATAAAATATGGGCTGTATGCCCTGTGTTGTACAGTATATCCTTGTAGCTTATTTTATACCTAATAGTTTGTACCTCTCAATCCTCTACGCCTATATTGCCCCTCCCCATTGGTAACCACTAGTTTGTTCTCTGTATGTGTTGAGTCTGCTGCTTTTTTGTTATCTTCACTAGTCGTATTTTTTAGATCTCACATATAAGTGATATCATACAGTATTTGTCTTTCTCTGTCGGACTTATTTCACTTAGCATAATACCTTCCAAGTTCATCTATGTTGCTGCAAATGACACAGTTTCATTCCTTTTTACAGCTGAGTAATATTCCGTTGTATATATACACCACATCTTTTTTATCCGTTCATCTGTTGATGGACACTTAGTTTGCTTCCCTATCTTGGCAATTGTAAATAACGCTGCTGTGGACATGGGGGTGCATGTATCTTTTCAAATTAGTGTTTTTGTTTTTCCAAAATATATCTTAAATACACAAGAACAGGAAGTCGAAGTGCCCAGGGTTCATTTATCCAACAAATACGTACTGAACCAGAACACTGGGTCACCCTGTACTAGGCGCTGGGGACACAGCTGTGTGTGAGGCTTGGGTCCTGCTGCTCCAATATTGATAACTGGTGATGGGAAGGATGCACCTAGTTGATCATGGAGGAACAGGGTGGGTAGACTGCCTGTCAGGTTTTTTTAATTAATTAATTTTATTTATTTATTTATTAGTTGGCTGCGTTGGGCCTTTGTTGCTGTGCGTAGGCTTTCTCTACTTGCATTGAGTGGGGGCTACTCTTTGTTGTGGTGTGTGGGCTTCTCATTGTGGTGGCTTCTCTCTGTTGTGGAGCACGGGCTCTAGGCACATGGGCTTTAGTAGTTGTGGCTCATGGGCTCAGTAGTTGTGGCTCGCGGGCTCTAGAGCACAGGCTCAGTAGTTGTGGCACACGGGCTTAGTTGCTCCACGGCATGTGGGATCCTCCCGCACCAGGGCTCGAACCTGTGTCCCCTGCATTGGCAGGCAGATTCCTAACCACTGGGCCACCAGGGAAATCCCTGCCTGTCCGTTTTGCTTTTGTGCCTTGGAGGTTCAGGCTGTCCTGTGACCCTCTATCCTGTCGGCAGGGCCTCTTCCGAGTAGCCCCATCTGCCTCCAAGCTAAAGAAGCTCAAGGCTGCCCTGGACTGCTGTGTGGTGGATGTGCAGGAGTGCTCAGCAGATCCCCACGCCATTGCAGGTGGGCCTCGCAACTGGAGGGGCTCCGGGGGATGGGGTGGGCGTGGAGGGTGTGCAGCCATGTGTCGGGGCCACTGGAGCCATGGGCTTCCCAGCATGCTCCAGGCATGTCCACTCAGGACCCCACTTGAGCCCTGGTGCCTGTGGCCCTTGAAGGGAGGTCTTCCCATCCCCCACCTGCCAGGTGAAGGGGCAAGAGTGGGAAACATGAGGGGGGAGGCCAGTGTGATCACCAGCCCAGGGCCCACGGCCGCACCAGAGCCTCGGATCCAGTCACGCGGCAGCCACTGTGTGACCTTGTCACATGGGTCGGGGAACCATCCCCAGACGTGGCCCCCATGGTGGCGCTGGCTGGTAGCATGTGTCTCTGCCGTGTCCCAGTGGCTCACGGACCGTATGCTGTTCATGTCTAGGAGCTTTGAAATCTTACCTCCGGGAGCTGCCAGAGCCTCTGATGACTTTTGAGCTCTATGATGAGTGGATTCAGGCTTCCAAGTGAGTACAGCACGTTTCGGGGTGTCTTCTGGGTTGTGGTTTATTTGGAAGTCTTTACTGAAATTGTGAAAGCATGCCACCTGGGATCCAGCGAACCCCTTTCTTGGTATGTGTCACGGGGAAAGGCTTGTACGTGTGCCCGGAGATGTGTGTACCAAGGTGTTGGTCGCGCGGTCACCTTGAATAGCAGAAGGGAATGACCGAATAAAATACGGTATAGCTACACTCTCACATGCCCGGCAGCACTTTGAAAAAGGAGTAGAGCTATTCCTGCTCACATGTAAAGATACGAAGATTTAATTTTGAGTGAACTAAAGTTAACAAGGACCCACAGGATACTCTGTTGTTTTAAAAAGAAGAAATACAAAAAACACTCGATACAATTTTAGGAGTGCCTTTATAAATGTATAACTGCATAAAAGAAGGTTCTGGAAAGGCTCACACTGGCGGGTGGGGGTGATTCCTTCCGGAGAAAAGAGCAGGACAAGGGAGTGGTGACAGGGGTCTTTACCCTCATCTATAATAGGTAAAAAATATTAACAACAACTAACGAATAACTAACATCAAAATACAATGTCCGGGCAGTGGACACCATCCCACTTTCCTGAAGGTGAGCCTGGAGGGGGGCCCCAGCAGGGAGGTGGCAGGAGTGAGGCCCAGTCCCTGGCCGTGCATCGGGAAGATGGGGGTGTGGAGATCGGGGGGCTGGTGCTCAGCAGGTGACGCCCCAGCCATGTCACCTGTGTAGCTCCGAAGCGTGGGATTCCTGGCTTCCTTCCTCACTTGATTCGTGATTAGGATTGTATTATATATTTTCTTTGGCCCTAAGTAAGAGCTGACTTTCGTACATGCTCCTGTTTGGAGGAATCGGTTTTTACTGAGTAAATGGACACGGCTAGGGAGGACACAAGAGAATGGGCACCAGAGAGAGGCTGGGAGAGATGAGGGTGGAGATGGTCCAGGAGAAAAAGATACAGGAGGGAGAGGACCATTTCATGGGAGGACTGAGCTCAGTGCCCATGAAAGGATGATTTCTGGGGGTCTCTAGTCATGGGATTTAGTAGTGAAAAGCAGCCAGCTGAGCTGCTCCAAAAGGATGCTGGAGTGTGTATGTGCTTCTGTAAGAACTGGGGCTGCAAGAGAACCCAGCTGACCTGGAAGTGAAGCCAGGCTGGCGTGTGCAGAGTTAGAAAGAGCTCGCTCCGGTTACCGTGCACACCTCTGGTTTTTTATCCATGGTAGAATAGAGATGATGCCTTTTAAAAGGCTGGCTGACAGCCTGGTATTCCTACATCTCATGGTGGAAAGTGAGTTTCAGAGCCCACGATGATACTGATAATCACAGCTGATGCCATTTGTTGAGTGTTTATTAGAGGCTTGTCATCGTTCTAAGCTCATTATTTGTTTTTAACTCATCTGATTTTCACAACAACCCGATGAAGGGGGTTGTGCTGTTTCCCCTATTTTATAGATGAGGAAGTTGAGTCACAGAGCAGGTGTTCGTGGCAGGTTACTTGCCATCTAATAGATGACAGGATGAGGATTTGAGTCCAAGGAGTCCGGCTCCAGAACCCACATGCTTAACGGCACTCCACGCCTCTCTAGAATGACCCGGGGGTCCTGGGGATGATGATGAGTGAGGACGTATCTTTTGATGGACACCTGCCCCTTTTATTTGCTGAATGTGTGGGTGGTCTTGGTGACACCAAGCTGGAGGAGGAGAGGGCAGCCGGGTGCTTCGGGATCAGAGAGAGACCGTTCCCGATGATTTACAAAGCTGGGCTCCATTAGGAAACAGGGGTGAGCGGATGCCTTGAAGAGCTCAGGTCTTTGAACCAAGGGAAAGCAAAGGCTTCTTTCTGCCCCTGGAGGAGATGCATGTTGTGCGTGAAGATTCTGGGCATGGTGGTGGTGGCCACCCTGAGGCCACAGTCTCTAACGAAGGTAATTTTGCCCAGGACAGCCACCTTCAACCCTCTGTGTGCATCAGTCTCCTGCGAAGCTTTAAAAGATACCTAGGTTCAATGCCTGGACCTCCTTTTCAGAGATTCTGGTTTAATTCTCTTTGTTTCAAAGCTCCCAAGGCTACTGGGTTGATAACCATTGACCTTTGGTGAAGCTGAATCTCACCAAAGAGCCTCACTCACCCTAACGGGGGATTGGCCTTCAGGGAAGCTCTGCCTCGGGCCGGGCCATCCAGGAGTCGGGGTGGGGACTGGCAGGAAGCAGCAGGAGCAGTAGTGCGGGATCTGCCAGGCAAGGTGGCCTGGGACCTTGCTGGTCATGTGTGCTCAGTGTTTCCATGCAGGAACCACGGAGCAGCCCAGGGGCTGAGCCACGCCTCCCAGAGGCGGCAGGAAAGCCCGAGGCTCCCGTCACTCCCAGGACTTCTCCCTCTTCGTGCTGGCCACCCGCTCCCGTGCGACTGTTCCCCCGAAACCTTTGCCTGGTGGGCTCCTTCTGACTCTTTGTGCCCGCCTTGCTGGCACCCAGATGTCAAGCAGCTGGCAGTCAGGATCCGTCCCATCCCCGGTGTTCCTTCTCTGCGGAGAACTGATCTGCGGGTTCGAGGCTGTGTTTGTGTAGCTGGTTAGATTGTGAGCTGGGCTGGTGGGGCAGGGCGGGGGAGGCAACGGTCTCCTCTGATTGCATCCTGCTTCCCAGCCCTTGGGACACTGCCTGACACACGGGAGACCCTCGGTACGTGGGTGCTGATTTTTATTGAAGGGAAGGTCTTGGCAGTATCTGCCCTTTCAAGGGCTGAGGAGTGGAAAAGGGATGGGTCAGGATGGGAGGGAGGACTTCTGGGGACCCAGCGATAGCCACTGCCCTGCCTTGGGCCCCGGGTCAAGGGGTCAGAGCTGGGCCTCCCTGTTGGCATTTGCTTTTTAGTTTTTCTCGAGAAAAGGTTCTTCGAACATAAGGCCTTCCTAACCGTGTCAGCCTTGATGTAGGTTTTCATGAAAAGTAAATTTAAAAATGTAGTCCTATAAGTAATTTCTTTTAATCCTTACAGGGTTTATCAGTAAAAAAAACCCTTAGAGCAAATCTTTTTGTAGAGTAGAGAATCCTTTGGTCATGGAAATTATCCATCTCTGAGTTATGTCTTCAAGGGTCAGATGTCCTTATGTCTGTATGAGTTCATGTAATTTACTTGTTCAGAAGGTGTTTATTGAGCATCTATTATGTGCCAGATGACAAGACACTTAATGTGCATTAACTAGTACCCGTGGAACAGGCCAGTCAGCTGCCACTGTGGTGTGAAAGTGGGGTTGACCTGTTTCTGGTGTCCTGTTGCCGTGACAGAATCACCCTCCTGATGACACCACGGCCCCGCCCACTCCAGAGCAGGTGTCTGGCCTCTGCCCTCCTCCATCACCTGCTGCCCCAGCACCCATTCACCTGGGCCGTGTGACCTGTGTAGGGGAAGTTTTTTTTCAAATAGCCTAGGCAAGACAGAAAGAGACCTTAGAGGGGGAAATAATAAGAACCAAACATTTGAATGATAATAGTTTACTGATACGATCACTAACAATGGCTGGTTCCTTTTTCTCAAATATTTCGATGGCTGGTGAATATGAATCCTGGTGGGACTTCATCGATTCGTGCTCAACCAATGGCTTTTCCTGTTAATTTCCCAGCATCCAGGAGCAGGACAAGAGGCTCCAGGCTCTGTGGAATGCTTGTGAAAAATTGCCCAAGGCCAATTACAACAACATCCGGTGAGTGGACCCTGGAGACTCTGGGTCAAGGTTATTTAAGCCTCAGACACGTGTTTCCGGGCCAAAAGGCATGGTCACTGGCAGGCATGGTGTTATATGGTGTCCAAAGCATGGTTAACATGCAGGGTCTCTTTTCAACCTCAAGCAGCCCTGGGAGGCTGTGAATTACCGTTTTGCACATGAGGAAACAGACTAAATGGGGCTGTGAGACTTTGCAGGCTACCTGACCAGCTGTTGGCTAATGTAGTTAAGTTCTTTGATTTGCAAGCAGCAAAGATGAATGCAGGCTGTTTCCAGATACCGGGGGTTTATTGTAAAGATGGGTGCCCGTGGACACTGCGGAGAGGCTGACCAGACCCTGAGCTGGACTTGGCAGGTGTGTCCTGGAGCTAGGCTGCAGGAAGAAGAGGCTGGGAGAATATTCTGTGGTTTCCACCTTTCAGCAGCAATTTCCCACGAGTCTGTCTCTTACTTTTCTTGCCACCGCCAGGATTTCACTTCCTGCTTCCTCATCACGTTGTCTGTGCCAGCATTGCCCCTGGGCCTCCCCTTCTCCTGGGTACTTCCTTAGATGCAGATTTTCAGCTTCAGCTCCTGCTGCCATCTGCCTGATCATTTCTGTTTTCCTGTTAAAAATCCCAGGAGCGACTTTTCATGACTTAAACATAGAATTACTGTGTACGACCCAGCAATTCCACTCCTGGATGTATTCCCAAAAGATTTTGAGAGTAGGGTCTTGATTTTGTACACCTATGTTAATGGCAGCGTGATTCACAATAGCCAAGAGGTGGGAACAGCCCAGATGTCCAGTGATGGATAAATGCGTAAACAAAGTACACATACAATGCAATATTCAGCCTTCAAAAGGAAGGACATTCCAATTCTTGCTACAGTGTGGATGAACCTTGAAGGCTTTACGCTGAGGGAAGCCAAACACAAAAGGACAAATACTGAACAGTTCTACTCGTAAGAGGTACATAGAGTAGTCAATTCATGGAGACAGAAAATAGAATGGTGGTTGCCAGGGGCTTTGAGGGGGTGAAGCAGCAGGTGGTCTCTCATTTAATGGGTGCAGAGTTTTAGTTTGGGGTGATGAATAATTCTGGAGATGGATAGTGGTGATGGTTGCATCACAGCGTGAAAGTATTTAACGCTACTGAATTATACACTTTAAAATGCTTAAATTGGTCAATTTATATATACAAAATTGAAAAACAAAATCCCAAGAGCAAGAATCAGATCGGTATGACTCTTCAAGTGTTGCTAGGCCACTGGCCAGCCCGTGGATTGACTCAGCTCAGGTCCCATGTCCTGGTCCAGGCATGTGTGGCCTCTTGGAGGGTATGACATGGCAGGAGAGGCTGTGGGTAGGGGTGGCCCACTGACAGCTTTAGGGGCCTCTGTGGTCTTTCTGCTCCATGGGCAGAAGGTAAGTCAGCAATTCCTGAAGGAGCCACTTCACTGTTGTCCAGGCAGAATGGGACTGGACCCGCCACCCGTGTAACTGAGTCTGGGGCCTCAGTGCAGCCTGGCAGGTTTGGTGTGGTCTGTGAGCGTTCTTTTTGTGCTTCATTTGTGCACATCTCACTTACTGATTTTTTTTAAATAATAGCTTTATTGAAACACAATTCATATACCACTGTACCCTTTTAAAGTGTACGATCGAGTGGCTTTTTGTAAATCTGTAGAGCTGTGCAGCTATCACCACTGTCTAATTTTAGAACATTTTCAGCACCCCAAAGAGAAACTCTGTGCCCAGTAGCAGTCATTCCCCGTTTCTGCCCAGCCAGTCCTTGGCAAACATTCATCTACATTCTGTGTCTGTTTGCCTGCGCTGGGCATTTCATAGAGATAGAACCATTCAACATGGGGTCTCCAAGTCTGGCTTCTTTCACTTGGCATCATGTTTCTGAGGTTCATCCGTGTGGTAGCATGTGTCAGTATTTCATTCCTTATTAGGGCTGAATAGTATTCTATTGTCTGGATGGACTGCATTTGATTCATCTGTTCATCCCTTAATGGACATGTGGGTGGTCTCCCCTTTTTGGCTGTGATGAATAATGCTTCTGGGAACATTTGTGTCCACATTTGCGTGTGGACATATTTCTCTAGGAGTGGAATTGCTGGGCCACATGCTAAGTCTAGGTTTAACTTTTTCTTCATTGGCTCTCAGAGCCCCACTGAGGTTAACCCCAGGGGACGCCCCCCCTAGCATGTAAATGTCCCCACCAATGACACCTACAGACTGCTTCTCACCTCTGCACACAGGGAGGATGGCAGGTGACAGAGGTTTGAAAAGAAGGAAGGACTTTCAGTCATTGTGCAGTGGGTCAAAAGGAAAGATGGAGAATTTTTCTGGCCAGGGTTAATCGAAGCAAATGTTGACAGCTAGCCGAGTGAGAGCTGAGTCCATCTGTTTTTGGAGCATTCTCGTGTCCTGACGCGTGACACGTCTTAATTATATTGTAGGATGTATGAATCCTGTTATCAGTAAGAGAAGTTTCCACCCAGTGCTGGGGGACCATGGCTGGTTTTGAGCCCTTGTTAAACCTGGCCCGTCTCACTTCCTTTCAGATACTTGATCAAGTTTTTATCCAAACTCTCAGAATATCAAGATGTCAACAAGATGACTCCCAGTAACATGGCAATTGTATTAGGACCCAACTTGCTGTGGCCACAAGCGGAAGGGTGAGTCCAGGGAGGAAGGGGTGTGTGGGTCCCGTTGGGGCCAGGATGCTGCTGGGGCCTGGGCGGGATGGCCAGGGCCCCGGATAACCACCAGCCTCATGTATGTGTCAGGTCACATGTCTGTCTTGGCCTGCTCCTTCTTTAGACTCAGGAGGAGACCCGGCATTCTTCAGATCTTTCCCGTTGGGAGTCTCAGAGCTAGGCCTGCAGTCAGGGTCTTCTCTGAGCTCATCTGAGTCAGCAGTAGGCACGGCAAGCTCTTCCAGGCCTCCCTGGCCCCCTGTGAACAGCACACATCCCAGCATCTGTGGGACGGAGGGCTGTCTCAAAAGGGAGAACAGAGCTGGGAAAAGGGTGAATCTGGCAGTTATGAGAATCATACCTCACACCGAAAGGTGCCTCATACTTGGCGATTTTGAGTATGTCACTTGCTCGTCTCCTGTAGGGAGGACTTCTGGGGTATCTGCATTCCGTAGAGGGGGGGAAAGGTTCAGGAAGGTGAAGTGTCCTTCCCGAGAGGATGCTTTGCTCTCAGACTTCTGGTCCAGGGCCCCTTCCCTGCCTCGGCCACTCACTTCACCCTGCCCCTCTCTGTCCTGTGCTCACAGGAACATCACGGAAATGATGACCACAGTCTCGCTGCAGATCGTCGGGATCATCGAGCCCATCATCCAGCACGCAGACTGGTTCTTCCCCGGGGGTACGTGGCAGCATCCGGGTGTGGGAGTGGGCTTCTGTGGAACATGGGGGTGTCGCCGTGAGTTCCGAATCTGTGAAACCTTTGAGTACCACTGGCCAGAGGTGTGTATATATTTGGTTTGTTTTTAATCCTCCTACACACAAGCACACGTGCACACATGCGCACACACGCACACACATGCACCACTCAGGAATGGGGTCAAGTCATGGCAGCTTCTTACTCTCATCCCTGGTCAAGGGAAATTCTGGCCTGAAGGTGCTGTGCTAACCATGCCCTCAGATTTTTATTGGTCTAACATCTACACCATAGTTTCTTTAAATCTGTCAATCATGAAATGCTGAAGCAGAAAAAAAAAAAAAAGAGATGTTATGCTCTGTAGACGCAGAGGATGAACGTGGATTTGAGGTGAACATGAACTTTTTTTTTTTTTGGCAATATTCATGCCTCCTTTCCATATTTTTTTTAACATCTTTATTGGAGTATAATTGCTTTACAATGGTGTGTTAGTTTCTGCTTTATAACAAAGTGAATCAGCTATACATATACACATATCCCCATATCTCCTCCCTCTTGCGTCTCCCTCCCACCCTCCCTATCCCACCCCTCTAGGTGGTCACAAAGCACCGAGCTGATCTCCCTGTGCTATGTGGCTGCTTCCCACTAGCTATCTATTTTACATTTGGTAGTACTAGAGAATGGACTTGAGGACACGGGGAGGGGGAAGGGTAAGCTGGGACAAAGTGAGAGAGCGGCTTGGAGATGAACATGAACTTTTATTCCGGGCTTAGGGATCACCTGGGTGCCATCCATTCATTGCGCTAGGTTGTGTCCTTGGAGTTGCCCTCGGCATGTAAAGATGGGGCTCAGAGGCAACAAGATTCTTTTTTGTACCTCGTTCAAAATGAAGTTCTCAAGACAGCTCCCTAAGATGGAGTTTCATAAATGTTCTTAGCATGGAAACACCACTGGATAAGGGAATGACTCTCAGTGGTGACAGCTTTGAAGAGACAGGCAGCAGTTGTTACATTAAATTCAGTGTTTGCTTTTTTAAAAAGTACTGTGCCTTATGTTTAGTAAATATTAAGGGTATGCTTTCGGCTGTGCAACAACAAACTATTAACTCATGTGGGGATATAATATTAATAATTCTCTGCTCTGTTCATCAGAAGTAATCTAACATTAAAGAAGTTTGATTGTCTTTTGGCTTCATGTGTTTTGACCGTGACAGCTCTGAAATAAGATTTCAGTTGATGACACAGTCGGGTGAGGATAGGAAATCAGGATAAAGAAATATAGGAGGTAGGAGTTAAAGGCATAATTCTGTAAGTTCTGTGCTCATTCATTGTCATTACACATAAATAGGCTGTGACCAGGAAAGGATGAGACTAGAATCCATTTGATAGCCCACAATCTTAGATCTCTTTCTATTTCTAATCCTTTAAAATTTATTTTTCTCTTTGGTTTTCCAGAAAGACAACATCATCATCTACAGATAATAATATTGCCTGTTATTTTCTTTTCTTGACTAATTCCACTGGCTAGCACTTCTTCAGTAGTGTCAAATAACAGTGTTGAGAGTGGGCATTGCTCTTTTTCCTGATATGATTTAGACTGCTCTGGCATTTCACTTTTAAACATAAGGTTTGAGATAGATTATTTTGCCTTTTTCAAAAAGAAAGTACCCATCTGTTCCTATTTGGCTAAATTTGTTTTGTGAATCACAAATGAAAAATGCTTTATTAAATGCCCATCGTATTACACGCTAGGTGAGCACATGTGTTCACCTGGTAATAGGATGAATTATATTAAGATGAATTAATATCAATAGATGATCTAACACTGAACCATGGGACAAGATTCTCAGGGGTGACCCATAAAGAAGTGGCCATCTCTGCTATCTCCCTCCTGCCCAGGAAGGGTATGGCCGACCCACAGACCATGTGCACCCGTTCTGTCTTCCCCGCAGAGTTAGAGTTCAACATCACGGGCAATTACGGGAGTCCAGTGCACGTGAACCACAATGCCAACTACAGCTCAATGCCCTCCCCAGACATGGACCCTGCCGACCGGCGCCAGCCCGAGCAGGCCCGCCGGCCCCTCAGCGTTGCCACGGATAACATGATGCTGGAGTTTTACAAAAAGGATGGGTATGAACTAGCATCCCTTTCTCAGTGTTGGGGGTTGTGGGATGGAGGGGTTGATTCAGATGGGATGACAGGAAGGCTGCACTTACCAGCAGCCGTTTGAGTGGGTTGTGTCTGTTAGCACGTCAGTTCATTCTTGATGCTTCCATCTGTGCTATTTGGGGTGCTAGGCTTGCTTCCCACCCTTCAGGCCGGAAGTAAGTGCAGCCTTCCGAGCTGACAGTTGTGATCAGTATTGATTAGTTCTCATCAGAAGAAAAAAAAGTGGGTCAAAGGGGAAACTGAAAAAAGAAAAGATACTAAACACTTTATTTTGACCCCAAATTTACAAATGTACATCAGTTCTCACATCTTCAGCGGTTTTATTCTGATGATGGGTCTGCTCGTCTGGACCCCTCAGCAACATTCTTGCATCAGTAACACCTGCAGTGTGTAGTTTAACATTCCCAGTTTCAGTCTCTTTAAAACAGATTGAAAACCTAAACCTTGAAGCAATCTGAGTGTAAAATCCTTGTAAGTTTCTGAGAGTTGTTTTCCCGTCTTTTATGATCGACACCTACACCTACTTTGATGCAGTTGTTATGAGACTCATAAATGCGCCCAGCTTAATTCGCGTAGGATTGACCCTCTTGCACCCATATTAAATCAGTTCACCTAATATGTAATTGCATGATGCGATTCCCATAAGAAGTCAAATGGGCATAAACAGGTTTCCTAACAAGCACAGCTGATCCATGGGAGGTGTCAGCTCAGCCCTGGCACCCACATACGTGGGCTTGAGTCATCGGCTAATGTATCCTACAGAGGAAAGGTTGAAAATCCCAGAACTGTGGAGGTACGTGAGCCTTACTTTCCACCCCTCTTCTCTTCTGAGTGGGAGTCGACCTTGGAGACCCACACCTGTGTCCTGTGATGATGGGGGGTGTTCGCAAGGCCCCGTGTCCCTGCTCGTCCCCTTTCCCACCAGAGACCCTTCCCGGGAGAGGCGGGTGCGGGGTGTTTCTCTGCTCGGCGCTGTTCATTGTATTCTGTCTGGTGGGGAAAGAAAAGCTGGAAATTCTTAGAAGTTAAAGGGAGTAGGGGGAGATTTCACCAATCTATAAAAAAAAAAAAAGAGCATACTTAGAATCTGATCTTTGCCTCATGGGGGAGAGAGACAGATGCAGAGAGGGAGCGAGAGAGCTAGCAAATGCATTGGAATTTGTTTCTAAAACTCAGTTTTAAGTGACTCAGTTCCTGTGTGAAGTGTCTTTTGCGGGGGGGTGGGGGTGGGGGGATGCCCTGGAGGGGCAGTTCTGGTCCTTTGGTCCCAAGTGTTTCTGCATCAGAGGTGGGCTCCACCCTTCCAGACCTCGCCTGATTCCCAGTCCCCTCTGAAAAGCCATCCAGATGACCCCTATGAGAAAGTTATCACTGTGGAATCTCAGGGCGTTCGACATCCACTGGCCCCTACAGTATGGTCTTCTGAGTATAAAGAACCAAGGTCATTGGGATTTCCGTGGACAGACTGCCATCCCACTGGGACCCCAGGGGCTGCAGGCAGCTTTACAGATGCTGCTGGGGCCTTAGCACCGGAGGGTTCTTAGGGGTATACAGAGGCTAGAACTACACAAGTCAAACTGCCTCAGCTAGTGCTGTGTGGACGAGTCCATCTGTCCCTGCCAGACTCTCCCCAAATTGTGGACTTGTGGCCCGGATCGATAAGCTACTAAACTTCAAAGGTGGTTTATTATGCAACTAAAGATAATCAGAACAAGCTTTAAAAAAAAAAAAAAAAAGGATACCAGTGTTCTGCCCCCGTGCAGCTCGGTGCAGCTGCGCTTTCCCATCTGAAACCTGATGTGCCTGTAGCCAATTCACTTGCGTTCTGATCCTTAGGGGGCCTCTACCAGGGCCAGCCGACAGCAGCCCCCGAATCCACGAGGATATTTACACCAGGGCTAGCGGCCTCCCTCAGAGCTCAGTTTCGTGCGTGACTACTCATCCTCAGCCTGTGCTTGAAACTGCTCTGCAGGGGTCTTGTCTCACCAGCGCCCCTGCCCCCGGACCTTAGCCTGGACGTTCTGTAACTTGGAATAAGCACATGTAATTGAGAAGTTCGGGAGCGATCTGAACAGTGCTCTATGGAACGCTGGTTCCACTAATGCTAGGTTATGTTGGGGCAGGAGGCAAGGAGAGGGAAATCTGGGGTCTCATGCGTTCCTGAAACACAGGATTCAACACGTCGAAAAGCCCTTTCTTGAGTGTATGACTTCTTAGGGTCTTTTACACGCTGTGACGTGCCATGCATCTTCACAAGGGGCTGTGGCATCATTTCCCAAATTTATTAGATCACAAAGCCTGTTGTCATGAGACAGTCAGAACTCGTGTTCCAAGGGACTTGTTTTTTTCAGTTGTGGATACTGAGGTCCTCTGCAGATGTAGTGGAAGGATGGAGAGCCTCCAAAAGACAGCCACCCTGAAAGGGGTTTATGTCGTGGATAGGGGGTGCAGGAGTGTTACTTCAGAGAGAGCCCGAACCTGGGGTAAAACAAGCTTACCTAGAAAGTTCTGGGTACCAGGGGAAACTTTGACTCATATTTGGGGGTTGGATTGGTCAGGTGGGCCTTTGGGAGGTTCATTCTTGGCCCAGGCCCTGCCTCTGCTTCCACATTTCCAGGATTTACACATCTGTGGATGCTGAGACCAGGTCTGTGAAATGTTGCCAGGTGACTCCAGGTTTTATTTGTACTGGGGAGGTGAAGAAACTTTGTTGTTATGCATTTAGGAGAGGAATTATCCCTAGAGGAGCTGGAAATACCGGATTTTGGCCTTCCTGGGGAACTGCAGACAAAGCTAAGCCAGGATTTTTAGGATCCTTCTTATTCATCATTCACCTTGGCACCCGTCCTGCCACTGCTCCCCGACCTCCAAGTTCACCTTAAACGGTGCGGGGACTCCCAAAGCTTCTGTGGGTTTTTGGGGAGATACCAGGTTTTCTTTCCTCCTTTCACTTGGTGAGTCTTTCCCAAGTGTAACTGATCTCTAGAACAAAAATCTCAACCTTTCCAATCTCTGTAGACTTGAATACCTCAAAGCCATACGTTGGCTGACATCTCTGGTTAGGACTGTTCCTGACCAGGATTCAGAAACAGCATGACAAGGGGCTTCCCTGGCGGTCCAGTGGTTAGGACTCCACGCTTCCACTGCAGGGGGCATGGGTTCAATCCCCGGTCAGGGAACTAAGATTCCATGTGCCGCACAGCACAGCCAAAACTGAATAAAATAAAAACAGCATGACAGATGTCTACCCTACAGAGGCCAAAAGAAAAACAAAAAACAACCACTAACCCCTGACAGCTCATCACCTGGAATGGTCCACAGCAAACTTCTGTTCTCAGTAATACATGTGTTCTCTCTGTAGATACCTGTTCTTATACTGGAGTCTCCAACTTTCAGATTTTTTTTTTTTTCCTGGGGCAGACCTTTGTCTCCTAATTTTTAAGGTCCTAGATCTTATCTTTTCCCTGTGTGGCCTGCCAGGTTACAGACTTTAAAACAGGAATGCCACTCCATTTCCTGAATCAAGGAGACCTGTTCCATGATACAGTCTCTCATGGAAAATACAAAGTGTAGCTTAGGGTAAGTTCTCTGCAAACATGAGGTCCCTGTAGACTGGGAGGAGTGAAGCAGGGTGAAGTAGACTTCAGCGGGGCTGCCTTGCCAAGGTGAGTGTTTGCCAGCTGCCCTGCCCTGTGTTAATCCTGAGGGCGAGCAGGTGTGAGAACCCTGAATTCCCTGCCCCTTGTCACCCTACCCTAAAGGAGGAACGGGAGCCACGTGTCTCAGGGTCAGCTCCCCACATACTGCAGGCCCTCGCCTCCCATCACCTTGCTCCCTCTTTAGAAGACCCAGGAAGTCCAGAAGGGAGGCTCTGCCCAGGTGCCCTCCTGGACTCTGCCACGTGCCCCTGCCTTCTGCTTATTGATTTCTAAACCCTTTGTTTCTCGGAGGTTCTTCCTAGCCTCTGGTTTCTCGCTTCTCCCTTGATTCAGCCATAAAGGGATCCGAAAATCAAGTTCCTCTCGTTTTCACCGGAAGCAGTGGCCATGGGAAATCTTTGACATCCATACGAGATGTGGGTATCTGTGCAGTGACTTCTAAGGGAGTTGGTTGTTTCTGATTGATTGAACTTGGTCATTTTAATTTTATTTTATTATTTATTTATTTATTTAGGCTGCGTTGGGTCTTTGTTGCTGTGCGCGGGCTTTTTCTAGTTGTGGCGAGCGGGGGCTACTCTTCGTTGCAGTGCACGGGCTTCTCACTGCGGTGGCTTCTCTTGTTGCGGAGCATGGGCTCTAGGTGCGCGGGCTTAAGTAGTTGTGGCACGTGGGCTCAGTAGTTGTGGCGCACCGGCTTAGTTGCTCCGTGGCATGTAGGATCTTCCCGGGCCAGGGCTCGAACCCGTGTCCCCTGCATTGGCAGGCAGATTCTTAACCACTGCGCCACCAGGGAAGTCCCGGTTATTTTTAAATAACACGCAAGTTCTTTGATTCTGGCGAGTGTTGCTTCTTTATGTGATAAAACAATGAGCAGAAACTTGTGGCCTGCTTACATAACCTGGTTGTATTCTTCCACCTCTGAATAGCTCCCCGCCTCTCAGCAGCATGCCAAGCAATTTTGTAATTTTTGTCTTTGGGTGGAGTTCTAGCTAGACGTTCAGACACTTAAATCTACCAATCTTCCAAGCAAATCTTCATTTGCTTCTGAAGGCAATAGCTTTGAGGCCTCTGAGAGTCTTGCTGTTGCCACTGTGATTGATTCGCTCTGTAAAGATTTTTAGTGCCTTTTATATGAAGGAACTAGAATGCTCATAGAATACTGGCGGGAGTGTAAAATAGAACAACCACTTTGGAAAACAGTTTGGCAGTTTCTGCAAAAGTTAAACATTTACCCACCGTGTGATCCAGCCATTCTATCCCTAAATATTTACCCAAGTGAAATAAAAGTGTATGTCTATACAAAGACTTGAAAAAGAAAAAAAAAGATTTTTATTGCCTTTTGAAGATGTCAGTGAACCTTTGATGTGTGTTTCCTGGACACAGAGGACGCGGCTTCCCATATGAAAGTCACTTCAGCTGGGAGAGTGGTGATTACAGTCGGCACAGCTGTCTCTTTATAAAAGCAGGGGTGTGCGTTTCACCTCTCGACTCTGGGTTGCTGACGCTTTGCCGATGGATGATATTGAGCGGGTCTCGTTGGTCCTCCCCCTGACCGTGCCCTCCCCTGGGTCAACCAAGAGAAGATCACCAGGGAGCCTGGTGTCTGGGGTCAACAGTGCTGGAAGGTGTGTCTGGAAATAGAAGGGGTCCCCCACCAGCCCTGATCCCAAAGCCCACGCCTCTCATCCCAGATGGGGAAGGTCTTTCTAAGTGAGAGAGAATGGGGTAAGGAAGAGAGCACAGCGTGAGACCTCCGTCCTCTGCGGCTTCTGTTGATCACCACGGGAAAATTCCCGCCCAGCTTGCCAACACTGCAACTAAGTGGTATCGGTTTGCTTCCCCAAGTGGAATATTAAGCTTTTTGCTCTTTTTCAGCCTGATAAACTTGGAAGCCCAAGGGGCATAGTTTGATACCCCCCTGCAGCCCACTTTAAATACCGGGGGATGCAATCGGACCCTGTCCCAGAGTTTTGAGTGGCCTCCAGGGGTGCTTGGATCTCGAATAGAAGGTGCTTGTTTATTGGTGGAGGGTCCTCAGAGGCAAGATGACTTGCGAGGTGGGTCCTGGAGAGAGACTGAGCGCCCCCAAGATGCCTTGTAGATGAGAAATCTTAACAGTGACACTCGACAGGAAGGGGTCTCCGGGTCCCCGCCCCCAGGGGAAAGTGCGTCAGAAGCCATCCGTCCCCTGTGCGCGTGGCTGTAGCATCGTTCTCCGCTGTGCGCCTCACGGAGGGTCCATCCCCACACATTTCCTTAAAGGACCCACATCCCACCTGCTACGACCGATCCCCAAACGTGGACCTTTTCTTTGGATCTTGCTGCCTGTGAGGTGGCTAGAATGTCATGGTGTAATAGCTCTTTGCTTCTGACCAGCGTGAGTGTGAGTACGACCCTCTGTGCACATACGCAGGGGAGACCAGTGCTGGCTGGTGTTCTCCCTCCGTGAATGTCCGTGTCTCCCTTAATACTGGAAGGGTTGGCTCTGGCCTTAGTCAATGAAGGCCTCGACTGCGTACCGTGGAACCAGTCACCTCCTACACCCGAGGAAGGCATTAACCACCTTCTAAATCATTAACTGAGAAGAGAGCGGACTGCTGCTCCCACGGATTTTTTCTCCTCCCTTATTCCTGACCGGTGTCAGCTCTTTGGCTTCTCTCTTTATTCCCCTGCAAGCTTGGTAGGATGATTTTCACCCGTACAAACAGAAAAGTCACTTTAACTAGAGAGACCAGCTAAACTGGAACAATTTCATGGCACAGTAAAAGCCCCAGGCTTAGCCTTGACAGACACAAGAGACAAGACAGACCTTGACAGGGACAAGCTGTGTGTCCCAAGGAGGGCGCAGTTTTTTCGACACTAATATCTGTATGTTTCTGTCCCTGCAGCCTTAGGAAAATCCAAAGGTACGGTATCCTTGGGTAGCTACGAGGCCACGCTCAGTCTCTGACCACTAAGCGAGCTATGCCTTAGGGAGCTCTGCAAGGGGGTGAATGTGTGTGGCTGGTTGCTTTGGCCGATTTACTCAAAGCTGACTGTCTTCCCCTCGTTAAAATGGAGTCGGGCTGGGGACTGACCAGAGGCAGGATCAGCCCTTCCCTGCTGTGTAGACCCTGCAGAGGTTGTAGCTCAGCCAGCACCCTGGGGCTGGCACAGGAATCCTGAGTCTGTCCCGTGCACTCTATCCCCAGGTGGCAAAAGGAAGGAAGATGGATGTTTAGATGCCCCCTACTGGCTGGTGCCCTGTTGTAGTCTGATGCTGCCCCCCCGCTGTCCCGCCCGCCTCCACCTCCCACTTGGGAGGAGTGGGTGCCCCCCAGTGAGGCTGCTCTCTGCTCTGAGGGAAGCTTGGATTCTGGGGAGCTTGTTGGGCGGGCAGTGGTCCTAAGGCCAGCGGTGCCCGGGCCGCTGGTGGGAGCCCCGCCCGGAGCTGCCGGGATGCTCAAGCACCTCTGTCCGTGGAGCACGGCTGGCAGCTGCCTCGCTTCCCTGGTCCAGGAGATGCTCGGGCTGCGCTGCGGGGCGCTTGGTGGGGGAGGGAACCCCGGCGCCCGGCGCGCGCGGCTAAGCCTGAGTGTCTCTGTCCCTGGCCAGCATGGGCGTGAGGGTCATGGACACGTCGTGGGTGGCTCGAAGAGGCTCCTCGGCCGGCCGGAAGGCGTCCTGCGCCCCACCCACCATGCAGCCCCCAGCACCGTCCGCGGAGCTCGCCCCGCCCTTGCCGTCGCCCCTCCCGGAGCAGCCCCCCGACGGCCCCGCGGTGCCCGCGCTCTCTCCATCCGGCCTCGGCCTCCAGCCCGGGGCTGAGCGGATCAGGTAAACAGGGCGCTGTCGTCCTCCCCCCACCAACCCCCCCAGCCTGGGTCAGTCTGGCCTGCGGTGCACTGACCGCAGTGCTGGTCTGGGTTTGCTGCATCCACTCAAAGCCTCTTGGAGTTGGTCATTTCCCCCCCATTTCTAAGCATCCTGGTTTGGCTTCTGCAGCAGGTAAGGCATTCACAGACGCCTGGATTATCAGATGGAGCCCAGGCTTTCCAAGAACAGCATCCCAGGCACACGTGTAAGGTGGCAGCTTGCTAAGCTAAGGTCAGGCGAGGAATCTGAGTCCCCAGCTCCCTGTGTCCCCCTCCTATGCTATTACAGCTTCCCTATTGTGAAATTTAGAATTTCATTGTTTCTCCCTTCCTCTCCTCTACCTTTAGACGCATAGGGTCCATTTTACTGCTAAAATGGGTGCAAATCAGGTAAAGAATGGAGGTGCCGTGGTCATGCTGGGCCTGGTGACATTTGCAGCCTGTGGTGTGACTGCATCTCGTTCTTGCAGAGGAAGAAAAAAGACGGGGAGCATGCTCATTCCAGCGCTAGTTCCATGAACTGTTATGCAGGGCAGCCCTTGTCGCTCCAAAGATGAAAAGCGCAATCTGAGCCGTCAAGGCATGTGGTCGTTCATACCCAGGGGCGCAGGGGAAGGAGGCCATCCCTGGCCCTTCCTTGAAAGGGACGTGGTCAGAGGAGATTCTAGGAGTGGGGATTGCACAGGAGACTGCTTTGCCATTTGTTTCTGTCTGTCCTAAAGCAGCAGTTCAGAGAAGCAGGAAAGCTCCTTCACTCAGAGGCACTGTGCTTTCTGTTAGGGTGCGCAGTATTCCTCCATGGCCACCACTGGAAAAACTTTGGAGACTCTGGGAAGCCGAACCTCTCAACCCAGTCTTCGCATGTACGCGTGCGCGCGCACAGACACACAGACACATACACACAAAAACCGACCCCCTAAGTGAAGGGATTGCGGGGGGTTTTTGTTTGTTTGTTTGTTTTTTAATGAGTAGAAGGTATTTTCCCTGAGAAATGGGGAAGTGACAATCAGAGTTGGGGGGTGGGGGGGAGGGGAGTGACCCTGGATGGCATGGTTGCTGATGGCTCCACTGGAGAGGACGAGGGGTCGCCAGCTCTGGCTGTGGACTCATGGGCTTCAGTTTCGTCTGAGGGATGTGGGAGGGGAGAGGGAGTCCTCAGGAAGCAGCGGCTGATGGCCGGCAGAGGAAATGGACAAATAGGAGACTTGCTGGGATGGTCACCTGCTGGAGAGAGGGCAGAGGCCCAGAGAGGGAGCTGGCCACGGGTGCCACACGGGGATGAGGGTGGAACCCAGGCCCTCAGAGCCCCAAGAGAGGATGGTCACCTCCGTGGGCATCTTTGAAGGCTTTCAGAAGGGCTGAGAGGACCATACCTGCCTAGAGGAACATGTATTCAGTTCACTGTGCTGCTGCTGAAGTTACCTGAGTCCAGGGGCTTTCTTTTGTCCTGTGTGCTTGTGTTTCAGCACTTCTAAAAGCAAGGAACTTTCTCCAGGATCTGGGCAGAAAGGAAGTCCAGGTTCCAGCCAGGGGACGCCCAGTGCAGGGATGCAGCCCGGGATGCAGCCGGGTGCCAGCCCCAGCCAGCTGCCCGCAGACCAGAGTCCTCACACCCTCCGGAAAGGTATGTCACGGCCTCCGGGCTCGGGGGGCTTGGGGGGCTCGGGCCAGAGAGCTGTCACACCGTCTGGAAACATTTCCCTCCATTCTCACAGAGATTTAGAAACTGGTTTCATGAAGAATTACTGCACATGAGAGCTTTGGGAAGTTAGCCAACCCCAAGAGGGGTCGTTGCATCGTTATTCCTCGGTTTACTCATTTGAACAGTGGGCTCGGGGGTGTGGCGGGGGCAGCCACGGGGCACTGCTTCCCGTCCACCAGGACCTTTCTGCAGAATCATCGCCCGGGATGACATGTCTTCATCGACTCTGCCAGGCTTCCCACCACCATTTAAAATGCAGTGTGGAGTCTTCCCCAGGAGCCCCCTGCCCTAGCTGGGGTCCAGCCCAGCTGCCTACCCCTGGATTATTTGTAGAAGGGGACACAGAGGCGGAATTGAGACTGTTTCTGCAGGAGGCCTGCCCTGTGATATTTCTTTAGTGGAGGCCTGAACATTTGTCCACTGGCCCATGAGCTGCCCACCCCAGATTTCTGCCACTGAAACCCACTGCAAAAGGCCCTGTTATTCTCCCTGAAATGATTCCCCAAAGCCAAGACATGCTCCATGGCGATATCTCATAGATGGGGGCTGCATGGGATGTGTGTTCCTCAGAGCCACCTTTTTTTTCACCTTCTGTCATCACAAAGTCTGTGAGGTGCTTAAAACAGCACATTGTCTAATTTGTTCTCAGTTCAGGCCTGTCCGGCTTCTAGGTTGTGCCTTTAACTCTGGGACGTGGGACCGGGCTGGTTCTCCTTATCCTCACACAGGGCCCCTCCCGGCCATCCTGGCTGCGGGCTGCTGTGTGAGCCCATTATCCGAGCCTGACCTCACCCAGCCCTTCCATCCTGCTCATCCCCGTTCATCCCTTATACGCCCTACAAAGGTTTGTTGAGCCTCTGCTATGTGTAGAGAGCCCCGAGGCTCTAACAGAGCAGCAGACGTGGCCTCTGCAGACGGGTGAATGTGGAACCGTAGTACAAGGGTGTTGCTGCTGGGCCACCTGTGGTGAGCTCAGGACACCGAGGGTCATGTGAGGGCACCTTGCAACACAGGAGGTTGGCCAAAGTGGCAGTGGAGGAATTTGAGCGTGCCAGGGCTTTATGCAGAAATAACACGTTTCCCTTGCAGTCCTGATAGAATTCTCTGGCTGTCTTAGCTTACACGGCTTTTAACCCTCCCCCAGCTGCGCAGGGCAGGGTGATGGCTAAGCTATTCTTCTGTCCAGTGGGGTCGGGGCTCCTGTTCCAGGCCACGCGGCTTCCCAAAGCCAGTGGGCCGTTGGCCCTCTCATTCTTCACAGCCCATTGGACCCAGGCAGGGGTTTCCCAGGTGACATTCAGCAGCTCAGCGCCATCATTTGAAAGGCACACCCCTGAGTTTTGTTTTGTACCCCCTCAGTCTTTTGACGATGTGCCTACAGTCTTACATCTTGACCTAGGCCTGTCCCTACCTGGGGTGGTAAATGCCACCACAGACATTCCGGCTCCCTTGGGGGAAGATGTGTTCAAGTGCTGACCCCTAGAGTCTCCACTGGATGAGAAGCACGTAATGCCTGCATCAGCCAATAGGGCTGAAAAGTGGTTTTAAGTCATGACTGTGTGGTGCTTGACATACATGATCCCATGTAATTATTACAGTACTGTGGAAGAAATGTGATTCTTTCCAGTGCATACAAAAGGTTTATTTTATTTATTTATTTATTTATTATTTATTTTGGCTCTGTTGGGTCTTTGCTGCGTGCGAGCTTTCTCTAGTTGCAGCGAGCAGGGGTACTCTTCGTTGCAGTGCGCGGGCTTCTCATGGCGGTGGCTTCTCTTATTGTGGAGCACAGGCTCTAGGCATGTGGGCTTCAGTAGTTGTGACGTGTGGGCTCAGTAGTTGTGACGTGTGGGCTCAGTAGTTGTGGCTTGTGGGCTCTAGAGCACAGGCTCAGTAGTTGTGGTGCACGGACTGAGTTGCTCCACAGCATGTGGGATCTTCCCGGACCAGGGCTCGAGCCTGTGTCCCCTGCATCGGCAGACAGATTCTCAACCACTGTGCCACCAGGGAAGCCCCATACAAGAGGTTTAAATAAAATCCCCCAGCTTGCAGCAGGTGAGACGGGATAGGAATTTGAACCCAAGTTGATGGGACTCAGGAGAGTGGCACCCTTACTTTTCTGCACTGTGCACCAAGGAGCCAGGGAGGTGCACGCGGCATCGTTGGAATAGATTCTGTTCCGTCGGGGGTGGGTGGGGAGTAGGGGGAAGGACGATGCCTCCTTGAGGGCTTAAAAAGACAGTTTCCTCGAGAGTAAGTGCTGCCCACGGCCAGCCCTCAGTCTGATAGATAAGTGGTCGCTTTCTCGAGACGTTTGTCCACCAAGCGATCTTCTAAATATTAGAATTCGTCATCTTTGCCAGTTCCTTTCCATTTAAAGGCATGATGAACACATCATGACTAAGCGTGACTAAGCAGATAAAGAGGGGAAGGAAGGCAGTGCAGCGGGGCTGGGGCAGTGATGCACTTCGAACAAACAATGCAGGTCTCTGCACGTCTACACCCAGGGTTCTGGAAGGGAAAACACCTCTGAGGCAAGTCCACAGGACTGAGGGGAAGCACAGGGAAAGACAGGCAGCGTGCTGGAGGCTCTGGGCCTCTGTGGCCAGAGGACTTGGTCATAGGTCACTGTTACGGGATCCCAGAGCCATTGGGCAGGTTCAGCCAAAAGTCAGAGCTTCCCGCCCCGGGGACGGTTGCTCTGTCCAGGGTCCACTGCCGCAAGCCGGTCTCTAGTCGTCCCGTCCTGGACGCTGCGTCCAGACTCCTCCCTCCTCAGAGGCCCCCTGACAGGTGCGCTACTTGGAAGTGATGGGAGGACCCTGGGAACTCAGCCACGGCCTGGGCATGGGAAATGTGTTCTCCCGTTTGGCTGGGGGTGTGTGTGCTGATCATAGCAGGAATCCAGGGGAGGAGGAGAAATTAGTGAACAGATGGGCAGATACGCAGTTCTAGGTGAATTTTAAGAAACGGTGTTGGCTGCTCTCAGCAGGAGCTGGGGGTGGAGGCGACGGGGTGGGGGGGGTTGCTGACAGCCACAGGGATGATGGGTGTCACTGAACCCCGTGTTCTATGCTTCCTCTTTCAGTTTCCAAGAAGCTGGCACCCATTCCACCCAAGGTCCCCTTTGGCCAGCCGGGGCCCCTGCCTGAGCCACCTGCCGGCCAGCCGTCCCCACTCAGCCTGTCCCCCACGCCCCCCAGCACCCCATCACCCTACGGACTGAGCTGCCCCCCGGGGTACTCCCTGGCCTCAGGCCAGCTCTCCCCGGCGGCCGCGGCGCCCCCGCTGGCCTCCCCCTCCAGCTTCATGGGCACTCTCAGCAAGTCGCGGCCCACCCCGAAGCCCCGGCAGAGGCCCACCCTGCCACCCCCCGAGCCGCCCGCCGTCAGCCTCGCAGCCTCCAGCCCGCAATCCGCTGAGCATCCCGCGCTGGACGGTGTGTCCCCCGGGGAGAGCATGTCCACAGGTAACTGCCGCGCGTACAGCGTCTCCGTGAGTTTTAGTGCGGCGGCCGTGCAGAGCGACCTCCGGGGACTCTGCAGGGGATGGACCCTACTTGCCAGGGATGGCCCTGCCACACGCGTGGCATCCGGGCTGGTCTCCTTAGAAGCCCCCGTGAGACCGTGGATAGCCCTGGTGGCCAGTTGTCCTGCGGGGAGGGGGCTCCCTGGGGGATTTCTCTCAATTGAACGCCTGCCAGCCCAGGGTTCTGATCCTGCTCTTCAGCTGGGGGCTGAGCGGCCTGCGTCTTTGGAGGGGCTGCTGCAGGAGGGGCTGGATTGTGATGGCAGAGCAGAGGCTGTTTTTTCCCTCTTCGCTAAAGAAGCCTTATTAGAAAACTGTTTTTCTAGCAATACGTATTTAGAAAGGGGTCAGTTTCAGAAAAGGTGCGTGCCCCCTGGTTAGAGAAGCCCACGAAGACTAAATTTAGTTTTGCTTTAAATTTAAAGTCAAAGATGAGCTATTTTCCTCCAGGAAACTGTGTAAGCATAACACACACACACACACACACACACACACACACACACACCACATACACACACCAGATACACACACACACACACGAGAGAGCAGTTTGGCCCTGGGTCCCAGGTGCCCTGGGACTTGTAACGGGTCGTGCTTTTGCCGCCACGTCCCTCTCCAGGCGTGCCGTTTTCCCCTCCATCAGGTGGAGGTGAGCCTGCGGGCTTAGCGCCTCGCTGCGCAGGAAGGGCCAGCCCGGCGCGCGTGCGCGGCTGCTTTATCTTTGCTGTGATGAACGGTGCCAGGTCCAGCTGCTCCACCCACCCTGAGGCTTATAAAAACCTAAGGAAAAGTTCTAACCAGTGAGCACCACTTCCCGCTGGTGGTTCTAGAGGAGCCCTTGCTGGATGGGAGGGGCCCTGGGGAGGTGTGGCGGCCCCCTTCCCTCTTGCCCGGCTCAGAGCTGCTGCCCTTTAGCAGTCGTCTCGTGCCTGTCCTGTCCTGATGTCCTCCGGCGGCGGCAGCCTGGCCCGTCGTCCCGCAGGGCGGGCGGGGGTCTGAGCCGCATGGTCGGTGATGGTTTTCTGTGGTCCGTCTGACCGTGATGCTGGGCGTGGTCCGTGTTCCATTCGTCTCATCGTATTTATTCCTTTTTCCGAATCCTGTCGCTGTGTCCTCGCAGCTGTGTGACACGGGGGCCGCAGCTGTGGATACGTGAGGGGGATTCCAGGGTAAGCGGCCCCGGCCTCGCCCCTCCGCTCGCAGCCAGGCCGCAGCCCCGCGCTCTGCATGCGCCCCGACCTGCACGGCAGCCTCTGCGGCCTTGGGGCTCACTGGCTTCCTCCTTTTCTGAGGAGGAGATGGGGGAGAAACAGGCCTCCCTCCCCTTCTCTGGCCAGTCACCTCATCCCAGCTGCTCCCCGCCCATTTCGGTTTAGATTGAGGGGGTGACAGCCCTGTCCCTTGTGTCCTTGTGTCACTGGCTGACCTGCTACAGACAGGTGCCCAGTGTCGGGGAGATGCATGTGCACCCCTGGTTCAGGGAAGGGCCCCGGGGAGAGGACCCGCCCGCTGCCATGGCCACATGCTCCACCGCGGGGCCTGGAGCCTGAGCTCCAGCTAGGACGGTTGGCAAATCCTGAAGAGTCCATAGTGTTCGTTGTAGAATTTATCCTGAGCTCAGTTTTTCCCCAGTGTATGGAGCCAGCCAGGGCCTTTCTGTCCAACTCAATGAAGTACTCTGAGAGCCTTTGTTACCAGCTTCTGCCTGGTCTCCTCCTCCTGTAGGAGTAGACGCTCCGAAGGAAAACTAAGGCAAGAACAGGAAGGAAGCCGGAGGAGGCAAGTGTCCTGGCCTCAGTCAGAAAGGGGCAGCCAGAGCAAAGAAGGGGAGGGTGACCCCTCCAGTTCCCCCAGGGAAGCTGCTGAGCTGCAGGCTGCAGACCCCTGACAGAAACAGCTCCAGGGCATCCAGCGCCCACACGGGCCCCGGGACAGGCCCTTCTGGGGCCTCTGACACAGAGACAGGCCTCCCCTTTCCCGGCGGCCAGTGGACCTTCTCCCCGCCCCAAGCTTAGGCTACCTGAGTCACCTTCTGGCTCAGGTGTCCAAGGGAGCAGCCAGGATGGCAGCTGGGCAGCTCGCCTCGGGGCTGCACGTCCTTCACCTGCAGGCACCTTCCCTCCTGTATCCGCCCAGCGGCTGCTGAGGCCCAGGCAGGGTAGGAAACCGCCCGGGGTTCCGCTCCCCTGGTGACAGGGACGGCACTTTCAATCCAAAATCCCAGCCCCAGGGCTCGTGCTGCCCCTCACAGTCCAGGCCGGCCGTGAGGCACCGGCAGACCCCCAGGCTCTGCTCGGTCAGGCGGGGGGGCCCTGTTTGGGGGCTGGGTGGAGAGAGAAGGACCTTCGTCCCAGAGCTTCCATGTTTGTGTGTCTTTGAGGACAGTGTCTGAACGTATGTCTGTCCGCTTGCGTTGGTCCTCCTTGGGCGGAATGTTCGCTTTACAGAAACACGGGGTGCCCCACCCCGTCTGGCCCAGGGCTGCTCCCCGTCCAGCTGCACGTCCTCGGTCCGGGGACAGCACGCTGCCCAGGGACAGCACGCTGCCCAGGGACAGCACGCTGCCCAGGGACAGCGAGGCTGTGTGGAGGCCAGAGGCCGAGCAGGCCTGGGAGGAAGGAACAGGCCTGAGCAAAAGATGCCAGGGTCCCCTTAGCCCCCTGCGGCCCCCAAGGAGTCAGGGAGCGGCTGTCCAATGCCCACCTGGGGGCAGCCACCCCTCCAGGCCCTGCAGCCCCGTGGCCTGGCCTGCACTGAGCTGCCAGCTGAGGTCTGGACAGACGCCGAGCCTGTTGCCTCAGGGACCTTCCTCCTGAGCATCTCCCAGGAAGTGACCCTTAAGTGCCCCCAGTAGGGGTGGAACTGGAGGTGAGTGGTTTCCCTAGTGCCGGGGTGATGGGGTGCCCCCAGTCAGGGAGCAGTCTGCTCCCCTTATTTCTGGGGTCCTGAGGGGGACCCCGCCCTGCCTCCACCAGCCACCCCAAGGGTACCATTCGTGGTCTTGAGCGAGGGCCCCCCCCACTCATTCACACACTTGGGGGAAGTCTGTCTCCCCAGCCTCTAACCCTAGCCCCGCAGACTTTAGGGAACTAAAGGCAGCCCTGAAATTCCCCGGAAGGTGTCACCGAGACCCGGCCAGAAGCATCCTTCTTTTATGGGTGTAAGTGTCACGTGGCTTGGCAAGCTGGCCCACGGGCAGGATCTGGACATCTGGGTCCACAGGCAAAGCAGGCCGGCCCTGCCCTGGCCCTGCGATGTGGTGGGTGCCGTGGCGGCCCCCAGACGCGCTGGCCCTTCCGTGACCGAAACCCTGCCCGCTCCTCGCGCTGTCCTGCCCGCCAGCTGCGCCTCGGGAGCGGGCAGCCCCCTCAGCACCTCTCTCTGCCGCCTTCCAGATCTGGTCCACTTGGACGTCCCCTCCATCCACGTGGAGCTGGGCTCGGCGCTGCGCCTCGGTCCCCGGGAGCACGTGCGGCGGCGCTCAGTGGCTGAGAAGAGGGACCCAGAGGAGTCAGAGAGCACGGCCCTCTGAGCGGCGCCGCCACACGCGTGTTCCCGCGGCTCTGCGCCGTCACGGCCGCCGCGAGGCTGGAGCGTGGCGGACACCCATGTGGCAGGTGTTGGCCGCGCAGATTTTGTGCGTTCCCTCCGGGTGGGGACTCTGGCCTTTTGTTTGATCTTTGCCTTTCGACTTTGTGCCTATTTTGACCCCCTTTCAGCCTCCACGCCAATTGACAGCCCCGTCCACCCAGGGGCCTGTGTCTCAGAAACGTCCTCCGCGGGGTGGGGCATGGAGGGCCCAGCGGCCGGTCCGCCCTGGCTGCCTGTCGCCTGAGCTGACGGCCACAGCGAGTCCTGCGCGACCAGCCTGATGGTACAGAGCGGGGACGGGGTGGGGGGGCTCGCTTACAGAAGCTGAGAAGCCCGGGTCCCTGACCGGCCTGCTGCTTCGCAGGGGAGGGCCGGCCAGGGCGAACCTTCCTCCGTGGGCTCTACAGGAAATGGCTAAAAACAACATCTGACAAAGAGTTTTACTCCTCCACGCCGTGGACTGAAGCTCCCTTTCTATCTTATGGTTTTTCTAGCTCTGAATTTAAAAAATGACCTTGAGCGTGTCTGGAGGGCCCAAAGGTAGCTAGCTCCCCAGGCCACCCCTCTTCCCCCCACTAACACTAGGTGTCGCTAAGTGCAGCCGCCCAGGAGCCTCGGGGCATCCAGGGCACGAAGATGTGGGGTCGCCTCTTTCTGGAGGTCCCAGGTGAATAGCAATAATCCTGTTACCCAAAGCTCAGACAGGAAGGAGAAACCAGCCCGCGGAGACCCCAGGCCTGCGCCCTCGGCCCTGCGGCGTGGAGAGCTTTGCTCACCCTCCCCACGAAGCCCCCCCTGCCCCCGGGGAGGAGACCCGGGGAGCCTGGTCACAGCTGGGATGAAGGGAGTAAGAAATAGATTCGGGTCATGCATGCAAAGCCCAACTCTTACAGTTTTATCCTTTTAAAATAGACATACCTATACAGGATATAATATTTGTATATATGAAATCTATATTTGTTTAATTTGAGCCATTCAATCCAAACCCATGTACAGGTGTACAATGAAAAACTTAAATGCTATTATTTTTCCCAACAAAAAGTGTAAAATAACCCTCCTCCGACATTGGGACTTGCAAACTTTTGACGTGAACAGCTTTGCTCGCTTGCTGGCAGGGCAGTTCAGTACCCAATTTGTAATGAGGCCCGGGGGGGGTTGAAAGTTAGTAACCTTTAACATGTACAAATAGTCGTCAATGGTAATGTTATTAAAATAGATTTATTATCCCTGAGTGTGGCCTATCTTGTTTTAATAACAAGCTCAAGGGGCCACGGGAGTTGATGACAGGCGCTGCCTCGGGAGGGAGCCCAAGGTCACGGCAAGTCTGGTCCTTGGTCTGCGGGTCTGCGCCTCCCAGCACCTGAAACTTTAAAGCTCCTCTAGTCTCACCGGAGGGAAGAATATGCAAAAATACTAGAGGCATCTTTCTTTGAAGATTCTCTCACTTTTCAAACACTAACCTCAGTGCTGTTCATCCTCAAAAAGAAAGGCACCGGAGCCACCCCACGCAGTATTTCTCAGCACTCTGTAGGGCGGTGAGTGGTTCTGGTCACGGGGCAAGCAAGCGGCCGCCTCTTTCGCCGGAACAACGGGAAGGCTTACCATCAAGCTGTCTCCGGGCACCCTGGGTCCCCAGCGACGGCACAGGGACAAAGCGCTCGGGTTCCAAACGCGACCTTCACCGTGTTCCGTCCTTGGAGACGCTTTTCCTGGAGGCTTCGCATCCACAGCCCCGCGCTCCTGGGGCCCGGCTGCCTCTGGGTACAGAGGGGACGGCTGGGCCGCAGCGGGGTGGGGGTGCACCCTGACTGCACCTGACAGACCGAAGACACGGCGTGCACGGCATCGACGTGGGCCTCCTCTCCTCCAGCGCAGCAGCTCCGCAGCCCCACGTCGCTACTGGGCCCTGACCTTCTTGCTCTGCGGGCTCGGGGGCTGTGTGGCAGAGGCCCGTTTCCGCGGGGGCTCCGCGTCCTCGCCGGCGAGCAGGGCCGCCCGCACCTGCCGCAGCTCCCGCCGCTCCCGGCGCTCCTCCATCTCCTCCAGGTCCTCGGCGAATAGGGCCTTCAGCGGCGCCATCAGCTTGGGCACCGTCGGAAGGTCCCCCAGGCTGACCTACGAAGCGAGACGAAGCAGAGGCTGGGGTGAGGCCGTCACGGCTCCCAGGCACTAGCCATACCCCCGTCGGCAGACGGACCCGTCATGTCAGGCCCAGCAGGGCAGAACCCAGGCACCCCAATGCCCAGTGGTGGGAACAGGCCCAGCTTGACCACTCAGGAGAACACTGCCTCCCAGGCTTGTGCAGAAGCTCAAATGATGTCACTCTGGGCACCGACTGGGCCTCCAAGAGGCTCTCAATGGACTGTGTCCAGAAGGCCCTGTGCCAGTCGTGCTGGGTGGTGGCCCGAGCCTGGCCCTCTGCGCATGGATGGAGAGCATCTTGGCCCTGCCCACCCCACCCACCCCGCCCCAGCGGTCCCGGACCTTCATGTGGTCAAAGGCGATGCCAACTTTCTCGTTGAAGTCGGGGCTGAAGAGCGGGATCTTGGCGTAGCGCTGGCTGAAGTGGTTCAGCACGATGAACCCTGCGTTCATCCGCATCCCCACGCCGATGGCCTGGGAGGTGGTGCTGCAGAGACGGGGCGACACGAGGCTGGAGGGAGCGAGTCACGCAGACCCCCCGCCCAGACTGCCTGCTCGGGCACCCGGGGGCGGGGCTTCCTGCTGCCACCCACCGGCCCCAGGGAAGCCCAGGCTCTGTGCTCTCAGACCTCCCGCCAGTGAGCGCCTCTAAGAAAAGCAGGGGCTGCCGACTTGGGGTAACACGCTCTTCCCTTAAATAGCGCAAGATCTGCCCCCGGCCTCCCACTTATTCAGCGTTATTTCCAGTTCTTTCCCGAGCCACGCCTCCCCCAGAACCTTGCCTGGAGGGCGCTGCAGAAATAAAGGCAGAGGCTCGGGAGACAACTGCCTGGGGTCAGAAGCCCCCAGGGCCCCTGGAGGGAAGCAGACCTGCCCAGCAGCAGCGGGGAGGAGCGGGGGACCGGCTGACGCAGGCTCAGGGGGCTCCGCTACCTGTGTGTCTTTTCCATGGCTTCCTCTTCCAGACCATCTTCCAAGGTGGCCTCGTGGATCAGGAGGGTGGCATCCTTCCCTAGAGCGTAAGCACAGGCTCTCTGAGAATACCGCTCAGCCTGGGGTGCCCACAGCGCTTGCCCCCGGGCCCTGGGACGAGGCTGCGAGTCAGGATGACAGCCAGAATTGTCGGGGGGACCAGAAGTGGCTGCCCCTGCTCACCCATCTGGACCAGAGCCTCACAGGGCATGGTGTCCCCCGAATAGACCACCTTCCAGCCGGACGTGTGGACCAGCGCGCAGCCAAAGGCGTGCTTGCAGTGCCGGACCAGGCAGGTCTGAAACTGAGGAAGCGGGTGATGGGCTCGTGGCCCAGCTACGGCCTCGCCCCCTCCTCCCGTCACACGCCCCCGTCCCCCAACCTGCCCTCCCGTGCCCGGGCCCTCCCCTAACCTCCTCCAAGCCACAGGTTTCCAGCAGCAAACTAATCAACCTTTCCACTTTGGGGTTGGAGACCTCAGCTCCTTTCTGAAGGCATTTGGCAGGAATAATACTGTGAGAAAATTAAAAAACAAACATTTAATCTGAAGTTCAAGTCACTGACTGGAGAGGACCCCCCAAATCGCTATGATAAAGAAAATTTAATTCCGTCACTGAGGCAGGGAGCGAGGGCACTCGGCCCTGGAACTGTGTCTGGGCGAAGTGTTGGCCAAGATCTAGGATCAGGAACAGAAAGGAGGAGAGCCAAGGAGAAACGTGTCGGGGCAGATGAACGTTTAGAGGTGGGAACCGCCTCACCGTCTCCCCGCGATCTGAGCCTGCCTCGCGCGCTCACCGTCCGGGGCCCGGACCGGGCGCTCACCTGACGTGATGCAGCAGCGGCTGGCACTGGGTGTGATACTGCTGGAGCCAGGCCCGGAGCTGGGTGGGGGCCACTACGAGCAGCGGGTGGCACGGCTTCCCCAGCGACACCTGAAACGGGGAGATCAGAGCACCGAGCACACGGCGCGCGTTACAGGGAAAACGGCGTGCTACGGCCCGAGGTGTGTCTGTGCGCATGCGCTCATTCCAAAGAAAAGCAAAAGGGCAGTCCAGTCCTGTGCAACTCACCAGAGCCCGCTCCCTCTGCAGCAGGATGTTCAACAAGCCCTGGGAAGGAGGAAGGGACACGGATCAGCCAGGTCCACACCTGACCTTCCCGCCTTGGGGCCCCTGGGTGCCCGGCGCTCTGGCGGACCTAGCCGCCCGCCTCCGGGCGAGGGCAGCTCGGAGGAGCCGCGTGGCGAGGGGAGACGCACGTGGCGCCGGGCTTGCAGACGAGCCCAGGCCCGGGCAGAGGTGCGCGGCCAGGAAGGAGGCGGCCCGCTCACCGTGTGATGGTCCGCGTGCAGATGGGACACGAACACGGCGGCGAGGGTGCCCAGGAGCCGGTCTACTTCGTCCCCGTAGTGGCGGCACAGCTGCCCGAAGGTGCCCTCCCCGCAGTCCAGCAGCAGGGACGCATCGGAGCTATGGGAGGAGACGGTTTGCCCTCAGGGAAGAGGGCAGGACGAGGCTGGGTGTCTGTCTCCCGGGACCGCTCAACTCCTCCCGCGGGAGCTGCTGTCAAGGGGATGGTGGTCTCACACGTCCGTCCTCGTGACACGAAATAGTGTCGCAACGCTCTGTGAAGTTACTACGTGCATGGAGCGTACCTAAAGCTACACAGATGCTGGGCACCCAAGAAAGGTTCTGCGGAAGGAGAGGGTGAGGACATGAAATCCACAAGACTCTACTTAGAAGGAACGTGGCGACAGCCGCTGTGGCCGCCAGGAGAACCCGAGGCTCTGCTTTAGCTGGCGCGGCCCGGAGACAGCGGCTGCACCAACGCCCTCCGGGAAAGGCCAGGACCGCTTCCCGCCAGCTCCTCCGTCACAAGAGAAACACGTCCCAGACCCGCGCGCTTCTGCTGTCGGGGTGCCCCTTACAACTGCCAAGTACGTTTAACGCGTTATTCGGCTGTTAGCCATCCACCACCAGCACCCGGATGACAAAGTAAAACTTAAAAACGAGCCTGGCTTCCCGCAGACGGCCCTGGTCCGCCTCCCTGCGGACCACCACCACCAGGCAAACCCAAGAGGCTCACAAAGCAAACGCAGGAGCCCCGAAGCCGCTCCGCACCCCAGCGGCACCAGTGAGGGGCCCCGTGACACAGAGGCGGACGCGAGTCCTGGCCTGGGTCTGCCCCACCGCCAGCCGTGAACAGCCTGGGGCAGGTGCACCGATGATGGGGGTGCGGGAGGTGGCCAGTCACTGGTTCACAGGAGGGACGTGGAAACTTAGCAAGACCGCCCCTCAGCAGGGCGACGGCATACACGTCAGCAGTTTGCATCCGAAGACGTAACGGGTGGCCAACTTCGGTGACTCCCTCCAGTGCAGCTAGCTACGGAAGCCGAAAACCGCCTGAGCCCCCCGCCCCCGCCGGGCCCCCAGCCAAGACGGGCCTCCAGGGATGTACAGGCTGCACCTCCAGGTTAGCCTGGCGGGTGGAGCAGGGTCTGCTGAGAAAACCCCGGGCTCCCCGCTGACGGGCGCCTCCCGTGCAGGATTAATACCTGATGTTGATGAGAGTGGAGCTGACATTCCGGATCTTCATGGGGATTGCAGACCCCGTCCCGAGGAAGACCACTTCTGGATACTGGCCTCTCTTCTCTACGGAAAGACACACGTCGAGTTGTTCACTTCTTCGGGTCAGAAGTGAGCCAGCACTGAAGTGAAGTGCAGCTCCCCAGGAGGGGCTGGTGGTCTGACCTCCTTACACACGGGCCTGGGGTGAAGGGCCCCGGCGCTGCCTGGGAAGGAGAGCGAAGGAGTTCCCCGGGCCTTTCTTCAGCAGAGTTGCCCTAAGTGTTAAATAGCAAAGGCCACCTTTCCATGCTACAAGTCAGCGTTTATCTCCCGGGGCTGGGGACCCCCAGCACAGGCCCTGCCGCACTTTGCAGGGGCTCCGAGGGGGGCCAGCTCCCCAGAGAAGAGGAGGAGCCGCCTAGATGCAGAAGATGGGCCCCGCTCGGCCTGACAGGCCCCGGGTGCACGTTTACAAATGTGATCTAAATGGACCTTTAACGGGCAAACCAGAAACCCATCTCCAGCCCACGGCACGTGCAGCCAGGAGGTCAACTTCCCAGCACGCCGGCCTGGTGCCAGCGGGATTGAACCTGAACCCGCCCTCTGGTCCAGCCTTGTTTCTCCACCTCATTCGTGAGCTGAACACAACACTGGGAAAACCAAGCACTAGAAAGAGGTCACGGAGTTCCCCAGCCTGCTCTTCCTGTCAGGGCGGTGAGAGCCCAGCAAGGTGAGTGCCATGGCCGGAACCTTCCGTGGATCCTTCCCAGCAAAGCCAGGACTGGACTGCCAGCTCTGCCCAGGGCCTCACAGGAGGCCCCAGAACCGCCGCACTCAGCTCAGCGTGGGCCTCGCCAGGAGAGCCTGGGCACCGTCACCTAGCCTCCAACCTAACCGGTCCAGGCGGGGGCCGGCACCTGTGGTCTTAAGCGGAGGCCAGAGAAGCAATGGCTTCAACAGGTACACGGGGCTCGACGGGGCCACGCTGACCCTCCACTCAGTGCTGTGCGAATAGCTGCAGGAGGGCAGAGGCCAGGAGACACCGGGGCTGGTCCTGGTCTGGCTCACCCGCCGGGGCCAGGCCGTCCTGCACAGTCTTCCTGTACTCCTGCACACTCTCCTGGAAATTGGGCAGCTCCAGGGCCTCGGCAATGAATTCCTCAGGGTCGCAGGTCATGATGGCATCCCTGCAAGAAGAAGGCATCTCGGGGCATCAGGGGAGCGTGTGGCCCCAGGCAACCACCCTGCACATCCAGCTCAATCCCTGGGGACCGCCTGCAGAAAGTGCTTTCAAATCTAAGTGACTGGGGCCTGGGGCAGCTCCGCTCTCCTGCCCGGAAGACCTTCTCCCAGCTCAGGGGGGTCTCACAGTTCTGGCTGCTCAGAACCTCAGCTCAAAGCAGGAGGGGGCAGCCCTGGCACTCCTGACGTTCGGGGGACGGGGGTGGGGGAGATGGTGCGGGCACTCTAAGCAGCCTCCCGACGTCTACTCACTACACCCGCTAGCATCTGGCATCCCCCGGGGCGGGGGGAGGGGAGGGAAGGGGGCCCCTCAAGGGCCCCAACTATTCACCGCGACAGTGCCCGGTGTCCAGCAGTGGTCCAGAACGGGGTCTGCCCGGACACAGACACCACGGCGTGCACAGGACACTTCCAGTTATTCAAGGGTGAGATTTTAAAAGTTAAAGATGCGAGGCAGTAAGCACCTCTCAGGTGACTGGCTGGGGTGGACGCTACAGCGCCTGGATTCACCAGGTGCCTCGGGCAGTGCCGCCCCCGCCCCGCTAACCCCCTTCTCACAATCACCCTGAGGGAACACGGTTCTCCTCAAGGACTTTTATATAAGGCACTTGTCTTGTTACAACAGCAAAAAGCTGGAAATGCCTCCAACGCACCAACACCCGTATCTGGAATACCGGCGACAGTGTGCTTACGAAGACTATCGTGACGCGGGAGAAGCCTGGCAGCGTGTCAGGCCCTAAACCCATGGTGTAGACGTGTATTTTAACACATCCCCACGTACTCAAGGATAAAAAACACAAAATGTTGGGCTTCCCTGGTGGCGCAGTGGTTGAGAGTCCGCCTGCCGATGCAGGGGACACGGGTTCGTGCCCCGGTCTGGGAAGATCCCACATGCCGCGGAGTGGCTGGGCCCGTGAGCCATGGCCGCTGAGCCTGCGCGTCCGGAGCCTGTGCTCCGCAACGGGAGAGGCCACAACAGTGAGAGGCCCGCATACCGCAAAAAAAAAAAAAAAAAAAAAAAAAACACAAAATGTTAACCATCGCCGTGCCAGGGTGATGAGATTAGGGCTGACTTTCTTCACACTACGCTCACTCATTTTCCACGTTCCAGAACAATGCACACACACGGCTGTTAGCAGAGGCAACTTTCAGGAAAGGATGGCCATCAGCCCCCGTCTCCCCGCCTCCCCGGATCAGATTATAATGGGACGCAGCCACCGTCCGCCACCTATCGCCTGTGGCTCTTCCCGGGTCCGACGCGGAGACCACGCGGCTGAGCAGCCTGCGCCACTGACCCCCGGCCCCCCGCAGAACGAGCCTGATGCGCCCCGCCCCCCGCCGACTGAGACCACACCGACCTTTGCCACTCGCGCCGGGGCCGGAGCTGGTACTTGAGGAGACACTGGCCACGAACCAGGGGCACGCAGGGGGCAAGCCCTCCTTCCTGCAAGAGACAGAGCCATGGTCCGTGGCGGGCAGCTGCCTGGGGAGTGGGCAACGGGCCAAGCTGGGCCACTACCTGGGGGCGGAGGCTGGCGAGCGGGGGGAAGATGCCGGGGTGGATGAGGCTGAGCTGCGTCTGGATCTTGTGGCTGCGGAGGTTGTGGACCGACTCACAGTGCTCGTTCAGGACCAGGTGCTGGGTGTCGGGCCCGAACCTAAGACGGACGCGCACACCGTCAGCACGGTGTCCTTCTGGGAAGACGCCCACCCAGGGGGTGGCACCGGGGGCGGGGCGGCCAGGTACTGGGAGTGTTCAGGAGGGTGAGTGAGCTGTCCACCGAGGTCACCCTGCATGGCCAGACACAGCCCTGCGCCCCCTCCTCCGAGCCCGGCATGGCTGCAAAGTCAGAGGCCCTGGGCGTGGGGGAAAGAGCACCAGGAGAGCCAGGGTCAGGTACAGTGCTGGGGACTTGGAAGCACAGGGAGCACGGCGGGGGGTGGGGGGGATGGGGAGAGGAAAACAGTGATGGGCGTCAGCACTCAGGCCCCGAGGGGCAGAGGACCGGGGCGCCGAGGAGGGACTGCTGGGGCCGGCGGGGGAGGGCGGTGTCACCACGCGCCCAGGTCCAACCCAGCAAGTCCTTCCACCCGGCGCCGGCCTCGGCCAGAGAAACCAGCAGAGTGGGACCCGTCCTCCCAGTCACTGAACGTGGGTTGTCGGCAAGATCGGGAGGGAAATGAACCGTGTCTAACACGCTGCCTGACGTGTCGCGGACGTTCAATAAACTGAAGCTGCGGCTTTATCCTTGCAAGACTCTTCTTTAGGAAACACGCACGAGATGGTCCAGAGGCAGGATTTGTCCAGAGTTGACGAAACCAGCCCCAGGCAAGCAGGGACGCCCCCAGGATCCAGGGAGGGCGGGAACCCCAGGGAGAGCTCAGGCGGGGGGCAGGGGGGCGGTGGAACCGTGGCTGGCGTGTGCCGGGGCTCCTACCTCTCCATCCACTGCTGGTATCTGCTGTCCAGGAGCACGTGCTCCGGGGTCATGTGGACCACCAGGGCCACGGGGGCTTCGGCTCTTCCTTGGAAACTGGGAGGAAGGAAGCAGGGGGCTCTGCTGGGTCAAGTGGTGCAAACTCAGGACACGCGGATCTGGGGCCGGGCAGCCAGGGAGGGCGCTGCGCGGAGCCGTGGTGGCCCAGGCCTCGGCAGGGGCAGCCACAGGTCAGTGCCAGGCCGGCCTTCCCGAGCGGTGTCGGCTCTCACCTCTCCGCCCGGAGACCCCTCCTTACCTCCCGAAGGTGGCATTCTCACAGAGGGGCTGAATGAATCCTTCGTCTGGACATTCTACCACAACGAAAGTGACCCTGGGGTCTGGGGCGGTGCAGATCTCTTCAGGCAAAATCTGTGAAGTCACTGAGGTCAGGATGTGCTCCCAGGGCAGGCCCTGGAGTCACCTGCTAACACCGCATCACCCTCCAGAGAAGCGCCGACATAAGATCACCACCTGCACCCTTCTCGCCCTCTCTGCTGACATGCAGACAGGCGGCCGCCAGCTGGCAGAGGGCATTTCACACCTGAAGTGACCAGACGGCCCAGCATGGCACGCACGGTTCTCTCAGGTCGTGTGGTCCTGACGTCCTCACATCTCGTGACAACGTCATTCCCTTGGGCCACGCGTCCGAATTCCACCCTTATGGGGTCCACCCTGAGCTCAAGTACAAGGGAAAGCACCCATCCTATAAGGAGACCCCCAAATCCTAAAGAGACAACCTCCAGAAACGGCCCGACACGGCCAGCGCTGATGTGCAGGACAAGCCTAGACAAGAGACCCTATTTTATCACTCAGCTACGTGCTGAAATCCAAGCTGTTCAGTGCCCTCAAAAGTGGTGTCTGCAGGGCCTGACCCAGGCAGTGACCCTGTCCAGCGTCCCGGCCCCTGCCTGTCACTGCTGAGACCGCAGCAACAGGGCACCTCACCTCTCTTCCTTCGAACGTGATGCTTTTCCCGTCCTTGACAGCAGCAATGATGGGCGCAATGGCAGCTGTTCCGCTGAAACGAGAGGCGAGGCCTCGGTGAGGGCGGGGCTCCGGGAGCTCAGCGCGCCCGGCGAGGCCCCCCAGCTGTCCCCGCCACTCACACTGGGAGGCCCAGCTCCTTCGCTTTGAGTACTAAGAAGTTTCCCTTCTTCATGTGGAGCTGTAAGGAAGAGATCTCCATGTAATTCCAGTGACTGATGAAGAAGCTTGGTGTTCATCATTCGTTTTGAAATCAGTTGAGCTTAGCACTAAAAGCTGAATGATTTAAAACCGAGGTGTTCTATTTCCCATTAACTCCTTACACATCTAATAAAATGCAATCCATTTCCATATCAAATAAGACATGTCCTCCAAGTACCTGGAGGAGAAAACACTGTTGCTTTTATCATCCTGCGCGGGTCACGTAACAGCCAAAGGAGTGTCACCAGAACACGTTCTAGCAGAAATGATTGCGTAACCACCATGTGACATGGCATTCCAGTGACAAGGACAGGGTACAGCGTGTGGATGGTTTTTCTCCTCTACTTTTCACATATTTGGCAGAACTGTTCTGTTGCTTTTATACGAAGTTACAATAAAAAGTTCCCAGTATTCTCTTATTATGTTAAAAGGGAAACCAATAATCCTAACACCAATAATCCTAACACAAAACCTCATAATCATTCTGTACTTAAAAACTCATGTCCCAACGTTTTAGAAATCCATATATTTCAGACCTAATAACAGGAAAAAGTCAGAAATGGCATAAAATGTTAATAAGTCTTTCAGGGTTGACTTATATTTGAATTTCATTTTCTTCCTTAGATCTTTAGAAGCTATTTGCATTTCCTTTTAACTTCCTGAATTTAGGAAACTACTCTTAGGGCTCAGTCTCCAGTTTGGATCCAAAAGCCTTATTAGGACTCCAGGATTTTCTGTCTTGGAAAACGTTATCCTAGAGGAATGATGACAGCTTAACGTGAGCACATGATACAAAGATGACAGATGTAGATGACACCTTCAGATAATGACATTAACATGCACTGTGGTGACCACAGACCCAGAGGAAACTGGATGGAAGCAAAACGTTTCTAGTGTTTCACAGGAACGTCAGGCCTAAGGCCGGCAAAACCCGTGCCTCCACTACAAGCTCAATTCAACCCGTGGAGAAAGTTGTTCCCGTCTGAAAACCGGACGCCAGCTCCCAGGCCCCAGGGCAGCAGACGGCTGCCTGAAGCCCAGGCTCCTATCAGACAAGAGCTTCTCAGACCCTCACACCCAGAGCCTATTTCTCCCACCTCCCAGAACTTGAACTAGCTTTGCTTTACCGCCTTCTGAACCCTGAGCCGAGAAGCAGCCAATTTTCAGGAAAGGGCAAAGGGGCTGCAGGATGACACAGCAGGAGCAGCAGCACCAGGTGGGAGGAGCCAGAGGCCAGGACATAGCCCGCGGCGACGCGGCTCCCAGGACAGCTGCCCCCAGACAGCGCCCTGATCGCACAAGACACACCATGCTCGACGGGATCTGTTCAGGAAGGACTGATGTGACGCCACTCAAAAGATTACCACGTAAACTGCTCTAGAAAATTATCCTGCAGCCTAAAAATTCAGACACAGAAGTAAGAAGGCTACAGGCAGCAGTACTTAACTTTTATAAAAGTTAAGTACTTTTTATATCTAAGTAAAATAGATATAAACTATTTTTATAGATATAGATATTACTTTTTACTATCTAAGTAAGTTGATGGAAGTTATACTGGCCACAATCTTACAACTAACAACTAATATTACTACTAACCTTTCATAACTGTGTTCACTTGCTGGTGTTATAATTTTTTACAAATGGATGAAAATTACAAATGTATTTTAAAATCAACTTTACCAAGTCGACTTTAAATCAAATATATTGCTTTAAAAAAAATAAAATCAAAGCTCACGAAAAAGCAATGTAGTCTTACCGGAGATCAGACAACTGTTTGCAGCAGGTTCTAGTATAATAAAATTTTAATGCAAAGTCCTACAGAAAGTAGGCAATTAGATCTGAAAAACACGTGATTGTAATAACATTTTCATAGAATTTGACCAACTTCAGTTTACCAATCTAGGCCTCTGCGAATGCTAGCCAATATTAAAATTAGTCCAGTGTCGACCCACCAAGGTCATGTGACTTTTCTGGACTGTTAAACTTTGTTGTAATAAAATGAGAGAGAGAAAAAAAATTAGTCCAATGTCAGCAGCTAATGACTACAGTAAGATGATATAAACTAAAACAGAGTTGAAGGAGCCTAAATAAAGGCCTGATTCATTTGAAGGGAAATGAAGCTTTTTATGAAAAAGTAGTCTTTTGATCCTTCTCAAACTCTTCCAAAAAATCGAAGAGGAGGGAACACTCCCAGACATTCTATGAAGCCACCATCACCCGATACCAAAACCAGACAAAGACAACACCAAAAAAGAAAATTACAGGCCAGTATCTTTGACGAATATAGATCCAAAAATTCTCAACAAAATATTAGCAAACTGAATCCAACAACACACAAAAAAGATCATACACCACGATCAAGTGGGATTTATCCCAGGAATGCAAGGATTCTTCAATATATGCAAATCAATCAATGTGATACACCATATTAACAAATTGAAGGATAAAAACCATATGATCATCTCAATAGATGCAGAAAAAGCTTTTGACAAAATTCAACACCCATGTATAATAAAAACTCTCCAAAAGGTGGGCAGAGAGGGAACCTACCTCAACATAATAAAGGCCATATGTGACAAACCCACAGCAAACATTATTCTCAATGGTGAAAAAACTGAAACGATTTCCTCTAAAATCAGGAAGGAACAAGACAAAGGTGCCCACTCTCATCATTATTATTCAACATAGCTTTGCAAGTCCTAGCCACGTCATTCAGAGAAGAAAAAGAAATAAAAGGAATCCAAACTGGCAAAGAAGTAAAACTGTCACTGTTTGCAAGTGACATGATACTATACATAGAAAATCCTAAAGATGCCACCAGAAAACTACTAGAGCTAATCAATGAATTTAGTAACGTTGCAGGATACAAATTAATACACAGAAATCTCTTGCAATCCTATACACTAACAACAAAAGACCAGAAAGAGAAATTAAGGAAACAATCCCACTTACCACTGCAACAAAAAGAATAAAAATACCTAGGAATAAACCTACCTAAGGAGGCAAAAGACCTGTATGCAGAAAACTTTAAGATACTGATGAAAGAAATCAAAGATGACACAAACACATATAGAGATACACCATGTGCTTAGATTGGAAGAATCAACATTGTGAAAATGACTATACTACCCAAAGCGATCTACAGATTCAACGCAATCCCTATCAAACTACCAATGGCATTTTCCACAGAATTAGAAGAAAAACTTTTACAATTTGTATGGAAACACAAAAGACTGCCAATAGCCAAAGCAATCTTGAGAAAGAAAAACAGAACTGGAGGAATCAGCCTCCCTGACTTCAGACTATACTACAAAGCCACAGGGTACTGGCACAAAAACAGATATATATATATCAATGGAACGGGATAGAAAGCCCAGAGATAAACCCACGCATATATGGTCACCTCATCTATGACAAATCAGGCAAAACCATACTATCGAGAGGGCTTCCCTGGTGGCGCAGTGGTTAAGAATGCCCCTGGCAATACAGGAGACACACGTTTGAGCCTGGGTCCAGGAAGATCCCACATGCCGCGGAGCAACTAAGCCCGTGCGCCACAACTACTGAGCCTGTGCTCTAGAGCCCACGAGCCACAACTACTGAAGCCTGCGCGCCTAGAGCCTGTGCTCCACAGCCAGAGAAGCCACCGCAATGAGAAGCCCGCGCACTGCAACGAGGAACAGCCCCCGCTCGCCGCAACTAGAGAAAGCCGGCATGTAGCAATGAAGACCCAACGCAGCCAAAAATAAATAAAATAAATAAATTTTTTTAAATTAAAAAAAAATATATACAATGGAGAAAAGACAGCCTCTTCAATAAGTAGTGCTGGGAAAACTGGACAGCTACATATAAAAGAATGAAATTGGAACACTCCCTAACACCATACACAAAAATAAACTCAAAATGGATTAAAGACTTAAATGTAAGGCCAGACACTATAAAACTCTTAGAGGAAAACATAGGCAGAACACTCTTTGACATAAATCACAACAACATCTTTTTCGACCCATCCCCTAGAGTAATGAAAATTAAAACAAAAATAAACAAATGGAACCTAATGAAACTTAAAAGCTTTTGCACAGCAAAGGAAACCATAAACAAGATGAGGGGACAACACTTAGAATGGGAGAAAGTATTTGCAGACAAAGTGACTGACAAAGGATTAATCTCCAAAGTATACAAGCAGCTCAAACAGCTCAATAAAAAAAAAAAAAAAAAAAAAAACCCAGTCAAAAAATGGGAAGAAGACCTAAATAGACATTTCTCCAAAGAAGACAAACAGATGGCCAACGAGCACGTGAAAAGATGCTCAACATCACTAATTATCAGAATAATGCAAATCAAAACTACAATGAGGTTATCACCTCACACCGGTCAGAATGGCCATAATCAAAAAATCTACAAACAATAAATGCTGGAGAGTGTGTCAAGAAAAGGGAACCTTCAATACACCATTGGTGGGAATGCAAATTGATTCAGCCACTATAGAAAACAGCACAGAGTTTCCTTAAAAAACTAAAAATAGAATTACCCATACTGGGCATATACCCAGAGAAAACCATAATTCAAAAAAATACATGCACCCCAATGCTCAGAGCAGCTCTATTTACAACAGCCAAGACATGGAAGCAACCTAAATATCCATCAAGAGAGGAATGGATAAAGAAAGTGTGGTATGTACATACAATGGAATATTACTCAGCAATAAAAAGGAACGAAATTGGGTAATTTGTAGGGACGTGGATGGACCTACAGAGTGTCATACACAGTGAAATAAGGCAGAAAGAGAAAAGCAAATGTCGTATAATAACGCATATATGTGGAATCTAGAAAAAAGGTATAAGTTATCTTATTTGCAAAGCTGAAATGGAGACACAGAGGTAGAAACAAATGTATGGATATCAAGGGGGAAGTGGGTGGGGTGGGAGGAATTGGGAGACTGGGATTGACATATACACATTATTGATACTATTTATAAAATAGACACCTGATGGGAACATACCATATAGCACAGGGAACTCTACCTAATGCACTGTGGTAACCTAAATGGGAGGGAAGTCCAAAAGGGAGGGGATACCTGTATGTGTATGGCTGATTCACTCTGTTGTGCACTGGAGGCTAACACACAATGGAAAGCAAACATACTCCAATAAAAATTAATTTTAAAAAAAGCAATCCCCAAATCCTCAGAAATATTTCTGCTGTAATTTAAAAAAACAAACAAACAAACAAAAAAAAACATGGGGTCCATAGACATAATGGAGTATTACACAGCCATTAAAAAGAAAAAAAAAATGAAATAATGCCATTTCCAGCCACAGGGAAGGAGGTAGAGGTAATCGTACTAAGTGAAGGTAATGAGACAGGGAAAGACAAGTATCATATGACACCACTCATAGGTGGAATCTAAAAGTGGATACACATGAACTTTACAAAACAGACACAGCCCCACGGACTCAGAAGAGAAACCTGTGGTTACCGAAAGGGAAACGTGGTGGGCAGGGAGACATGAGCAGGTTGAGGTTAACAATATACACACTACTATTTATAAAATAATCAACAAGGACCCAGGCTACAGCACAAGGAGCCCTACTCAACACTCTGGAACAACCAATATGGGAAGAGAACCCGAAAAAGCACACACATAGGTCTATGTATAAGGAAATCAAGTTCCTGTACACAGAGGAAGAAACAGCAGCGATAACAAAACCCGCAACGCTGTAAATCACCTACGCTCCAATAAAAAATAAAATTTAAAATAGAAAAAAAGAAATGCCAAATCTGTGCCCCTCAGGCCTTGGTGCCCTGAGCTGGTGTCACATCCCTGGAGCCCGAGCAGGCTTAGGGCCCAAGGCTGGACCGTCAAGGGCTAAGGGAGCCAGGGAGGACATGCCAGCAAATGAGCCCCACACCCTCTCCAGACCCAGGCGGGCCCTCCTACAGCGAAACCAAGCAGGGTACGCCCAAAGGATGGTGGAGCCCACGGGCTGGAAGAGCTCCGAGTCCCCTGGGCTCCACGCCTCCTATGGGTCGCCCCACCTACCCACAGAAGACAGCACCCTCAGCAGAGCAGTGCCGCCAGAGTGGGGACTGGCTGAAGGCGGGCCGGGCCGTAAGGGGTGAGGGGAAGAAGTCACGAGACACAAGCCTGGGGCGTTTCTTCTGGCCCATTCCCCTCTAACTGGCAACCCAGGAACAGCGCTTTGCCTCAGGCTCTGGTTGCCGGGGACCCAGAGCCGGTCACGGAGAAATGCTGCCACCTTGTGGCCGTTTCCCGTAACAACAACTTTAAACCAGTGCTGAGGGGCACTTGATCTTCACAAGGCCTGCGGGGCTGTGAATGACACCTGCTTCAAGAAATGCCCTGGGGTAAATCATCGGAAAAGAATTCAAAAAGGGGCTGACTTTCAACAGGCCAATTTCAAGAGGTAAATTATGCACACACTGTATTTAAAAAAAAAAAAAAAAGCACATGGAAAGATACTCAACACATCAGTCAGTATTAAAGAAATGCAAATCAGAATTACAATGAGGTATCACCTCACACCGGTCAGAATGGTGTCATCATCAAAAAAAAATCTACAAAGAATAAATGCTGGAGAGGGCATGGGGGAAGACAGAACCCTCCTACACCGTTGGTGGGGATGTAAATTGGTACAGCCACTATGGAGAACAGTATGGAGGTTCCTTAAAAAACTAAACGTAGGGCTTCCCTGGTGGTGCAGTGGTTGAGAGTCCGCCTGCCGATGCAGGGGACACGGGTTCGTGCCCCAGTCCGGGAAGATCCCACATGTGGTGGAGCGGCTGGGCCTGTGAGCCATGGCCGCTGAGCCTGCGCGTCCGGAGCCTGTGCTCCACAACGGGAGAGGCCACAACAGTGAGAGGCCCGCGTACAGCAAAAAAAAAAAAAAAAAAAAACTAAATGTAGGGCTTCCCCGGTGGCACAGTGGTTCAGAGTCCGCCTGCCAATGCAGGGGACATGGGTTCGTGCTCCGGTCCGGGAGGATCCCACATGCCGCGGAGCGGCTGGGCCCGTGAGCCATGGCCGCTGAGCCTGCGCATCCGGAGCCTGTGCTCCGCAGCGGGAGAGGCCACAACAGTGAGGGGCCTGCGTACCGCAAAAACAACAACAACAACAACAAAAAACATAGAGTTAGCATATGGTCCAGCAATCCCAGTCCTGGGCTTCGATCTGGAGAAAATCCTAATTCGAAAGGACACGAGCACCCCTATTTTCAGGGCAGCACTATTTACAATAGCCAAGACATAGAAGCACCCAAATCGTCCAAAGACAGATAATCGAAGCATATGTGGTACATATATGCACTGGAATACTACTCGGGCATTAAAAAAGAACGAACTAATGCCATTTCCAGCAACAAGGATGGACCAAGAGATTATCATACTCAGTGAAGTAAGTCAGAGAAAGACAAATATCATTATCAATTACAGGTGCAATCTATACATTCATACAATCCAACTAATTTACAAAAGAGAAACAGACTAAGAAAACAAACTTATGGTTACCAAAAAGGAAAGATGAGGGGGATAATTTAGGAGGTTGGTTATATTCAGTCGATATTCAAAAAGGACCTACTGAATAGCACAGGGAACGCTACTGAACACATTGTAAGAACTTATATTGGGGAAAAGAAACCTAGAAAGAATACATATACGTCAATGTATAACTAAATCAAGTTCCTGTATGCCTAAAACAAACACAACCTTGGAAGAAATCAACTCTACTCCAATATAAAATCAAATTAGGGCTTCCTTGGTGGCGCAGTGGTTGGGAGTCCACCTGCCGATGCAGGGGACACAGGTTCGTGCCCTGGTCCGGGAGGATCCCACATGCCGCGGAGCGGCTGGGCCTGTGAGCCATGGCTGCTGAGCCTGTGTGTCCGGAGCCTGTGCTCCGCAACGGGAGAGGCCACAACAGTGAGAGGCCCGCGTACCGCAAAAAAAAAAAAAAAAAAAAATTAAAAGAAAAGAAAAGAAAAAGAAAAACAAGAGTGGAGCATGGAGAAGTGCTGCCGCCTTGTGGCTCTTTCCCGTAACAACAACTTTGAAACCCGTGCTGATGGGCACTGAATACTCACAAGGCCTGTGGGGCTGTCAAGGAAAGACACCTGTCCTCCAGAAATGCCCCAGGTAGGGCATCGCAAAAGAATTCAGAAGAGGGCAGACACTTGAGAAGCCAATTTCAAGAGGTGCATTTTACTTACCCCGTTTACAAAAAACCACATGAAAAGATGTCCAACATCGTGAAATATTAGAGAAATGCAAACCAAAACAACGAGGTTATCACCTTACACTGGTCAGAACGGCCACTGTCAAACAGTCGACAAACAATGAAGGCTGGAGAGGATGTGGAGAAAAGGGAACCCTCCTGCACTGTTGGTGGGAATGTAAACTGATACAGCCACTATGGAGAACACTACGGAGGTTCCTTAAAAAACTAAAAATAGAACTACCATACGACCCAGCAATCCCACTACTGGGCATATACCCTGAGAAAACCATAATTCAAAGAGCCATGTACCACAATGTTCACTGCAGCACTATTTACAATAGCCAGGACATGGAAGCAACCTAAGTGTCCATCAACAGAGGAATGGATAAAGAAGATGTGGTACAACTATACAATGGACTATTACTCAGCCATAAAAAGGAACAAAATTGGGTCATCTGTAGAGATATGGATGGATCTAGAAAACTGTCAAACAGAGTGAAGTAAGTCAGAAAGAGAAAAACAAATATCATATATTAAAGCATACATGTCGAATATGAAAAAATTGGTGTAGACAATCTTATTTACAAAGCAGAATTAGACACACAAATGTAGAGAAGAAATGTATGGCTACCAAGTGGAGGGGGGGATGAATTGGGAGATTGAGATTGACATGTATACACTATTGATACTATGTATAAAATACATAACTAATGAGAACCTACTGTATAGCTCAGGGAACTCTACTCAATTCTGTGGTGACGTAAATCAGAAGGAAATCCAAAAAAATAGGGGATATATGTACATGTACAGCTGATTCACTTTGCTATACAGTAGAAACACAATACTGTAAAGCAACTATACTCCAATAAAAAAAAAAATTAGTACATCAGCAGTGTAACAACTACAGGAAGGTGATATAAACTAAAAGAGGTGAAGGAGCCTCAGTAAAGGCCTGATTCATTTGAAGGGAAACAAAGCTTTTTGTGAAAAAGTAGTCCTTTAATGCTTCTCAAAGTCTTCCAAAAAATTGAAGAGGAGGGAACACTCCCAAAGACATTCTATGAAGCCATCATCATCACCCTGATACCAAAACCAGACAAAGACAACACCAAAAAAGAAAATGACAGGCCAACGTCTTTGATGAATATAGATTCAAAAATTCAACAAAATATTAGCAAACTGAACCCAGCGATACACAAAAAAGATCACACACCACGACCAAGTGGGATTCATCCCAAGTTCACAAGGATGGTTCAGCATACTCAAATCAATGTGATACACCATGTCAACAAAAGACAAAAAACACACGATCATCTCAATAGATGCAGAAAAAGCATTCGACAAAATTCAACATCCATTCATGATAAAAACTCTTATCAAAGTGCATATAGAGGGACCATGTCTCAAGATAATAAAAGCTATTTTAAATGACAAACCCACAGCCAACATAATACTCAATGGTGAAAAGCTGAAAGCCTTCCTGCTAAAATCTGGAACAAGGATGTTCCACTCTCACCTCTTCTATTCAACATAGTATTGGAAGTCCTAGCCACGGTAATCAGAGAAGAAAAGAAATTAAAGATATCCAAATTGGAAGGGAAGAGGCAAAACTGTCATTATTTGCAAATAATATGATACTATATATAGAAAACCCTAAAGACTACACACAGAAACTACCAGAACTGATAAACCAATTCAGCAAGGTAGCAGGATACAAGATTAACATACAGAAATCAGTTGCATTTCTTTACATCAACAGTGAAATATCAGAAAGGGAATGTAAAAATATAATACCTTTTAAAATCACAACCCAAAGAATAAAATACTTAGGAATAAACCTTGCCAAGGAGGTGAAAGACATATGCTGAGAACTATAAAACATTAATAAAGGAAGTTGAAGACGATTTAAAGAAATGGAAAGATATCCCATGCTCCTGAATAGGAGGAATTAATATTGTTAAAATGGCCATACTACCCAAAGCAATCTACAGATTTAATGTGATCCCTATCAAATTACCCATGACATTTTTCAAAGAAGTAGAACAATCCTAAAATTCATATGGAACCACAAAAGATCCAGAATTGCCAAAGCAATCCTGAAGAAAAAGAACAAAGCAGGAAGCATAACCCCCCCCCAGACTTCAGACAATACTACAAAGCTACAGCAAGTGAAACAGCATAGTACTGCCACAAAAACAGACAAATGGATCAATGGAACCAAACAGAGAGCCCAGAAATAAACCCACACACCTACCGCCAATTAATCTTCAACAAAGGAGGCAAGAATATACAACGGGAAAAACAGTCTCTTCAGCAAGTGGTGTTGGGAAACTTGGACAGCCACATGTAAATCAATGAAGTTAGAACACACCTTCTCACCATACACAGAAGTAAACTCAAAATGGCTTAAAGAATTAAACATAAGACATGACACCATAAAACTCCTACAAAAGAACATAGTCAAAACATTCTCTGACATAAACCCTACTAATGTTTTCTCGGTCAGTCTCCCAAGGCAACAGAAATAAAAACAAACAAGTGGCATTTAATCAAACTTACAAGCTTTTGCACAGCAAAGGATACCATAAACAAAATGAAAAGACGACCTGTAGAATGGAAGAAAATATTTGCAAACAATGCAACTAACAAGGGCTAATTTCCAAAATATATAAACCGTTCATACAACTCAACACCAGAAAAACCAAACAACCCAATCCAAAAATGGGCGGAAGACCTAAACAGATATTTCCCAAAGACGACATACAGATGGCCAATAGGCACATGAAGAGACACTCAACATTGCTAATTATTAGAGAAATGCAAATCAAAACTACAATGAGCTACCACCTCACACAGGCCAGAATGGCCATCATTTAAAAGTCTACAAATAAATGCTGGAGAGGGTGTGGAGAAAAGGGAATCCTCCTACACTGTTGGTGGGAATGTAAATTGGTGCAGCCACTATGGAAAACAGTATGGAAGTTCCTCAGAAAACCAAAAATAGAATTACCATACAATCCAGCAATCCCACTCCTGGGCATATATCCAGACAAAAGTCTAATTCAAAAAGATACAGGGCTTCACTGGTGGCGCAGTGGTTGGGAGTCTGCCTGCTGAGACAGGGGACACGGGTTCATGCCCCGGTTTGGGAAGATCCCACATGCCGTGGAGCTGCTGGTCCCGTGAGCTATGGCTGCTGGGCCTGCGCGTCCGGAGCCTGTGCTCCGCAATGGGAGAGGCCACGGCAGTGAGAGGCCCGCGTACAGAAAAAAAAAAAAAAAGATCCATGCACCCCTATGATCATAGCAGCACTCTTCACAACAGGCAAGACATAGAAACCACCTAAATGTCCATCAACAGATGAATGAATAAAGATGTGGTACATATATACAATGGAATACTCCTCAGCCATAAAAAAGAATGAAATAATGCCATTTGCAGTAACTTGGATGCCAACTAGAGATTATCATACTAAGTGAAGTAAGTCAGAAAGAGAAAGACAAATACCATATGCTATCATTAATATGTGTAATCTAGAATAAGACACAAATGAACTTATCTATGAAACAGACTCACAGACTTGTGGTTGGCGGGGGGCAGGGGAGGGATGGATTGGGAGGTTGGGATTAGCAGATGCAAACTATTATATACAGAATGGATAAACAACAGGGTCCTACTGTACAGCACAGGGAACTGTCTTCAGTATCCTGTGAGAAACCATAATGGAAAAGAATATAAAAGAGAATGTATATATGTGTATAACTGAGTCACTTTGCTATAGAGCAGTAATTAACACAACACTGTAAATCAACTATACTTCAAACAAAAAAAAATTCCTAAAAAAAAAAAAGTAGTCTTTAACTTCAGAAACTTATCAACTATTTCTGAAGTTCAAGAGGGAGGCTCACAGCCAAATATGAAACATGTCTCTGTAGCCTGACTCTGGCTGGAAGAGAATCTGGAAGTACGTACAAGCATAGGTGGTTTACTGGGAACCAGGGCAACTGTTTCCTCTGAACACAGGTGATGGTAGGAGCTGCTACCTTCAAATTACCGGAAACCCTTAGGTCACCAGACACGTGTTCGTGTAGAGCACGTCCAGCAAGGTGCTTACCTTACAGACAAAGGCTACGACCAAGGAGGGGTCCCTGCCGTGCATTTTCTGACCGACACCTGAGGAGAAACAAATCCGACCACACAAGGTAAACAGCAATGCCTCCAGGTGCCACAGATCGGGGATCGTCTGATACCTAATCTGACTTCACAAAACTTAAATGGATGGAACTGTTCGGATACAAAGGTCAAAGAAACACTGGTATTTTTTCTCAAGCAGATCTTTTCTTTTTCCTACTCGTGTTGAGATCTGAGTAAACAAAAATGCAAAATGCCAACCAGAAAATGGCAAGTGAAATGTTCTAAAAAAATGACACATTTTACCTAGAAGTGGAGATGAGGGGGGAAAATAAGTTGTAACATGCTTTACAAACAAGTGTAAGAATATGGGAAATAACACAAAAGCTACAAGGCCTGCAGAAACGACGTGGGTGCCAGCCCTCACCCGAGCCACCCAAAAAGGACAGCACAGAGGGCCAGCCCCTTGTCAGTCCTCAGACAGACACAGCCTCGAGGCAGAGACAGGAACTTATCAACCCTGCCCATCCCCGGCCAACAGCATCCTCAAGCAGCCCAATTCGTTTGATACGTCTCATCCTGGAATTTTAATCCAGTTTCCCAGTAGGCTGTCATTCTGGAAGAAAAGGTGCAAATCCACTCGTTGATATGACTGTTCTGTCTGCTTAGCTGTTAGGTTCTGCACTCAGGAAAAATTAACTTGCGTTACTGCTGCCTTAACAGAGAGACAAAAAGTTCATCGTGCCTTCTCTGCACCGCTGACACTGTGCTGGAACACCTTCTTTGTGTGTGGGGTTCTGCAGATATGATGGGTGCACATATAAAAAAGTGACTTTGATTTGGGGATGACACTGACTTGCTACAAGTGAAATGGGAATTCAAAAAAAAATCCAAAGACTGTAACGAATCGTAAAGACTTAATGATCTATACTGTATGATGAAATAACCAATGTAACTTTATACCAAAAAAAAAAAAAAGAGAGAAACACAAAGCCTCCCAATCAATCATTTGCCAGGTCCTGCTCTTCCTCTGGTTAAACTGAAGCCAAAGCTTGGGGCTCCCCAGGGCTGCGGATTGGCCCCTACAGCCTCGTGTGGCCGCTTTTAAAGACAACCTTCTCACCTGCCCCACAGATGAATCCTAACGCGATAAGAAAAAGCGTCTGTTTTGCACACTAAACTTCCTTATGACAAAGATTCGAATGTAGAGCAGAAGAAGCCAATGGATTAAGACAGGCTCCCACCCCCGCCAGCGCACTGCTGTCCAAGCGCCATTACCGTCCGCCAGGTGCTGCTCCCCTTCTGTGGGCCCCGAGTCTGGAGACGGCTCTGGACTCAGCCTCTCTGGACTCTGCGCTGGCTGGTGCTTCCCGTTCACCTGTTCACCTGGTTGGGAAGGGAAACGAGCAAGTGACACATGCTGAGGGCAAGCTCACAGCCCGGTCGCCCACTATGCCGGCCTGTCCTCTACTGGCCACCTCCCCGCCTGGCTCTGGGCTGCACGCCCATCCTCCTCATCTTGAGGTTTCTGCCCGGGTCCCAGCCTGACTGCAGTGGGGACTCAAGAGCGCGTGCTGAGCAGAAAGCACCCGTGCACTCAGCTGGTTTATCCACCGCCATCACACTCCGCACAGACCTTGGCCCAAGGTTCCCCGTCGCCACGAGGAGTGGCATCACTGGGCAGTCAGTTCGGTCTCAAGGTCAGAAAAACACTCCCCTGGCTGTTCAGCGGTTAGGGCTGCATGCTTTCACTGCAGGGGCCCCGGGTTCGATTCCTGGTTGGGGAACGAAGGTCCCGCAGGCCGCGGTGTGGCGAATGGAAGAAATCCCTGCCCCAAGAGGCGGGCACACGGCTGCTGGTCTCAGCGACCCCCGCCCCACCCGGCCCTCTGAGCTGCCCAGTCTTCCGGGCTTGCCGGGCGGGCTCAGCACTGATCACTCGCACGTGTCAGGGCGCGGGGCCGCGTGCCAGAGCGGGGAGGACACCAGGCTGGGGGCGCGGCCAGGGGAGGACACGCGAGCAAAGTGAGCTGGGCCAGCGCAGACCCTTCTCCCGGCGGGTACCGGGCTCCCCGGCCGGGGGTGCGGGCTCGTCTGCCCCACTCTGCACGCAGCAAGCTCGGAGCAGGTGACAGACAAGGAGCCGGCCCTGCACGTCGCCCACAGTCGGGAGACCGACGCAGAGCGTCACCCAGACCCAGGGCGGCACGGACGTGGCAGTGACTCGCGTGCAGCCTGCCTGTCTCCGCGTCAGGACCGCACGTCGGGCCCCGGGGCCTCAGGAGGCCCTGAGCCCTTCTGACCGCCAACCGCACTCCCGCCGGGCTGCTGCTGCTGCTGCTTACGAACAAGGCTCGCCTGTGCCACCTCTCCAAGCCCCTGCATCCCAGGAGGGCACCCACACCTGTGGCAATGACCCCTGGCGATAAATGGGCAGATCTGAGGGCAGAGCCTGATTACCTGGCACCCCAAAGTGCAATCACGATCGTTACATACAAGGTAAACGCGTCTGTCCTCAAGGTCATAAGCTCCTTAAGGGCAGGAACTCCTCGGCTAAACTTCCTAATCATGCTCAGAACACAAAGCCGGATACACAGGCCAGCGATCGGGCAGTTTCTGTTGCCACCTGCCTTCCTGACCCCGGACCCACGTCCTCCCACTCCTAGGAATCGCGGCTTCACACTCACTGTGGATGGGGATCTGGAAGACCGTCATGGTCTCGTCCTGGTATTCCGGCGCTGAGTGGGGTCGCACCGCTGCGGGGAAAAGACCACAGGACAGTGACTGCGGCAGCGAACGAGGCATGAGGATCGAGTCCACATCGCTGCCCACGAGCAACCAACCTGCTCTGAATTCTGGCGGGAGTCTGCGCTAAAGCCAGCATTTCTGAGTAAACCAAAGTGTTTAGGAAAACGGCGAAAACATATTTTCATCAGCCACTAATATTTAGGTCAGCCACAGGGAAGACACACGACAATCACAGGCGATAACCCGCTAAAATAAACACGAAGCCGAGACTTAAACGTGAGAGACACAGGCAAATGCTCAGCATCGCGAGGCCCGGGACACATTCTGAAATAAAATACTAGTGTTTCTACAGAAGGACAAGCCAGAGACGCACCGGGCTCCGCACATCGGCCAGGCCTCCTCCCATCAAGCGGCCATGCGCCTCCCGCCCAGTCAGCCGCTCACAGCCCTTCTCCCTACAAGGGACCCAAGGCCATTCGATGACGAGAACCACGTGCAGGGCCAGGGCGGAGCCTCGGGGCCCCAAGAGAGACCCCCACCCAGCACGCAGCAGCTTTTCACTCACTCCTGCCTCCGCTGCCCGTGTTTGGGGAGGAGCGGGAGGTGAGGGCACAGAAAGTGCAGCAAGCAGTATTTTAAAAATTCATCTCGCGTGGATGAAGCATTTGACTTTAAGGTTTAATTTTGTCAGCTTTTATGGATTCTGATTTGAGAGACGGGTACATATGAGACAGAAATGGCAATGAGTCATAATCAAGGACGTACCCAGGTCTATTCCTTTCAGTGGACCAGAAAATATTTTGATAGCTTCCAGGTACTTTTCCTAAGAAAGAAAAATAAGGAAGTGAACAGTTATGGCTGCACAGATGGAGGACACAGCAACACGTTCAAGTACACGAGAGGCATCAAAGGTACCGACATACAACACAGTTCACAGAGTATTTTGAACTTCCTTCATACAAATATTTACTGAGTGTCCACCATATGTTAGATGCCAAGGGGTCAGCAGTGAAAAGATGGGGTCCCTGCCCTCATGGAACTTAGAATCCAGGGGAGGAGACAGAAACAATACAAATGACAACCAGCAGCCATGGTGCTGAGAGACCTGCAGATACGAAAAACGCAGGGAGCTGGGATCCGACCCTTCTGGAGAGTCAGGGGCAGCTCCTGAGCAAACAGCCTTTGAGGTGAGCCCTGAAGGAAGGACACAGGTGGGGCAAGAGGGGAACTGGTGCATGGGCGAAGGCCCGAGACAGTAAGGGGCTTCCGTGAAGAGCTAAAAGCCGGCTCACAGCCCCGCCTGGTGACCAGGGCACAGATGCCAGGGCCGGCGAGGGCCTGGGCCGACAGGACCTGTGGGCCACGTGAAGGCGTTTGGACTGTGTGTACAACAAAGACCCTTGAAGGGTTTTAGGATGAGGTGAGCCGCCTGCGGTTCCGTTTGGGAGGGGTCCCTCTGGCCGCGGTGCTGGACGGTCACAGGGGGGCAGGACTGGACATGGGAAGCAATGGCAGTAGAAGGTGTAGGGACAGACCAACGAGAAGACGACAGAGGGACGGCCAAGCAGCATTATTCTGGGGACAGACTATACAGGGCTGGCCTTTCACCCCAGCACCTGCGAAGTGAACCCTTACGCTAACGATGTGTACACAACCTCTCGACAGTGTCCTAAGCTGGCTGGGAAGGGATGAAGACGTCTGAAATTTAATAAATAAGGATAAAAGCTGACACTTGTTGTGTCCATATGGTGTGAAACACCTGGTAAAGAGTGTTTGTGTGTTACCTCCTTTAATCCTTAACAACTGCAAACCATTTCACAGATGAAGACACTAAGGCTCCAGAAAGGAAAGTAACTCAATCAAGGTCATAGAGTTAATAAGGTTTATGGACTCAGGTGTCTTTAACTCGAAAGGCAAAGTGTTTATGCCACTGTCAATGAACTCTGGAGGGCAGAAAGCTGATTTGTAAAATTGGAAACCCTTGTTACTCACACTGAAATGGAGGGCTTAGCTTTGACAGCTGAGTCAGGAGAGACTCACCAGTTGTGGAGGTCCAGAGAGCACACACTTTGGAACCCCGGTTTCCTTTAAGGTAAGAATCATTCCTAAAAGGGACGAATAAAATCAGATCTCTCATCACCCTGACCCGTAGTTGTGGCCAGGAGGCGCACTCCTTACTCAGTTTGCTAGTTTTCTGCTTGTTGTGCATGTGCAGAGCAGACATGATGCTGGCCAGACCTACGAGGGACACCGACCATCACTCAAATGCCTCTAGAACGGGCAGGACTTGATACTAGGGTGAGGCACCTCGGGTGCAAAATCATGCCAAGTCAGAGGCAGGCCACAGATTCTGCACCCTGGGTGCTTCCTGGCCTCACCTGAGTCTCAGCTCTGGGAAGGAGACTGGTTCAGCCTCCACTCCCTCCTACCCGCTCCACGAACCTTACCAAATCTGGTGGCAAAACAATCTCGATCCTTCTAATTGATGGGCATAAACAAGGGGGTAGTCTGGACACTGGGCATCTGTGTGTAGCGAGGGGACGGTCTCAATGGTGAATATTGATATACTGACTGTAATCACCATCACCACACTCTCCAGTCTGTCCCATACCTCCAGTCCAGCAACTCAATAAATGAGGTGGATGGTTAACACCTGCAGGCAGCGTCTACGTTAAAATCTACTTTTCTGAGTCAGCTTTTGATTCTCCCTGCTGCAGCTGAGGGGGCCGGCCTAAAAAGAATTCCAGAGCCCCCGGACTCCGAAGTCGGGCAAAAAAAAAGGCCAGGCAGGTTAAAATCCCAGACACCTCCCCCCAGCCCCTGACCTGAGAAAGAATATACTCACCACACAGCCCTCCAACATTAGACCAGTGCATTCGGGTCAGGAATATGTTGTCCAAACGGGACACCTTCAGCCTAAGAAAAAGAAAGCGTTGGAGCAGGACTAAACAGAAGGACCAAGGACCCATTCTCCTGCTGTAACAACCCTCCTGCCTCAAAGCCGCAAAGTCATTCCCCACCCCGCAGGAAAATGGCTGGCTCACTTGTGCTCCTGCATGAGTCGCTGGATGCCTTCCCCGCAGTTGAAGAGATACCTAAAGGACGAACATTACACCAGAGAGTCATTAGAGTCGGTTCTGTAAAACCTCTGCCACCATTTATATGCTTTGTTGTACACCACAGGGGAAAACAACTAAAAACACATGCTGTGCTACCAACCGCATTTCTGCTGTTGGGATGCTGGGGTTTGAACCCTCCTCAGCAGAGGCAGGGAGGGATCTGGGGCCTGAGTAGGCTCGAACTGAGGCGAGACGCGTCCTTTCCCCATCACCTCCTCCGCAGACCTGCCCACCCCCAACACGGACAAGGAGGCCCTGGTCCTGGGGTGCACGGCAGGGGGCTCGGGGACGAGGCTTGGGAAGGGAACGCTTATACCCAAGTCTGTCTAAAGGTCAGCGGGGCCTCCCGGAGTCACACGGACGGGGATATAAGGGATCTAGGCTCTCGCATCCACACTGGGAAGGGGGCGATGGGCGGGGTACCAAGCCCAGGAATGGGCCCCGATGCTCTGGGCGCTCAGCGCTGCGGCCGGCGGGGTGGGGCTTGGCCAGGGGACCCGCTGGGCCGGCCGGACCCCGGCGCGGCTCACTGACCGGTTGAACTCGGAGAAGACGTAGAGCGCAGCGCCTGCATCCCGGCCGCCAGCCGCCACCACCTGCAGGTACACGGTGTTCGGGCCCCCAGGCACCCACGACGGGCCGCGCTTCTCCCGCGTGCGCAGGTGCCGCAGCGGGTCCTTGGGCGGCCGCGGCCGGCGAGTCGGCCCCTGCGACATGGCTCGCCAGGCCGCGCACCGCAGCCCCAGCAGCGAGCGGAGAGCCCACATGCGCCCCCTCCTCCCGCTCCTGGGCGCAGCCGGCAGTTTCGGTCCGCGTGGCGCCCCAGCCAGTCAGCGCGCCGCCAGCCGGGCCGCCCGCCTACGCGAGGCCGCGCGTCCAATAGGAAGGTAGCCTCGCCGCTCCGGACGTGTCAAGTGGCGGTGGTCATAGAGAGGAGGAATGCTAGAGCGCCCTGAACGGCCCCGCCCCTGGTCTCTTTCCGGCTTCCCCGCGTCAATTCTTTCCGGAAATCTTCCCTCGCCTGGGCGGGACTTCTGGGAGCGCAGGACCGGAAAAGACAATGCCAGTCAGAGACCAGGTTCTCGGAGTGGAGTTGGCTGAGGGGTGATCGATCCGTCCCCACCGACTCCGAGGTGTCCCCTTAGACAAGTTACCCCTTTGTGGTTGTTTTTAGGATTAAATGTGAGGAGATAAACTAGAGCTTTACCACAGAAGTTTTGCTAATTTTATTTCCATTGTAATTCGCATGAATACACGTTTCAGATGTTTTTACTGGCTTGTGGAAAGAAAAGCAAGAAGAGGGGTTAAGAGAACAAGCTCTGGAACAAGCGAGTCCTGGGTCTCTTATTAGTTGAGTGATCTTGACCTCTCTGAGCTTGTTTCCTTATCTGTCAAGTGGGGATAGTCACAGTATTCACTTCAAGTTTTTTTAGAATTAAATCACCTAATAATATATTTTTATTATCAAAATTATTTTAATGATTTATAAGCTGAACATCCTCCTTTAATTTTTTTTTAATTGGGATATAGTTGTTTTACAGTGTTGTGTTAGTTTCTACTGGACAGCAAAGTGGAGTTCCCTGTGCTGTACAGCAGGTTCTCATTAGTTATCTATGTTATGTAAGTTAGTGTATATATGTCAATCCCAATCTCCCAATTCATCCCATCCCCCCTTCCCCCCTTGGTGTCCATACGTTTGTTCTCTACATCTGTGTCTCTATTTTTGCCTTGCAAACGTGTTCAGTTGTACCATTTTTCTAGATTCCAAATATATGCGTTAATATGTTTGTTTTTCTCTTTCTGACTTCACTCTGTATGACAGTCTCTAGGTCCATCCACGTCTCTACAATGACCCAATTATGTTACTTTTTTTTTTTTTTTTTCCCGGTACGCGGGCCTCTCACCGTTGTGGCCTCTCCCGTTGCGGAGCACAGGCTCCGGACGCGCAGGCTCAGCGGCCATGGCTCACGGGCCCAGCCGCTCCGCGGCATGTGGGATCTTCCCAGACCCGGGCATGAACCCGTGTCCCCTGCATCGGCAGGCGGACTCTCAACCACTGCGCCACCAGGGAAGCCCCCCAATTTTGTTACTTTTAATGGCTGAGTAATATTCCATTGTATATATGTACCACATCTTCTTTATCCATTCCTCTTTCGATGGGCATTTAGGTTGCTTCCATGACCTGGCTATTGTAAATAGTGCTGCAATGAACATTGGGGTGCATGTGTCTTTTTGAATTACGGTTTTCTCTGTGTATATGCCCAGTAGTGGGATTGCTGGGTCATATGGTAATTCTGTTTTTTAGTTTTTTAAGGAACCTCCATAGTGGCTGTTATCAATTTACATTCCCACCAACAGTATAGGAGGGTTCCCTTTTCTCCACACCCTCTCCAGCATTTGTTTTTTGTAAATTTCTGAATGATGCCCATTCTAACTGGTGTGAGGTGATACCTCATTGTAGTTTTGATTTGCATTTCTCTAATAATTAGTGATGTTGAGCAGCTTTTCATGTGCTTCTTGGCCATCTGTATGTTTTCTTTGGAGAAATGTCTATTTAGGTCTTCTGCCCATTTTTTGTAAATTACCTAATAATATACTGACAGCTCTTTGAGTGGCACTGCCACAGAACAGCCGCTCAATAAATGGTAGTAAAATTGAAAAGGAAATAAAACGTTTCAACCCGCATAAAATATATTTAAATAAGCTACGGTGGTTAAAGAAATGTTGACCAGGGACATCCTGGGGCAGATGGCCCAATACAGGCCTTTTGAAAACCAGAAAAAGACCTACTATCCCCTTACAAAGTGAATGAGGATTTGTCCCTGAGAGATCTCAATTAAACCACTAGAAATACAGGGAGCTTCCGTAAGTGGGATTGATCCTTTACTTGGAAGTTTCACTCAAATATGAAACTGGTTCTGTGGAAGATTACCACCCAACTGTGTAAAAAGCATATTTTGCACTTGAAGTAACCTTCCCCAAAAGGATCAGGAAAACTGCATTTCTGTGACTTTACACCTTTCACGGGCTTAAGCCCTGAAACGATGATGATACTACCATCCCATATTCAAAATAAATATTTGATCAACAAAATGAAAAGGCAGCCTACGGAATGAGAGAATATATGTGCAAATCATCTGATAAGGAGTTAATATCCAACATACATAAGGAACTCATACAACTTAATAGCAAAAAGCCAAATAATACAATTTTAAAATGAGTGTCTGAATAGACATCTTTCCAAAGAAGACATACAAATGCCCATCAGGGACATGAACAGGTGCTCAATATCACTAATCATTAGGGAAATGAAAATGAAAACCACAATGGGATATCACCACACTCGTCAGAATGGTTATTATCAAAAAGTTAAGAGATAACAAGTGTTGGCCAAGATGTGGAGAAAAGGGAACCCTGGTGCACTGTTGGTGGGAATGTAAAGTGGTGCAGCCACTATGGAAAATAATATAGTTTCCTCAAAAAAGAATTTAAAAAAAAAATAGATCTACCATATGATCCAGAAATTCCACTTCTGGGTATATATATGAAGGAAGTGAAATCACTATCCCAAAGAGTTATCTGCACCCCATGTAAATTACAGCATTATTTACAATAGCCAAGACATGGAAACAACCTAAGCGTCTATTAATGGATGAATGGATAAGAAAATGTGGTATACGTATACAATGCAAATTAGCCATATCAAATAAAGATTTGCAACATCATGGATGAAACTTGAGGGCATTATGCTAAATGAAATAAGTCAGAGAAAGACAAATGCTATACCATCTCACTTATATAGAAAATCTAAAAAACAAACAACAGGGCTTCCCTGGTGGCGCAGTGGTTGGGAGTCCACCTGCCGATGCAGGGGACACAGGTTCGTGCCCCGGTCCAGGAGGATCCCACATGCCGCGAAGCGGTTGGGCCCGTGAGCCATGGCCACTGAGCCTGCGCGTCCGGAGCCTGTGCTCCGCAACGGGAGAGGCCACAACGGTGAGAGGCCCGCGTACCGCTTAAAAAAAAAAAAAAACAACTCATAGAAACAGAGTAAATTAGTGATTACCAGGGGCTGGGAGCATGGGGAAAATAGGTAAAGGTGTTAAATTGTACAAACTTCTGGTTATAAGATGACTAAGCTCTGGGGATGTAATGTACAACATAGAGACTATAGTTAGCAATACTGTATTGTATGCTTGACAGTTACTAAGAGAGTAGATCTTAAAAGTTCTGACCAGGGCTTCCCTGGTGGCGCAGTGGTTGAGAGTCCGCCTGCCGATGCAGGGGACGCGGGTTCGTGCCCCGGTCTGGGAGGATCCCACATGCCGCGGAGCGGCTGGGCCCGTGAGCCATGGCCGTTGAGCCGGCGCGTCCGGAGCCTGTGCTCCGCAACAGGAGAGGCCACAACAGTGAGAGGCCCACATACCGCAAAAAAAAAAAAAAAAAAAAAAAAAAAAAGTTCTGACCACACACACACACAAAGGTAACTATGTGGTGATAGATACATTAATTAACCTTATGGTGGTAATCATTTTGCAATACATACTTATATCAAGTCATTACACTGTAAACCTTAAACTTACACGATGTTATATGTCAACCATAGCTCAATAAAGCTGGAGTAAAGACAGAGACAATACTAAACTTAAAAAAAAAGTTCAGAAGTGCGATAAAATATTGATTTTTTTCCCCTTGGTGACTACTTTGATCCTTTTTAGAAAAAATTTAAATTCCACACAAAAAAATAAAATGTTGGTTCTATTTTACTAGTTCCCTAGGCTCATATCTGTTAGGTAATCCCAGAATGTTTATACCTTTAAATATAGGATGAATCACTTATATAAAGTATTTGTATAAAATTCTGAGATCTGGATGAAGAAATTAGGGAAGGCCTGGGTGCTTATCAGGTTGTTTTCAGGGCACAGTATGCCTCTCTGCAGTGATGCTCTGGGTCACATTTTATGCCTGGTCTATGAAGACAAAAGCTAGTCTGAGGTTATACTTGAATTAAATTCCTTGAGTACAGGGCTCTCTTGGTCTGGTTCTCTCCTGTATCATTAGCTCCTAGAACTGGGCCTGGCTTATGGCAGGCAATTAATATTAGGAAGTTAGGAAGAACCCAGTAACTTAAATCAGACTGTGGCCTTGCAGTTAAACAGGGCCCAAAATTCAATCAGGACACCAAAGATGGTGTTATCAGAGGGAGGAGTCTGACTGGTACGTTCAAAAGGGCACATCAGAGAGTCAGAGACAGAAAAGTGACCCCAGACTTGCTGGAGTGGAGGGAGCCTGACATCAGGGCAGCAGGGAGAGAGGCAACGGAGAAAATGGGCTTTCAGAACGCAGTGACACCAGCAATTAACAGAATCCAACCACTTCCTCTTGCTTTGAGTCTCTTAATTGTCCGCTGCTGTGGGTGCAAACTACCTTCAAACCCAGTGGCTTGAAAACCATTTCAATCATTTTCTTGCCCACAGTTTTGCTCATTGGGGATGGCTCATCCCTTCCTCGCAGTGGCTACTAGGGCAGCTCCATGGTGGATGGAATATCCACCATGGCCTCACTTCCACGTTTGGGCTGTGAGCCAGGGTGCCTTGCTCCACTTCCACAAAGCCTCTCCCTCCCCATAGATGGTTCTCATTCAGTATTCAGGCCAAGGTTTTTATATGGTGGTCAGTTTCCAAGTTTCACTGAAAATGAGACTTCAGGCTTGGAAGTCAAAGCAAGTCACAGCCAACACCCACTCAGGTACCACCATTTTTAAAATCTCTGGTGTATTTTTTTTAATATACAAGGAATGTTAAAAAAAAAAAAAAAAGATGGCTCAGGCTGCATCAGGCTCTGAGAGACTGCAGCTCTGCCATAGTTAATGCCTCCTAGGCTTCATCCCATTTTATTATGTTTTTTTTGTTTTGTTTTGTTTCTGTTTGTTTTTGGCCATGCTGTGTGGCATGCTGGATCTTAGTTCTCCAACTAGGGATCAAACCTGTGGCCCCTACATTGGGAGCACGGAGTCTTAACCACTGGACCGCCAGGGAAGGCCCTTCATTCCTCTTTAGATACTGAGCATTAAGCAGTGTCTAAATTAGATATTAGACGGCGCACAGGAAACGTTTGCTGAGGGCATAGAGGCTCTGCCTAGTATTCGTTTGCTCAGGCCACCATAACAAAACACCACAGACTGGGGGGCTTAAACAACAGAAATTAATTTTCTCACAGTTCTGGAGGCTGGAAGTCTGGGACCAAGGTGTCAGCAGGGCTGGTTTTTCCTGAGGCCTCTCTCCCTGGCCTGCAGACATCCACCTTCTCCCTGTGCCCTCACATGGCTTTTGCGCTGTGCATCCCTGGTGTTTCTCTGTGTGTCCAAATGTCTTGGCTCCAGTCAGATTGGACTAGGGCCTACTGCCACGGCCTCATTTTAACTGAATCACATCTTTAAAGGCCGTATCTTCAAATTCAGTCACATTCTGAGGTACTGGGGGTTAGGACTTCAACACATGAATTTGGGGGACGGACACAGTTCAGCCCCAAACAGCTCACTCCAGCCTCTCCTCCCCCAGCCCCTTTCTACTCAGGACCCCTCAGCTTTCCTGTGTCTGCTGGCCCTCGACCTTCAAGGGGAGAACTTTAAGGTCCCTCTTTTCCTATGATCCCAGCTGGTAGCTCTGAACCAGAGTCTGAAATGAGGGGCTGGGGTCCTGCACAGACGCTTGCCCACAGGTAGAGAGGCCATGAGGCAACTCCCTGTCCACCTGATTGGAATATTCTTCCCAGTTGAGGGGCGCTAACCCCTCCCCCAGTCGGCAGGTGCTCTCAATGGACACCAGGCTGGAACACTTAAGCCTTCTAGATCCTCAGCGCACGTTTATTTATTTTTTAAAATATTTATTTATTTATTTGGCTGTGCCAGGTCCTTGTTGCCGCGTTTGGGATCTTTTAGTTGCAGCATGCGGGCTCTTAGTTGAGGCATGTGGGATCTAGCTCCCGGACCAGGGATGTAACCCGGGAGCCCTGCATTGGGAGCGCGGAGTTTTAGCCACTGGACCACCAGGGAGGTCCCCCAGCGCACGTTTGGATCCATCCCACATCCTCCGTGGTGCATCTTCTGGGTGGCTCCCACCATCTACCTGCCCTGCGGCCCTTCCTCCAGGTCCCCGGGTCGCAGCCTGGCGGGTCCCCCCAGACTGGTCCCAGCCCAGGGCCGGGTCTCGGGGAAACGTCCCGAGGAGTGCGAGTGACTTCTCCACTAGAGGGCGCAGTGGCGCTGCAGCCAAGAGGAGTGCGGAACCTCCAAGGACGAGGCTCCTTCCTTCAGGGTCCGCTCCTTTCAGAGCTTATTTCTAGCGCTACCAAGCGCTGAGCACATTGTTGCCAATAAAAAACAAACAAACAAAAACACAGACAAAACCCCCCATATTTCACCGAGGAGCTTACAGGCGGAAGGCTGGCAAATGTGAACTGTAATAGTCCCCCTCCCTACACGCACACCAATTGATAATGAAACATGTCAAACGTTCTTTGAACACGCACTGCTTACATCCCGCTGTTAACATTGGCTGTACATGCTTTTTCACACATCTGTCCTCTGTCCATCCCTCCATCCATCCAACAGTCTGGGCTGTTTTTATGCCTGTCGAACAAAGCGAGGCATATTATTTTGAGATTGTTTTTTGGGTCTGACCTTCCCGCTTCAAGCAGCTGGCGAGCCCCCTTGAAAGTCGCAGCAGGGGGCTGTGGCCGGGATGAAGGCAAAAGTAGCCCCGGAGTCTCCCTTGCTTTTGCTTCAAAAACATCCGCTTCTGGGAAGAGAGGATTTGTTGGATAAATTTGTTGGACAGAGACCAATGTCTCTGGCAAAAAGGTGAAGGGAGAAAGGATTCTCTGGGAAACTAGGGAGAGTCCCTTGGGCTGAAGGAAAGGCAAATGTGGGCTGAGGCACAGGGAGACGTGTGCCCCTTTCCCTGGCAGAGCCCCTGAAGGCTGCAGGACTCCAGGGAGACTGGCTGCCTGGGCATCTGGGCATTGTGGACCGAGGGTATTTCTGATCAAGATGATGAGCATCGAAGAGCCCCGTGGCCCGATGACTGAGGACCAGATGTTCCCCCCACCCCCATTTGCCTTGATAACGTGTGAGCTGCTGCTATACCCCCATGTTATGGACTGAACTGTGTTCCCCCAAAATTCACACGTTGAAGCCTAACTCCCAGTACTCAGAATGTGATAGTAATTGGAGTTAGGGCCTTTAAATAGGTAATTAAGTCAAAATGAGCCATCAGGGTGGGCCCTAATCCAATCTGACTGGTGTCCTTATAGGAGAAGGAGATTAGGACACAAAAGAAACACCAGGGATGCTCCAGGACAGAGGAGAAGCCGGGTGAGGACACAAGGAGAAGTTGATTGTCTGCAAGCCAAGCAGAGAGGCCTTGCAAGAAACCAAACCTTGATCTCACTCTCCCAGCCTCCAGAACTGTGAGAAAATAAGTTTCTGTTGTTTAAGCCCCCCTGTCTGTGGTATTTTGGTATGGCAGCCTAACAGATTGATGCATGCCACCTCCAGGAAGCTGACATGGCCCCTCAGGAGCCTGGGGACTCAGAAGCCCTGAGGTCTGAATTTTCTGCCAACCCAGCATGGTAGCTTAAAATAGAAATATGCAAAGGTAGAAGAAATATAGTTAATATATATATATATTTTTTGCGTGGTTGATTTTTTTGCTAAGAGCATAAGCATGTGTGTTAGTGATAGTTATTTTCTGTGTACAGAGGATGGCCTCAGAGGAGCCTTCTCACAGAACATGTGGCATGCTTGGGAGTTTGAAAAATGAATAGGAGGTTTCCAGAATGGCAAGATGAGGAAAGTTATTCCAGCCAGGGGGAACAGCAGGGAGATACGAAAGATGGGGGTGTATCCAGAGAACCACACACAGTAGTTCAGTGAGTGCTGACTGTGATGGGCACGCCTCCATGAATTTAAATGTGTAAATCATCTAATTCTCACCACAGTGCTGCCATGTGTAGCCTATTAGTATCCCATTTCACAGATGAGAAAACTGAGGCAGAAAGGGATTAATTTGCCCAAGATTACAAAGGTCACAACTAATAGAGAGATTTACTCTCCCAATTTTTCACCAGTAGATACCCAGTATTCTGCTTTTCAATCCACCAGTGTAGGGGTAGGGCCCTGATTTCCTCATATTTATGTGGATTCTATAATGTTCTTGTGGAATCATTGTCTATTCATCAGCGTTCTCCAGAGAACCAACAGGGTGTGTGTGTGTTGAAAGAAGGATTTACTTTAAGAAATTGGCTCATGTGTTTGTAGCTCTGTGCTTTCACTGCTGAGGGCGTGGATTCAGCCCTTGGTTACCAGTCGGGGAACTAAGATCCTGCAAGGTGTGCTGTGAGACCAAATGAAAAAAAAAGAAAAAGAAAAAGAAAAGAAAGAAAGAAAAAAAAGAGTTGAAAACAAAATCTGCAGGGTGAACCAGGAGGCTGGAGACCCAGCAGAGTTGTAGTTGAGTCCAAAGGCCATCTGCTGGCAAAATTCCTCCTTTCTCTGGGATGATTAGTCTTTCATGCCGTCACCTGATTAGATGAGGCCCACCCACATTATGGAAGGTAATCTACTCAAAGGCTACCGATGTAAACGTTAACCTCATGTAAAAAATATATTGACCAAATATCTGGGTACCATGGCCTAGCCAAGTTGACATATAAAATTCACCATAACATACTGATTTAGATTGGCTCATTAAGGAAACTGAGTTAAAAGTAGTCTTGTTCAGGGCTTCCCTGGTGGCGCAGTGGTTGAGAGTCCGCCTGCCAATGCAGGGGATGCAGGTTCGTGCCCCGGTCCGGGAGGATCCCACATGCCGTGGAGTGGCTGGGCCCGTGAGCCATGGCCGCTGGGCCTGTGCGTCCGGAGCCTGTGCTCCACAATGGGAGAGGCCACAACAGTGAGAGGCCCGCGTACCGCAAAAAAAAAAAAAAAAAAAAAAAAAAAAAGTGGTCTTGTCTGATGTGGGGAGAAAAGGTAGAAAGGGGGAGGGAGAGGGGGAGGGGTCCAGGGTCCTCTGTTGGCTGTCCCTTGCTGAGGAAGCATCCCACAGGGAGCTGGCTTTGGTGATTCTAAAGGCATCTGAAACATGAGCATCCTCACAAAAGCAGTAACAGCTGCAGTTCTTTGAGCACATGCTCTGTATCTGCTAAGTGCTCTTCATGGGTTAGCTCATTTGGAATCACTCTGGCCCCAAATGGCCAGATGCCGCATGCAGCCATGCCCTTTCTGGGGTCTGCTACCCACCCAGGACTCTAACCCAGGAAGTCAGTCACAGAAACTCTTTCCCTGACACCCACCTGAAGTCCTGCTCCCCGATCCACAGATTGGGGGGTATTTTTCAAGAAGGTCGGTGGGGCAGGAATTCCTCCTCTCCTTCAGGAGCCTGAAACCACAGCCCAAAAGAATTCTTTGTTCTCTGCTCTCTACTCGGCCTAATTCCTCCTGTCTGTGGGCATGGCTGTTTGGATCCCAGGGCAGAGAGGACTCCCTGGGAGGAAAAGTCAATTACAATTTAAAGACATTATCCCACCTGATTGGTGATGGTCAGCGGCATCCCCTTCTCTTGGCAACTTATTTTACTTTCTTCTCCCCTCCATCCCCAGCACCCAACCTTCATGATGTTATAAAGAAGAGGAGGATGTGTTCTGAGGATTGACTTAACACTACAAGCTCTTATTTTATAAGAGAAAAAAATCATAAAAGATCTTGGATGCTGCTTTATGTTCATATGCATTTTCATCCTCTCTCTCTCTCTTTTTTCCTCTCTCCATAACTGAAGGGAGCTGGTAGCAACCACTCTGCTTTGCAGCTCAGCTGGTAAAATGCCTGGAAAGCAGCCAGTGGCCTGGGTTCAATCTACTGATAAGTCATCAATTTCTTTCTCACCCAAAACATCTGGTTTCGGATCCTGAGTTATGAGCTAATATTAAATATAAAAGTTTATAGCATCACATATATAATACTCTTGATTAGAAACATCAAGAAAAGTAATTGACTGGAGGGGACTCGGTGTGACCAGCTGGTTGAACATCTGGATGGGATCCAAGGGGCTTGAACTGAATTCCCTATCCATCTACACTTTCTTGGTCAAGCAATATCTGGTCCGGGATCTTTAAAGGGTTTGACTCTCCTCCTTGGATACTTCTTTCTCCCAGTGTTTTCTATGCAAAAATGGGAATGTGTGTTTCAGTTCACTGGAAAAGACGAAAATAAAATAATCACAGTGTTTATCCTCTCATGCATCCATTCTTCAGACATTTCCGGGTTTTCATTATTTCCTTAGCCACGGCGTGTTACCAGCCATGACCACTTGGTGGCAGCGTACCCTCGTTTTTCCCCCGCCGGTTGGGGTTGGGGAGGAAAAATGCAGAGACCGCCCCCCCCCCCCATCTGGTTTGCAGCTGAGCCTCCCGGGAGGCGGAAGAGCTCCTACCAGCCTGGGCTTTGTCCTCAGGGGGCTTCACTTGACATACATTACTCCACAAAATTCCTTTGCCAACTGCATCCCTGTGACCAACGACCTGAAGATAACCAAGGCTTTTGGTGACACTGTGTTCTGTTTGCCACCCCCCGCCCTCCAGAACACCATGGATTTCTCCATCTCCCTGGATACATTAGAGGATTTAAGAAGGGCAGTGGTTTCTGGAATCTCCTCTAAAGCAGCTTCTCTCCAGGATATCAGGCAGAAAGCAATCTGCATCTTGTGCACAGAGTGGCTGACGGAGTTTTAAGAAGGACCCTGAGGCCTCACAGCCCAGGCTCAGAGAGCAACAATTAGATGCTTGATTGGCCACACTTTCACTTCACCATGTGATCTGGGGAGAGCCACTCATGTATGTGTCTCGGAACCACTATTTATGGAGTACCTGCTATATTCTATAATAAAAAGACAGGGGTGAGAGAATTGTTAAAAACCTGTGAACTATTTCTAGAAGCTGGTCTTCTGAAAAAAAGTCACCAAGAGCAAACGTTCTCAAAAATGTGGATCCTGGGCCAATAGCTGAGCATCACCCAAGAACTTGTTATAAACGCAGATTCTCAGGCCCCACCCAGCCCTACTGAATCGGAAACTCTGCAGGTAGGGCCCAGCTGCTGGGGCTGTAACCAGTCCTCCAGCGGATTCTGATGCCCACTTGGGCTTGAGAACCAAGGATGTTTGAGTACACCCTTCCCCTCTCTTCCTTCTCTCTTTGCTTCTTTGTTTACTGAATTCCTTTGAAGAGCCAGGTACCCAATTATCTTGGTCCCTGCCCCCAGAGAATTTACAAATTAATGGGAGAGACAGTAAAAATCTGGGCCCGAGGTAATATGGTAAACTCTAAGGTAGGGAATGTTTCGTGCGCTGTGGGCACGTATTAAGAGGCGCCTCGCCCAGCTCTGGGCAGAAGTAAAATGGGCTTGCAGACAGTAAGACCAGAGTAAAGCGTAAAATAATAGAACAGAAGAATGTATGCAGGCACTTCTCAACTTATATACCTCACCAGACACCCCTTTACGTGGCTTGGGGGCTATTGGGGTGGCAGACTCAGCCTGCAGAGGCCAGGAGGTGACATGAGTGAGTGACCAGCAGGACGAGGAGAGGACGGGCAAACTCCACCTGGGGGAGCAGCTCTGCTCAGAGCCAAGCCGTGGTTCCCCGAGAGATGCCGGCCCAGGTGATGCCAGATCCTGGGACTGTTTGGCAAGTGAGCCTGGAGCACTATATTTTCACGTGAAATTTCCCAAAAACATGTACAAACACTTTGTGGGCCAAAAGGGAGATGCACGGAAGCCAAACAGGGTCCCCCGGGAAGGTCCCCCGATATGAGCATTTGCTTCTTCCACGACCGCCATCTAGCGGTGAGCGTGGGCTGCTGCACCCTTTGCTTTCCCAGGAGCAGAGGGACCCGCTTCTTCCTTCCTCCTTAAATTGGGGTTTTGATTTCCAAAAGTCTATTGTTGTGAAAAGGTTCAGAGTGCCACCCGGATGGCCGTTCTCCTCCATCTCCTTTCGGAAATCGGTTAAACTGAAGGGGGTGGGGCGCAGTGTTGAGAGGGTGCTTTGGGGGCCCTGGAGCGGCGAGCCAGGTTCACGTCCCTGCTTTGCTGCAGGGAAATTTGCGGGGTGAGATCAGTCCCCCGAGTAAAACAGAGTAACATCTGACCTGTCTGCAGTCCAGACCCAAAGCCCCTGAATGAACGTGAAGGATACAGTTGGGTTCTGCCTGCCGCTGGCTCTGCCAACTGAAGATAGAAAATAGTCAAGGGAAAAAAATTCCAGAAAGTTCCAAAAGACAAAACTTGAATACGCTGCACATTGGCAACTATTTACATAGCATTTACATTGTATTAGGTATTATAAGTTATCTAAAGATGATTTAATGTATATGAAAGGAGGTATGTAGGTTATAGGCAAATACCATGCCATTTTATATAAGGGACTTGAGCATCCATGGGTTTTGGGATCCACAGGGATCCAGAAACAAACCCCTGGGAGACCAAGGGATGGCTGTACGTCATTCTCAGCCATGGTCCCCGATGTTCTTCTTGAGTGACCTTCATGGTACTCCTTGAACAGCACCCTACCCCTACCCCCAAAAGTCTTTGCTTGTGTATTTCTCTTGGGGAGAGCTGCTGGCCTGAGTCAGATTCTCAAAGGGGCTTCTAACTCAGGAAGGGGGAAAACAAGTGTGTCCCGTGGAGTTCTCAAACCGTGAGTTGCACTGGAATCCTCGGAGGGCTTGTTAGGACATAGATGGCTGGGCACCTCCCTCAGAGTTTGCTTCCACAGGTTTGGGGTGGGGCCCAACAAACTGTCTTCCTAACAAGTTCCCAGGTGATGCCGAAGATGCTGGTCTGGGACCACACAGGAACTTCGAGAACAGACCTCAGACTTTCTGCTCTGATGGGGGAACTCATGGCTGGGCTCTTGCTTTCACTCACAAGCTCCCAAAACAAATGAAAAAACACTGTGTTTTTTGGTGCCAGTGTTTCCTCCCTCCATCCTTGGCTGTGTCAGAAATAGTTTAGAGGTTCTGAGCAACAACTTTTCATGCTGGACACTCGACAATGATTTTCTGCTTAGAAGTGAAAAGACAAAGAACTGGCATCTGAAGCCAGCTGGGGAGGTGGAGAGGGTCATAGCAAAGACTAATGGTATCAGAGGACAATATGATGTGCACACTACCTGTCCCCCTACACACTTTGGTCACTGTGCTAGAATTTGCTCAGAAGAGCATCTTAAGGGTGGCCGCTCGGAATGGTGCTAAGGGACATACTCTGTTTCCTTCCTTGTGTCCCTTCTGGAGGCACCTAAAGTTTGATTAAACAATAGCTAAGATCCTCTTTCAATTCTAAGAATTTCTGACCCCCGTGAAAAAGACACATTGGTTCTCGAATTCTATGAAAAGGCAACATTGGTCCACCTGCCACTTCTGGTCTCCACGAGACAGTCTGCAGCTTTCTGCTGAGCTACTCTCTGGACACAGCCAAACATCATCGTGCAAAGCCACTGGGCCCTCATCGCATGCTGGCTGCTGGGCTGAGGGCTTTGAACGTGCTCGCAGAGGTCAGAGCAAAAAAAAAGAAAAAAAAAAAGCGCCTATGCCATTCTCTGCCTCTTGAGGCTCTTGTTGCAGGAAGTGTAATAACAAACGTGAAAGGACTTTGAATTCTCTGCAAAGCAGGCCCTGCAAAGTAGGAGGTGACAGATGACAGAGAAAATTGTCCCAAGGCTTGGGGCAGGAAACGCATCACTCTCCTAGAGGCTAGGACTTTCCAGCTGGAGTGGTGGCCAAATATACGTGATGATGGGCTGGTGGGATCCCTTTGTAGCCAGGAACTGGGTCGGTGGGTAAAGGGTAGGGCACTCAGGAATGTAATCAGGTCGGGAGGTGGGCGCTCCCTGACTTGGGAAAGTGGAATTTCATGAGGGGAAATCGGTTTCACCTTTGTAACTGCTATGCCCTCAGCTAGCTGCTGGGCAGTGGGCAGAGAAGGAAATTGTTGGTTTGATCCTCATTCCCCTTGGAAATAGGAGAGTGGGACGTCTCAGCATCTGGGGACAGAACATGGGGACCAGGAAGGTTCTGGGTTTGCAGGAAAGAAGGCAGCACGTCACTGCGGGGACAGCACTGCCCTGCCCTTCCTGGGTGTCCCAGCATTAGATGACAGGGAGAAGCAGAGCCCTGGGTGGGAAGTAAAATCCTCACTCACCTCTGTCCCTGCTGGGGCAGAAACGAGGTGTGACCTGGTGCAAGTCACTTCCTGTCCCTGAGCCTCTTGTTTCCACACCTGTAAAGTGTGGACATTGGACACAATTCCCCAGTAAAGATCAGAATCCAGTGGTCTTGCTTTCCTCCTTAGGAGGAAGAATTAGAGACACTGAGAAACTGAAGGAACGTTTCTTTTTGAAAACACTTGCTTTCAAGTCAATCGAGGTATAATTTTCATACAGAAATACATCCACTTTATCCACTCTGAGCAAAGTTTGAGGAGTTTTCCCAAAGGTCCCCCCCTGAGGCTGCACTGCAGTCAGAATATGGAACATTTCCGGGACTTCCCTGGTGGCGCAATGGTTAAGCATCCGCCTGCCAATGCAGGGGACACGGGTTCAAGCCCTGGTCCGTGAAGACCCCACATGCCACGGAGCAACTAAGCCCGTGCGCCACAACGACTGAGCCTGTGCTCTAAAGCCCATCAGCCACAACTACTGAGCCCTCGTGCCACAACTGCTGAAGCCCGCACGCCCAGAGCCCGTGCTCCACAACAAGAGAAGCCACCGCAGTGAGAAGCCCGCGCACTGCAACAAAGAGTAGCCCCCGCTCGCCGCAACTAGAGAAAGCCCACGCGCAGCAATGAAGACCCAATGCAGCCAAAAATTAAAAAAAAAAAAAAAAAAAGAATATGGAACATTTCCACACAAAATAATTACAGTGGGGAGAGGGAAGGGGGAGGGGCAATATAGCGGGTAGGTGATCAAGAGGTACAAAACCTTATGTATAAAATAAGCTACGAGGTTATGTTGTACAACGTGGGGAATGTAGCCAATATTTTAAAATAACTATAAATGGAGTATAACCTTTAAAAATTGTGAATCCCGATATTGTACAACTGTAACTTATGTAACATTGTACATCAACTATACTTCAATAAAAATAAATAGCTTTTTAAAAAAGGAATACAGAACGTTCCCATCTCCCCTGATGGCCTTTGGTGCCCCTTCACGGGCACAGCTCCTCTTGGCCCCAGGCAGCCTATGGCACGTGTCTTAAACCTCATTTCTCCGTTTGCTCCCTGTGTCAGCTTCCTGCAGCTGCTGTGACAAACTTCCACACCTCAGTGCCTTAAAGCCACACACATTTATTCTCTTACAGTTCTGGAGGTCAGAAGTCTAAAGTGGCTGAGGGACTTCCCTGGTGGCACAGTGGTTGAGCATCCGCCTGCCAATGCAGGGGACACGGGTTTGAGCCCTGGTCCGGGAAGATCCCACAGGCCACGGAGCAACTAAGCCTGTGTGCCACAACTACTGAGCCTGCGCTCTAGAGCCCACAAGCCACAACTACTGAGCCCACGTGCCACAACTACTGAAGCCCGTGTGCCTAGAGCCCGTGCTGTGCAACAAGAGAAGCCACCACAATGAGAAGCCTGGGCACCGCAACGAAGAGTAGCCCCCGCTCGCCACAACTACAGAGAGCCTGCGTGCAGCAACGAAGACCCAACACAGCCAAAAATTTAAAAAAATAAAGTGGGCTGGCTGAGCTGCGTTCCTTCTGCCGGCTCTAGGGGGCATGGCTTTCCTTGCCTCCTCTGGCCCCTAGATGCTGCCCACAGCCTTGGCTCTTGTGCGTGCCTCCCTCTGACCTCTCATTCCATCCTCCCGTCTCCTTCTCTGACCCACTCTCCCTCTTATTAGGAGCCTGGTGATTTATGGATAATCCAGGCTAATCTCCCCATCTCTAGGTCTTCAACTAAATTGCATGTGCAAAGTCCCTTTGCCACATGAAGTGACATATTTACAGGTTCTGGACATCTTTGGGGGGACATTATCGAGCCACCACCCTCACACGCACAGAAAGGACTTCCAGGCCTACAGCCGAACTTTCCAGAGCAGGCCCTCCATCAGGGGCCCCTGCTCACCTGCCCAGCACATCTGCTTTTCCACTTCTACTCCACATGCCAAAGAGGCTCCAATAAAAATAATTCTGGCAAACATTAATTCTGCATTTACTATGTGCCAGGCACTTTCCTAAGCCCTTCATAGACCCTAACTCACTTAATCCTCACGGCAAGCACAGGAGGGGAGTGTCTGTTCTATTCCTACTTTACCGCTGAGGAAACTGAGACACAAGAAGTACAAGGAGCTGTCCCAGGTCACCCAGCTGGATGGAAGAGCAGGGATTAACTCTGGGAAGTGAAGGAAGCTACGGCACATCCTCCACTGCCTCTCCAGAGCCCACCTCCAGATTTGCTGAGCCCCGTCCTTGGGATCAGACAGTTTCCTCTGTGCTTGTGAAGGGGATCAGAACATGCCACCCCACATTTTTTTTTTTTTTTTTTTTTTGCGGTACGCGGGCCTCTCACTGTTGTGGCCTCTCCCGTTGCGGAGCACAGGCTCCAGACGCGCAGGCTCAGCAGCCATGGCTCACGGGCCCAGCTGCTCCGCGGCATGTGGGATCTTCCCGGACCCGGGCACGAACCCGTGTCCCCTGCATCAGCAGGCGGACTCTCAACCACTGTGCCACCATGGAAGCCCCACCCCACTTTTTTTTTCATTGTAAGTGACAAAAAACAACTTAACGAATTAATCAAAAAAGAACAAGTACTAGCTCAACTAACTGAAAAGACCAGTGGTAGATTTGGAAAGAGATCTTCAGGTTCTGCTGTATCCAGATGCTCTCAAGGCGTCACCAGGAACCTGTCCCTGCTCTCTGCCTCTGAGCTGCTCTACCTCCGAGCTGCTTCTCTTTACTGGCCTCCTTCTCAGATGGGCTCTATCCAGGGGAGAGCAGATGGGCATCCACAGCTCCAAGCTGATGGTCTTATCATCTTAGCAACTCCAGCAGAAAAAAACTGCCAGGGGTTAGGGATGCTTCACTCTCTTTTGCCAAGACTGGTTGACTTGCCCACACACAGAGTGAAGGGAAAGGGTTGGTCCATCTGAACCTTAGAGATGGATGGTGGCAAAGGAATAATGGTCCTCCAAAGGAAAACTGGGATGATGTTACCATAGCAAGAGGAAACTGTCTCTGGGCATCCAAAAATGACAGATGGTTTTTCATATGCTCTCCTTGGAGCTGGGCATTCTGGAGGCCTGCTTTCCTCCTTCTGGATTGGCCTTCGATAGATCTCTTTTGCCAGGGGGCTTTGCTCTATCTCCCCGCTCAGAGGTGATGTTTCTCTTCTTCATTCTCTTTTGAATTCTGTGTACTTATAGCAGGGGAGTCACGTGGGCTGAATTTGGTCCAGCCTTGCCAAAATGTGTCCTGCAACTCATAAGTGTTCCGGGCCAGCTCACCAGGAAGCTACACTCAGATTTGGAGCCAAACCTCAATAGGAACACAGAGTTAGCCTGAACATAGATCTGTGTCAGATCCTGGGGTGCAGTGTCCAGATGCCCTTCGCAAGGCCTATGCACCCATCTCCTAGCTCCTGGGAATACTGTTCAAGGGGGTGATGGTCGTAGCTCTGTCCTTCACTGAGCATTGCCTACATCTGTGCTATAGGGACCTGTTTCAGCCAAGATTACACGCCCTCCTAAGGTTCAGCCCAAGGTCAATGAAATGAGGTCAGACACCTAAATGCAGAGCTCCCCACTAGACCAACCAAGGCCTCAGTTGCACCCACATTGTATCCTGCACGTTCCTGCCTCTCCACCTCCTGACAGGTGTCCCTCCCAAGAGTTCTTCCTAAGAAGGCTTCTGCACACAAATCTCATCTCAAAGTCTGTGTCCAGAGAATCCAATCTAAGACATCTGTTTTTCTCTCCTTATGGTCAATGGACGTGCTGTCCCCAAAGAAATGAGGATCCCTTTGTAAAGGCTTTAATATTGGGGAAAAGGTTCTTTGTGGTCCTGGTCCACTCTCAGTCTTGGATAGGTGTTTGGGGTTTGGGGGCATCTTCCTGGGTCAATTTCACCTGTATGAACATACCAATGCAGGTGTACAGCTAAAGTGACTGATTTTCTTTTCTTTTCTTTTTTTAAAATTAATTAATTAATTTTAAAAATAAAATTATTTATTTTATTTTCATTTATTTTTGGCTGCGTTGGGTCTTTGTTGCTATGCGTGGGCTTTCTCTAGTTGCGGTGAGCAGGGGCTACTCTTTGTTGCGGTGTGCGGGCCTCTCATTGTGGTGGCTTCTCTTGTTGTGGAGCACGGGCTCTAGGCGTGCAGCTTTCAGTAGTTGTGGCATGCGGGCTTCAGTAGTTGTGGCTCGTGGGCTCTAGAGTGCAGGCTCAGTAGTTGTGGCTCACGGGCTTAGTTGCTCTGCAGCATGTGGGATCTTTCCAGACCAGGGCTCGAACCCACATCCCCTGCGTTGGCAGGCAGATTCTTAACCAATGCACCACCAGGGAACCCCTAATTTTATTTATTTTTGGCTGTGTTGGGTCTCCTTTGCAGTGCGTGAGCTTCTTGCGGTGGCTTCTCTTGTTGCAGAACATGGGATCTAGGCGCACAGGCTTCAGTAGTTGTGATGCATGGGCTCAGTAGTTGTGGCTCAAGGGCTTAGTTGCTCTGCGGCATGTGGGGTCTTCCCGGACCAGGGCTCGAACCCGTGTCCCCTGCAGTGGCAGGCGGATTCTTAGCCACTGTGCCACCAGGGAAGTCCCTAAAGTGACTGATTTTCTATTAGCTTGGCCAATATTTGGATGAATTTTCAGGTGATTCATGAAGAATAGGTACTCAGGGTTGGAATTAGGTGAGCAGGTTAAGAAATAGGGCGAGAAAGAGAAAAGCAGATTTGTTGTGCCAGCTGAGAGCTCTTGTGTGGTGACAGAGATTCTCTTCTTGACCAAGCTCTCTGCTCAGGCTCCTCTGAGGTCTTTATCAATGAGGCCTTGACTTTTGGACTTTTGTGTTCATCTCTGCATTGTCCAGTTTTAGCAAGAATCCTGCTTAGTCAGTTTAGCCAGCATCCTCCCTGCTCCATATGTGAGCACCCTCCATGACAAAGTTCCTCATCCCCCACCATCCCCCAGGGGATGTGTGATCACCCCAGCCTTCCTTCAGAGAGAATCCTGTTAGGTCAGTTTACCAGAATCCCTGCTACTGCTAATACTTCTGCTTAGTAATTTTCCATCCACTGACCTCTCCCCGCCTCCCACCTCGCGACCCCAGCTCCTCAGCTATAGATTCCCACTTTTCCTTGTTGTGTTCAGAGCTGAGTTCAGTCTCTCTCCTCCACTGCAAAACCCCGTGGCGGTGGTCCCTAGGCCTACCACGATCATTCCCCTTGAATCAATTCCTCCTCACCATTTTCTTTTCTTTTCTTTTTTTTTTTTTTTTTGTGGTACGTGGGCCTCTCACCGTCGTGGCCTCTCCCGTTGTGGAGCACAGGCTCCGGACGCGCAGGCTCAGCGGCCATGGCTCACGGGCCCAGCCACTCCGCGGCATGTGGGATCTTCCCGGACTGGGGCACAAACCTGCATCCCCCACATTGTCAGGCGGACTCCCAACCACTGCGCCACCAAGGAAGCCCTCTCCTCACCATTTTTAACAAGTGTCATGAATATTTTTTTCTTTGACACTGTTGGAGGTCTGCTCATCATTCAAGACCTAATTTGAGGTTATTTCTTCGAAGAAGCCTTTCCTGCCTGTTAATGTCACTTCTTGTCTGGGCTTTCATTGTGTGTTTTACATGTTTTAGTAGACATGGACATGGACACAAATCATTATAAATACTATCTAATGTTTCTTCGAGTAAAGTGTTTTTCAAGCTTTAGAAAAAAAATTGCAGAATACAGGATTCATTATAGGAATCAGACCCTACACGCTGTAGAAGGAACAGGGGGAGTGAAGGTCCAGAAAGGGAAATTGAAGGATCAGAGAAACATCAACCGTCAGCCCTCCTGAAATGCTGGCACCGTTTATGGGTCAGAATTCACAGGGCAATCTGGGAGGCAGGCATGTCTCAATGCTAGAATTTTTAAACTTTTTCACCACAATCCATATTAAGAAATACCTTTTTTTTTTTTTTTTTTTTTTTTTTGCGGTATGCGGGCCTCTCACTGCTGTGGCCTCTCCCGTTGCGGAGCACAGGCTCCAGACGTGCAGGCTCCGTGGCATGTGGGATCTTCCCGGACCGGGGCACGAACCCGTGTCCCCTGCATCGGCAGGTGGACTCTCAACCACTGCGCCACCAGGGAAGCCCATATTAAGAAATACCTTTTATATCAAGATCCGGTAGAAGGACAAGCACATACACATATACGAGTGACTGAGAACTAAACTTCCACAGGAAACACTAATCCCTACTGTGTGCAGCTATGATATAATAAGAAATACATTCGGTCTCTTCCCCTGGTTCCGGAAACAGAGCTCCTAAAAACTCTAAAATTTCCTGAGTGATGGGAGTGTCTTTCGTTATTTATGAGGAGCCCCTTTCAACCATACTTGAGTTGATATCGATGAGGTGACTCTTGGCAGGACCCTACCTATAGCTTCAGGACGGGGGCTGGTCACCAGAGGACCCAGCCATTTCATGAAGGTGAGAACTTTCAGCCCCACCCTCTGGCCTCCAGGGAGGGGAGAGGGGGCAGGGGGGTTCTGAACTGAGTTAATCATCAATGGCCAATGGTTTAATCAAATGTGCCTACATAATGGGATAAAAAAAACCCCAGAACTACTAGTTTTGAGGAACTTCGTGGTTGGTGAACATACCCAGGTACTGGGAGGGTGGTGCACACCAACGCCATGCGGATGGAGGCTCCTGCACCTGGGACCCTCCAGACCTCTTCATCTGACCATTCATTTCTATCCTTCATAATAAACTGCAGTGGTAAGTTTCACACTTTTGCAGGTTCTGTGAATCATTCTAACGATTTATCGAACCCTAGGGGTGTCATGGGAACTCCCAGATTTGTAGCTGGTCATTTAAAGTGCAGGTGCCTGAAGACCCCATTCGTGGTTGGTGTCAGAGGTGGCAGCAGTCTGTGAACTGAACCCTTAACCTGCGGGGTTTGCACTAACTCCAGGTACTCAGTGTCAGAACTGAATTGAATTGTCGGGCACCAGTTGGTAGACAGAGTCAGATAATTGGTTGCTGGTGCTGTAAAAAGGACAAACAGCAACATAAAGTAATAGTTTCTATTCTATTCTATTCCTTTTTTTTCTATTCACTTTTTTTCTATTCTACTCATTTTTGTTCTATTATATTTATTTTTAAATGCTATTTGTAACCAACTAAATCGATTTTATAACTCTCTACTTGATCACAACCCATAGGTTAAAAATACACTGGAAGTCTGTAATACACTGGAAGCTTCTTAAGAGCAGGAACATTGAGATCCCTTGGCATCCCTTATGCCTCATGCAGTATCCAGTACAGAGATGGCACTACTGTAAGTTCATGGAGTACGTGAGTGAGAGAATGAATGAATGAAGGAATGAATGAATGAAGTTGTCTGATTTGGGGTATGGTCCTCGCTGGCTCAGGTTTCAGTTGAATGAATCTACCCAGGGACATTCAGACTTAATTAGCATAAATTTGTTCCTCAGAATAGGCAAGGCTCACCTATTGGAACGTTAACTTATTAGTTCATCGTGGGAACCATTTGGGGTGAGGTACCTGGGATCAGTCAGTGGGGATAGTTTGCTTGCCAAGTACAGAATGAATCAAAGGGCACTGATTGTTTCTAGGAGTTATTTCCTTTAAGGTGGGATACCTAGATGAATTGACCGTCTCAATTTTGAGATGCTTCTCCATCTGCCAGGGGCACGGTTAGGGCAGCCCCCCGCATCAGTTCTGAGAGCCTCACAATAACAGCTGTCCTGTGTTCCTTACAGCTTATTGTTCTCGAGCAGCTGTGAAGACCTCCTAGGTCTCCATCCTAGGTGGAGGTTTGGGGCACACCCCAGGCTCATCTGTACCGCATTGCCAAAAGCCGGTTTACTCCCCTGCAGATGGCAAATTGCTTCCATTTCATGTGGCTTCGTATTAGCTTCAGTTTGGAAAGGTGACATTTCCTGACCTTGTTCTAAAATCCTGGGGCTGAACCCTGTCTGAAACCCGTTGACCCTTCTGCACTGCATATACGTAATAAAGAGCGGCTGAGTGATTCAACTGATATTATCAAAGTTTTGATTTGTGGTTGACCCAGTCTGACCTTCAGTGTCCTGGTCCCGAAGGCTGTTGGGATGATCAACGGAGTCGTCTGTAGCCATGGTTCGTGAAGACCGCATTCCCCACTAGGTCTGAACCTCCAGCCAATTCCAGCTTCACACGATACTCAGTACAGATTTCCTGAAACAGAGGACGAATGCGTGAAACACACCCCTATTGGTTTTCCATGTGGAGCCTGTGAAAAAGACTTCCCTCCCTCTTGCAAAAGGTCTTTCACCCATCAGGTTTAAATTTGTGTGAAGTGCTGCCTGCCTAGAAAAGGGTTAATGATAACTGGGAGGGAGAGTTCTGTTTACTTGGCTGGGCTTTGCAGGAGTCCAGTTTCTCCCAGAAGTTGAGTCTAATCAAAACCAACCCAGGGGGCTGAGGAGGACTTCCTGTTCACCCCTACAGGACTCTATAAGAACAGGACGAATGTGGCACTGAGATCTGGAAATTTCGGCAATGGTGGCGGCAGCAATAACCCTGCTGCTGGGAAGATCATCTGCAGAGAGCGTGGCCTGAGTAGCAGCAACTAGCACTTTAATAACATAATGAAAATCACATTTCTGTAATTGTATAATACACAGGTCCAGGACTGTGTCATCACTTGTCTAAATGTGATACAAATTGGACGCAGAAGCTTGGGCCCTTTGGCAAATGCTGACCCAGGGATTATTTTCATAGAGACTTTGTATCTGACGGGGCTTCAGTCTTAGGAAGCTGGACTTCTTTTTCCGATGGCCAGTTCCAAAAATGAACACCTTCGAGTTGTCCTTTCTGGTCCTCCTGAAGGTTTCCAAGAATGTGACATCCTCTTAAACAAAGAGGAACACTTGGATGTGTTGCTGGCTGGGATACTTTCAGTAATTACTTCCTTAAGGGTTGACATTAGAAAGGAATTCACATGAGGCTTCGAAAGGAACCCTTTTTCAGAAGGGCTGCTCTCTGGGGACGTTTCAGCTGGAAAGATGGCCAAGCTTGAATTAAACAGACTTGTATAAACCTCACTGTTACGATATTAAGAAAATGAGCCAGACTGTTTGATCTCTTTATGTTTTATGTGAATGCCGTTAGGATAATACCATATCTTCTTTGGCTGAAAGAGCCATTATTATCCTGTAGGAAGGATAATTAAATGGGGGTAGTGCATTAAGATGCAATTTAGGATAGAGTGGCACCACGTGTGACAGTGAAAATGTTTGCTGCCTTCTTTATAAGAAGGCTATTTTACGTCCCACATTTGCTAATCCTCCTGGAGCCCAAAGGGGGTTGTCAATACTTTATCATTTGAAATTGCATTGAAATTTTCCAGATTTTACCTAGTTTAACCTTCAAAGCAGCCCTGTTAGGATAAGTAAGACGGTTATTGTTTCTTTCCATTTGTCGAGTGCTTAGCAGCACACAGTGCCCACTAGTGATGGGGCAAAGCTGATATTCATGTCGTCAACTTCTGATTCCAAGGCCAGTCAAGTTTCCACCCCACTATGTCAGATGTCACATTGCATAATTCCCTTCTGCTCTCAGTATAATCGAGAAATGCCCCGAAGTGGCATCCATAACCCTGAAGTTTAACATGATCACGGGCAGCTACTGCACAAATAAAATCCATTTGCATTAAACCACCACTAAGATGAGAGACATACATTTAACTTTTGCCCCCAGTATCCCAGGGGATGATGTAGAATAGCAGTGCACCTCTGATCTGGGTTCAATATTTTCCTATGACCCGCTACAACTGTGTCATTCATTCAATTGTGTCATACGGTTTGCAGACCAGCAGCCTCAGCATCACCTGAGAGCTTATCCAAAAAAGCAGAAGCTCAGGCCTCATCCCAGACCCACTGAATCAGAATCTGTGTTTTTACAAGAGCCCCAAGTGATCCAGTGTACGTCAGGGTTTGGAGGTGCTGCGTCCAGAGCTCATGCCTTTGCTCAGCCCTGCCCATTTTATGTTGTGGGCTCTGCAGGAGCCCTGCAGGAGGTGAGGAGGAAAGACCAGGCAGAATATATCCACCTAACTGATCATTTTCATAAGGATTGAAGGAGAAGTTAGACTGGGGATGGATAACAGCTGTGGAAGGAAGAAGCTGGGAAAGAGTTCGGAAACAGAGAAGCTTGCCGGTAGCTGCCTTCAGACATCTGGTTTGAGGTCTCAAGGACACAGACAGTGATACGGATATTTTGAAATGATAGGTACTCCAAGAGCCTCTTGCTCATGGGCACTTCGGGAAATGGTGTTTGAGGAACCCCGGTTTGCTCCTGAAGCGGGGCACGCTCAGGCTGACCATTCCTGCGGTGACCTGACGGCTGTGGGCTGGAGCAAAGCCCAGACCCCTCATTTCTTCCAGTCACGTCCGGGCTCCTCCCCTCTTGGCTCTGTGGTCCCAGAGGCAGGTGTGAGCCTTAGGGCTCCCCAGGTCCAGCATCAGGAGCCCCCCAAGGCTGTGCTGACTTGGCTCTATCTGGGAGCTCAGATCGTATGCAACCCAAGCCCCTATTCCTTCTCATGTGGGTCGGAACGCCCCGCCCCTCTTCCCAGCCTACATCTCTGCTTTCTGCAGGAGCTGCCAGATGTCAAATTGCTCCTTTTTCTGTGGCTTCAGGATCCAGGCAAACGTCCACGAAGGGGAGGATTGTAACCGCTGAGACACAGCGTGAATACAGGGCCCTGGGTTCGGCCGTGAGCAAGCACGCCGAGCGATTTGAAACGACTCTCCTGGGAGCCGGTCGTCACATTCTTGGTGTGTTCAGGAAATGTCTGCCACATTTTACATCAACATGTTCAAACTGCAAATAAGTGAAGTGTTGAATTGTAACAATGAGTGAGTGAAATGAATGGATCATAGTGCCAACGGTGAACAGGCTTGGGTAATAGAAGCAACCTGTTTCTTAATTAAAAAAAAAAAATTTCCTTGCCGCGGTGCCACTGTTCCTAGCGCTTGGCGGCAGGGACGATAAATCCCACCCTGATGTCACGTGAAGCCACACAACTCGGGAGACGTCACATGCAGATTACGGTGGAAAGAATTGGGGGCCTTTTGGCTTTCTGCCATCACTCATATTTCAAAGTCAAGACGGTGGAAGTCAATCAAAATATACTTAAATATGCCTGTAATTGCTCCCGGACTCAGTGTCCCGGGGTTTGTTACTCAAGGGCTCAAAGCATCTATGTTACTATCACTATGACTTCCAGATGCGTTTGATCCTTCTCAAATTAACTTCCTCGCCCAGGCCTCCACCCAAGCTGGGATCAGCATCTCTAATTCCTTCTGCTACATCTTGCCCAGCGAGCCAAGTCCAGTGTGGACCAGCAGCGAGGGCCCTCTTTCCTTCACCTGACGGCTCGCTGACATTCATTCTCCCTGTGAATCCTCCCAGCACAGCAGCTCAGCTCAAGATCACACAGCTCTGGCGGGCAGGCGGATCAGGCTTTGTGCTCCCAGGGCCAGCTTTTGTCGCCATACCAATGGTTCTCAAAGTGGTGCCCCCGGAGCAGCAGCAGCAGCACCTGGGATCTTGTTAGAAATAGAAGTGCTCAGGCCCCACCGCAGACCTTCTGAAACAGACACTTTCGGGGTGAGCCCAGCATACAAATCAAAACCAAAACACAGGAGGGCCCTGTGTTTTAACAACCCCCTCTGAGGACTCAGATGCAGGCTCAATTTAGAGAATCACTCTTCTCTACCAAGCTCAGTGTCCTGCAGTGTGTGTTATTCCAGCCACTAGACTGTAAACTCCCCGAAGGCAGGACTTCTGCCTTCTTCATCTCTGAGCGAGGCACTGTACAAAATCTAATAGTAATGAAACGGAGCAGGACCCTGTGGTCCTTCCCCTACAGCCTCGCCTGCCTTTTGTCTGTGGAAAAACGTTAGCCAAAGAATAAATTGAATCAGAGAAGTGAGAAAATGCAGAAGCAAAGGCAAACAGTCCAACAAGACTAAATAATAATAGTTTAGTCCGTAAGCAAAGTCAAGGACCTTTAGTTCCTTCTCAAGGGCTATAGATAATATTCTGAGCCATCTCCTGGGAGCTGCCTTATAGATACTGAAACCCCTCCAGGTAGAAGAAGTTAACTACATGATGACCAGGCTGTAGCCGTGACATGAGCTGCCACAATTCCGAGAACTGGCCTCAAGGAAATGGGAACAAGCTGACCCTGGAACTGAAGATTAACGGTACCTGAAACAATCAAGATGATGCTGATCAGACCACTGCAGGACTGATTTCAAGATGACTGTCAGAGCTGCCTGTGCTGTTTCTGCATGTAGCCCCCCACCCTCTGCCTATGAAAGTTCTTGCTCTACTGGTTGTCGGGTGGGGGAGGGGAGTCGGCCTTTGGACAGGAGTCCACCCTCCCTTCCCCCCCAAACCCCCATTGCCAGCCTCCAAAATAAAGCAAACTTTCCACCAACCTTGCCTCTTTTTTGGTTTTAGAGCGGTGAGCAGCCAGACCCCACTTTCAGTAATAGTAACAGCAAACATTACTGAGCTCTTACTGGATGCCAGAGGGGCATCTCTCTCATTCAACCCTCAGAAGGACCCTTGGAGGCAGGTACTATTATTACCTGCCTTTTACAGATGAGGACACAGGAGCAGGGAGAGGAAGCCGCTTGCTCAGAATCCAAGGTAATCCAAGGTTACCACCTGGGGAAGCCGGGATGTGAACCCTGGGGTCTGACCAAGCTCCTCCTCCCCAGGTCCCCCTGCTCAGCAGTTGCTTAGTGAATCAACTCTAACCACCTGGACCTTCCCATGCACCACGTGGAGGAAAAGGCTAAAATGTAAAAGAGTCGACATACCGAGCAGCTTAGGGGGATAGGGACGGCAGAAAGGAAGGCATGCTTTTCATAGGGAGGCAAAGATGAATGATTAAGTCCCCTTATTTCATCCCTCACAGATCAGGTTATCTTGACCTCTGATGCAGGGATGGTGCCGAATCTACTCAGTACTGTTGGTTCTAAAGATACCTGAATGTCTTGAACTCCTGCACTCAGAAGGTGCAGGCTTCTGGGAAGTCAGGGGAAGGGGGTGGTGGGGTGAAGGGAGAGAATTATATATGGGTTAATGCTCTGGTGCAAGCAGACCTCAGAGAGATTTTTGGGGTCAGTTCCAGACCACTGCAAAAAATCGAATATCACAATAAAGCAAGTGACACGAATGTTTTGGTTTCCCAGCACATATAAAAGTTATGTTTACTGTAGTCTATTAGATGTGCAATAGCATTAGGTCTATAAAAAACAATGCACATGCCTTAATTTAAAAATGCTTTATGGGCTTCCCTGGTGGCGCAGTGGTTGAGAGTCCGCCTGCCGATGCAGGGGACGCGGGTTCGTGCCCCGGTCTGGGAGGATCCCACATGCCGCGGAGCGGCTGGGCCCGTGAGCCGTGGCCGCTGAGCCTGTGCTCCGGAGCCTGTGCTCCGCAAGGGGAGAGGCCACAACAGTGAGAGGCCCGCCTACCGCAAAAAAAAAAATGCTTTATTGCTAAAAAATGCTAACCCTCATTGACAGCGCAGGGTTGCCACAAACGTTCAATTTATGAAAAAACGAAGTATCTGTGAAGGGCAATAAAACAAGGTCTGCCTGTAGAGATGCTTGAATTCAAAACACCTGGTCCAGGTCATCACTGTGCTGTTTAGAATCTGTGTAACACATAGGCCATGAGCCACTTTCCCTCTCTGGGCCTCAGTTCCTTCATCTGTAAAATGGGGATAATGAAAATAGCTGTTTGACTTGTGTGTGGTGTGGACGAGCTGGTGGCTGTGAGAGGTGCGTGTTCTTTGCTGTGACCAGGACATGTTGCAATGCAGGGAGGGCGTTGAGGAGATGCCTACCCAGGCTTGATTTCCGTTGCGAGATTCTCCCCTACATGCGCTCCCTTCTCCAGAACATCTGTGTGTGATTTCTCAGCACTCAATCAATGCAGCACCCAGGCCTGATCCTCTGAACCTGGAAACCAGTTCACGGCCCTTTTGAAACAGGACATTTCTAAAGAGAAAGGGCCGGACCGATGGAGGAGGAGCGGAGGGTCCCCTAAGGATGCAATGCTGTTCTGCATCCCAACCCTCAAAACAATGGCCTTTCTCAGCCTGGATTTATAGACTCCCATTTAGACATCGGGGTTTCCCCACTGAGCAGCTTCTTCCCTCTCCTTCTCACCCACCCCTCTTCAGACACCAAAGCCCTTTCTAAAATGTCTTCACCTTTCATGGGACACCAGCTCACAAATCCCCCATTCCAAATAAATGAGAAGGAAACCCCTTTGCGCCAGGTTTTGCTTGTGCCCCGAGCCACCCGAAGCCAGGATAAAATTTCGAGGCGGGGTGCATGTGTGTGTAATTGCTTCCTGAGAGGAAGACCGCGAGAGCCTGTTGAGGTGTTAATGATGAAAGCCACAGGATCTGTTACTGTAGCAAAGTCCCATCTGGATCGACTACATTAAATCGCTTTTTATGTGGATGTGGCCCTTAACAGAATCCCTTCCCCTTTGTTAGGGAGCTTCCCACACGAGGAAAACAAAGCAAATAAAGCACACCCCACTCACTTCGCTCTACGGAGTAACACTGCCCTGGTTGACCTGCAGATCTTGTGATCAAATCTAGGCAGGGGTTTCCTTATAGGGAAAGAACTTGGAGACTGTTGGTGGGCGCATTGCTCTAAGCATCACAATTGGGCACCTGATGAGGAATCACAGTATCTGGGGTTTAGTCTGAAATCCGAGGTTCAGAGGAGACTGAGTAACCTGAACAAAATTCTGGAAGATCTATGACGAGTACGTTTTTCACCTGTAAAACAGGCTTGGGGGGCTTCCCAGGTGGCGCAGTGGTTGAGGGTCCGCCTGCCGATGCAGGGGACGCGGGTTCGTGTCCCGGTCCGGGAAGGTCCCACATGCCGCTGAGCGGCTAGGCCCGTGAGCCATGGCTGCTGAGCCTGCGTGTCTGGAGCCTGTGCTCCGCAACAGGAGAGGCCACAACAGTAAGAGGCCTGCGTACCGCAAAAAAAAAAAAAAACAAAAAAAACAGGCTAGATAATACCTGCCCTTTCATCTCATTTTAACCTTACAAAAACTAAGGCGATGTCTTAGGTCCATAGAACGATAGCATGAAAAGGATCCATAGCTTGAGGTTGGGTCCTACTTCCTTCTTTTATTAACAGGGAGACAGAAGCTCAAAGAAGCAAAGCATTCTGTCCAAGGACACATATTGCTCAGGCGCTGAATGATCCAGAAACCCGGTCTTCCAACTTTGAGGGGGATTGGTTGTTGGCTCTCATCTTGGCTAAAATAGAACTTTGCTCATTCCCAATCCCTCCCTTTGCAAGTGACTTTAGTCTCATTTACCCAGGCAGCAAAGTGACTTGGCAGACTGTGGCTGGGGCCATGGGATTCTCCACTGACTACATTCACCGCACCTGTTCTAGTTGCCCACGTGCCCAGCTAACAAGTCATCCTACTGCCTACAGACATGGCCTCGGGGACCCTAGCCAGCCAGGGGAAGCATCCTTGGCCCCTTCCGCCAGGAAACCAGTGCCTGGAATGCAATACAAGTAAAAGCTGAACTAGCTAAATCAAAGTAAAGTTCTAAATTTCCCCAACCACGCCATTTTATTTAATCTTTCCTGTATGAAGATAGGACAAGTAGCTCCATAAAAATGGAAATAGAGCTTTCCTGTTTGGGTGTCTGTGATACGACCAGAGAAGTTACAGTTCTGATGATGTAGCTGCCCCCCCCCCAAAAGTAATATTCCTGGTCCAGATTTGGAATTCCTTTCAGCCAACTGACTGCCCAAATAAATACAAGAGTTTCCTTTATCTCATTAAAAGGCAAAAAGAGATTTCTAGAATGTTTGCTGGGTGGAGCAAATGGGAGATGTTAAAGTTTTCTAAATGCTCTCAAGAAAGACCCAATGTTCGTGGCCATTCATCTATATTTGGAAGAGGGATCTGGTTGTAGAGTCTTGAAGTGAACATGATTGGATATGTTTCATTAAGACAGCACCTCCGGGGCTTCCCTGGTGGCACAGTGGTTAAGAATCCACCTGCCAATGCAGGCGACACGGGTTCGAGCTCTGGTCTGGGAAGATTCCGTGGAGCAACTAAGCCTGTGCGCCACAACTACTGAGCCTGTGCTCTAGAACTCGCAAACCACAACTACTGAAGCCCATGTGCTACGACTACTGAAGCCCGTGTGCCTAGAGCCCGTGCTCCGCAACAAGAGAAGCCACCGCAATGAGAAGCCCGTGCACCACAACGAATAGTAGCCCCCATTCCCTGCAACTAGAGAAAGCCCGTGCGCAGCAATGAAGACCCAACGCAGCCAAAAATAAAATTAATTAAAAAAAAAAGACTGCACCCCCGTCTTTGAATTAACGTCTCGTTCCTGTCTTTGGTGCAATATTAATTATTTTTTAATCATCACGGCGAGGCACTTGAAGGAGAAGCAGCTGGACTCGTCCAACCTTAGTTTCATTATACAGATAGGTGTTATAAAAATTAACTTAATTAGCTTGTCACTGCTTGCATAAAATACGACTGCATTTGGAGAACAGATATCGCTTTGCTGATCCAAGGTTAATTACAACATGGAGTGTGCAAGAGGTCAGGTTCCATGGAGTGGGCAGCATCCTGATATCTGGCCAGCACAACAGAGAATGTTCCTGCAGTGGGCCCGCCTGGAAACCAGCCGTGGCAGAGTTCCAAACCCATCCTTGGGGAATCTCAACATCATCAAATCCAGTGGCTGCAGCCCATCTCTGGCGTTCTCTTCTTATTCTGGGGCCCATGAACCTCCACAGGATAGAGGGGGAAATCAACAAGACACTTTACGGGGAAGATGGTTCTATGTGATCCTTTGTGCTAAAACCAGGAAAGAATGTTCTGTGCGGGATGCAGCTAATGCTTCCCACATGCCAGGTACCAAGCTAAGGGATTCCCATGAATGACTCACTTAATCCTTACCCAAATCCTATGAGGCAAATAGTATTATCCACTATTTTGGAGTTGAGGAAACTGAGGCCCAGAGAGATCAAATCATTTGTTCAAGGTCACACAGCTACTTAGCGGTCCAGCCAGGATCTGAATCCAGGTAGTTTGTTTCCAGAGGCTAATTCTCCATCGCTAACCCTCAAAAATTGCCTTTGAATGGAATACTACTATACCATTCTGCATTGTCATCATCATCATAAAAATAAGTACTGTTTCTTAGGGGAAAGAAAACTTTGTAAAACATCGTTTTACAGAGGCAGGATCCCTTGCAATGAGAAAGCTGACACCAAACCAGAATGTTTCAACCTAATTAAAACACTGAGGAGCTGGTATGGGTTTGGAAGAATCATTCCACTCATTCCTGCTCAATACGCAGGTGTGTTTCATGTGTATAACTGGTTTTGTTTTGTAATTATGCAGCGGCCCATTAAAGGTCGATTTGCTTCTACAATCAGTCAAGCCTTCTAACAACTCATTTGGAGGAGTAAAGGGACTTCTCGGAGAAATTTACAGCTTTGGAGACATTGAGATATGCGCACACCACATCCCTTGAAAACGGCTCACCCAGTAAGGGCTGGGATGTCTGGGAAATAATGGAAATCTCGAACTGAGTTGGTTACAAAATAGCGCGAGACGTGCTTGGCGTCAACCCTGAAATGTTAACGGTGGCGATTGGAAGGTAATTTCACTCTCGACAGATGCTACCTGCACTATGGACTGGGATGGGCTATGCTTGACTGGGAAGATTCGTCCACATTTCTGAGAAAATGATCTTAAAATCATTTGCTCTGATTCCTCACGGACTCCTGCTGGGTTTGATTTCACATGATGGCATACTGACTTTCTCCACTGGAATGACTTAAAGTCATTTTAAACTGAACTATTTGCTCAGCGCTGCTATTATTTTACTTGAGGCTGTTATTAATTTGCCCTAGAATGATGTGTGGTTTGGATTGGATCGTGCTGATGTGGTTTGTCATAGATGATGTGAAATGTAGGACAGAAGCATGGAAAGAAGGAAAATGAGAATGAAAAAGTAGTCAGTGAATGTTACTGTGGCTATGAGTAATGTGTCCTATGCTGCTACTATGTGGATCCATACTGTCCTTTTTTTAGACTATGTGATCCAAAATGTGGGAAGTAACACAGAAATAGGGCAAGCCATTATAGGAGTCATTTATATATATATATAGGAACAAACATAGAGTCCAGAAGAAAAAGGGGTAATGTGCAAAAGGATATACAATATGTTGCCCCTTGCTGCGGAAGCAATGATGTCTGGGAAGGGGGGCACCACGGAAGCAGCATGACCCTGAAAATCAGACACTTGAGATTTCCGTATTGCTTTCCCCTTCCTTGAGTTGATGGGAGAGGGCAGATGGCAGGAAACATCACCCTGAATAATAACTATAAATAGAGTATAACCTTTAACAATTGTGAACCACTATGTTGTACACCTGAAACTTATATAATGTTGTACATCAACTATACTTCAATTAAAAAAACATTTTAAAACCTGGAAGAGGGACTTCCCTGGTGGCGCAGTGGTTAAAAATTGGCCTGCCAGTGCAGGGGACATGGGTTCAATCCCTGGTCCGGGAAGATCCCACGTGCCGTGGAGCAACGAAGCCTGTGAGCCACAACTACTGAGCCTGTGCTCTAGAGCCTGCAAGCCACAACTACCGAGCCCGTGTGCCACAACTACTGAAGCCCACGCGCCTAGAGCCCGTGCTTAGCAACAAGAGAAGCCACCGCAATGAGAAATGAGAAGCCCACGCACCGCAACTAAGAGTAGCCCCCACTCGCCACAACTAGAGAAAGCCCACGTGCAGCAACGAAGACCCAATGCAGACAAAAATAAATAAATAAATGAATAAATAAATCAAAAAAAATAACCCTAGAAGAAGCCATCTTAAAGAAAAAAAGAAGAAGAAATAGCACTGGGATTTTTTTGGGGTGATACACTATTCTGTACTGAGTGTGATGGTAGCCCTACAAATCTATGCATGTGTTAAAATTCACAGAACTGTACATCTAAAGAAAAACTGTCAATTTTACTGTTCGATAATCTTAAAAACGTTAATCATATATATTTATAATTTTATAAATACATAATTTGTATAAAAAGAATCACCCCAGGTGGCACCTGGAAGGATGTCCTTTTGAGGTGGAGGAATTAACAAGTGGTATGTCCATACAATGGAATACTACTCACCAATAAAGTCTCCAAACTGTCGGTACATACAACAGCATGCACTCATTTGCTTACTGTGTAGCACAGGGAACTATATTCAATATCTTGTAATAACCTATTATAGAAAAGAATCTGAAAAAGGAGATACATATATATCAGATTCTTTATATATATATGTATATACATATTCTTTTATATATATATAAAACTGAATCACTTTGCTGTACACCTGAAACTAACACAACATTGTAAATCAACTATACTTCAATAAAAAAATTAAATAAATAAAATAAAAGGCTTTGTGCTGAGTGAAAGAATCCAACCTCAAAAAGTAATGCAATAAATAATTCCAGGGGCTTCCCTGGTGGCGCAGTGGTTAAGAATCCACCTGCCAATGCAGAGGACACAGGTGCAAGCCCTAGTCCGGGAAGATCCCACGTGCCATGGGGCAACTAAGCCCATGCGCCACAACTACTGAGCCTGAGCTCTAGAGTCTGAAAGCCACAACTACTGAGCCTGCGCGCCACAACTATGGAAGCCCACGCACCACAACTACTGAAGCCCGCATGCCTAGAGCCCATGCTCCTCAACAAGAGAAGCCACCGCAGTGAGAAGCCCGCACACCGCAACGAAGAGTAGCCCCCGCTCACGGCAACTAGAGAAAGCCTGCGTGCAGCAACAAAGATCCAGCGCAGCCAAAAATAAATAAATAAATTTATTTATTTTAAAAATAAATTAATAAATAAATAATTCCATTTACATCACATTCTAAAAAAGACAAAATTATAGTAACAAAGAATGAATCAGTGGTCGCCAGCGGTTCCTGTTGAGGTGAGGGAATGAATGGCTTTGAGATGATATAATTATTCTGTATCATACTGTAGTGTTGTTTACACAAATCTTTACACAAACTCATAGAATTGTATACATACACACACAAGTTACTGTATGTAAGTTGTGTGTGTATGTAATTTTGTTAATTTGAAAAACAAGTATTGAGAGGTATCATTAGTTTTCCATTTTAATTAGTGTCCGTGTTTGTATTCTAACACTGACTTAACACAGTATCACAAAGATATACTAAGTTTCTTTTATGTTAAATTGATGCCATGTTATTTTATGTCTGAGAGTTGTCCGGTGTTTACCGTGAAATAATAAAAGAGTCTAGAAGGCTTATAGGGTTTGTTGGTGCCTTGGGGGACCCCTGTTGATGGGGCCCCAGGTTCAGCATTCAGTCAGGTGGGGGATGGGATCTATCCTAGGAGAGCTCTGCTGAGCAGTGAAGGCAGTTTGCTGATTCAACCCCCATCTCCTCAAGCCACGCCTCCATTGTATGAACAAAGACCATGCCAAGGAATGGGTGAGTGCATGTTTGTTTCACTGGGGACTTCAGTTACTTCAAGTATTGGGGGTTTATTAAAAGTATGCACAAGCACAGAACCCCAGGAAGACCCAGACAAGGGGGCCTCAAGAAGAGCAGGAAGTGGTGGGTGATTTTGAATCCAAGATGGTCAATGGGCTTCCACAGCTGGAGCTGATGAATCTTTGTTATGTGTTCCACCATCAATCATAATTCAGCTGATATTCTCACGTCTGGTTCTTCCTAATTATTAACTGGTTCATTCCTTCTCTCGATTCTTTATATCCTTTCTCTATCTCATAGCTTTTGTTCATTCGTACTGTCTGCTTACTCGTAGCTTCAGCTAATGACTGTAATGATACCTCAGCTCAGATCTCACTGCTAACTGTACATTTCTTGATCCACTGAATCTGGCCCAGCTCATATTTTTGTGCCAGTCCACATCACAGATTACTGGCCAGCTCATGAACTGGCTGTTCTTTAATTCCAGTGCCCACTCCAGGTCCAATTAGCTGTCACCAGGTGTGGGAATAGTCACCTGGCCTGTATCAAGCTGCATTTTCATGACACAGTCCCACTTAGAAGAGGCTGTGGGCTTGGAGGCACCATGATCATCCTGTCTACTACAATATCCCACAGTTAGCAAACTGTACAGGATAGAATACAACAAAATGCTAAATTTTGTTGATATATAAGTGCCAAGAACTATAAAGGATCTGGGAGTCTATCCTACTTGTAGGCTATTAAGCTAACCTATTATTATTTCATGGGCGTTGGCAGAAGACACGAGATTCCTGGGTCAGAGACAATATAATTATAGCACAACAGGCAGCTTGAGTTTCCTGTCATGTCCATTCCCTATGGCTCTCAAGTCCCCTGGGGAGTGATACAGATGAACCTAGATGGATGCCTTCACAAACAGCGGGTTGCATTAAAGAAGAGGAACACTGAGATTGGTGTGAGTGGTAACAATGCCCTCTCTCTGGCCAGGAGGGCTTGGTACTTCATCACTCAATCTTGCTTGCTGCAAACACAATTTTGAGAAATGGACCAGGCAGAGAGTGGTCAGGATCTTGCATTTTTGGCAGGCTCAGCTAGAGCATGAAGAGACACTCAGAGCCCGTGGTAGTGGTGAATGGCCTCTCCCAGCAAGAAATTATCCTCAGCCAATGTAGAAATGATGGAGAATGCAATCAAACAGTAACTAGTGTCAATAAATAATCTCTGCTTTGTACCACAAAGTATTCCTAGAAACATCATCATTATAAGATTAAAAAGTTAGAGTTCCCACTTTCTTCCCAATCTCAAGCCTGCCCACCTCCCTCTGGAAAAAAAAAAATGTTTTGGCTAGCCCTAAGTTTGCAATGACCACTTGTGGGCATGGGATGGCATACTGTCAAAGGTCAAATTTTCTGGGAGAAGTTTCATTCTTCCTAGTGTGATGCAGGGGCCTAAAGAGAAAGCAATGGTTCCTTGCAATCATCCGATGAGAGCTGAAGATCATCAAAAGTACCCTACCTGGGGTGGTAACTGTACATCACACACATCTCCGAGCATGCTGGATCCCCCTTCACTCCTGGGGTCTCAGCCTTGATCTCCCCAAGGCCGTAAGGCAAACTTATCCATCTCAACATGACTCTAGTCTAAGAAGTGACTTTCTTCTTCATCCATGATCAAATTCCCAGTCCTTCTCTTCTGGGTGATTTATCAGTCTTTTATGGAATCTACTTGGTGATTCGAGATGCAAAGGTCATCTTCCTCTCCTGGAAGACAGGTCACTTTCCAGGGGCTGTTCTCGTGGGCACATGTGGAAACTGGACTGGCGATAAGAACTTTCCTACTGAGTGCCTACTGTATACCCAGGAGTGTGCTAAATATTATTTCATTTTCACAACAACTCTGTGAGGGAGAGAATGTGATTATCCACGTTTTACAGCTGGGGTAACTGACGCTTATAGAGTTTGAGGAATTTCCTAGGGTCATACAAATAGTAAGTGGGGAAGGCAAGTTTTGAACCCAGTGCTAGAGGCTGACCAACTCTTCACCACTCCCCTGGTTTACTCTTGGACGTGGACAGCCCTGGGTTGCTTGGGGGCTTTCCTACTGCCGTCTGGGTGGAGCAGCAGCTCAATGTTGCAAAAAGAGCCCTGTGTTTAGAGTCACGTGATCTAGGATTAAGCCCCTTCTTCACAATGTACCAACCTAGTGATTGTGACAATCACACTATTGCTACATTACCTAGTGAACAAGGGCCTGTGTCTCAGGTCAGGAAACTAACCCCAGCCTTTTCTAACTTCATAGGGTTATTGAGATATTCAGCTGTCACAAGAGTGCTTTATAAACTTACAGCAGTCTATAAATATAGGACAACAGCAAATTGCTGTTTGCTCTCAACTGTCCAAAAATATAGAGTCTGGCTTCAATATGGGCTCTGCTTTCACTGAACAATCATACGACAAACTTTAATTCTGGGGGTCAAATAGCTTTCTTTTGGTATGATGGGTGATGACTGTCCTGGGTTGAGAAGGATGCTGAGGCCTCACTGGACTCAGCAGAGAAGGGTACTGTGACTGATGAATGCGACAGTTAGGAGAGAGGAGGAAGGTTATATTCATGCTTGATTGTTCCATGCTGGTCTTGGGGTGAAACAGAGATAAATGAAGACAAAATGAGTATTCTGTGACAGCCCTCAACAGTTCTGGAGGAGCCCCAGGTATGGGCATCTGCTACAGTTGTGGTGATTCCTTCGGTATCAGAGGACTTCTTAAGTGCATTGAAGTGCCCATAGTGGGAGAATTAGTTCTCCCACTGTACCAGCAGCTTGGATAATTTTTCATCCTGGAGGCATGCCTGGGCCTGACTCCTGGGATGGGGAACATTATGGCTGGGAGCCATAATGAGCCTGGGCCTGACTCCTGGGATGGGGAACATTATGGCTGGGAGCCATAATGAGAAGCAAATCTCCCAGGATTGGGGCCCATGATGTGATGAAAAGCTCTGACAGTGGATGAGATAAGAAGTGCTGAGTGGAAGCATGCATGGCTGATCCCACTACTTCTATTAAAAACAGGCCTCCCGCCCCATCATTCACACAAGTTTTTCTTACTCTCTGCCCATCAGTTAAGAAAACTGTTAGGAAACTAACATTGACCAAAGCCCAGGGCTGTGACTCTGCGGAAGTGATCCTTGGTGTGCTGGGATATGGGGCAGTGACATCTGGAAAGGTCCTTGGGAAAAAAAACTGGGGGCTCCAATTAGACATGATTCAGTCTGGGTGGCCAGGCAAACGCATCCGGGACCCACATAAGAGGCCCAGAATTTTCACCACTCTCTGCATAGAAAAGTGTTTTCAAACCAGTTCATAGCACTTTGTACTCCTATTTGGGAAATAACTCTCCTTGCCCACATATTAAAACAAATTTAAACATATTTAAACAAATAAAACACCTAGAGTGCCAGTCTTCAGGGATAACCATTGTTTACATTTTGGTGTACATCTTTCCTATATTATGTAGATTAAAATATCTATATAGTATATATTATGCACATATATATGTATATGTGCATAATATATATGCACATATATATGTAGATAAAAATATGATCAATCTATAGATCTGACCATCAATTATGGCAGCCAATAGCCACATGTGGCCATTCAAATTAGAATTAATTAAAACAAATATTTAAAAAATTCAGTTTCTCAGTTACACTAGCCACATTTCCAGTACTCAAAAGCTGCATGGGGCTATTGGGCAGTGCAGATAAAACACATTTCCATCCACACAGAAAGCTCTGCTGGACAGTGCCTCTCATAGATACAGTCCTGTGGGCTTTTCTCACTGACTGTGAACATCTTTCATGAAATAAAATATGACTGTAAGAGTAGCCTTTTTAATGACTGCATAGTATTCCTCTTTGTCCATGTTCAATCACTTTTTAAACCATTTCTCTAAAGTTGAAATTCAAATCATTTCTGGTTTGTCACCATGATTCAGTTAACTTTCTAAGAGCTAACTGCTGATTATCATGTGCGGTTACTTTTTTACTATTACTTCCAAAGCAGGCTGCACAGTTTTTAGGTCATTTTCATACCTATGACAAAATTAACTTCCAGACAGGTTGCATAAATTTATACTCCTCCCGAGCAGGGTACACAAGTACCTCTTACTCTAATCTAACAAATAACTTTTTTGTGTGTGTGTGTGGCCTCTCCCGCTGTGGAGCACAGGCTCCGGACGCGCAGGCTCAGCGGCCATGGCTCACGGGCCCAGCCGCTCCGCAGCATGTGGGATCTTCCCAGACTGGGGCACAAACCCATGTCCCCTGCATCGGCAGGTGGACTCTAAACCACTGCGCCACAAGGGAAGCCCTCTAACAAATAATTTAAAAAATTATTGCCAATTTGATAATAATTTTTTATCAAAGCAGCATTACCTCAAAGACATTTTGGTTTGCAGTTATTGGATTTTCAGGGTTTATTTGGGTTTATAACCACTTGTATTTCTTTTGCCACCTGCTTTTGTTGAGCTTTTTTTTTTTTTTTTTTTTTTTTTTTTTTGTGGTACGCGGGCCTCTCACTGTTGTGGCCTCTCCCGTTGCGGAGCACAGGCTCCGGATGCACAGGCTCAGCAGCCATGGCTCACGGGCCCAGCCGCTCCGCGGCATATGGGATCCTCCCAGACCGGGGCACGAACCCGTATCCCCTGCATCGGCAGGCGGACTCTCAACCACTGCGCCACCAGGGAGGCCCTGTTGAGCTTTTAATTGAATTATTTATCCCTTTCTAATTGATTCATACAAAATCTTTATATGTCGAGGAATTAAGCCCCTCCATAGAAGTTACAAAACTTGTTTTGGTTTGTCGTTTGCTTGTCAATTCTTTTTGTTTTACTTACAAACATTATAAAATTGCATTTAGTCAAGTCTCTTGGTTTTTTTCTTAGATTTCTATTTTTGATAAGACACTTAGATCTACCCTGCTAAAAATTATATATAAATATTTACTGTGTTTTATAGTTTACTTTTTTTAAGTGCCTAAAATTTTAGTACATCTGGAATTGATTTAGGGTGTAGTATGAGTTTGGTATTTATGTTTACTTTCTAAATGGTTAGCCAGCTTTCCTCAAACCGTTTGTTGAATTATTATTCTTTACTTTTTAACTGATTTTAAATTTCACCTTTATCAAATATTACATTTATATATATACTTGGGTCTGCTGTTATGTTTCCTATTCTATTTTATTACTCTGTCCTTCTAATTTTGTACAAATAACATATTGACTTAATTATTATACTATATATTACATGTTAATATTTGTGTGGTAAGTCGTTCTTGTAACTTTTCTCTTCCAAAATATTTTTGGCTTTTCTAATTTGCTTGTTCTCCAATACAAATGTTAAAACCATTTTGTGAAATTTCAGACAATAGTCCTGTCAGAGTTTTTATTGGCATTGTTAATATGAAACTAAATTTGTGAAAATTTGATATTTTATCAATATTAAATCTTCTCATCAAGGAATATGGTATATCTTTTTTTTTTTTTTTTTTTTTTTTTTTGTGGTACGCGGGCCTCTCACTGTTGTGGCCTCTCCCGTTGTGGAGCACAGGCTCCGGACACACAGGCTCGGTGGCCATGGCTCACGGGCCCAGCCGCTCCACGGCATGTGGGATCTTCCCGGACCGGGGCACGAACCCGTGTCCCCTGCATCGGCAGGCGGACTCTCAACCACTGCGCCACCAGGGAAGCCCCGGTATATCTTTTAATTTATTCTCATTCTTGTAAATGTCTTGTTCAAGTTTATCAGTTGTTTTCTTTCTATAGGCCTTGAACATTACTTACGAATTTCACTCCCACTTTGCCAAAAACTTGGCCCTGGCTGCTGGGGTGGGGAGCAGGGGTGAACTGTACTGGGAGCCACACTAGAAAGCAAATTCCCTGCACTGGGACACATGATGTAATATTTTAATTTTTTAAAAAATGGTTCTTGTGGACTTCCCTGGTGGTCCAGTGGCTAAGAATTCGCCTTCCAGTGCAGGGGACGCGGGTTCGATCCCTGGTCGGGGATCCCACATGCTGGGGGGCAACTAAGCCCACGCGCCACAACCAGAGAGCCCGTGTGCCACAACTATGACCTAACACAGCCAAAAATAAATAAATATTAAAAAAAATAGTTGTTGTGAATGAGATCTTTTTTTTCAGATCTCATATGATATCACTTATATGTGGAATCTAAAAAAATGATACAAATGAACTTATTTACAAAATAGAAATAGACTCACAGACATAGAAAACAAACTTATGGCTACCAAAGGGGAAAGAGGGGGGGTCTTTAAATACCATTATATTTTGAGATACTGCAATAGTGTCTAGGTTGGCTATCTCGGGCTTTGCAAAGAGATGATCATTGTATTTGCAAGAAATAGTTGTCAATATTTAGAATTTTGACTTCTCTTTCTTATGATAGATCAATATAGTGCAGTGCTTAAAAAGCATCACTGTTTCAGACAGACAGACCTGGGTAAATTCATACTGTACCGCCTACTAATTCAAACCTTCTGCATTTTACCCAATTTCTAAGGCTGTTTCCTCAGTTGTAAAAAGGGATAATGATACCTACTTTATAGGGATCTTCTGAGGATTAAATGAAATATTGTCCATAAGGCACAAAGCCCAGTACCTGGCACATACAGAGTCTATTATTGTTTGTGTGATTGCAGTTGGCTGGAACTCCCAGAACCTTGAATATTAACCATAATGGTGGACATCAGGCTTTAATGGCATGAGATTCATTGCTAAATAGAAATACCAGGCACTGTTGATGACAATGTTGATGACGATGATGGTATGATGGTGATGATGATGATGACTAACATTTATTCAGCATTTGTGCCCCATCCAGCACATGCACTCTACAGACGACTGCAGGAAATTACTCCAGCATCTTGCAAACTTGCTCCTAATCATATTGCTTTTATTCATTCATTCCGTCATTCAATTAATTCATTCAACAATCATTTGTTGAGCATGCACCAAAGCTCTCACTTAATATGCCTCAATTCTTACTATAGTCATTTTGGACAGGATGTTACTCATTGGATGAAGAGGGAAGAAACAAATAAATCAACAGACGATGGAAGGTAAGTGCACCTAGGCTCTGTGTATAAACCACCTATAGAACCACACGCACGCACAGGTGATGGTGCAGTTCATTACCATGATCCTTCCTGTCCATTATGGAGGGACACTGAAAAGCAAAGGATGAGGGGCAGGGTTTGTAATGGGATAAAGAATGGGGCTGGCCTTCCTCTGATGAAAGATCCTCCATTCAACCATCATTTACTGGCGCTAATAATAAAAAGATGAAGAAGATGGGGATCTTGCCATCGAGTCACTCGTAGTTGAGAAATCCAGACGGGTAAGGAGCATCACAGCAGAAGAATGGACAAACGTAAGTGAGGACCGAGAGAAGTGCTTGTGCAGGGAGGTGAAGGTTGCTGGCTTGTTATGAGTGGGAAGGAGACAGGGCTGGGTGAGTGAGGAACTAGGCAGTAAGGGAGAAAAGGCATGGCTTTTTCAACGCTGGGCACGGCTCATGCAGAGGCACAGAGGTACACTGGAGCCGACTGCTTCACTTGCCAAATAGCCTGTTTTGCAGTGAACTGGAACTGAAAGGAGGTGGGCTTTGTGATTAAATTCAATTCGAAGCCTGGCTACAAATTAGAGCTTATCTTATATGGTTTAATGAGGTCAGCAGAAGGGAAACAAATTGTGCCTGGTTAGTATTCCTAGTCAAGGTATGTACTGGGGCAAAGCAAAATGAAGAAAGTAAATACAACTTTCACTGGGAAGAGATTGGGAACAAAATGAGGAACTGAAGGAATCTACTGCTTTCAGGAGGTGTTAATTTTCTTTGGATTAGCTCAGTTTCTCCATTTTTCTCTTTCCATTCTTATCTTTTTCTTCTCCTAGACCCTTAGTCAGCCGCAGGTTTCTAGGCTGGGTGGATTTCTTATAACACCAAGGAAGAATATTAGCTCGGGGTAGAAGAAGATTATTTAAATTTCTCCCTAAAGTCATACACAGGCAGGATGTAGCCCCTTGGCCTCTATTATATGCTAATGAATCCAGAATTTGGGGGATTGATTCATTCGCCCTCCAGAGTCAGCTTCTCCTTTTTCCTCTCTCTCTACCCTGCTTCCTTCTCAGGTATTTGGCTTTGGCAGGCTGTTTAATGGGTGGAACCCACAGACACAAGGAAGTGATTTTATGGACTTTCTTCTGGGCTCATGTACAATTTTTTAAAATTCCTTTTGATCCTCTAAGATCCCAGCAGCCTACTCTGGTTAACATCATTAAGAAGCTAGCTACACCCAGGGCTGTCCTAGGAGCCACGCTTCTCATGTGCTAAGCTGCAGGCAATTCTGTCTCCCTGCCTGGAACTGAAGGCATCTTGAGAAGATTCAAGCAAACAGAAGTGGAGAGTCAGATCGTTAACATGTGAATTTTATCAATGTTTACATCTGTGCAAAGCATTTCATACCAAATAAATCTCTGAGAAATTCCACAGCCATCTTCCCCACCTTTAGGTTGAAGAGCTTAACCCTCAGTTCTTTTATATAAATTTCCTGATGCAGTGCCTAGTAAGGTTTTAAGGTTGATCCTGTTCTGAAACTTTAGCTTATTCTCGTGAAATTCCTAGGGGCGTCTGGATCGGAACTACTACCTGGACACATTGGGGGACTGCAGGAAATGGGTTATCAAAGGAGCCTTCAAACTCTAACCAGACCTGTGAGCCAGATCACCACCATTGCCTAAAAACGCCTGAGGCCAGGCTGTTACCCCAGTCCTGTATCTGGCTTTTTTTTTTTTTTTTTTTTTTTTTTTTTTTTTTTTGTGGTACGCGGGCCTCTCACTGTTGTGGCCTCTCCCGTTGCGGAGCACAGGCTCCGGATGCGCAGGCTCAGCAGCCATGGCTCACGGGCCCAGCCGCTCCGCGGCATATGGGATCCTCCCAGACCGGGGCACGAACCCGTATCCCCTGCATCGGCAGGCGGACTCTCAACCACTGCGCCACCAGGGAGGCCCGTGTATCTGGCTTTTGATCAGACCTTCCTGCCTGACTTTTGATGGCATTGTGAGCACATACAGATAAAATACAATAAAATACAGATAAAGTTGTTTGTTATGAGTGTGATGCCAGATTAGACCCATTCATTTTTTTTTAAACATTTATTTATTTATTTTTAATTTATTTTTTTGTGTGTGGTACGAGGGCCTCTCACTGTTGTGGCCTCTCCCGCTGCAGAGCACAGACTCCGGACGCGCAGGCTCAGCGGCCATGGCTCACGGGCCCAGCCACTCTGCGGCATGTGGGATCTTCCCGGACCGGGGCACGAACTCGTGTCCCCTGCATCGGCAGGCAGACTCTCAACCACTGCGCCACCAGGGAAGTCCGACCCATTCATTTTTTGATGGGATTACTAGACTAGTTCTATCAAGAAAGTACAGCAATCCTAGTGCATTTTTTTTTACATTTGCATTTTTTTTGTTCTGGCTTCCCTCCCCCGCCACCCCCAGTTTTATTTTATTTTTTTATTTTTTAACATCTTTATTGGAGTACAATTGCTTGACAATGGTGTGTTAGTTTCGGCTCTATAACGAAGTGAATCAGCTATACATATACATATATCCCCTCCCTCTTAAGTCTCCCTCCCCCCTCCCTATCCCACCCCCCCAGTTTTATTCAGATATAATTGACATATAACACAGTATAAGTATAAGGTGTGCAACATAATGATTAGATACATGTATATATTGCAAAGTGATTACCACAGTAAGTTTAGTTAACGTTCATCACCTAACATAGCTATCAGTTTTCTTCCTTGGGATGAGAACTTTTAAGATCTACTCTCTTGGGGCTTCCCTGGTGGCGCAGTGGTTGAGAGTCCGCCTGCTGATGCAGGGGACACGGGTTCGTGCCCCGGTCCGGGAAGATCCCACATGCCGCGGAGCAGCTGGGCCCGTGAGCCATGGCCACTGAGCCTGCACGTCCGGAGCCTGTGCTCCACAACGGGAGAGGCCACAGCAGTGAGAGGCCCGCGTACCGCAAAAAAAAAAAAAAAAAAAAAAGATCTACTCTCTTAGCGAAAACAACCAAACAGACAAACAAACAAAACATCTGAAACTAACACAACACTGTAAATAACTATACTCCAATAAAATTAAAAACAAAAAATCTACTTCTTAACAATTTTCAAGTATACAATATATATTATTAACTAGTCATTATGTTGTACATTACAACCCCAGAACTTATAAGTGAATATTTGTACCTCTTAATTACCTTCACCCAACTCCCTCTACGCCCCCAATCCCTGCTTAACTAATTCACTGAATTTGAGTTAAGATATTTGAGCTGTGTATTCATAGTGTCTCCATGTACATAAAAAACTGTAGATTGAATGACAATACAATTAGGAAGAATTGTACCTTATTGAGTAACTGAGTCTGAAAGATGAAGAACGAAGATCAGCATCAATCTGTGAGATTGTCTCTAAAGATGACACACAGGGCTCTACCCTATGGGGCATTTTTACTTATGCCAAGTTTGAAGGTGGATTTTAGGCTCATTAAATTTGTGGATAGCACAGTAGAAACACTAAATAATGGAACTGAGTTCACCCAGTGGACTCAGACAATGGGTCAGGTGGTGGTGGGCGGGGAACAGTGGAAGCTGGCCATGTGTTTTCTTCTTCCTCCCCTCCCCCATCACACCCTTCTCTCATTCACCTTTGTGGCATGTACAAGTTTATACACCCCACACAGGGCTATTGAGGGATTAAGCGAGATGAAGGGAAGTGGGTGAGGTAGCATCATTCCCTACATTCTTCAGGACTACTGGCAGTCCAGTGGTTAAGACTCTGTGCTTCCAATGCAGGGGCCACGGGTTCGATCCCTGGTCGGGGAACTAAGATCCCACATGCCTCAAGCCCGAACAAAACAAAACAAAACAAAACACACCTTCTTCAGCCTTGGCCCAGGATTTCAGGGTGGGCCAAGATGACAATCTTCTAAGCAGTACTAGCAGGGGCAGAACTCAAACTTTAGGTCCCCTTCTTTGCAAATTATTCCGACGTCTCTAGAAATAGTCTTTGGGGGTGACCACATCTGCCTTTGTGAACACGAGCAGTCGGTGCAATAAAATGGTGGTTACGGAGATCTGCACATGCTTGATGTGCTCTTTTCATCAGGCAACCAGGCCCAGGATAAAGCAACTGCCGCTAACATGTGCTTCTGCTGAGGCAAACACATCAAAAAGACCACCAGAGCTAAAAATAGACAGGACATCAGATGCATTCAGGCCACAAGCTCGAGAAGGAGCCTTTTAGATGGGCTACCACATATGAAGAAAATAATGATTCAGCGATGAAGACGAACGTTTTGGAGCTAAAAGAACTGTAAGAAATCACGTGGCCTAACTCCTCACTTGAGTGTGGAGAGCACTGGGCAGAGAGAGGTCTGATGTGCCCAAGATCACCCAGTTAATTACTGGTGCAGTTGGTTTCTTGGCCTGGTCCAAATTTCCTTCTACTCTGCTATGTTGTTCTGGTTCTAATAAAGATAATAACAGTAATAATTGTGATGACTTAATGTTTTTATCACTTTTTTTTTTTTTTTTTTTCAGTACACGGCCCTCTCACTGCCGTGGCCTCTCCCATTGCGGAGCACAGGCTCCGGACGCACAGGCCCAGCGGCCATGGCCCACAGGCCCAGCCACTCTGCAGCACATGGGATCTTCCCAGACCGGGGCACGAACCCGTGTCCCCTGCATTGGCAGGCAGACTCCCAACCACTGCGCCATCAGGGAAGCCCTATCACTTTTTATACTTTAAATATCTTGGATGGTCTAATGGGGCCAGCAGAGTAGAGAAGATGAACTGTTGTGCCCTGTTAAATATTCATAGTCACACTATTTACTGGGGCAAAACAAAGATAAAGTAAATATAGCTTTCACTAGCAAAAGACGGGACAAAATGAGGAACTGAAAGACTCTATGGCCTTTATGTAAAAACAACGAGATATTAACTTTCTTTGAATTTGCTCAGTTTTTCCATTTCTCTACCCATCCTGTCCTTCTCCCCTGCCAGAATCTCATTCAGCAGCAGGTCTCTATAACAGAGCAGAGCCCTATGGGGCCTTCCCCAGACAGACCCCACCTCCACCCCCCACCACATCCTCCGCCTGCCTTTTGTCTGTAGAAAAACTTTAGCCAAAGAATAAATTTCATCAGAGAAATGGGAAAAAATGCAAAAGCAAAGGAAAGCAGTCAAACAGGACAAAATAATACTAGTTCAGTTGTTAAAGAAATTCAAGGACCTTTAGTTCCTCCTCAGGGGCTATAGACAATATCCTGAGCTGTGTCACTAAGTTTGCGATAGATAGTTGGTTGCGGCATGCTATAGCCACCCTTCAGAGACAGGGTGGACCCCTACCCCAAATTTGGTTCAGATGTTGAGATTGATGATGCCACACAAACACCAAAAGGATCTGAAAAAAACCTTTTACTCACATAAAGGAGGCTTTCAGGGTGGCTCCCAATCAGGTCCAAAAATAGCTTGAGAAAGTGGGAAAAGGAGACTGGCTTGGAGGTTTTGTGGTAGTTATAAAGTGGGGACAGGGTGAAGGTTCCTGTGCATGGTCTTATCGTCGTCCCATTGATACCAATTCTTATCAGCTTTCCCAGGTGTGGGGCACAAAGAGGATAGTGTGGAGTGAAGCTTAAATACTGTCAGCAAACATCAAAAAATGGAATCAGACTTTATTACCCAACAACAATAGGAGATCAATACACCAATCTTTCTCTAGCTCCATCTAAGCAACAATCCATCCATCCATCCACCCACCCATCTATATTTGTTCAATATTTTATTTCATATCCATCATGTACCAGCCACAGCTAGAGTTTATGGATACAGTAATGTCACTGAAATAGTTTTTCCTCCTGTTGTGCTATCTGGTAGGAGTGATCACTGAATTTGAAACAGCAGGGAAGGGGGCAGGGCACAAACTTTAAAAGAATGACATAGCCCGAGGACATGACATAAAATGATTAGAACCAAATAGGTCCAAGTTGACAAGTGGACTTCCACTAGACCTTGAGCCTCAGTATGCTCATTGTAACACATCAGCAAGCTATGTGACGCACCCACCAGTGTCATGACAGTTCCAGGCCAACCATCAAAGATTAAAAACTGGGCAGTGGCCCAATTCCTGGAAATCCCTGCCCCTTCCCAAAAGAGTTGGAATAATCCTCCCACTCATTAGCATATGAAATTACCCAGCCCGGGATGTCCCTGGCGGTGCAGTGGTTAAGAATCCGCCTGCCGGTGCCGGGGACACAGGTTCAATCCCTGGTCCGCAAAGATCCCACATGCTGAGGAGCAACTAAGCCCATGAGCCACAACTACTGGGCATGCGTCCTGCAACTACTGAAGCCCACGCGCCTAGAAGCTGTGCTCCACAGCAAGAGAAGCCACCACAGTGAGAAGCCCACACACCACAACAAAGAGTAGCTCCCGCTCACCACAACTAAAGAAAGCCCGCGTGCAGCAACGAAGACCCAAAGCAGCCAAAAAAAAAAAAAAATTACCCAGCCCATAATAACTAACCATATTTTGAGGCCGCTCTTGCCTTTTGAGATGGCCCACATTCTGTCTGTGGAGTGTGTTTCTCTCTAAATAAATCCACTTCTTACCTATCACTTTGTCTCTCACTGAATTCTTTCTGCGATGAGACATCAAGAACCTGAGCTTCATTAAGTCCTGAAACCAGGTGTGTGATCTCAGTTAAAAGACTGTGGGTTTTGGCCAGGTTTGAGCCCTGGCCGTGTGGGTTCAAGTCCCAATACGGGTTTTGGCTGGGTTTGAGTCCCGGCCTCGTGGGTTCAAGTCCCAATCTGAGATACATGGTTTCAAATTGTTTTATAAACATTTGATTATTTGTCAAGTATCACAATTGTGGTAGATGAAGAAGGCTAAGAAAGCACAGTGGAGAAAGATTTTTCTTCCTGGGAATTTTAGGGGAATGTTCTGAGAAGGCAACAGTTTGCACTGTTCTTGAATAACAAACCAGGAGTTCAACAAGCAGAGACACAAGTGAAAGTACTTTAGACCCCTAAAGGGAACACTGTAGGCAACAGTATAGATGCATGATGTTGTATCTGTGTGACAGTGAATGGGATTAGCAGATGAGGGCTTTTGCATCCTCTGATCCCATGTGGATTTGGGATTGGGGAATGATGGGATTTCATGAGATAATTTGAAAGAAAAAGTACTAGAATAGTGGGACAGAATGGCTTTAAAGATGACCAATAGCTGGTTATCTGCAGGTTAACCTAATTTAATGATGCCCGTTTGTTTTTAACCTGAAGCCATTGACTCATACCTGGTGTAATATACATGAGGGAAGATATATGAGACCTACAGCATGAACAAGACCAGGAAGAAATGGTTTCAAGAAAAGGGAGTTAACCTATAATCAGTAATGAGCCTTTCTGGCATAGACTACAGTTTTTGAATTTGTTTGTTTGTTTGTTTTCCAATCATGCTCCAAGCAAATGAAGCATAGATTATGTAGAATTACAGGATGGCTTACAGAGAGCAGCCTGGATCTGCAGGGCTGGCAGAGAAATAAAGCTGCTCATCATGATTCAGGATGGGTCTCCTCCCCCGTCGGTCCTCCTCTTTGTGACATCCTAGAACATCCTAGGATGCTGTTGGTCTTTGAACTCCACTCCCTCACCCCAGAGGTCTGACAGCCTGGGTAGCAGCCTCCACCCTCATGTGGGTATCAGCTGGGGCAGCCTGGAATTTTATAAGAATTCCAATGTTAATGAGTAGGGTTCTGTTGGAGACACAAGTCTTTTCTCTAACTCCTACCCCCCACCTCATGCTGCATCCCCACTTCTCTCTCCCTCTGTTTTGTGTTTTAGACGCAAGAGGATCTTTCATATATACAAGTCCTTGATTTGAACTTAAAAATAAATAGTATGAAAGAAAAAAAAAGACTGTCCAATCTTACTTGATGTGCTCAAATATGATTAGTATTAGACTGTGAAATACCTCTGCCTTATCTCTAGTTGCCAGCTGCTGGGAACATTTTGAGGGCTCGGGCTGGTGGTTGTGATGTGATTTTTTTTTTTAAACAAAACATAAGCCCCAAATGATCTGTGTATAGACTCTCCACAAAATCCTCTTTGTCTAAAGCTCAATCTTTCTAATTTTTATTCCCTCATCATTTGGCCTGATCCCAATTCATGGAAGTCAGCATAGAAGTAAAATAGAATCCAGTCTCAATCCAGCCATTTCCCTCTTACTTCTCCCTGTATTTCTGCCTTTCTCTTTTCTAAACTTGCCTGGCTACATCTAAGGATTTCCCAATTGAAGAAACAAATTATTTGGGTCATACAGGGCACTGTCGATGTTTATGAGCCAAAAAATGCTGCCTGGCATTCTGAAAAAATGATTTCTGAATCCACACAGGGGGGTCTTGCATGTCAACTACTTCAAATTATGTATAACAGATTTGCATCTTCTATAATTTCATGGCCTCATTCAATGGGACTTTTTAAAAAGGCTAAAAGGATAAAGTGGTTTTTTCCCTCAAATCTCTTTTTGAACCAGCTGCCTACATCTTTCATCAAAAATAAAGAAGAGAAAACAAAAATATGTTTCTCTTAATTCACTGAAAAGTTTAGCTTTAAAGCGTAAGACAAGTTTAAATCCACGAATTATTATGTGCATGATGTATGAGCCAATTATAGAAAGAATAGGAAATAGCTAACCATTTCACATCAATCTTCAGCTAAACTATGTTTCGGAAAATAAATTTATGATTCAATCATACAGGGAGCTAACTTTAAGTTCCTTCTGAACACACTACTCTGGAAAAATATTTAAGGGATACTAAAAGTAAAATATAATGCGTATTTATCTTCATTGAATGTGTACTTTTGGGGGGAGACAAGACTTCAAAAGTTGTGTGTTGATATTGAAAAGTTTTCTAGCAATTTACTCCCAAGAAAAGGCCAAGTAGCACAGGATCATTAATTAGTAAATAAGCAATAAGATAATAGGAGCCACTAATTGATGGTAATGCAGCATTACTGCAGGATTGGAGAGGTCTGAGACGATTTCAAGCAAAAGATGGATTTTTTTTTTCTGGATTTCAAAAATAATTGAAATCCTAGTAGGTAGGAAAAGCAAAGAGGACATCTCAGAAGAGTGGGGCTGGACTTGGAAAGGATGTTTCAGAGCTTCTCAGGGGCCAGTGATTAGAGCTGCTTCATTGATTTGGAGGATTTGTGGGGAGTTGCAGTTCAAAAGAATATTTAAAAAAACAAATACCTAGGAAATGCCCAAAGAAAGATATTCAAGACTTCTACACAAAAATCTACACACAATTACTGGCCATAAATGGAAGGAAATGCCATGTTCATAGATTGGAAGATTCAATCTTGCTACGTTATTTTTTCTTGAAATCAATCTATATATTTAATGCCATCCCTATTGAAATCCCAGCAGACTTTATTTCTGTGGAAATTGATAAGCAGATTCTAAAATTTATATGGAAATAGAAAGGGCTAAGAATAGGCAAGGTAGAAGAAGAATAAAGATGATTATACTTTATGATTTATGAAAAAAACTTAGGAAGTGGAATAGAGTCCAGAAACAGAATCATTCATATTCAATCACTTGATTTATAACAAATTTACCATTTATGTTGCTGGTGACATAGTAAACTGGAGCACCAGCTTTGGAAAACTGTTTGGAGAGACCTTCAGGATGGTGGAGGAGTAAGACGTGGAGATCACCTTCCTCCCAACAAATACATCAGAAATATAGCTACATGTGGAACAACTCCTACAGAACACCTACTGAATGCTGGCAGAAGACCTCAGACTTCCCAAAAGGCAAGAAACTCCCCACGTACCTGGGTAGGGCAAAAGAAAAAAGAAAAAACAGAGACAAAAGAACAGGGACAGGGGCTTCCCTGGTGGTGCAGTGGTTGAGAGTCCACCTGCTGATGCAGGGGATACGGGTTCGTGCCCCGGTCCGGGAAGATCCCACATGCCGCGGAGCGGCTGGGCCCGTGAGCCATGGCCGCTGAGCCTGCGCGTCCGGAGCCTGTGCTCCGCAACGGGAGAGGCCGCAGCGGTGAGAGGCCCATGTACCGCAAAAAAAAAAAAAAAAAAAAAAAGAATAGAGACAGGACCTGCATCAGTGAGAGGGAGCCGTGAAGGAGGAAAGGTCTCCACACACTAGAAGCCCCTTCACGGGCGGAGACTGCGGGTGGCGGAGCGGGGAAGCTTCGGAGCCGCGGAGGAGAGCACAGCAATAGGGGTGCGGAGGGCAAAGCAGAGAGATTTCCGCACAGAGGATCGGTGCCGACCAGCACTCACCAGCCTGAGAGGCTTGTCTGCTCACCCGCCGGGGCGGGCGGGGCTGGGAGCTGAGGCTCGGGCTTCGGTCGGAGTGCAGGGAGAGGACTGGGGTTGGCGGCATGAACACAGCCTGAAGGGGTTAGTGCGCCACGGCTAGCCTGGAGGGAGTCCGGGAAAAGGTGTGGACCTGCCGAAGAGGCAAGAGACCATTGTTTCAAGGTGGGCGAGGAGAGGGGATTCAGAGCACCACCTAAACGAGCTGCAGAGACGCGGACCCCAGAGACAGGCATGAGACGCTAAGGCTGCTGCTGCCACAAAGAATCCTGTGTGCAAGCACAGGTCACCATCCACACCTCCCCTCCTGGGAGGCTGTGCAGCCCGCCACTGCCAGGGTCCCGTGATCCAGGGACAACTTCCCTGGGAGAACACACGGCGCACCTCAGGCTCTTGCAATGTCACATCGGCCTCTGCCACTGCAGGCTCGCCCCGCATCCGTACCCCTCCCTCCCCCGGCCTGAGTGAGCCAGAGCGCCCAAATCAGCTGTTCCTTTAACCCCCTCCTGTCTGGGCGGGGAAAAGACGCTAGAGGGCGACCTACATGCAGAGGCAGCGCCAAATCCAAAGCTGAACCCCAGGAGCTGTGCGAACAAAGAAGAGAAAGGGAAATTTCCCCCAGCAGCCTCAGGAGCAGCAGATTAAATCTCCACAATCAACTTGATGTAACCTGCATCTGGGGAATACCTGAATAAACAACAAATCATCCCAGAATTGAAGTGGTGGACTTTGGGAGCAACTGTAGACTTAGGGTTTGCTTTTGCATCTAAATTGTTTCTGGTTTTATGTTTATCTTAGTTTGGTACTTAGAGCTTATTATCACTGGTAGATTTGTTTATTCATTTGTTTGCTCTCTTCCTTTTTTTTAAAAATATACATATATATATTTTTTCTTCCTTTTTCTCTTTTTGTGAGTGTGTATGTGTATGCTTCTTTGTGTGATTTTGTCTGTATAGCTTTGCTTTAACTTTTTACCATTTGTCCTAGGGTTCTGTCTGTTGTTTTTTTTTTTTTTTGTATAGTTTTTAGCGCTTGTTATCATTGGTGGATTTGTTTTTTTGGTTTGGTTGCTCTCTTCTTTCTTTCTTTTTTTACTTTTAATTTTTTTTTATTTTAAATAATTTTATTTTTTATTTTAATAACTTTATTTTCTTTTCTTTCTTTCTTTCTTTTTTTCTCACTTTTCTTCTGAGCTGTGTGGCTGACAGGGTCTTCATGCTCCAGCCAGGTGTCAGGCCTGTGCCTCTGAGGTGGGAGAGCCAAGTTCAGGACATTGGTCCACCAGAGACCTCCAGGTTCCATGTAATATCAAAAGGCGAAAGCTCTCCCAGAGATCTCCATCTCAATGCTAAGACCCAGCTCCACTCAACGACCAGCAAGCTACAGTGCTGGACACCCTATGTCAAACAACTAGCAAGACAGGAACACAACCACACCCATTAGCAGAGATGCTGCCTAAAATCATAATAAGGTCCCAGACACCCCAAAACACACCACCAGACACGGTCCTGCCCACGAGAAAAACAAGATCCAGCCTCATCCACCAGAACACAGGCACCAGCCCCCTCCACCAGGAAGCCTACACAACCCACTGAACCAACCTTACCAACTGGGAGCAGACACCAAAACCAACGGGAACTACGAACCTGCAGCCTGCAAAAAAGAGACCCCAAGCACAGTAAATTAAGCAAAATGAGAAGACAGAGAAACACACAGCAGATGAAGGAGCAAGGTAAAAACCCATCAGACCTAACAAATGAAGAGGAAATAGGCAGTCTACTGAAAAAGAATTCAGAATAATGACAGTAAAGATGATCCAAAATCTTGGAAATAGAATGGAGAAAATACAAGAAACATTTAACAAGGACCTAGAAGAACTAAAGAGCAAACAAACAGGGATGAACAACACAATAACTGAAATTAAAAATTCTCTAGAAGGGATCAATAGCAGAATAACTGAGGCAGAAGAACGGATAAGTGACCTGGAGGATAAAATAGTGGAAATAACTACTGCAGAGCAGAATAAAGAAAAATAAATGAAAAGAATTGAGGACAGTCTCAGAGACCTCTGGGACAACATTAAACGCAACAACATTCGAACTATAGGGGTCCCAGAAGAAGAAGAGAAAAAGAAAGGGACTGAGAAAATATTTGAAGAGATTATAGTTGAAAACTTCCCTAATATGGGAAAGGAAATAGTCAATCAAGTCCAGGAAGCGCAGAGAGTCCCATACAGGATAAACCCAAGGAGAAACACACCAAAACACATATTAATCAAACTATCAAAAATTAAATACAAAGAAAAAATATTAAAAACAGCAAGGGAAAAACAATAAATAATATACAAGGGAATCCCCATAAGGTTAACAGCTTATCTTTCAGCAGAAACTCTGCAAGCCAGAAGGGAGTGGCAGGACATATTTAAAGCAATGAGAGGGAAAAACCTACAACCAAGATTCCTCTACCCAGCAAGGATCTCATTCAGATTTGATGGAGAAATGCAAACCTTTACAGACAAGCAAAAGCTAAGAGAATTCAGCATCACCAAACCAGCTTTACAACAAATGCTAAAGGAACTTCTCTAGGCAGGAAACACAAGAGAAGGAAAAGACGTACAATAACAAACCCAAAACAATGAAGAAAATGGTAATAGGAACATACATATCAATAACCACCTTAAATGTAAATGGATTAAGTGCTCCAACCAAAAGACACAGACTGGCTAAATGGATACAAAAACAAGACCCGTATATATGCTGTCTACAAGGCACCCACTTCAGACCTAGGGACACATACAGACTGAAAGTGAGGGGATGGAAAAAGATACTCCATGCAAATGGAAATCAAAGGAAAGCTAGAGTAACAATTCTCATATCAGACAAAATAGACTTTAAAATGAAGACTATTACAAGAGACAAAGAAGGACACTACACAAAGATCAAGGAATCAATCCAAGAAGAAGATATAACAATTGTAAATATTTATGCACCCAACATAGGAGCACCTCAATACATAAGGCAAATGCTAACAGCATGAAAGGGGAAATCGACAGTAACACAGTCACAGTAGGAGACTTTAACACCCCAATTTCACCAATGGACAGATCATCCAAAATGAAAATAAATAAGGAAACATAAGCTTTAAATGATACATTAAACAAGATGGACTTAATTGATATTTATAGGACATTCCATCCCAAAACAACAGAATACACTTTCTTCTCAAGTGCTCATGGAACATTCTCCAGGATAGATCATATCTTGGGTCACAAATGAAGTCTTGGTAAATTTAAGAAAATTGAAATCATATCAAGTATCTTTTCCAACCACAATGCTATGAAACTAGATATCAATTACAGGAAAAAATCGGTAAAAATTACAAACACATGGAGGCTAAACAATACAGTACTAAATAACCAAGAGATCACTGAAGAAATCAAAGAGGAAATAAAAAAATACCTAGAAATAAATGACAGTGAAAACATGACGACCCAAAACCTATTGGATGCAGCAAAAGCAGTTCTAAGAGGGAAGTTTATAGCAATACAATCCTACCTCAAAAAACAAGAAACATCTCAAATAAACAACCTAACCTTACACCTAAAGAAATTAGAGAAAGAAGAACAGAAGACCCCAAAGTTAGCAGAAGGAAAGAAATCATAAAGATCAGATCAGAAATACATGAAAAAGAAATGAAGGAAACAATAGCAAAGAGCAATAAAACTAGAAGCTGGTTCTTTGAGACGATAAACAAAATTGATAAACCATTAGCCAGACTCATCAAGAAAAAAAGGGAGAAGACTCAAATCAATAGAATTAGAAATGAAAAAGAAGTAACAACTGACACTGCAGAAATACAAAGGATCATGAAAGATTACTACAAGCAACTATATGCCAATAAAATGGACAACCTGGAAGAAATTGACAAGTTCTTAGAAAAGCACAACCTTAGGAGAGTGAACCAGGAAGAAACAGAAAATATAAACAGACCAATCACAAGCACTGAAATTGAGACTGTGATTTAAAATCTTCCAACAAACAAAAGCCCAGATGGCTTCACAGGTGAATTCGATCAAACATTTAGAGAAGAGCTAACACCTATCCTTCTCAAACTCTTCCAAAATATAGCAGAGGGAGGAACACTCCCAAACTCATTCTATGAGGCCACCATCACCCTGATACCAAAACCAGACAAAGATGTCACAAAGAAAGAAACCTACAGGCCAATATCACTGATGAACACAGATGCAAAAACCCTCAACAAAATACTAGCAAACAGAATCCAACAGCACATTAAAAGGATCATACATCATGATCAAGTGGGGTTTATCCCAGGAATGCAAGGATTCTTCAATATATGCAAATCAATCCATGTGATAAACCATATTAACAAATTGAAGGAGAAAAACCATATGATGATCTCAATAGATGCAGAAAAAGCTTTAGACAAAATTCAGCACCCATTTATGATAAAAACCCTCCAGAAAGTAAGCATAGAGGGAACTTTCCTCAACATAATAAAGGCCATATATGACAAACCCACAGCCAACATTGTTCTCAGTGGTGAAAAACTGAAACCGTTTCCTCTGAGGTCAGGAACAAGACAAGGTTTTCCACTCTCACCACTATTATTCAACATAGTTTTGGAAGTTTTAGCCACAGCAATCAGAGAAGAAAAAGAAATAAAAGGAATAGAAATTGGAAAAGAAGAAGTAAAACTGTTACTGTTTTCAGATGACATGATACTATACATAGAGAATCCTAAAGATGCTACTGGAAAACTACTAGAGCTAATCAATGAATTTGGTAAAGTAGCAGGATACAAAATTAATGCCAGAAATCTCTTGCATTCCTATACACTAATGATGAAAAATTTGTAAGAGAAATTAAGGAAACACTCCCAGTTATCAGTGCAACAAAAAGAATAAAATAACTAGGAATAAACCTACCTAAGGAAACAAAAGATCTGTATGCAGAAAACTATAAGACACTGATGAAAGAAATTAAAGATGATACATGCTGGAAGAATCAACATTGTGAAAATGACTATACTACCCAAAGCAATCTACAGATTCAATACATTCCCTATCAAACTACCAATGGCATTTTTCACAGAACTAGAACAAAAAATTTCAAAATCTGTATGGAAACACAAAAGACCTCAAATAGTCAAAGCAATCTTGAGAAAGAAAAACAGAGCTGGAGGAATCAGGCTCTCTGACTTCAGACTATACTACAAAGCTACGGTAATCAAGACAGTATGGTACTGGCACAGAAACAGAAATATAGATCAATGGAACAGGATAGAAAGCCCAGAGATAAACCCATGCACATATGGTCACCTTATTTTTGATAAAGGAGGCAAGAATATACAATGGAGAAAAGATAGTCTCTTCAATAAGTGGTGCTGGGAAAACTGGACAGCTACATGTAAGAGAATGAAATTAGAACACTCCATAACACCATACACAAAAATAAACTCAAAATGGATAAAAGACCTAAATGTAAGGCCAGAAACTATCAAACTCTTAGAGGAAAGAAAACATAGGCAGAACACTCTATGACATAAATCACAGCAAGATCCTTTTTGACCCACCTCCTAGAGAAATGGAAGTAAAAAGAAAAATAAACAAATGGGACCTAATGAAACTTAAGAGCTTTTGCAAAGCAAAGGAAACCATAAACAAGACAAAAAGACAACCCTCAGAATGGGAGTAAATATTTTCAAATTAAGCAACTGACAAAGGATTAATCTCCAAAATTTATAAGCAGCTCATGTAGCTCAATATCAAAAAAACAACCTAGTCCAAAAATGGGCCGAAGACCTAAACAGACATTTCTCCAAAGAAGACATACAGACGGCCAACAAACACATGAAAGGATGCTCACCATCACTAATCATTAGAGAAATGCAAATCAAAACTACAATGAGGTATCACCTCACACCAGTCAGAATGGCCATCACCAAAAAACCTACAAACAATAAATGCTGGAGAGGGTGTGGAGAAAAGGGAACCCTCTTGCACTGTTGGTGGGAATGTAAATTTGTACAGTCACTATGGAGAACAGTATGGAGGTTCCTTTAAAAACTAAAAATAGAACTACCATACAACCCAGCAATCCCACTACTGGGCATATACCCTGAGAAAACCATAATTCAAAAAGAGTCATGTACCACAATGTTCATTGCAGCTCTATTTACAATAGCCAGGACATGGAAGCAACCTAAGTGTCCATCGACAGATGAATGGATAAAGAAGATGTGGCACATATATACAGTGGAATATTACTCAGCTATAAAAAGAAACAAAATTGAGTTATTTGTAGTGAGGTGGGTGGACCTAGAGTCTGTCATACGGAGTGAAGTAAGTCAGAAAGAGAAAAACAAATACCGTATGCTAACACATATATATGTGGAATCTAAAAAAAAACTGTTTATGAAGAACCTAGGGGTAGGACAGGAATAATGACTCAGATGTAGAGAATGGACTTGAGGACACGGGGAGGGGGAAGGGTAAGCTGGGACAAAGTGAGAGAGTGGAATGGACTTATATACACTACCAAATGTAAAATAGGTAGCTAGTGGGAAGCAGCTGCATAGCAGAGGGAGATCAGCACGGTGCTTTGTGACCACTTAGAGGGGTGGGATAGGGAGGGTGGGAGGGAGACGCAAGAGGGAGGAGATATGGGGATATATGTATATGTATAGCTGATTCACTTTGTTATAAAGCAGAAACTAACACACCATTGTAAAACAGTTATGCTCCAATAAAGATGTTAAAAAAGAAAAAAGAAAAAGAAAACTGTTTGATAGTATCTAATAAAATTAAACACATGAATATTCAATGACTCAGCAGTTCCATATTTAGGTAAATCAACAGAAATGTGTATATATGTGCAAGAATGTGCATAAGATCACTGTTTATTATTGCCCCCACCTGGAAACAAACCAAATACCTATCAACAATTGAATGGATAATAAATTATAGTTCATTCATACCGTGGAACACGATATAGCAGGTTTGGGCTGCTATAGCAAAGTACCACAGATAGCTTATAAACAACAGAATGTATTTCTTACTGTTTTGGAGTCTGGGACATCCAGAATCATGACACCAGCGGGCTCCGTCTTTGGGGAGGGTTCCCTTCCTAGGCAGCTGTCCACTGCTTCTGTGAAGGGTCAGATAGTAAATATCTTAGGCTTTGCTGGACATATTGCTTCTGACACAAGTACTCATCTCTGCTGTTGTAGCATGAAAGTAGCCACAGACAACCCACAAACGAATGAGCATGGCTGTGCTTCTAGAATTTTATTTATGGACACTGAGACTTGAATTTCATACAATTTTCACATTACAAAATGTTATCCTTTAAAAACATTTCTTTCAACCATTAAAAAAATTATACAAACTGCTCTTAGTTCATGGGCTGTACACAAACATTTCCTCTCCTTGGGAATGAAATGAAGAGAAATGAACCACTGCCACAGACTCGACAGTATAGATGAACTTCACAGTTAATAACGGCAAGTGAAGAAAGCCTCACCAAAAGGAGACTTTACGATTCCACTTAAATAAAGTTCAGAACCAGGCAAAGCTAATTTATGGTGATAAAGATCAAAACAGTAATTATCTGGGAGGTAATATAATAATCAGACAGGCTTCTGAGCTGTGGCTAATGCTCTATTTTGTGATCTGAATGGTGGCGCCCGTGGCTGGCTCTTTGGGCCTGGACAGCCCCTGAGTGGTCCTCAATGTGTCTGTCGGCTTATTCTGACCTAGTACAGCATGCTTTTTATTTATTTATTTATTTATTTATTTACTTATTTATTTTTGGCCTTGTAGTGTGGCATGCGGGATCTTTGTTCCCCGACCAGGGCTCGAACCCGTGCCCCTCACAGTGGAACCGTGGAGTCTTAACCACTGGACCGCCAGGGAAGTCCCAATAATTTTTTACATTGTCCTGTAGAAATACAGCAAATTTACAGCACAACTTGAGGGCTTTTATAAAGTCAACACAGCTGATTATCCACCATTCAGTGGCTTTTTTTTCATCATTCACTTTATTTTATTTTTTTTTATTTAAAAAGTATTAATCTAGGGCTGCTTAAGAGCATCATGGGCTGGCTAAGCCCATGGAGTCTGTAGACAGATTGCTGGGTCTAAACCTTAGCTCTATCATTAGCTGGGTGACCTTAGGTAAGTTTCTTCACCTCTCTGTTCCTTAGTTTTTTCACTTGTGAAACAGGGGATGACTATGGTTCCCACCTCATAGGATTTCTGTAAGAATTCTGAGATAATTCATATAAAGCTGTCTAGAACAATGCTGGCATACCCAAAGCACTCAATAAATGTTAGCTAGTATTACTGTGGCCAATAACTTTTTTTGCTTGGGGTCTTATGTTCCAGCCTGTAAAGATGTTTATAAATTCTTGATTCTGCTATATACTATGTTTACTTTTAGATTAAGTCTTGGGCCAGGAGCACAAAGAAGTCTTTCTAAGTCACATGTGGTCCAGCCCGGCTCATCAGGAATACGATTCTGGAGAAGAGCCTGGGAGTGTAGGCTTGTGGTCGTAAATAATATAAATACCCCTCGTCTTATTTAGAATATACATACTGCCTGTGAAAAGTGGCAGTGTCAGTAGGTGCTAGTTGAAGACTCTGAGATCTGGGATTCCAAACAAATATACATTTCCATCTGAACTAATCATTTTTATAGGAAACAGAAGGGGTTTATTGGAGGGGTGCATAAACAATATAATTTGTTGCGCGTCTGTTCTCCAGGCCTGGGTCTTGCATCGAAGGAGTGCTCGAGGCGGGGTCTCTTGCCCTCCAGGAACTTTATAAGGTGTAACCCCCAGCTCGCCCACTTTAAATCTTTTCCTGGAAAAAAAGGCTTAAAATAAATAAAGACAGAAATAAACATAATCTAGAGGGTACCCTCTCCTTAGGTACTATAAATGACCACTCTACCGTCCTGGAAGGTATAATGTTCCACGGCTTTAAAACAGTGAAGCCCATAGCTTTTTTCCTGACTATAAATATTCACTTTCTGTTCAATCATTCAACAGATTTTCAATCATTCAGAAGATTGTCAATCATTCAACAGATTTTATCGAGTACTTAATATCTTCTGCATAAAGGGCCAATGAAATTCCACATGGAAGAAATCTTTTTAACTTTTTCTTTGATTAAGATGATGTTTCTTTAAAATTGTTGACCATGGAATGTCACAACCTCCTCCTCCTTTTTTGTCCCCCAGTCATACCCATTAATATCACAGAACAAACTTTGGGAAATGCTGAGTTCACCATTCCTTTATTGCTGAACACTGAGGTTTCCCGTTTTGCTGCCATAAATAACACTGTGGTGAACATTCTTGTACCTACAGCTTTGCACACATGTTAGATTATCTCTTTAGGATAAATTCCTAGGAGTGAAATTGTTGAGCTAAAAGCTCTGTTTCTTTTTATGTGCATAAAAACCCTATGTCAGTTTCACAAATCTTAGGTAATTGCAGACTCCTAAAACATCAGAGTTGGAAGGGGTCTCAGAAAGCATTATCTCAAGCCCTCCTGGGGCGCTGGGCAGACCAGGGCTAGAAGCCAGGTCAGTCCTCATGCACTTCTCGAGGCTCTACGTGGGCTCTGGGGACAGCAGTCCAACAGAAGAAAGACATATTGGAGGGCGTCAGCGAGGCAAAGCTGAACTAGCGTTCGCATCTGCCGGCTCAGCTACCCACCCATCTCCTTCCTAGTGGTCTTTCCCCTTCAAGCCAGTGTGCATATTTATGCACCATGGGGCATTTAACCAGAATAAATGTCAGGGAAGCTAAGATCCAATTTAGCACCCACTCTTCCCTTTAAAGGATAGCCAAGAATCCAAAGAAGTCCACAAAGGGCTCTGTGTGTTTGCGTGTGCGCACGCAAATGTGCATCCTTGTGTATCCTTGTGTGCTAATTGCTTGGGGAAGTTTACATGAGACACACTTAGGACACCATGTGATACTGATTTCCCGGCAGCTCAGCTATGACCCTGCCACTTAGATTGCCTTAAGAAAGAACTAGGGGGCAGCTGTGTGAACCATTTCCTAGACTTGCGCCCTGTTTCCAGGAGAATTGGCTGCCATGTGGCCAGTGTGTGTGTTTTGAAGGGCCTTAGTAGGAGGTAGCAAGCAGCTCTGGCCACTCGTCTGACCCACCTCCTGGGCACGGGAGCAAACTGGGGACCAGAGAAACCCAAACCGAACTCAAACGCTGGAGCACCGGCCAACTTCTCCTCGCCACAGAGACCCAGTGCGTTCCCTGGGCATCCCTCCCCATCGTGGATCTGACTTGCACAGAGTTAAGCTTTACTCAAAATGAAAAAAGGGACGGCGCTCTTGAGATGCCTCTAACTTTCGTTTGGGGAGAAAATAACTTTACCACATCAGAGCGAAGGCCTTCAAAGCTCGGTTCTTATTTCTGGCTTGAAAAAGTTCTTGATGTTTCATAGAAGACTTTCCTACATCCGCCCACACCCATCTGCCCATCTGTTTCCTCCACGCTGACTGGGCATCTTCTACCTTGTGATGAGGTAGTATTAACAGGACAGGATACGGGCTGGGAAGAAATCTCATCAAGGGCTGCCCAACAGGACTCCCTGGCCTCCGCCGTCCTGGATCACGTGGCTCTGGGGATCCCTCGGAGGCTTCATGCCAGGAGGGCTGGTGTACTGTGATTTAGGATATGGGTACTCTCTTTGGTCCACCCTAGGGCACACTAACCCTGAGGTCAGCTCTAGGGGCAGAGGCAGTGTAGCACCTCTTTCCTTCCACATCACCTCTCAGGACTTCTGACCCTCCTCTCGCAGCTTTTAGATAGTCTTTTTAATGCTCCTTATACAATGACTACTAAATTACTGGTGGTTTAAAGTCCTGGTTTTAGCCCATGTATCTACAGCCAAGGAGACCTCCTGTTCGCAGTTCCCAGGATCATTCCCAGGCCTCCATTTTCCCATCTCTAAAATAGGTGTGTCCATTGATATCACCCTTGAACAGGAGGATGGACCTGGGAAAACCTGTGTCTAGTCAAAAGTGGTCCTGGGCTCCCAAGTGCCTCACAGCCCAGGCATTGATGCCTCTACTGGCTCTGTTCTTTTCTTGTTTTATGAGCAGTAAATCATCAAAGACTCAACACTTGACATCACAACTCACCCTGAGTGCCCCCACCCAGATCTCTCCTTTCCTCCTTAATTCTTCCTTAATTTATAGACTTTTATGTAAAGAAGCTATAAATAAACTGATGTTTCTGGATGACATCGATTCTTTAAATCAAACTTCAGGCAGCAGCAATATCACATGAGTAAAGATAATTCTCCCCAAGAGGTGAAAGATGGGGCTCAGAGGAGATTAAGTTCATAATGTGATGAACCCTCCTCTGCCTCCCTAACGTCATTTAAAAGCGACAGCAGGTCCTTTGGGGTTTGAACAAAAATCCCTTCTGGGGCTTCCCTGGTGGCACAGTGGTTGAGAATCCACCTGCCAATGCAGGGGACACGGGTTCGAGCCCTGGTCCGGGAAGATCCCACATGCCACAAAACAACTAAGCCCATGCGCCACAATTACTGAGCCTGCGCTCTAGAGCCCGCGAGCCACAACTACTGAGCCTGTGTGCCAAAACTACTGAAGCCCAAGTGCCTAGAGCCCGTGCTCCACAACAAGAGAAGCCACCGCAATGAGAAGCCTGTGCACCGCAATGAAGAGTAGCCCCCGCTCACCGCAACTAGAGAAAGCCCGCGCACAGTAATGAAGACCCAACACAGCCAAAAATAAATAAATAAATACATAAATTTTTAAAAAATCCCTTCTATCTGATCTACTGACAATCTTCTTCAGCTAAATGTGAAATTGGAGGGCGAAGGATTAAAAAAAGCAGGTTGGTGAGACTGAGAGCTTATGTTTCTTGACCTGGATCCAGGTAGGTGCTAGCTGAGACATTTTGATGTATGTGTGTGTATTCACATAGCAGTATATTCAGAAAAGTCTTCTTTCCTACATATGTCCAGTGACTGGGGAAAAAATATGTATTGAGAGCTCCACGTACTAAAAAGAAAACATTTTGCTGGACTTCCCTGGTGGTCCAGTGGTTAAGACTCCGAGCTCCCAGTGCAGGGGCCTGGGTTCGATCCCTGGTCAGGGAACTGGATCCCACATGCCGCAACTAAGAGTTCGCATGCTGCACTAAAGATCCCGCATACCAAAACTAAGACCTGGCGCAGCCAAACAAACAAACAAATAAATAAATAAATGTATGTTTAAAAAAAAAGAAAACATTTTGGAACTAAGATGTCAAAGTAGACTAATTTGAGAGAAAACACATATATGAAATGTCTTAAATACCTTGTACATTAAGGGCCGATAAAATTAGTTTAATAAAACACCAACATATAGTTTAATTCTCTATCAAAGCCAAAAAAAGAAGGATGAGGGGTAGGAGAAGGGGAATAAGAAAATAGGAGGAATATTTTAGAAGGATGGTGGTGGGGAGGTAGGAAGTGTGAAGAGAACATGAGACAGAAAAGACAGAGGATGTAGGAGACCCATCATTTATTCCCCAAACATTTATTGAACTTCGCATTGTGCTAGATCCTTCCCCATGGGTTATCTCTATGGCCTCTTCCCCCAAAGCCATGGTGGATGGATAAAGGAACTAGATCATGGATGGGGCTCAGTAGGGGTTGGAGGCTGCAAAGTGTTGAAGGGAGACCATTACGGGATGTGCCAAGTCGGAAGTGCTGTGTGAAGGAGAGTTTCTGGGCATCATCACCTGTCAGATGGAAGATGCTCTGGACCAACAGGAGGATGGCCAGCATCCTTGCTAGGGTTAAGTCCCAGAGATTGTGCCTCTGGACAAAAACACCGTCTTCAACTTCTCTGATGACATTTCAAGTGATTATTGAGCAACTGGAGATTTAGCGAGAGTGGGGTGAAGATCATAAAGTAGTTGTATCAGAATGGCTTGGAGTGTTTGTTATAAATGCATACACCATAGCACCTTGCCCCCCAGATCCAGATTTGGTTAAGTCTGGGTAGGGACCAAGAATATTGACTTTTCATAGGTTCCCTCTAGGTGATTCTGAAGCAGGAGATCATGGGCTGAAAGTGAAGAAACCCTCACTCACTGGGTATTTCAAACCCCAGCTTCTAATTCTGGGGTTCCATGTTCCATGGAAACTTAGACTTTGGGAGAAAGTCACAAATGGGGTCAGCTGCTGTTATGAGAGTGTCCGTGCCATTGATGATTTCATTTTAAGGCTATTTCCCCCCAGATCGGTTTCATTTGTGCGCTAGTCTCTGTCCCTGCCCCTCCTACAAGCCTCGGCTCCATCTGCATCTTCCGTGGATGGTTCCTGCGTACCCCAAAGACTTCCTCCTTAAGACCCTGCCTCTCTCTGCCGGAGGGTGTTATCTGGCTTCTGGAGTGTTCTCAGCCTGTACTAGAGCTGACCAGAAGAATACCAGGGAGCGAATTCCTAGGAGAGGACAAGTGGGAGCTGGTAGATAAACACCCCAGCGTCCTCCCCTCCTAAAGGGGCAATTCTGAGGTGCCTTCTGCACAGTGTGTAAAAGGGCCCAGGAGGACCAACCCCTGCTACCCACAGCAACACACTCAGTTCTGTGCTCAGGACTGGATTTTTTTTCTTTCTTTCTTTCTTTCTTTCTTTCTTTCTTTCTTTCTTTCTTTCTTTCACTGCACCACATGGCATATGAGATCGTAGTTCCCTGACCAGGGATGGAATCCATGCCCCCTGCAGTGAAAGCACGGAGTCTTACCCACTGGACTGCTAGGGAAATCCTGGGACTGGCTTCTTTCCCTTCCCAGTCACACACTCCCACCCTCTCAAAGGGCATCCTGAATCTCCTCAAAAATAAACCACTTACACCTAAATCTTTGCCTTGGGTTCTACTGGGAAGGACCCCAAACTAAGACCTTCTTTTTTCTTTCTATTTTTTATTATTATTTTAAAATTCTTAATTTTATTGTATTGAGATATAATTGTCATATAACATTATATTCATTTCTTGTGTATAACACAATGATTTGATATTTGTACACATTGTGAAATTATCACCACAATGTCTAGTTAACATCCATCACTATACATATTTATGAATTAATTTTCTTGTGATGAGAACTTTTTTTTTTTTTTTTGGCTGCCTTGGGTCTTTGTTGCTTTGTGCGGGCTTTCTCTAGTTGCAGTGACTGGGGGCTACTCTTCGTTGTGGTGTGTGGGCTTCTCATTGCGGTGGCTTCTCTTGTTGCGGAGCATGGGCTCTAGGCACGTGGGCTTTAGTAGCTGTCGCTCGCAGGCTCTAGAGCACAGGCTCAGTAGTTGTGGCATACGGGCTTAGTTGCTCTGCGGCATGTGGGATCTTCCCAGACCAGGGCTCGAACATGTGCCCCCTGTATTGTCAGGTGGATTCTTAGCCACTGCGCCACCAGGGAAGCCCCTGTGATGAGAACTTTTAAGGTCTACTCTCTTAGCAACTCTCGAGTATGCAGTATGGTATTGTTAACTAGAGTCATCATGCTGTACAACATATCCCCAGGACTTACTTATTTTATAAGTAGACGTTTATATGTTTGGACTCCTGTCACCCATTTCTTCCACCTTTTCTCTCTTTTTAATGCTCCTTTTCACTTTGCATAAATTCTCAAATACAACCAAGATTTCTGCCAGGGGGAAAAAAGCACACAATAGAAATTAATTTTACCATGAATCATGAAAAAAGCAAGCTAAAAAGCAAAGGGAAATTTCATAACAATCCTACAAACTCCCCACTATCCATACATAATTCAAAGGTCTGATTGATATGTCGACTGATAAAAAAAATGCACAACCTAAAAATTGAGAATTATGTTTTATTCAGCACACTTACCGAGGACTTAAGCCCAGGAGGCGGCTCAGATCGCTCTGAGGGACAGCTCCGAAGAGGTAAGGGAAGAGCCAGGATATACAGGAGTTTTTGCAACAAACACACATACACACAAACAAAGCAACAGAACAAAACACCCCAGGTAGTCAAACATCAAAAGATTAATGTTAATTAAAGAAAACCAGACACCTCAAGGTAATGAATTTAGTGCTTTTCTGTGTACGGGAAGATGCAAGAGTCTGGACTCCTTGAAATCATTCCTTTGATAGGCACCTTAACTATCTGGGGCCTGGATCCTGCTTTTCTCCATCCTGAATCCCTCAGGGGGCACCGTTGGGGGGTGGCTGCGGTGGCTGATGACAGTGGCCACAACATCCTTTGTTACTGGTAGGGCAGGCGACATTGTTCATCCACAAATACTTGCCAAACCAGTAGAATTTCTTTATTAAAACTATTCATTACATCTTATTAAACTTGATTAGTTGAACTTAACTGACTTTGGCAATGTGGTGACCAGTGTTTCCACGGCTTTCCGTACCCTGAGCACCTCCATCTCTGCCATCAGTGGCACAGAACTCAGGTAGCCACGTGATCGCCCTGCTACCTGCCTTGGATTTCCTTGGGTTCGAATTTGGCTTTAGAGCTGATGATGCACTTCCAGACACATTAACCTTGTTTGAGCTGAACACCAGCCCTGCAAAGTAGTCAGGATACATTGCTCTATTCTACGGTTAAGGAAATGGAGGTTTAGAGATGACAAATAATTTGACCCGAGTCACAAAACAAGGACGTGTCATCCACAATCCTAGAATCCATACATCCTTCTTCCCGCTGTGGAGTGCTTTCCAGAACACTGCAGTCTCCCTGCAAGGAGCAACCTGGGCAAGTCCATTCATTTACTCATGCGTCATCAGACATTCAACAGTTATTTCAACTCGGGTAACTGAAGCTCACATTTCCCCACTAAAACAACCTTTCCTCGGCCTGTAGAAGGCTCTATCCCAAATTGCCTTCAAAACACATTTGTTGGGCTTCCCTGGTGGCACAGTGGTTAAGCATCCGCCTGCCAATGCAGGGGACACGGGTTCGAGCCTTGGTCCGGGAAGATCCCACATGCTGCAGAGCAACTAAGCCCATGCGCCACAACTACTGAGCCTGTGCTCTAGAGCCCGTGAGCCACAACTACTGAGCCTGCGTGCCACAACTACTGAAGCCCGCGCACCTAGAGCCCGTGCTCTGCAACAAGAGAAGCCACAGCAATGAGAAGCCCGCGCACCGCAACGAAGAGTAGCCCCCGCTCACTGCAACTAGAGAAAGCCCGCGTGCAGCAATGAAGACCCAATGCAGCCAAAAATAAATAAATAAATAAATTTATTAAATAAAAACAACAACAACACAAACACAGTTGTTTGTTTTGCTTTCTGACTTCTGCTAAATGGCTGACACTTTTTTTTTTTTTTTTTTTTTTTTTTTGCGGTACGCGGGCCTCTCACTGTTGTGGCCTCTCCCGTTGCGGAGCACAGGCTCTGGATGCGCAGGCTCAACGGCCATGGCTCACGGGCCCAGCCGCTCCGCGGCATATGGGATCCTCCCAGACCGGGGCACGAACCCGTATCCCCTGCATCAGCAGGCGGACTCTCAACCACTGCGCCACCAGGGAGGCCCTGGCTGACACTTTTTGTTAAGCAAATTCACTCCACGAAGTCCTACGTCTTTGCGTTCCTATCTGCAAATTGGAGAGAAATAAATCACCTGCCCCAGCCCTCCATGGTCTGCAGCAGAACTGCAGAGATGGTGGGTGACCTCAGTAAGGAGAAAGACCCCATCCCCAGCCTTCCTCCTGCCCCAGCCAGGGGGCCCCCTGGTCCTGTGGGAGCCTTGCTCTCTGGCCTGCTCCCCTGAAGAAACAGTCTTTCCTGGAAATCCACTCCTAGTCTCCCCCAGCCTTCCAACAACGAGTGTTTATGGCTGCAGTGTTGCAGCTGGGAACCATAAGGCATGAATGAATGTGTGTCCATACACTGGAGCCGATTTTCGTCAGGAATGTACTAAACACTTCATATATTAAGTCCTGGGCTGTCAAGCCCCTCTGATATTAGATTAGTCATTGCTAGCCATTCCCTGGACAAAACCCAGGGGACGGATAGACCACATGGTGCCAGAGTTTTGATTTTTTTTTTTTTTGTTAATGGAAACTGTGCACCAAAGAATAAGTGACTCTGTCCCCTGCTGCACAATCACAGATGTGTGTGATGGACATTCCTGCTGGTTTTCCCAGTGCTCCAGCCTTACTGTCCTTCCCCCAGCACATTCCTTGTGTGGAGGGGCTTTTGGTGGAGCATGAGAAGCTGGCCAAGACCCTGAATGCCTAGGATTTCCCTCAGGTTTCGTGTGTGCCAGGCACTGATGTCAACATTTTATATGTTTAGAGGAATCAGTCCTCAAGGATGATCTCATGATGGGGGCACTCCTATTTTCTCCCACTTGATTGCTTAAGAAGCTGAAGTACATGAGTGAGTAACTAGTCCAAGGTCACATAACTAGCGCACAGCAGAGATGGGGTTCACGAAGCATGCCCTGCCCTTAACCACCTTCTGCTCCACGGGTGTCAGACCCGTGTCAGAGCTACTCTGCTGGCGGGATGAAGCAGAAGTGTTGAGCTGGGGGCCTGAACCTCAGCCCTCGAAGCCTACACATTCGTTTATTAAGGCAATAAAGATTTGCTCAGGGTCTACTGCCCTAGAGGGTCTTAGGCCATTTTCTTTTATCAGTTGTTCCTTTTAATTCATTTTAGTATATTCCAGTATATGAAGTAATTATATATTCCAATATATAAAGTAATGCAAAGAAGAGCTTTCCTGGTTGAACAGGAGGTGGGGACACAGTATCCCAACATACCCTGTCTCTCGAGGTGGCCCTTGAAGTCCTCTCCAAGCAGGGCCGCTTTGAGACATGAGGGCATCTTCAAATCAGTATTTCCTCGTGTATATTTAGAAGAGGTGCAGGTGTTGCCTGGGAAGAAGGACAAAGCAGGATTACAGTGGCACCAGCAGTTGGGTTTTCTTCCATTTTCTGGAACCACTTAACTCTGGCCACAAATTTGCATGAATCTCAATGCGTGGCAGTCTGTTAAATGACAGTAGAGGTTAAAACCAAGTGTGTGGCACAGGACCATGGAATGTGTACATCATTTGAACCACATGTGGAGTGGGAATAGTTGGAAGGAAAAACGAGTTCGTAACTCAGGTACGCAGTGTCCCTCTGAAGGGAGTTACCAGTAAATGGATTGTTCTAGATATGCACAGTCTATTGACAGCTGTTCTTAAGCGCAATTACATTGAATTCCCCACTATTCTTTTGCCTGCAAGTGACAGGGACATAACTTAAGCTAGCTTAAGCAGAAAAGGGAAGTTATTGACTTTTATAAGCAGGAATCAGTGGTTGATGTGGCCTGGGCACAGTGAAGACCAGAGGCTCCAGTGTTGTGGTCATTTTCCTCTCTCTCTCTTTTTTTCTCTCTCCTGAGAAATGCGTCCCAGTGTGGGCTGGCCAGTTGCCCTCTTCATGTTGATGAGGGACCTGAGGACCTGCATGCATCTGGGTGAGGAGGCCACCTCAGCTTCAACTGCCCATCTTCTCCATGCCAAGATTCCCAAGATAAGAAGTAGACTTTCTTATTAATCACCAACAAAGAAGTCTTGCTGGGGGCTTTCCCGGTGGCGCAGTGGTTAAGAATCTGCCTGCCAATGCAGGGGACACAGGTTCGAGCCTTGGTCTGGGAAGATCCCACATGCCACGGAGCAACTAAGCCCGTGCACCACAACTACTGAGCTGGCGCTTTAGAGCCCATGCACCACAACTACTAAAGACCGCGCACCGCAATGAAGAGTAGCCCCAGCATGCAGCAACTAGAGGATGCCTGTGTGCAGCAACGAAGACCCAACACATCCAAAAAAAAAAAATAATAATAATAATTAAAGGAACATCAGGGCAGGCTGCCTCAGTTAAAAAAAAAAAAAGAAGTCTTGTTGGCTCGGATTGAATCACATGCTTAGCGCTGAACTAACCCTTAGAGTCAATGACTCTTTGACCGACCAGCCTAGGTCACACACCTGCCCTGTGTGAGGGCAGTGGGTACCATGATTTCCAACTGTTGGAAACGCAATAAGTAGGAAAGAGATTGTTCCTCAAAGGAAAAGACACATATAAGTCACTACAGATTATTTATATACATTCTGTGACTTGAGTCACCAAGAGCCTCAGTTCTCCATTCATGGGTTCATTTATTTATTCATAAAATCTCTGTGGGAAATGGAAATAAAGACAAAAATAAACACATGGGACCTAATGAAACTTAAAAGCTTTTGCACAGCAAAGGAAACCATAAACAAGACCAAAAGACAGCCCTCAGAATGGGAGAAAATATTTGCAAATGAAGCAACTGACAAAGGATTAATCTCCAAAATTTATAAGCAGCTCATGCAGCTCAGTAACAAAAAAACAAACAACCCAATCCAAAAATGGGCAGAAGACCTAAATAGACATTTCTCCAAAGAAGATATACAGACTGCCAACAAACACATGAAAGGATGCTCAACATCTTTACTCATTAGAGAAATGCAAATCAAAACTACAATGAGATATCATCTCACACCAGTCAGAATGGCCATCATCAAAAAATCTAGAAACAATAAATGCTGGAGAGGGTGTGGAAAAAAGGGAACACTCTTGCACTGCTGGTGGGAATGTGAATTGGTACAGCCACTATGGAGAACGGTATGGAGGTTCCTTAAAAAACTACAAATAGAACTACCATATGGCCCAGCAATCCCACTACTGGGCATATACCCTGAGAAAACCTTAATTCAAAAAGAGACATGTACCAAAATGTTCATAGCAGCCCTATTTACAATAGCCCGGAGCTGGAAACAACCTAAGTGTCCATCATCGGATGAATGGGTAAAGAAGATGTGGCACATATATACAATGGAATATTACTCAGCCATAAAAAGAAATGAAACTGAGCTATTTGTAATGAGGTGGATGGACCTAGAGTCTGTCATACAGAGTGAAGTAAGTCAGAAAGAGAAAGACAAATACTGTATGCTGACACATATATATGGAATTTAAGAAAAAAAAATGTCATGAAGAACATAGGGGTAAGACAGGAATAAAGACACAGACCTACTAGAGAATGGACTTGAGGATATGGGGAGGGGGAAGGGTAAGCTGTGACAAAGCGAAAGAGCAGCATGGACATATATACACTACCAAACGTAAGGTAGCTAGCTAGTGGGAAGCAGCCGCATAGCACAGGGAGATCAGCTTGGTGCTTTGTGACCGCCTGGAGGGGTGGGATAGGGAGGGTGGGAGGGAGACACAAAAGGGAGGGGATATGGGAACATATGTATATGTATAACTGATTAAATTTGTTATAAAGCAAAAAAAAAAAAAAAATATCTCTGTGGATATCTACTAGGTGGCAGGCTGTCCTGGCTACTCTTAGATCCTATGTTCAGGCTCTGGTATCTCTATTCGCTTGGTAGGGGTGCTATAACAAAGGACCACACATTGGGTGGCTTGTAACAGAAATTTATTGTCTCACATTTCTGGAGGTCAAAAATCCAAGATCAAGGTGTCAGCAGAGTTGGTTCCTTCTGGGAGCCATGAGGGAGAATCTTTTCCATGCCTCTCTCCTAGCTTCTGGTGGTTTTCTAGCAATCTTTGGTGTTTCTTAGCTGTAGAAGCATCACCCCAATCTCTGCCATCACTCCCATGTGCATGTCTGTTTCCAAATCTCCCCCTTTTATAAGGACACCAATTGTATTGGATTAGGGCCCGTACTGATGACCTCACTGTAACTTGAGTACTTATATAAAGATCCTATTTCCAAATAAGGTCACATTCTGAGGAACTGAGGGATAGGACATCAACAGATGAATCTCCAGCAGACGCAATCCAGTCCCTAACAGTATCCTAGTGAGAGGGTAGGTCAAAGCAGGTAAGAACAGTGCAATGGGAAAGCATTTTAGATGAGATGCAGGATCAGATTCCCCAGCTCAACTTCCCAGAAGATGCCCCTCTCAGTTATGAAAACTCACTAATTTTACTGAGGAAGAATTCTGGTTCACTTATAATTTTAGTCAGTGAGTTTTTGAGCAACAGGAAAGATGGATTTTAAACCTGGATTTTAGTGGTCTGAACATATTGGCTCTATACCTCAGGGTCCTTTTGTATCTTGAGATGGACGTTCTAAAACCAACTGTCCTTTTCTAAATTTCTCAAGATGGAGAGAAGTTACCATCCCAGCTCACTCTCCATGGATTTTCTCAACCTCTAGAGCATGATCCGGAAGCCTTGCCCTCCTTGAATGCCTGCCAGCTGATGGCATCATTAACTTCTTCTGCTCAGATTGCTGTCTCACCAGGACAGGTCAAGTATCTTGCTTCCTGTTGCCACATCAACAACCAATAGTCCAATAACCTGTTCCAAATATGCTGAAGAAGGCTAGAGCCAGCTCATACCAGCTTTCACTGGCTCACCAGAGTTGATCACATACAACAGTTTGTTCCTCAAGACCTGCTGCAGCAATCCCACTCCTGGGCACATGGCCAGAGAAAAGTCTAATTTGAAAAGATGCAGGCACCCCAACATTCATAACAGCACTATTGACAATAGCCAGGACATGGAAGCAACCTAAGTGTCCATTGGCAGATGAATTGATAAAGAATATGTGATATATATTTTATATATATTATATATATATAAAATATATATATAATGGAATATATATATAATGGAATATATATATATATATTATATATATAATGGAATATTTCTCAGCCGTAAAGAAGAATGAAATAATGCCATTTGCAGCAACATGGATGGATATAGAGATTATCATACGTGAAGTAAGTCAGAGAAAAACAAAAATATCATATGGTTTCACTTATAGGTGGAATCTAAAAAAGATGATACAAATGAACATATTTGCAAAACAGAAACAGACTCACAGACTTAGAAAACAAACTTATGGTTACCAAAGGGAAAAATGGGGAGGGGAGGAATAAATTAGGAGGTTGGGATTAGCATATACACACTCCTATATATAAACTAGATAATCAACAAGGACCTGCTGTATAGCACAGGGAACTCTACTCAATATTCTGTAATAATCTATATGGGAAAAGAATCTGAAAAAGAATATATATATATATATATATATATATATATATATATATATATATATATATATATATATATATATATAACTAAATCACTTTGCTGTATACCTGAAACTAACAGAACATTGTAAATAAACTATACCCCAATATAAAATAAAAATCTAAAAAAATCTCTTTATGGGAAAAATTTGCCACTCCAAAATGTCTCTTTGTCTTGTGAATTATTTCAAGTTGAAAACGATCAAGGGCCAAAAGACTTAGGAAGAAACTTTGACCTTCCCTCTAACTGCCTAAAAGAATATAGAACAAGGACATGGGGACTTCCCTGGTGGCACTGTGGCTAAGAATCTGCCTGTCAATATTTTCACTTTCTATTTTTATATACTTCTATATCCCTTAGGTTTATTTTTAATTTTTTTTTTACTGCCAATATAAGTATAAATGTCTTTTACACTACTTGCATACGGGCATATGTTTTTAATTCTTTTGTGCAAATACCTGAGAGTAGAATTGGAGGGTTATTACATTCCCATCAGCAATAATCAAATGTGATGCTGTTTGATGCTATTGTTAGTGGTACATATTGTTTTTTCACTTCTATTTCCAACCGTGGCTGCTAGTATGTAAAAATACAATTGATTATTGTAATTTGTCTGGCTAAACTCATTTATTGTAGTGGCTATTTGTATGTTCCTTAGAATTTTCTGTCTACGTGATCATGTTGTCTAGGAATAAATATAGTTTTACTACTTCCCTTCTAAAAAAAAAAAAAAGAATCCGCCTGCCAGTGCAGGGGACACGGGTTCAATCCCTGGTCCGGGAAGATCCCACATGCCATGGAGCAACTAAGCCTGTGCACCACAACTACTGAAGCCCGCGTGCCTAGAGCCTGCTTCACAATGAGAGAAGCCACCACAATGAGAAACCCACTTGAAGCAACTAGAGAAAGTCCACTCGCAGCAACAAAGACCCAACACAGCCAAAAATAAATAAATAAAATAAATAAATTTATTAAAAAAGAAAAAGAAACTGATGCTTTTAAGAAAATGGTTCTCTATTAAAAAAAAGAAAAAAAAGGACAAGGACCTGTTCCAGTAAGTGAGCTATCCCCATAGATATCTACAGTATGAACTAGGTGTGGCAGACAGGGAGGAACAGAGTAAAGTCTGTTAAAATTCCCCTCTGCGTCCCATTGTCTCTGCTGGCCCAGCAAACACTTATTTTCCAAACATTTGCTTTTCCGTCTTCATGTGAATTGCCTTCCTCCCCTTTGACATCCCACACCACTACCCCCAACATCTGCTTTTGTCTTTAGCTGAAGATGGTATGTAAGGTGAGAGTTTTGGCCCTTTTGGTGAGTTACTCAGTTTTCCTGGGTCTCTCCCATGTGTTCATGTTATTAAACTTTTGTTTGATTTTCTCCTTTTAATCTGTCTTATGTCAATTTAATTCTTAGACCAGCTGGAAGAACCTAGAAGGGCAGAGGAAAGTGTCTTCCTCCCCAGTACTGAGCTTGAGGTTGTGAGTGGGAGAGGTTTAATTTAAAAGGAGGGCTTTGGGCTTCCCTGGTGGCGCAGTGGTTGAGAGTCCACCTGTCGATGCAGGGGACACAGGTTCGTACCCCGGTCCGGGAGGATCCCACATGCCACAGAGCGGCTGGGCCCGTGAGCCATGGCCGTTGAGCCTGTGCGTCCGGAGCCTGTGCTCCGCAACGGGAGAGGCCACAACAGTGAGAGGCCTGCATACCGCAAAAAAAAAAAAAAAAAAAAAAAAAAAAAAAAAAAAAAAAGGAGGGCTTTGTTGAAGATCCCTCAACTCCACAGTTTTCTATAGGACCTGCTTAGGACAGTGGATCATTTTTGGATGAATGAGGCAGTTTCCACTGAAGCCCTTGGGAATAGGTTTTCTATGCTCTTCATTTTTACCCATATGGCACAGCTGAGAACTCCACTAAGAATTCTCAAGAGCTTGTCTCCTGAAGGGGAACAGAATATACCATCCCAAAATATGCTTCTTTGGGGTAAGGATTATTTTGAGATTTAAGAAACAGCAGACACAGGAAAAACTCTTAAAACCAAGCAGAAGTTAGCTCTCGTAAGAAAAATTTACATTTACAAGGGAAATCTCCATTTGTAAGGGAGTCTCCCTCTCTGTGCAGGATAAAGGGGGTGACTAAATCTCTAGAAACTGATCAGTGGAGAAGGCAAAGACCTAAATCTGCATAACAACCTTACCCTTGTTTACCGTGCTTTTCCTGATAACCTCCCTAGCTGTCCCACCCTACCCATGACATCCTCCTTTGTCTTTAAATGGAGCTTGTATTTAAGGTGGTGCCTTGGGCTATTTTGGAGAGTAACTCTGTTTTCCTGGATATCTCCCATGTACAGGAGGAACACATGTTATCAAACTTGAGTTTTTTTTCCTGTTAATCTGTCTTTTTTATTATGGTGGGGGCATGGGGGGTGGTTAGCCACAGAACCTAGAAGTTTAGAGAGAAGATTACTTTTCATCCTCTACGTGCTCATATCCTACATAAATTATCACCTCTTCTTTCTCCAGGAGACTTTGTGATGTCTAAAGGTAAACCATCAGGCCATCTAAGTTAGCTTAGCTCTTTCTGCCACCCATGCCCTGGTCCTTGCTGTACCAGGGTTCCTTTGAGCCGTCTATAGCTTTGGTGATAGTGTAAGCAGATATGAGGTCCCCAGGGAAAGAGAACCAGGCATGGCTTTCTTGGCCTAAGTCATTTTGTGATCTAAGCCACAAAGCTTGCCCTAGAACAGGTCTCAGTAATTAATGATCTTAAGGAAACAGAAGAATGTAGGAACAAACAACTGTTATCAGGCAAGAGAAGTAACTATAGGACAGATAACAAATCAGTTGTGAAGACTCCCAGTTCTGTCTCAATGGTGAAGATTAGTCTGAAGAACTTTCTTGAGCTGCCTCACAGAATTTAAACCCTCTTTGAGCACTCAACCACCAAATCAACTGGAACTTAAGGGATGAGGATATTGACCTTTTCTGACCCTTGTGACTTCAATCAACTAAACTTTGGACTCTGTCAACCTTTGCGAACATTAATTAGAATCTTTATAACAATCCTAGAGGCAGGAGTCTACCATTGTCAAGAAGGAAAAATATTCAGTTTTTTGGGGGGAGACAATGTTTTTCCCTAAAAAGTTCAGAATTCAGATCTAGACCCCTATGAAATTTTTAAAAATTGATTTTCATGAGAGCAAAAGTAAGAAGCTCCATCCAGGGAAAATGAACCCAAGCCAAACTAAACTTCTAAAATCACAGGTGTTGATTATTGACTATAGCCCTGTTGGGACATCTCATCTACTGCCTTGTGTATAAGGGATGATTGTCAAATGTGTGACACACGCCCACGTTCAGAACTTGTTCTGCCATTTATTTGCCAATCACACCTCAATAAATCTGGAAAAATAATAAATAAGAACTTATTCTTCAGCTGAAAAAGACATATCAGAATGCACGTGAGTAGAAGCAATTTATACTGGGATGACTTGGGATTTGTTCTAATTTTTGAAAAAAGTAAATTAGAAGCGTAATTATTCTGTAACAAATTACAAGGGTTTCATTAACTTCTGGTTGATGGGATTTAGTGCTGGATTGGTACCTCAGTGTTTTAATCCAGGTAACAGCCTGATTTGTCAGAAGGGATCTTTCTCGGGTTCTGTGAAAGCTGGGAGGAATTACTTTGGTGGGGCAGGTCTTTGGGATGACCCAGACTGGGCTCTGCTTGTATGTAAATCCAGCCTTGTGGGGTTTTGTAACACTCAGAGACCATGTAAATCCCCTAGTCCTCTAGTTTCTGAGATAGCTTGCCACAGTTCCATAGATCTGGTGAAGAAGTTTTGTTTGTCTCCTGTTTCCTCAGAGAATAACATTTTACACCATGTTGTCAAGGAATTCTTTCAAGACAGTCTTTAAAGTACCCATAGAATAAACAACTCTTGCTTTCTGTTTTACGTGTATACTTTGTGTCAAAGAGATTCTCAGTTAAGCATGAAAGGAAACTTGAAGTCCAGGCTCTGGCTCAGAACAGTTCTTAGAAATTTAGATTCCTCAGCTAGAAGATAAAAGGGTCGCAGAGACCCTAATGTGCCTGCTAGTTCTCACTTTATATGATGCTAATGATTTTTTTAAAAATTAATTAATTTACTTTTGGCTGCACTGGGTCTTCGCTGCTGTGCACGGGCTTTCTCTCGTTGCAGTGAGCAGGGACTACTCTTTGTTGTGGTGCACGTGCTTCTCATTGCGGTGGCTTCTCTTGTTGGGGAGCATGGACTCTAGGCCTGCAGTGGCACGTGGGCTCAGTAGTTGTGGCACACGGACTTAGTTGCTCTGTGGCATGTGGGATCTTCCCAGACCAGGGCTCGAACCCGTGTCCCCCGCATTGGCAGGGTAACCACTGTGCCACCAGGGAAACCCCAATGCTAATGATTTTGATAACCTTTATTGACTGCTCATTAAGCACCAGGCTGTTAACTCATTTACCCTTCTTCGCAATCCTTTGATGAAGGAAGTATTTTTATATACCTGTTTTACAAGGGAGACATGGAAGACAAAAAGAATCAGAACCTCCAAGTTCACTTTGCAGAAATAGGGTTCTCATTTTTGCAGCATGGCTCTGGAGGCTTGCTTTTGCCCATGACACTTAATTGCCAATTTTGGGAGGATATAAGCGAGATGAGAAATAAGGCAATGAGTGAATGAAGGTCATTTATCATTAATAAGCAAGTAGCAAATAGTTATTTTGCAAAAATGAATAAAGTTTCCTTTTATCTGAAACATATTCATCTAGTTTATAGACTTGAATTCTGCAAAATCATTTTAACAGAGGAATTAATTTCTTCCATAACAAAGCTCTGTGGAGCTATTAAAATTCTTTTTGCACAAAAATTTGATTACAGATAGTTTTTCTTGAAATAAGCAGATGATCAGATTTGGCTTAGGCAGGCTTTTATATATATATATATGCATATATATATATATATAAAAAATATTGATTGTTGTTATTAATCTAATTCATAACCTCTGTGTGCTGGGTTTGCCCCAGCACTCGATTCCTGGGGTTTCTAGAGCATGCTCATCAGCAAGGATACTCAGGCACAGTGAGGCATCCACTGGTCTTTTCCTTCCTTCTGCTCTCCTGGCACCTTCCAAGCACCGCTTCCTCAGCTGGGTGCTCCATCGTGGGCTCCCCTGGGTCTAGCCGCTACTGCCACACCAGGGCACCTAAAGGGGCTGAGGCAACTAAAGCAGGGAGACTGCTCCTCTCCCTCTGTGATAACCTCCCTTCCTTACAGGTGTTCACCTAAAGCAAATACGTTGCAGGAAGGGGGACCCCTTCCAGGGCCCAAGAGTGGGCTCTTGTCTAACACTCAGAAATGAATTGTCGGGAATTCCCTGGTGGCGCAGTGGTTGAGAATCCGCCTGCCAGTGCAGGGGACACGGGTTCAAACCCTGGTCTGGGAAGATCCCACATGCCGCGGAGCAACTAAGCCCGTGCGCCACAACTACTGAGCCTGCGCTCTAGAGCCCGTGAGCCACAACTACTGAGCCCATGCGCCACAGCTACTGAAGCCCACACGCCTAGAGCCCATGCTCCACAACAAGAGAAGCCACCACAATGAGAAGCCCGTGCGCCGCAACGAAGACCCAACGCAGCCAAAAATAAATATAAATTAAAAAAAAAAAAAAAAAAAAAGAAATGAATTGTCCAAGGAGACACATGCTGACAAAGCAAGAGACTTTATTGGGAAGGGGTGCCCGGGCGGAGAGTAGCAGGGTCAGGGAACCCAGGAGGACTGCTCTGCCACATGGCTCACAGTCTTGGGTTTTATGGTGATGGGGTTAGTTTCCAGGTTGTCTCTGGCCAATCATTCTGACTCAGGGTCCTTCCTGGTGGCGCACGCATCACTCAGCCAAGATGGATTCCAGTGAGAAGGATTCTGGGAGGTTGGTAGGACATATGGGCTGGCACCTCCTCTCTCCTTTTGACCTTTCCCGAATTCTTCCGGTTGGTGGTAGCTTGTTAGTTCCAGTTCTTTACCAGGACCTCCTGTCGTAAAGTAACTCATGCAGCTGGTTACTATCATGCCTGGCCAGGGCAGGAGGTTTGAGTCAGTGTTTCCCCTAACAAATAAAACGTCAGATATTTCTCCAGCAAAGATGCGTTTATTTCGGATCAGCAGAGAATTGCCATTTGGGGTCTGCAACCACGGTGAACCACGTGTAAGTCCCCACACAGCAAGGGATGGAGAACACTTTTATAGAGGGGAACGGAAGTTGGGAGGTGATAGTAAACAAAGAGTCCGTGGCTTGTCATTGGCCGAGTCCTGGCCAGGAAAGAAGAGGAGTCTTTCTTCTTCCTATTGGGCTTTGCCATCCTTACAGGGCATGAGAGCTCCCCCTGCTGGTCTCTCAACTCTATTTAAGTGAGGTTTCAGTTTATTAATTTTTTTACAGAGGGTGGCAAAACTGTGCTTCCCGCGCGGGGAGTATACTGGGAGCTTTCCATGAAAACAGAGCGTGGAGATTTACTTTGTCTCTGAAAACCAGGCATGAGTCTGAAGGACAGGACTACCAATAGCACCTTGCCATACAATTTCTCTCCCCAGTCAGGAAGTCCTGTCACCAGGTCACACTGTCTCCCTGACACTTTTCCCTTTGATTTATTTCAACCTGGGACCCTTCTTGGGCTTGATGATAATCCACCCTGACCAGCAGCCCCTAAATTGTGTCAGAGGTGCTTGGACTTGCCTGAACTCCAAGTAGAAGAAACAGCTTAGGTACAGGCTGGGGATAAGGGACCAACCTACATAAAGCTCATTTCCTAAAATGTAGGTTGGTTTCTTTGAAAATCAATCCCCCTTTGAGGGAATCTGCAATTCTAGCAGCCCCTGCGAGGGGAGTGAGGCAAATTTGAGGGGCTTAAAGAAATTTTAAAGAAATCAGTTTTTCTAAAGACACTTTTACTACATTTAATATTTTTAACAAGTATTTTTGGTTTTTTAGAAAAAGAGATGTTCAGGCTTTTTTTGTTGTTTGTTTGCTTGTTTCTTGTTTGTTTGTTTCTGGGGGAATAACATCAGCTGCCTGAGCTCTGCCTACGGGGCGCGGGTACTGGTGCTAACAGATCCATCACACACAGACCTTCATGAGCCCCCCTGTTTTGGGCATCACATTTTACACCACCCTTCCCCACTCGGGGGTCTCCCATCTGCTCTGAACCCCTCACTTTGGGCTCCACGCCGCCGCTTTCAGCTGTGCGTTGTTTGTCTGCTTCACCTGTCAACACTCTGGCATCCCTTCTACATCTTCTGGAAATCGGATGACACTGATAGTTTTCCCCTCCTGTTATTTTAATTGCTCCAGTCTCAGTGCTTTCTGAACTTCTCTATTTTTATTTCAGAGGAGTCTCGGGAAGGCTCCGTAGACCTTGAGCTGAAAGACTTGCCTTCTTGGTTCTGGAGAGAGGAGAGGGCACTCTAAGGAAGACGAACTCACAGAATCCAACCTGACTCGGAGTGGCGAGAGGTCTTTGAGGAGGATGCCCGGGGCCCTCAGGTAGGTAACTCAGGTCCAGATCACATCTAAGGACTGTGATGAAGGCCAACCACACGGGACAGCAAAGGCTCTTCTTCACGCTGACCGTGCCCTGGGAAGGGGGTAGCCTTGGCACTTGAGTCTGGAGAGACTCCAAGGCAGGCAGAGGAGGGGGAAGGATTCATAGTGGGAGGAAGAGAAGGTCTGTGCCCTGATGGAGGCCTTTGGCCTGGGGGGCCTGGGGGCATCCTGTGTGATTGGTTAAGGGCTCAGAGAGAGCGTGTATATCTTTGAAAGGTCAAACATCTCAGGAGGGGCAGAGTGAAGATTGAACCCAAGTCTGAGTCTTTCAAAGCTCAGCCGTGGGCTTCCCTGGTGGCGCAGTGGTTGAGAGTCCGCCTGCCGATGCAGGGGACACGGGTTCGTGCCCCGGTCTGGGAAGATCCCACATGCCGCGGAGTGGCTGGGCCCGTGAGCCATGGCCGCTGAGCCTGCGCGTCCGGAGCCTGTGCTCCGCAACGGGAGAGGCCACAACAGTGAGAGGCCCGCATACCGCAAAAAAAAAAAAAAAAAAAAAAAAAAAGCTCAGCCGTCCCTCCACCAGTGTGACACCACTTCTTAGCAGAGCTTAGCTGCTGCAGGAAACAGGTTGGTCTGGTTAGAAGATCAGGGAGCACAGCCCCCTTCCCTGTGGCTCTGCTGTCTGCGTGCTCCCGAGGGCTTTCCCCCGGATCCACAGTGAGGTCTAGCTCTCCCCGTGCCCACTTTAAAAACTAGCTTTTGCGTTTTAAAACCTGTGATAAAATACACATAATAGTTACCAGTTTAACCATATTCAAGTGTGCCATTCACAATAGTGAGCATCTACCACCACTACCTGGTGCCAGACCTTTATCACTGTCCCAAAAGGAAACCCTTAACCATTAGTAGTTACTCTATTTTTCCCTCCCTTTACCCCCTGGCAGCCCCTAATCTGCTTTCTGCCTCTATGGATTTGCCTATCCTGGGTATATACATGGAATTATATAACAAGAGGCCTTTTGTGTCTGGCTGTCTTCACTTAGCATAATGTTTTCAAGGTTCATCCGTATTATAGCACGTATAAGCACTTCATTCCTTTTAAAGGCTGAGAAATATTCCATTGCACAGACAGATCACATTTTGTTTATCCACTCATCCACTGATGGACATTTGGGCTGTTTCCACCTTTTGCCCTTGTGAATACCGCTGCTGTGGACATTCGTGTACAAGGTTTTGTTTGGACTCTGAGACAACTTGGCTAAAGACAGCTGCCTGTGCAATCATCCCCTGGTTCCTGTCCTGAGCCTAGAATCCCACCCTAGTGCAGCTCATCTTCTGGCACCAGCCGGCAGGCAGACAGACAAAGGAGAGCTGTGCAAAATACCTTGTGACATCCCCACGACCGCACCCCTCCCAGGACCGAAAGTCATACTTTGTAAACCACTCGGGACAGAAACTTCTTTAGACCTCTGTGCACACGAATGTTTCCTTAGGCTGAGTGTGCTACTCTTTCTCCTTCCTGTCCAACTGCTATTCCTCTTTCATATCTGGTTTAAATGTCACCTCTCTGACTTATGTTCTAAGCAGTGTTCTTTTGGGTACAAGCTACTGAAAGAAAAGGCAAAATATATCCTAAATAAATTCACGTGTCCCTTGGGACACAGCGGCTGTGATAGCAGGATTCATGGTAACTGTGAGCAAGGAGCTGACAACTACCAGGACGAAATGGCCACTTTCTCCAACTTTCCTCTTCCCTCCTTCTCCCTCCTGAATTCTCTCCCTCTCTCACTGGGTGCGTAATTATCTTTGCCTTTCTCTTGACCTCATCTCTGGGGCTCTGCCTGCACACGGCCCATCACAGCCATCACTAGCCTCACCATGGTCCTTCTGTCCATCACAGTCCTTCAGCTTCAGGTTTATACTGCTTTCTGTCCTTCTGTTAATTCAACCCATAATTTCTGGTTTCAACATGGGTGTGTCCTCTCATGTCCTGTGTGCCCCTTCCTGGTCTGTGACCCTTGAAGCCAGGGTCACATGGCCCCCTGCCCCCTGTGGAGAGGGACCATTAGCCATAGGGTGGACCCTCAAGTCCACGGGGTGGACTTGAATCTTCCAAACACATGTAATTTCTCTTGCTTTTTTGTTCTGAGGGCACTTTGTCGTTTAGACAAATAAACAAGTAAATAACATAAAAATGCCTTTTTTTCCCCTAAGATGATGAACTACTGCACAGTAGAGACTATTTTGGCTATGGATGGTATTTCCAGCACCCAGAGCAGTAACTGGCATATAGTTGTTTACTTAATTTGGTTTAAAAACATAGCAGTAGAGGGAATCCCCTGGCAGTCCAGTGGTTAGGATTCCGTGCTTTCACTACCGGGCCCGTGTTCAGTCCCTGGTAGAGGAATTAAGATTCTACAAGCAGTGTGGCAAAACAAACAAACAAACAAACCCCACAGCATTGGATGAGATTAAACCACCAAAGTTCCTTCTAAAGATAGATCGGAGGACAGTATCTGAAAATTCCAAACTAGCATCGGACTTCAGACAAATGCTCTAGAGCACAGTGGGTTTACAGAACTTGCCTTCCATACTCTGAATAGGCTATTCCCTAGCAGGGAGATGGGAGGTGGGAGAACCCTGGGATACAGGGTGGGGCAAAGCAGCTGTAGCCTATGAAGAGGTCTGCAAGGACTTAACCTACCAAGTTCAAAGTCAGCAGTGGGCAGGATGGTGTCAGGAAGGGTGTGAGTGGGCATCGTCAGAGAGAAGCACTTGCTCACCCGACCAGCCCACTTTCTTCCAGAGCCCTTATATCACAGCTGCCACTGGAGCCTTCATTAGGCCCGTCTTGGATCAAGCAGACCAAGGAAACTGAAACATGGGCTTGGATAGGGGTCGAAACTTTGCTTAATGTGGTGGAGATTTAATGTGTCAGTTAGGTTGAACGGGGAAGGATGAAAGTAGCCAAATAGGCAATTTATCCTAATGATGATCAAATACTTCTGTTCCCCCTTCTACACTGTTGATGGGAATGTAAGTTGGTGCAGCCACTATGGAAAACAGTATGGAGGTTCCTTAAAAAGCTAAAAATAGAACTACCATATTATCCAGCAATCCCACCCCAAGGATAATAATCCAGAAAAGATGAAAACTCTAATTCAAAAAGATACATGCACTCCAATGTTCATAGCAGCACTATTTACAATAGCCAAGACATAGAAGCAACACAAGTGCCCATAAACAGACTGGCTTAAGAAGATGTGGTATACACACACACAAACACACACACACACACACAGTGGAATATTACTCAGCCATAAAAAGAATGAAATAATGCCATTTGCAGCAACATGGATGGACCTAGAGAATATTATACTTAGTGAAGTAAGTTAGAGAAAGATAAATATTGTATGATATCACTTATATGTGGAATCTAAAAAATAATACAAATGAGTCTATATACAAAACAGAAACAGACTCACTGACATAGGAAACAAACTTATGGTTACCAAAGGGGAAAGGGAGTGGGGGAAGGATAAATTACAACTATGGGATTAACAAACTACTATACATAAAATAGGTAAGCAACAAAGACTTATTGTATAGCACAGGGAACTATATTTAATATCTTATAATCACCTATAATGGAAAATAATCTAAAAAGAAATATATATATATATATATATATATATATATATATATATATATATATAACACTGAATCACTTTGCTGTACACCTGAAACTAACATAATGTTGTAAATCAACTATACTTCAAAAAAAAAATACCCCTGTTCCCACTCCTTTTACTTTCAAATATATTTTTGTCTCTGAGGCCTTCAGGTTGCCTGCAGGGAGAAACACTGTCTACATTTCAGGCATTAAGACTAGGGCAGTGTTGACATGGCAAAGATGCTTCTTGAGGGCTATTGGATTCAAAGACAGATGCAGTATTGGATGCAGTTAGTCTGGGACCAAATGGCAAAGCAAGTCTCAGGCATCCCAAGAAGAAGAATTTGGAGCAGGTGGTGGGAAGGCCAGATGGGTTCTTTGGGGCAGGACCAGCTGGAGGATTCTCCTCTGGAACTTTGTTTCTAGTATTTGCCTAAAATGTGATCCACAAACAAATGATGATCTAGAATATTCTAGTATGAATTTCTATGCATTAATTTTAACGTGTTTTAGAAAAAGCAATATAGCTTGCACTTGAAGTGCATGATTCCATTGCAGTTTTTAAGCTCAGGTTTAGGTAGACAAAACCTTGGATATCCACTTTTTTCAGAACATCATCAACATTTTAAACCTTCTGTAACTTAAGTTGCTGTCACAGTATATTTGGAAGTAATGATAGGATGAATCGCCATTCTATACTTCCCCACATCCAATAGGTTTCCCCCAGCTTCCCTCTTTGGGCATCGCAGGTATCTGCTGGGGAGGATGGCTTGGGAAAGATTCTCCAAGAGTGACCGCATAAAAATGGGCAGGTGAGCAAAGGTGGGCTGTTTTCAGTGTGTCCTGGCCTCTGGAACAAAGCTGCTGTGAATTGAGGAAAGCCTAGGTCTGTTCTGATACTAGTCACCCAGCCAAGCCTTCTGAAAACATAGGACAGGAATCTAACAGGGACTGCTTTTCAGGTTTAAAACAATATATTGAGGTTTCTCAGTGCTAGTATTATTCTATTGTTATTTTACAATTTTTAAACTTGAGAGCATTATCTTGTTTTTATCCCATGTACTGTTGTGGGCTACTTCTTTACTTTCAGCTAAATGATTCTACTTTTCAAATTGCAGCATCGATATAAAGTTTCCTATAAAATCTTTTAAATCTTTTGTCTAAAAAGTAATGTGTTTTAAGAAAAATATTGAGAAATCATAGTAGATTATCCTGGCAGGAATTTGGTACCTGGGGTGTCCAGGTGGCAAAAATTCTCAAGGTGGCACAAAGAACCAAGTTAGGCAAACACTGACATATAAGAATTCTACAAGAATTCACTTTTCCCTTTTCTCCACTTGCCCCACTCTATTTTTTAAAATTCAGAGTATCCTTAAAGGTCAAGATTGAATTCCCCTCTATCTTAAACCCCAGAGCAGGTGTTCCCTTCTCTGAACTTCTTCAGCAATACAATTAGCCCCCCATGTTCGTGGGGTCTGCATTTGCAGATTCAACCAATTGAAAATCAAAAATATTCAAAAAAAAATTCCAGAAAGTTCCCAAAAGCAAAACTTAAATTTGCCACACACAGGCAACTATTTCCATAGCATTTACACTGTATTTACAACTATGTACATATGTACAAAATATGCATTACATTGTATGAGGTATTACAAGTAATCCAGAGGTGATTTAAAGTGCAGATGGCCAACAGGCACATGAAAAGCTGCTCAACATCACTAATCATCAGGGAAATGCAAATCAGAACCACAATGAGATATCACTTCACACCTGTCAGAATGGCCATCATGAGAAAGTCTACTAATGACAAATGTTGGTGAGGACGTGGAGAAAAGGGAACACTTGTACACTGTTTGTGGGAATGTAAATTGGTGCAGCCACTGTCGAAAACAGTATGGAGGTTTCTCAAAAATCTAGAAATAGAACTATGATATGACCCAGCAATTTCACTCCTGGGTATATATCCAAAAAAAAAAAAACCAACCCCCAAACACTAATTCGAGAAGATATGTGCACCCCAATGTTCATAGCAGCATTATTTACAATAGCCAAGACATGGAAACAACCTAACTGTACATCAACACTTGAATGGATAAAGATGTGGCATACACACATGTGTACAAACACACTATGGAATACTACTCAGCCATAAAAAAGAATGACATTTTGCCATTTGCAGCAACATGGATGGACTTGGAGGGCATTATGCTAAATGAAATGTCAGAGAAAGATAAATACTGTATGATATCATTTATATGTAGAATCTAAAAAATTCAACAAACTAGTGACTATAACACAAAAGAAGCAGACTTGCAGATATAGAGAACAAACTAGTGGTTACCAGTTGTGGAGGAGGAGCAATAGAAGGGTAGGAGAGTAAGAGGTACAAACTATTGGCTGTAAGATAGGCTCAAGGATGTAATGTGCAACCCAGGTAACATAGCCAATATTTTGTAATAACTGTAAATGGAAAGTAACTTTTACAAATAGTATAAAAATAAAAAATTAAAAAATAAAGTATACAGGAGGATGTGTGTAGGCTATATGCAAGTACTACACCATATTATATGAGACATGAGCACTTGTGGATTTGGGGGTCTGCAGGGATCCTGGAACTAATCCCCCATGGGTACCCAGGGGCGACTGGGCTCTGTGTCCCTTTAGCTGCCATTGGGTTCCTACAGCTGCAGTCCGGTATGGCTGGTTCTGTTTCGATGTGCTCAAGTCCTACCTTTCCAACAAGCCCTAAAACTCTTTGAGTGTAAGGACTGGGTCTCGTACATTGGTCCAGCCCCACCCCACCCATCCACAGCCCGTGGCGTGTGATGCTGCTTAGCGACCAAATTCCTCGCCCTCTCCAAGCTTCAGTTTTCCCACCTGCAAATGGGGGTGATAAGCCTTTCACTGCCCTGTCACCAGGATCAAGTGAGATAATGCTGTTGAACTCTAATCACAGAGCCTTGCAGAACCTGGCACGTGGGAAGCAGCCAATCGATGCTGGTGGTACTATCGACACTTCCCTGCAGGACCATACAAACAGACAGAGCTCTGTTCTCTTCGATCATGAAATTTTAATTTTTTTCTTAACTTTTTATTTTATATTGAAGTACAGTTGATTAACAATGTTGTGTTGGTTTCAGGTGTACAGCAAAGTGATTCAGTTTTACATATACATGTATCTATTCTTTTTGAAATTCTTTTCCCATTTAGGTTGTTACATAATATTGAGAAGAGATCCCTGTGCTATAAGTAGGTCCTTGTTGGTTATCCATTTTAAATATAGCAGTGTGTACATGTCAACCCCAAACTCCCTAACTATCCCTCCCTGCCAGCCTTCTCCCCTGGTAGCCAGAGGTTCATTCTCTAAGTCTGTGAGTCTGTTTCTGTTTTGTAATTAAGTTCATTTGAATCATTTTTTTTAAGATTCCGCATATAAGCGATATCATACGATATTTCCCTTTCTCTGTCTGACCTACTTTACTCAGTATGACAATCTCTAGGTTCATCCATGTTGCTGCAAATGGCATTATTTCATTCTTTTTTTATGGCTGAGTAATATTCCATTGTATATGTGTACTGTATCTTCTTTATCCATTCCTCTGTCGATGGACATTTAGGTTGCTTCCATGTCTTGGCTATTGTAAACAGTGCTGCAATGAACATTGGGGTGCATGTATCTTTTTGGACCATGTTTCCTCTGGGTATATGACCGGGAGTGGGATTGCAGGATCATATGGTAGAAATATGAAATTTTAATCTTAAATTAAAGAGCTGGAGAAGAAAAAGCATTTAAGGGGCCAGTTTCAGAAAGAGAGAGTGACGATTTGTTTCTCAGAGCTTGATTTGTTTGCCCAGAGCACGGGCAGGAATGTCCCGGGTCACATTTAGAACCACCTAGACACATATTAAAACTCCGGGGGTGTCTGAGTTACTCAGAGCACTGAGTGAGCTATTGTGGGCACTTCAGAAACAGTAATAAACGTCTCTGTAGTGAAACAAAATGTGTCCTTTTTCTGGGTTGAAATTCCCAAACTCAAGGTTTAAAGGGATCTGACTTTATCGTTATTTTCTTTAGCAGAAGACCTTGAGGTGGGAATGGAAGCTGCTGTTCCCCCCTGAGTCCAATGCTGGATGGCCCAGCTGCCACCAGCACCCTGAAATGAATGGGCATATTATGCTTTCCATTAAAAGTTGTGGCTCTTAATTAAAAACGTGATCGTGGGTCTTTATGGAGACATTGTTTAGGTTTTCTTTAGCTGTTAACACGTAATAAATCATTTTAAAAGGACCTTTCCCCCCATTGCTTAATGGTTACTGTATTTTTAAAAAGCGATTCGAAAATAAAACTGGGATTAAATTTAGTGTTTGACAAGGTGCTAAGGGGCTCACCACCTCGCTGGGCTAAGACAAGAGGGCTTTGCTTCATCTGCTACTGACGTTCTTGTCTCACCAGCTCCAACCAGGCTTTCCTGGTTGAAACAGCAGGGTGACTTGGGTGTCAAAAGTTTAACGTGTGGGTACTGGGAAAAGGTGCAGCCAGCCCATTCACTCATGCAAGCTCCCCTTTACTATTTGTAATTGCAAAACATGCAACTCTGCTGAGAAGTAAAGCCTGCTTCTTTTATGAACTCTCCTGTGATGCCATAAAGCAGGGAAGGTGTGGGTCGCATGTGGGAGCATGTGAATAATCCATAAATCCCAAAGACCTTGGGCTCGTTTCTTCTTCCTAGGGAGACTCCCCGAGGGTGGAGTAAATGGGGTGAACCCTTGGGTTTCAGTCCATTGTGGGGGGGGGTTCTGTGCTTACACAGGCAGGAACCACTGTGAATCTGAGGGGCGGTCACGAACATTTCCTGATTTATTGGGCTGTTCTTAGGGCCTTTGGGTTGGATGGTACAGCGGGGACAAAACTAAAGGTCATGTCTGGAGTTGATGCGGGACCTTAGTTGTGCAATGCTGCTATGCTTTCGGGATGCCTGTGTTTTCTGCAAAGGAGGAAAACAGTACTTCCTAAGGGTATGATGAGATGATGTCAAAGTGTTTGCAAACTGCCTGTCACCCGGCAAATAAAAGAGGTTATGATGATGATGATTCTAACCAAGTTTTACAATCATTTAAAAAAAAATCATTTCTCTGCAAAATTTCTAGTTGGCTGTGAAGACGGTTTCAGCTTTTTGTTTCCCCTTCTCTAATGGAATTTCCTGGTAGAGAAAGGCGTTATCTTGTTTGCTACTAGCCAAAAAACTTGCTGTCCAAAAGTTTTTCTGGCTTCAGGTGCCCATCTCCAAGCTGGGGGCTCAGCCTCCAAGCCTCCGTGTGGCAGTCCCCCCAGGAAGCCAGTAGAGGGCGTGCTGCCCTCTGCTCTCAGCACCTGGGACGCCAGCAGCTGCTGGGCTTCCCTTTTCATGTCCTGGCTGTGACCTTGACTCCTGGGTGCCACAGAGACCACACACATGGCGGGCAGCGGTTTTCATCTTGTTTACTGAAGCGAAAGGGAATTTAACTGGAATTCTTCAGAAATTACAAAATGCTAGACCTCTCATTCCTGGTTACCGTGTCCATTCCAACGTTTATCCCTGGTTCAACTTGTGGTCCATCCGGCTGGGAGCCTCTCCCCATGAGGGGTCAGTTTTTGCCTGACTTGGTCTGTCCGCCTGCCTCCTGTGCTCTCATTTTCAATCCTGGCTCTGCCCACCCTTGCCCCCCACTCCCAGATTTTGATGAAGAGAGTAGCTTTCACCCAAGTAGGAAGGATCCCAGCAAAACTCATGATGTCAGCATATTGTTTATGTTCCCTACTTTAATTTTTAAAAAGCGTTGTATTTTATGGTTGACCTTAATTTCTTCCTTTATTAACAGATATGTCCGTGTGTGTGTGCGTGCGTGCGTGCATGCGTGTGTGTGTATCTGTTCTTTTGGGTGTTGTCTCTATACAGATAAAGAGTACATTTATGTTACCAATTCTGGAGTCCACTCCAATTGTTGACTGTTGTCTTTCTGCTTGATAGGTAAGAATTTCTGTCACTTTTATCACCACCAATCCTATCCCCCAAGTGTAGTGTATTAATATCTTCAACCAGCTCCTCCTTCTTTAGTCACATCTGCATATTCAAAGATTATCCTTTTATTCCCAGTTCTTTTTCTAGCAACCATAAGACATCTCCATTCTGCACTGGTAATTTGCCTTCCCCATACTTTACCAGTGCTCCTGTCTACCTCCTACACTTTATGCACAAAAGCTTTATGTTTCCATTATCAAGGTTTAATGTTTGCATTTTGTTATGTAAGCAAGGTTGCCTCCCATGATTTGGCTAGAATTGATTCTAAAAGTTGAAAACTCATCCACAGCGTTTATCTTCTTCCGGATAATATAATTACTATTCTTTGCAGAACCAAGCAATGTGCTATGATTACATTTCCATTAATATGTGTAGAATATGATAATCTCAATACTCAAAGGAGAATCTTTCTGTAAGTTCAAGTTCAAATGGGGTCTCCTTTTTTTCTATCCCAGTAATTGCCTTTATTACCAAAATGTCTCCAGTTCTCAAGCATAAGAATTATTCCATCAATTTCTCCTACTCTGCCCCCCCTCCTAAGATTCACTGTCCCCCTGAATTGGTTGTGATTTCAGCTTAATGCTCTCATCCTGGGAATTCTCTTTACTCTTCTTCTGGGTTGGATTCATTGTAGATTCCACATCTTTTTCTCTCTTGGTTTATTCTCTTGCTTTGCGAGTAATTTTCTAAGAATAGGTTTGTTGGAGGTAAACTTTCTGACACCTTAGGATTCTGAAAAATCTTTTTTTACCCTTACATTTGATTGATGCATAAGCCAAAAGCACAAGGCAACATTAGTCAACTTTTTCATAAAGTCACTTACTTAGCAAGCATTTAATGACTCTCTACTATGTACCATGCACTAGAAATAGAAAGATGAATAAAACAAAATTTCGCCCTGGAGTTATTCATCATGTGAAGGGAAAGAACAAATACACACACATAATTATAATACAATGAGGTAACTGCTCTCACAGCAATATGCAATAAAATACTGAAATACGTGCTACAGATAATAAGTGCAATAATGTCCAAGAATAAATAAATCATTTTGTGGGGGGGAATAGCTATGTTCTAAATATTTGACTTTTCTCATTTAATTATCATATCCTATGAGATAGAGTCTATTGTTCTCCCAGTTTTTGAAGATGGGGAAACAGAGCTCAGAGAGGTTAAGTTGTCCACCTTCCAGAGGGTATAGAAACAAGACAACAGGCCCCAAATGGAGTCACTTATGCTAAGCCCCACATCACTAAACCGTGACTTAATTACAGTTTTGGTTCTCCCAGAAATGGAGTCTTAAACCAGGGAATCAGGAATCCCCTGATCAGCACTAGTGAGGTCATCTGCCTGGTGGACCCCTGCATCCCCTAAAGGAAAGTGACCTTGCGATAATCAACCCGCTTTTTGCCGAGTACAACTTCCCTGTCCTGCTCCCTTCTGCCAGTAAAAGTCTTTCATTTTGTACAGCTCCTCAGAGTTTCTTTCTATCTCCTCAGTAGGATGATGTCTGATTCATGAATTACCGAATAAAGCCAGTAAGATGTTTAATATTTACTCATTTGAATTTTGTTTTTTAACAGTACATGGAGGAAGAAGACTTGTAATGCAGACCTGGGTAACTCTGGAGTTCCCCTTCTTAACCATCCTATTATTCTATACTCGATAAATGTTCAGCAAAAGAAGTTAGAACTCTAGCTGGCATCCTTAAAGATGGCTTTCTGGGGAAGGTGAGGAAGGAACACAGCCTTGAAGGATTTTTTAACATTTGTATAAACAAAAGACACAGGGGAGAAGATTCCTAGTTAAATTCCCTTGCAGTGGGTGAAATTCGGGTGTGCAAATATGAGTTCTCTCTTTACCTTTAAAATAATTTTCCAGGGGGCTTCCCTGGTGGCGCAGTGGTTGAGAGTCTGCCTGCCAACGCAGGGGACATGGGTTCGTGCCCCGGTCCGGGAAGATCCCACATGCCACGGAGCGGCTGGGCCCGTGAGCCATGGCCGCTGAGCCTGCGCGTCCGGAGCCTGTGCTCTGCAACGGGAGAGGCCACAACAGTGAGAGGCCTGTGTACGGCAAAAAAAAAAAAAAAAAAAAATTTTTCCAAGGACATTTTAAAACTGGGGATTCTTCCTTCTCTCCTCCTCCAGGTTGTATAATAATCCTGGACGGTCAACTGTCCAGATCATCGGGGCTGGTGGGTGGTGTGTGGCCCTCTCTTCCTATCCCCTCCCTGGTGATGACTGGGATGTCCAGCCTTATGTCCACATGGTTTTTGAAGTCCAGCACCTCTGCCAGTGCTGTGCTTTCTGGAGGGTGGGAACCTTTTTGGGCAGCCTGCCAGCCACCCCTCTGCGGTCCTGCTGCATCCTGCCCCCGAGGACTGAGAGGGCGCCCCCTGCTCAAGGAGCAACCGACCACAGTCTGAGCAAAATCTCTCCTCTTCTCTTCTGGTGGACTTCAAAGCTCCCCCGCCCTCACACACATACACACCCCTCTTCTCTCTGAACCCCAAGCATTTGCAATCTTTTCAATGAATTCCGGCTCCTAAAACACATGAGGGTCTGTTGACCCAAGCAACGTCTATTTGCAGCTCTGCAAACATCTCCAAGGCAAGAAACTATGAAGGGAAAACATATGGAAGCAGGACAGTGGGGAAGGCTAAGTGTGCACCGCTTTGGGGAGCTGTTTGGCTGTCGGGGGTGATGCTGACAGTGCTCTCACTGGGGACAGAGGTGGCAGTTTCCTTGAAGCACGATGGTGCTCACTCGCTTTGTCCACGGCTCTTTCATGCTACAGGGACCAAGCTGAGTAACTGTGACAGAGACCTAAAAACCTAAAATATTTCCTATCTGGTGTGCTGACCTCCTCTCTGGATGAGCAATTCCACTTCTAGGTCTAGATGCTTCACTCCCCCAGACAGGTCCTGGAAGACTCGCTCCTGATGGCACTGTTTGTAATCAGAAAGCCTGGAAACAGCACAAATGCCTGTCAATAGCGGGTGATTGGATGTACTATGGTAACTCATGCTCCGGGTTCCACAAAGGAAGAGCAGTGAGTGAACCAGGGCGGGACGTATCCACGTATCTACACATCCCAGAAACACAATGCTGAGAGAGAAAAAGAAGGTACGTGTTCCATAGGATACATTTATTTACATTTCAGTAAAACCAGAAAGCGTTATATGTATTGTTTACCTATGTATGTATGTATGTATGTATGTATCTCCCTCCGTCTGCCCATCCATCCATCTCCCTATCTATGTATCTATCTATAGTTTATCCATATATGTACATATGTACACATACATATATATATGAGAGAAAGTGAGGGAGAGAGAGAGGAATGTGTTATATGGTACATTTATATAGATTTAAAAAACCCACAAAACATAATATTGTTCATACATACATATCTGTGCATGTATATATATGTTTATATGTATCTGTGTAATTTTCTCTGGAAAGGGTAAGGAAAAGCGTTGGAAATGGGAACAAAGGATGCTCTCTATAATGTTTTATTCCTACTGTTTTAAAAAAGTTCGGAAGCAAACGTGGCAAAAAGTTAACATTTATTAATTCTGGATAGTGGGTACACAGTTGTGTAACTTTATCTTTTTTTTTCTTGTACCTTAAAAAAACTTTTTAAAAGAGACCCCACTAAGGGCTTAGCAACTTGTTTGGAAGCAGGCAGGGGAAAGGAAGGAGGTAAGGGGAAAAAAAATCTAACTAATGATGCCAGTACCCACTTGTCATTTATTTTCTTTTAATATTTATTTATTTATTTTTAAATTATTTATTTGGTTGTGTGGGGTCTTAGTTGCGGCAGGCAGGCTCCTTAGTTGCAGCTCGTGGGCTCCTTAGTTGCAACATGCATGTGGGATATAGTTCCCTGACAGGGATCGAACCCAGGCCCCCTGCATTGGGAGGGTGGAATCTTATCCACTGTGCCACCAGGGAAGTCCCCCACTTGTCATTTAGCTCAGAGGCTGCTGCGGCAGGAGAGTCACCCTCTTGGGCTCAGGGGTCTGGATGTCCTGCTCTCATTACTTTGGCAGCTGTCCTGCTGTTTTCCTGCAGCTTCTCTCCAGCAAGGATGGGATGCAATTTCACAACTTAGGCCTTTGACCTCCTGGGCTCTCTGTGACCCCAGAGACTGACTGGTTGGTGCTTCATCCTTTGTCTTCATGTTTAAGACTTGTCACGGGGGTCTCCCATCCTCCACGATGACCCTGCTGCTCACTGGAGCCCCGGGGTTGGGGGGAGGAACTGTGTGCTCATATGTCTCCCCATCACACATGTCTATGAGGCACTGAAACTGGCACATGGCAAACAGTCTTTTGAGCTTCGTTAGTTTTGTACGAGATCTTCCTGAGGACTAGTGAGTTCTCTAACTTAGAGTTGTCCTTTTTAACACTCTTACTACTAGTGTAAGAGGAATGGGTTCCAGCTGAGGCCTGCTTCATACATGAAAAATATGAAGTGGGAAGACTTTCTTTAAAAAAATTGAGATTTGGGAAACCCCTCTTCTTGAAAAGTTATAGTGAAACTGCTATTTTTTATCAATTTGGGTAGAATTCTTGGTTAAGCAGAATTGAAAGCTTTGGAAGAAAGAAAGTATGTCATCTCACAGGCACCAAAGGGAAGCCTAGACCCAGTAAAACACGCATCCTAGCCCCATGGTCTTCATATTTCAAAAGCTTTACAGAAAAAAGAGCCATTATTCCAAAACCTGAAATCATTATAAGGGACTCTACTGCCCCTTTAATCTGCAAAGGATGAAATACTCTCAAAAATTAAATTCTGATGATATAATTATGAATGATTTTTTGATGAAGAAGAAAAGGGGAGACATCCATAAAAATCAATGTGGCTAGACTTTCTGATTAATTCACATTAAAAAAATCTCTTGACTTACATTTTTTTTTAATATCCATGCCAAGGCACAGAATCATGAAATTTTTTTTTTCAGAAATTTATTTATTTTTGGCTGCATTGGGTCTTCGTTGCTGTGCACAGGCTTCCTCTATTTGCAGCGAGCAGGGGCTACTCTTCATTGCGGTGCACAGACTTCTGACTGCAGTGGCTTCTCTTGTTGCAGAGCATGGGCTCTAGGCACACGGGCTCAGTAGTTGTGGCACGTGGTCTCAGTAGTTATGGCTCGCAGGCTCAGTAGTTGTGGCGCATGGGCTTAGTTGCTCCACGTCATGTGGGATCTTCCTGGCCCAGGGATCGAACCCATGTCCCCTGCATTGGCAGGTGGATTCTTAACCACTGCACCACCAGAGAAGTCCCTAATTCACATTTTTAAAAGAACACGTACAAGAGCTGTAAGGAGAGGCGTAATACAAAGGACAGATGGAAAAGTGAGGCTGGCATGAATGTGTAAAAGTAGAAAAATACTGAAACGGAAAAAACACCAAGAAGACTGGGGATTCCTAAGATGCATCCAGAACAAAAATTATAAGGAATGTGTAAGGCCTCTCCCCAGGACAAATGGTGTAATAGCTAAGAGAGAATGTGGTAAAAACAGAATGACTCAAATATTTTTTTTTTTTTAGTTTCTGCTTTATAACAAATTTAATCAGTTATACATATACATATGTTCCCATATCCCCTCCCTTTTGCGTCTCCCTCCCACCCTCCCTATCCCACCCCTCCAGGCGGTCACAAAGCACCAAGCTGATCTCCCTGTGCTATGCGGCTGCTTCCCACTAGCTAGCTACCTTACGTTTGGTAGTGTATATATGTCCATGCCGCTCTTTCGCTTTGTCACAGCTTACCCTTCCCCCTCCCCATATCCTCAAGTCCATTCTCTAGTAGGTCTGTGTCTTTATTCCTGTCTTACCCCTATGTTCTTCATGACATTTTTTTTTCTTAAATTCCATATATATGTGTCAGCATACGGTATTTGTCTTTCTCTTTCTGACTTACTTCACTCTGTATGACAGACTCTAGGTCCATCCACCTCATTACAAATAGCTCAATTTCGTTTCTTTTTATGGCTGAGTAATATTCCATTGTATATATGTGCCACATCTTCTTTATCCATTCATCCGATGATGGACACTTAGGTTGTTTCCATCTCTGGGCTATTGTAAATAGGGCTGCTATGAACATTTTGGTACATGTCTCTTTTTGAATTATGGTTTTCTCAGGGTATATGCCCAGTAGTGGGATTGCTGGGCCATATGGTAGTTCTATTTGTAGTTTTTTAAGGAACCTCCATACCGTTCTCCATAGTGGCTGTACCAATTCACATTCCCACCAGCAGTGCAAGAGTGTTCCCTTTTTTCCACACCCTCTCCAGCATTTATTGTTTCTAGATTTTTTGATGATGGCCATTCTGACTGGTGTGAGATGATATCTCATTGTAGTTTTGATTTGCATTTCTCTAATGAGTAAAGATGTTGAGCATCCTTTCATGTGTTTGTTGGCAGTCTGTATATCTTCTTTGGAGAAATGTCTATTTAGGTCTTCTGCCCATTTTTGGATTGGGTTGTTTGTTTTTTTGTTATTGAGCTGCATGAGCTGCTGTAAATTTTGGAGATTAATCCTTTGTCAGTTGCTTAATTTGCAAATATTTTCTCCCATCCTGAGGGTTGTCTTTTGGTCTTGTTTATGGTTTCCTTTGCTGTGCAAAAGCTTTTAAGTTTCATTAGGTCCCATTTGTTTATTTTTGGTTTCATTTCCATTTCTCTAGGAGGTGGGTCAAAAAGGATCTTGCTGTGACTTATGTCACAGAGTGTTCTGTCTATGTTTTCCTCTAAGAGCTTGATAGTGTCTGGCCTTACATTTAGGTCTTTAATACATTTTGAGCTTATTTTTGGGTATGGTGTTAGGGAGTGTTCTAATTTCATACTTTTACATGTAGCTGTACAGTTTTCCCAGCACCACTTATTGAAGAGGCTGTCTTTTCTCCACTTTATATTCTTGCCTCCTTTATCAAAGATAAGGTGACCATATGATAGTGGGTTTATCTCTGGGCTTTCTATCCTGTTCCATTGATCTATCTTTCTGTTTTTGTGCCAGTATCATACTGTCTTGATTACTGTAGCTTTGTAGTATAGTCTGAAGTCAGGGAGCCTGATTCCTCCAGCTCCATTTTTCGTTCTCAAGATTTCTTTGGCTATTCGGGGTCTTTTGTGTTTCCATACAAATTGTGAAATCTTTTGTTCTAGTTCTGTGAAAAATGCCAGTGGTAGTTTGATAGGATTGCATTGAATCTGTAGATTGCTTTGGGTAGTATAGTCATTTTCACAATGTTGATTCTTCCAATCCAAGAACATGGTACATCTCTCCATCTATTTGTATCATCTTTAATTTCTTTCATCAGTGTCTTATAATTTTCTGCATACAGGTCTTTTGTCTCCTTAGGTAGGTTTATTCCTAGATATTTTATTCTTTTTGTTGCAATGGGAAATGGGAGTGTTTCCTTGATTTCACTTTCAGATTTTTCATCATTAGTATATAGGAATGCCAGAGATTTCTGTACATTAATTTTTATCCTGCTACTTTACCAAATTCATTGATTAGCTCTAGTAGTTTTCTGGTAGCATCTTTAGGATTCTCTATGTATAGTATCATGTCATCTGCAAACAGTGACAGCTTTACTTCTTCTTTTCTGATTTGGATTCCTTTTATTTCCTTTTCTTCCCTGATTGCTGTGGCTAAAACTTCCAAAACTATGTTGAATAAGAGTGGTGAGAGTGGGCAACCTTGTCTGGTTCCTGATCTTAGTGGAAATGGTATCAGTTTTTCACCATTGAGGACGATGCTGGCTGTGGGTTTGTCATATATGGCCTTTATTATGTTGAGGAAAGTTCCCTCTATGCCTACTTTCTGCAGGGTTTTTATCATAAATGGGTGTTGAATTTTTTTGAAAGCTTTCTCTGCATCTATTGAGATTATCATATGGTTTTTCTCCTTCAATTTGTTAATATGGTGTATCACGTTGATTGATTTGCGTATATTGAAGAATCCTTGCATTCCTGGAAGAAACCCCACTTGATCATGGTGTATGATCCTTTTAATGTGCTGTTGGATTCTGTGTGCTAGTATTTTGTTGAGGATTTTTGCATCTGTGTTCATCAGTGATATTGGCCTGTAGTTTTCTTTCTTTGTGACATCCTTGTCTGGTTTTGGTATCAAGGTGATGGTGGCCTCGTAGAATGAGTTTGGGAGTGTTCCTCTCTCTGCAATATTTTGGAAGTGTTTGAGAAGGATAGGTGTTAGCTCTTCTCTAAATGTTTGATAGAATTGGCCTGTGAAGCCATCTGGTCCTGGGATTTTGTTTGTTGGAAGATTTTTAAATCACAGTCTCAATTTCAGTGCTTGTGATTGGTCTGTTCATATTTTCTATTTCTTCCTGATTCAGTCTTGGAAGGTTGTGCATTTCTAAGAATTTGTCCATTTCTTCCAGGTTGTCCATTTTATTGGCATAGAGTTGCTTGTAGTAATCTCTCATCATCTTTTGTATTTCTGCAGTGTCAGTTGTTACTTCTCCTTTTTCATTTCTAATTCTATTGATTTGAGTCTTCTCCCTTTTTTTTTTGATGAGTCTGGCTAATGGTTTATCAATTTTGTTTATCTTCTCAAAGAACCAGCTTTTAGTTTTATTGATCTTTGCTATCGTTTCCTTCATTTCTTTTTCATTTATTTCTGATCTGATTTTTATGATTTCTTTCCTTCTGCTAACTTTGGGATGTTTTTGTTCTTCTTTCTCTAATTGCTTTAGGTGCAAGGTTAGGTTGTTTATTCAAGATGTTTCCTGTTTCTTAAGGTAGGATTGTATTGCTATAAACTTCCCTCTTAGAACTGCTTTTGCTGCATCCCATAGGTTTTGGGTCGTTGTGTCTCCATTGTCATTTGTTTCTAGGTATTTTTTAATTTCCTTTTTGATTTCTTCAGTGATCACTTCGTTATTAAGTAGTGTATTGTTTAGCCTCCATGTGTTTGTCTTTTTTACAGCTCTTTTCCTGTAATTGTTATATAGTCTCATAGCATTGTGGTCAGAAAAGATACTTGATACAATTTCAATTTTCTTAAATTTACCAAGGCTTGATTTGTGACCCAAGATATGATCTATCCTGGAGAATGTTCCATGAGCACTTGAGAAAAATGTGTATTCTGTTGTTTTTGGATGGAATGTCCTATAAATATCAATTAAGTCCATCTTGTTTAATGTATCATTTAAAGCTTGTGTTTCCTTATTTATTTTCATTTTGGATGATCTGTCCATTGGTGAAAGTGGGGTGTTAAAGTCCCCTACTATGATTGTGTTACTGTCGATTTCCCCTTTTATGGCTGTACTTGCCTTATGTATTGAGGTGCTCCTATGTTGGGTGCATAAATATTTACAATTGTTATATCTTCTTCTTGGATTGATCCCTTGATCATTATGTAGTGTCCTTCTTTGTCTCTTCTAGTAGTCTTTATTTTTTTTTTATTTATTTTTTTTTTGTGGTATGCGGGCCTCTCACTGTTGTGGCCTTTCCCACTGCGGAGCACAGGCTCCGGACGTGCCCGCTCAGCAGCCATGGCTCACGGGCCCAGCCGCTCCGCGGCATGTGGGATCCTCCCAGACCGGGGGCACGAACCCATGTCCCCTGCATCGGCAGGCGGACTCCCAACCACTGCGCCACCAGGGAAGCCCCAGTAGTCTTTATTTTAAAGTCTATTTTGTCTGATATGAGAATTGCTACTCCAGCTTTCTTTTGGTTTCCATTTGCATGGAATATCTTTTTCCATCCCCTCACTTTCAGTCTGTATGTGTCTCTAGGTCTGAAGTGGGTCTCTTGTAGACAGCATATATATGGGTCTTGTTTTTGTATCCATTCAGCCAATCTGTGTCTTTTGGTGGGAGCATTTAGTCCATTTACATTTAAGGTAATTATCGATATGTATGTTCCTATTCCCATTTCCTTAATTGTTTTGGGTTCGTTATTGAAGGTCTTTTCCTTCTGTTGTGTTTCTTGCCTAGAGAAGTTCCTTTAGCATTTGTTGTAAAGCTGGTTTGGTGGTGCTGAACTCTCTCAGCTTTTGCTTGTCTGTAAACGTTTTAATTTCTCCATCAAATCTGAATGAGATCCTTGCAGGGTAGAGTAATCTTGGTTGCAGGTTTTTCTCCTTCATCACTTTAATTATGTCCTGCCACTCCCTTCTGGCTTGTAGAGTTTCTGCTGAGAGATCAGCTGTTATCCTGATGGGGATTCCCTTGTGTGTTATCTGTTGTTTTTCCCTTGCTGCTTTTAATATGATTTGTGTTTAATTTTTGACAGTTTGATTAATATGTGTCTTTGCGTATTTCTCCTTGGATTTATTCTGTATGGGACTCTCTGTGCCTCCTGGACTTGATTAACTATTTCCTTTCCCATATTAGGGAAGTTTTCAACTATAATCTCTTCAAATATTTTCTCAGTCCCTTTCTTTTTCTCTTCTTCTTCTGGAACCCCTATAATTCGAATGTTGGTGCGTTTAATGTTGTCCCAGAGGTCTCTGAGACTGTCCTCTGTTCTTTTCATTCTTTTTTCTTTATTTTGCTCTGCATCGGTTATTTCCACTATTTTATCTTCCACCTCACTTATCCGTTCTTCTGCCTCAGTTATTCTGCTATGGATCCCATCTAGAGTATTTTTCATTTCATTTATTGTGTTTTTAATCGATGCTTGATTCATCTTTAGTTCTTCTAAGTCCTTGTTAACTGTTTCTTGCATTTTGTCTATTCTATTTCCAAGATTTTGGATCTTGGAAATAGAATCTTGGATCATCTTTACCATCATTATTCTGAATTCTTTTTCAGGTAAACTGCCTATTACCTCTTCATTTGTTAGGTCTGGTGGGTTTTTATCTTGCTCCTTCTCCTGCTGTGTGTTTTTCTGTCTTCTCATTTTGCTTATGTTACTGTGTTTGGGGTCTCCTTTTTGCAGGCTGCAGGTTCGTAGTTCCCGTTGTTTTTGGTGTCTGTCCCCAGTGGCTAAGGTTGGTTTAGTGGGTTGTGTAGGCTTCCTGGTGGAGGGGACTAGTGCCTGTGTTCTGGTGGATGAGGCTGGATCTTGTCTTTCTGGTGGGCAGGTCCATGTCTGGTGGTGTGTTTTGGGGTGTCTGCGGACTTTTTATGATTTTAGGCAGCCTCTCTGCTAATGGGTGGCGTTGTGTTCCTGTCTTGCTAGTTGTTTTGCATAGGGTGTCCAGCACTGTAGCTTGCTGGTCGTTGAGTGAAGCTGGGTGCTGGTGTTGAGATGGAGATCTCTGGAAGATTTTCGCCGTTTGATATTATGTGGAGCTGGGAGGTCTCTTGTGGACCAGTGTCCTGAAGTTGGCTCTCCCACCTCAGAGGCACAGCACTGACTCCTGGCTCCTCAATTTGGGATGATTTGTTATCTATTCATGTATTCCACAGATGCAGGGTACATCTAGTTGATTGTGGAGCTTTAATCCGCTGCTTCTGAGGCTGCTGGGAGAGATTTCCCTTTCTCTTCTTTGTTCTCACAGCTCCCGGATCTCAGCTTTGGATTTGGCCCTGCCTCTGCGTGTAGGTCGCCGGAGGGCATCTGTTCTTCGCTCAGACAGGACAGGGTTAAAGGAGCAGCCGCTTCGGGGACTCTGGCTCACTCAGGCCGGGGGGGAGGGAGGGGCACGGAGTGCGGGGTGAGCCTGCAGCGGCAGAGGCCGGCGTGACGTTGCACCAACCTGAGGCGCGCCGTGCGTTCTCCCAGGGAAGCCATCCCTGGATCCCGGGACCCCGGCAGTGACGGGCTGCACAGGCTCCCGGAAGGGCGGCATGGACAGTGACCTGCGCTCACACACAGGCCTCTTGGTGGCAGCAGCAGCAGCCCCAGCGTCCCACACCCGTCTCTGGGCTCCATGCTTTCAGCCGCAGCTCGCGCCCGTCTGTGGAGCTCCTTTAAGCAGTGCTCTTAATCCCCTCTCCTCGTGCACCAGGAAACCAAGAGGGAAGAAAAAGTCTCTTGCCTCTTCGGCAGCTCCAGAGTTTTCCCGGACTCCCTCTTGGCTAGCTGTGGCGCATTAGCCCCCTTCAGGCTGAGTTCTCGCCGCCAGCCCCAGTCCTCTCCCTGCGCTCTGACCGAAGCCCGAGCCTCAGCTCCCAGTGCCGCCCGCCCCGGCGGGCGAGCAGATAAGCCTCTCGGGCTGGTGAGTGCCAGTCGGCACCGATCCTCTGTGCAGGAATCTCTCCGCTTTGCCCTACCCAGGTACGTGAGGAGTTTCTTGCCTTTTGGGAGGTCTGAGGTCTTCTGCCAGCCTTCAGTAGGTGTTCTGTAGGAGTTGTTCCACGTGTAGCTGTATTTCTAGTGTATCTGTGGGGAGGAAGGTGATCTCCGCGTCTTACTCTTCCGCCATCTTTCCCAGAAGTCCTCTCAGAATCGACTCAAATATTTTTAAAATTTATTTTTATTCTGTTTTCTATATTTCTCAGTCTCTAAATTTGAAAGGAATTGAACAAAATTCTACAAGAGGGAATCGAAACTCTCTGAGATAGTAATTATATATGTAAAATGAACATTTTATACTTTACCAGGTTTATGTCATCAGACTCATTCTCATTTTAGAAAATGAGTTGATATGTTTTCTATGTGTTTCATGCTCTTAAACAGTTTAATTGACATAAGAGTTCACTATTCTTTGACCATTTGAAAGAACTCATTCATAAAATTAAAGACTATGATTCTTTCTGTGTAGGTCTTTAACAAGTTTTTTAAACTACTTCTTCTATTGTTATTAGGCTTTTTAACCTTCCTATGCATTTTGTGTCAATTTTCATAATTTATGTTTTCGTAGAATATTTTCCACTCATTAAAATAAAAGGTTAATACACAACATTTGTTTAGGATTTAAAAAACTGTCTCTCTATCCATGGCTACAAATGGATATAAATGGTATTATCTCTTTCTTTGACTTTAAATTGTGTGCTTGTGTTTTCTCTTTTGATTCATTTAGCATTAGTCTGTTTTTCTTTTTTTCAGTTTATTGATACTTGCTCTTATCATTATTCCTTTCTTCTTTTACGGATGTACATCTATTTTAAAATTCTTGAATGAAATGTGTTCCATTCTTTTATTTCCATCCTTCGTTTCTAATAATAAAAGGAATTTAGGAATAGGGATTTCTGTTTGAGTTTGGTGTTGGCTGCACAGGATATCTTTAAATATTACCATTATTTCTTAAGAGTCTGTCATTGAATTTTTTAACTTTTTATTTTGAAATATTTTTGGATTTACAGAAAAGTAGCAAAATTAGTACAGCTTTCTCTAATGTAATGTAACATCTTACATACGTGTGGTACGGTTGCGAAAGCTAAGATCTTCACATTGGCATAATACTGTTAGGTAAACTACAGACTTTATTTGGTTTTCACCAGTTTTTTGACCAATGTTTTCCAATCCAGGGCCCCACATTGCGTTCAGCTGTCAAGTCTCCTTCCTCCAATCTGGACTCTTCCTCAGTCTTTCTTTGTCTTTCAGGACCTTGATGCTTTTGAGTAGTACTGGTCAGTCATTTTGTAGAATGTCCTTCAGTTTGGGTTGGTTTGATGTTTTCTCAGATTTTATTGAGGTTTTGAATTTTTGGCAAGAATACCACTGAAATTATGGCCCTTTTGTAGTGTAAGGGATACGTGATGTTGATGTGACTTATTACTGGGTGTTTGATTAGTTGGTTGAGGACTGCCAACTCTCTTCAAAGTAGTTACTATTATTCTATTCTATTCTATTCTATTCTATCCTATTCTACTCTACCCTACCCTACCTTATGCTACCCTACCCTACCCCATCCTATCTTATCTTATCCTAATTTTATTCTATTCTATTCTATATATATAGTCATATATCTTGAGGGAGATACTTTTAGACTATTCAAATATCCTATTTCTCCTCAAACGTTCACCATCCAATTTTGACATTCATCTGTGGATCTTGTCTACAGTCATTACTGTTGGTTATTTTTCATTTTCCTCATTTCTTTTGCATTTGTTAATTGGAATTCTCCTGTAGGGAATAGCTGTCGTTTCTCCACTATTTATTTACTTATTTGATTACTTATTTACATATGTATGGGTTCATGGATATTTTTTTATTTTATTCTATTGATTATAATCCAGTACAGTTACCATTTACTTTGTTGTTCAAGTTATTCCAGTTTTAGCTATGGGGAACTTTCTCAGATTGGCTTCTGCTTCCATTCTTTCTTCAGCACTTGCATTCTGTTATCACCAGACATTATAGGTTTGTCTTGTGTTTTTCTTGCCCTAGTCCTGGAAGTAGCTACTTCACCAATAAGCCCTGGCTTTTTTTGATTAAAGGATGGTATTTAGAAGCCAAGATGTAGGCACTGGGTATGCTCATTGCTATTGAGATTTTATTGCTTCTAAGCCCTTTTAGTGGAAAGAGAGTGGAACTACATGAATATATATTAACCTATGGGTTTACAGAAAACTCTGTCTCTGCTTCTCTCCCATGTTAGCTAATTTTTGAAATCTCATGCATTTATATTGATACCTCTAATTTCAATACAACTCCACAGGGCTCATTCTACCCTTCTCCTTTCCTTATTTGTAACTTCTTCAATAGGAGAAACTTGGCTTTTATTATATACAATATGTTTATTTATTTGTTCAACCCTAGAATACATGTAAAGTACTTTTAGAATTGTTAACTCATACATGTATGAGAAAAAAAATACTAACTAGGGTACAATATCAGTGTATAGTTCTCTTTGACTTAACCTTATAATATCCAGTCAAAATACAGTTTCCAAAGTTACTTAGGTTAGTTTTCTTCCTTGTCCCCTTCATGGTAGTTACCTTATTAATTTGTAAAGCAGTCATATTTTGTTTTTTACAGTTTGTATTATTTTCTGGGTGTGTTACCTTCAAACCTTGATTGATTTTTAGAAACTCACATACAGTAGGATTTTTTCTTTCTGTTGTATGTAGTTTTGACAAAAACATAGTCATGTATCCACCACCATGATTGTAATACAGACCGCTTTTATCATCTCTTGAATCCCTTTGTGTTGGCCCTAACTAGTCAGCCCCTCCCCTCTCCCCCACCAAACCCCTGGAAACCACTGATCTTTTTTTTTTTTTTTTTTGGCTGCACCACGTGGCTTGCAGGACCTTAGTTCCCCGACCAGGGATTAAACCTGGGCCCTTGGCAGTGAAAGTGTGGAGTCCTAACCACTGGACCACCAGGCAATTCCCTGATCTGTTTTTTCATTAGTTGGCTTTGCCTTTTCCAGAATAGCCTCTGAATGTAACCATACAACATGTAATCTTTTGGTTCTGGTGTCTTTCCCTTAGAAAAATTCATGTAAGGTTCATCCATTTGTTGTATGAATCAGTAGTTTGTGCTTTTCAATGTGGAGCAGGTGTTTCATTGTAGGGAGGTCCTGCCATCTGTTTATTCATTCACCAGTGGAAGGGTATTTAGGTGTTATTACAAATAAACAATCATATTTAGGTCTTTGTGAGGATATGTGTTTTTATTTCCCTCAAATAAATTCCTAGAAGTGAGATTGCTGGGTAGTATGACAAGTGCATCATTACCTTATAGGATGTTACCAACATGTTTTCCAAACTGTCTGTAATTTTCCATTCCCACCAGCAATGGTGAGCATTCCAGTTGCTCTGTATCCTTGTTAGCACTTAATATTGTCAGTCTTTTAAATCTTAGCCATTCTAGTATATGTGTAGTGATATCTTATTTGGGTTTTAATTTGCATTTCCCCAATGATTAATGCTTTTGTGCATATTTGCTATTTATATATCTTCTTTGGTGAATGTCTAGTCAAACCTTTTGAGCTTCCATTTATTCTTTTTTTTTCCATTTCTTCTTATAGTAATCTTTTGTAATGGAAAAATTATTATGAATCTTTAGATTGGGTAATTTCCTTTGCCCTATTAAATATTTTCATATGTCTAGGTACTTTTTTTTTCTTCATCCTTGAAGGTTTAGTGGTAGCAGCAGCAATTGTGGCGTTGATGGTTGTGGCAATGGTGACATTGGTGGTCTTCATTTCTTTCAAAATGGTTGAAGAAATTGACAATATTTTTTCTGGAGAACTGAGGTCTTGGGGTAATGATGGCTGACTTCCACTCGGTCATGCATTTTATATAGAGAGAAATGCTGGACTTTTTCTATACAGCTCTGGAGTTTGAAAAATGGGGAGTAGAAATTAAAAGGAAGGCTTATGTTAGCTTGATTCGTGGAAGAATTTTCTAACAATTATAAATGGCCGGTAATGGAATGAGCTGTCTGTGAGGAAACAGGTTCAGTTTCAGACACAGGCAGGTAATGAGGGTCACCTGGTATTGATGTCATAGACGACAACTCATATGGGCTAGGGCAGTGGTCCCCAACCTTTTTGGCACCAGGGGCCAGTTTCATGGAAGACAATTTTTCTACAGACTCGGGGGGGGGTGGGCGGGTGGGAAAGGTTCAGGCGGTAATGTAAGCGATGGGGAGCGATGGGGAGCGGCAGATGAAACTTCACTCACTCTCCTGCCACTCACCTCCTGCTGTGTGGCCCAGTTCCTAATAGGCTGTGGACTGGTACCAGTCTGTGGCCTGGGGGTTTGGGACCCCTGGGCTAGGGGATCAGAGCAAGAGTGACCACAGTGCTCCTGTTGGACATGAAGATCCTGTAATTCTCATGGTCTTGAATAGATAGTTGTGAGAAAGCTAAAAACATTTCTGGGCAACCACTTTCTGAATTGTGTGCTCTAAGTTGCGTTAGAGTGACATCATGCTTCAGAGAGTAAGTTCTACAATCATGTTATGGATTGTGCCCTGGCTTTGCCACCTGCCAGCGCCATTGAACATGGAACAGGTTATTTATTCATAGCCTTGTTGTGTGGGCAACATCAGATCATGGACACGGAGTGGAGTGTCTGCTGGGTGCATAGTGAGTGCATGATGTATACATTGTAGCTATTATGACCACTTCCTCTCCCAATTGCTTCAAGCTTTCCTCCTTCAGTTTAGCATTTTCTACAGTTTACTTCCTATTACCTGACTGTCTACTGCATTCAGGAATGGGTGACGTCTTGGGCTTTTGTTCAGAGGCTGACTGTGTACATCCTGACTCACTCTAAATAGTCTTGCTTTTTCAGCTTCCCCAGATGAAATATTATGCTCTCCAAAACTGTGCAGGGAGGAGAGCCTACATTCTTCTGTTCACCTTTCTAGGTAAATGAAGAGCCAAAAGTTACCCACCTTCATGACCAACCTCTGAGAGTTTTCCTATCAGGATTTACTTCGCATTGCTGTCTGATCTGGGCACCAGATAATCAAGGTTATTGCACTTCATCCTACATTGTCTAAGACATGCTGTTCTTCATCCTCTCTTGGGCCTAGCTTTGGTATTAGTGCTCGCTTAATAGGTAAAGAAGATATTCTGTTTAAATTCCCACTCTCACAGGGTTTTAGATCCACTGAAATTCTCTTTCTTCAAAGCAGATTTTCATGATCCATCACCTCCTGCTCTTCGAAGCTCCGTCCAGCCTGCAACCGCTTCCTGCATTTACCATCAGTAAGAGCCTGGTCTCAGGGTGGGCCACAGAGTCTGTTTCCACTTTCAGCACTCTGCCTATCACCTAAAGGGGAAAGGTCCCTAAAACTACAAATCGGTGAGATATCCTAACAGCCTCTTCCAAGGGAGTGTTTCATAATATTTCCCAATCACCCAAGGTCTAGTCTAAGACAGGCAATATTGGGGATCTCTAAGTGTCTCCAAGCATTTTCTCAGAGCCAATAACTCCATGAAATGGGAAAGGAAAGGTCAGTTTCTGCAAGACCTTGCTTTCAAGTTTTACAGCAAGTCATTGCAGAGAAAGTAAAAACACCTGTATTAGAATGGTTTGATCACTCTCTGAAAAATTCTGTCTTTTCATTAATCAAACTTACTGTATTTTTCTCTATTTGGCAGGACTACAGTAATTTGGAAAACTGGACTTGTAGGATCTTAGAGTTAGATGGAATCTTAGGAATCATCCATTCCCATCCTTCCTCAGTGTAGGAATTTCTTTAAGAGCATTTCAAGTGGCTCTAAATTCTTTCCTAGATGGAGGGCTCAGTGCTTCGTAAGACAGACCATCTACCTGAAGGCTTATTTCTATTGTTAGAAAACTTTTTCTTCTTTGCTGTGGCAAAATGTCATCAATGATCTCCTAATTTTTCTACCTAACCATCTGTAGGCAGAATTTTGGCCCCCATGACTTTCACCCCCTGGTGTTATTCTGATAAATATGCTGCACATGGCAAAACAGACTTTGCAGATGTGATTAACGTTTCTAATCAGATGACTTTAAGATTGGGAGATTATCCTGGATTGTTGAACAGGCCTAATCTAATCACACAAGACCTTAAAAGCAGAAATCCTACTCCAGCTGGTAATGTAAGGGAAAATAAGGAATTTGAGGCAGGAAAAGGTAGAATGTAGTATTTTTGCTTGAAGATAAAGAAAACCATGTGCCAAGAAAATTGGAACCTCAGTCCTACAACCACAAGGAACATAATTCTGCCAACAACTTGAAAAAGTATGGACCCTTTGATTTCAGCCTTGTGAGACCCTCAGCAGAAGACTCAGCTGAGCCACTGTGTGCCCAGACTTCTGACTCACAGCACTGTGAGATAATAAGTGGGCATTCTTGTTACTTGAGACAGGACCCCCCCCCAGAGTCACCAGTGATCCCTTGCTCTCCTTCCTGCTTCACATCTAAATGCTAATCATGACCCATCCATTCTACTCAGAACAGCTCATGCAATAGCCCCTCTTCCCCCTCTCAAATGCCACCTGCAGTACCTGAGCTCCTTCCTGATGCTATAGGCATATCCCTACCACCTGTTCCTCTCCTCCAGCACCCTACAGGCATCCACCATGACAGATGGGTGACACTATCCAGTTTTCCCAGGACTGAAGGGTTTCTCAAGATGTGGAGCTTCCAGTTTTAAAATCAGGAAAGTTCTGACAAACCTGGAGGAATTGGCCACCCTCCTGTTGGTTGCCTGCTCATGATGGAGGTTCCCCTTAACATAAAAGTTGGTCATACCAGACATTTGTTTCTACAGTCTTATTTGCAACTTGGGTTTGGGCATATGATCTAATGTAGGTCAGTGGGATCAAAGGGAAATACGCAGGGAAGTTTCTGGGAAGCCAATTAACAGAGATGAACAAAGAGGAACAGGCTTTCTTATTGTCTTTGAATATCTTTGGGTGAAGATATGATGCCTGGAGCTGTAGCAGCCATCTTGGATCATGAGCAGGTAAGCCTAAGGACCAGGTCCATATGCTGATGGGGGAGAAAGATGGAACGAGCTTGGGTCCCTTAAGACATGGTTGGCCCACTGCACTAACCCTGCAGCCACCTTCTTCTGGACATCTTATTATGGGAGATAATATTATTGGAGCCACTTTTAGTCAAGTATTTTGTTTCTGGCAGTTCAAAACATCCTTATGGATAAGATACCATGTCTACTGCTCATTCTGCTTCCTGAACACCTGTTCGTAGAGCTATGGACACCATAAAACAGTCTCTAAAGCACTTTTATCACATTGCATTGTCACTATGAGTCCCAATGTCTGCTAATTTGAAATTCTAGCATATACAGATTAGTTTTCCCTCACACACAAGTGCAGGAGGTAAAGTAGACAGCAGAGTGACATAGAGATTTTGGCAAGGAAGCTTAGGAGAGATAAAAGCAGTTGAGGGAAAGCAAGCCAGGAATTGAGAATTATTTTCTCACTTCTTTGAGGCACAAAGCACTGGGAGATGTACGATGTCTGATGAGTTCACAGTGCATGACAGTATCCAGGGCAGTGCCTGGGTGATATAACCCTGCACACTGGGAAAGGAGGGGTGGAGAAAGAGTATCTGACATTGAGTAACATATGTCTATATATTTGGATTTCTAACTTCTCTACTCTGGGTCCTAGAGACAGGCAGAGTCAAAGGAGAAGGGATGCTACCACTCCAAGCCATAACTTTGAAGTTATTGAACATTTAGATGCAGAACTAGTGCTGAAGGGAAGGTGCAGCTCAGTGTATCAGAACGAAGCAAAGTGGATTTACACACATCTTAACTGACGTGTTAGGAAGCACAAAATATGAATGAAAACTAAATTTTACCAATTTCAGAGAAATATCATCAGTACCCTTCGTATTCAGTGGGAAACCTTTATAATTGTGCACAAGAACATTTTTAGGAGCACTTTCACGAGCCAGTGTCTGTGATCCTTCTGCTCTATTTGCAGGTTTTAAGTTTCCATACCTCAAATTTTTCTAACCCGAGGTTTTCAGGGAAAACCCTTAACGGTTGGGAGTGGGGTTGCGGAGCAGAAACTGTGTCTGCCTCTGCCTCTGAAGGCCCAGTATCTTCCTCATGTTTGTATCCTCAATGCTCATCAGGGGCAAGTGATAGGTGATAGATAATTTCTAAAACACAGATTTAATCTTTGCTCCATTGTCTAAAAACTTCCGGTAGCTTCCACTGCCCATAGAATGAATGCTTAGTGTGATGTACAAAGCCTTTCACACGTAATCTCAGCTTATCTGGCAAGTCGTCCTGCGGCCATTGCCAAGCACCCCCTCCTCCATGTTGCACCAGGGGTAGTCACTGTTCTCCAAACGCAGCTCTCACTTTCTCACCCACGCACTTTCACCCACACTGTTCCCCTCTGTGGCACACTCCGTACCCTGTGTATTCCTGGGGAAGTCCTACACATCATTTACATCGAACTCAAAGCCAGCTCCTCACCACAATTTCCCTTCCTACATGGTCCTAGGAAGCAGGTGAGTACCTGGCAGAATGCTCAGCACACACGATGTTCTCAATAGGTGTCTATGGAATTGAGTTGTGATGAACTGAGTCCAAATCCACCTCCCTGTCATTTGAATATTGTGTAGTTCTTCCCTGAACACACACAAGACAAAGCTATTGTCTCTTCTACATAACCGATTACATTTTTTTTTTTTTTTTTTTTTTTTTTTTTTTTTTTTTTGTGGTACGCGGGCCTCTCACTGTTGTGGCCTCTCCCGTTGCGGAGCACAGGCTCCGGATGCACAGGCTCAGCAGCCATGGCTCACGGGCCCAGCCGCTCCGCGGCATATGGGATCCTCCCAGACCGGGGCACGAACCCGTATCCCCTGCATCGGCAGGCGGACTCTCAACCACTGCGCCACCAGGGAGGCCCCCGATTACATTTTGAAGGTAGCCATCAGGCATCTAGTTAACCTTTGCTTTTCTAGAATCTTCCGATAACTACAATGATTGTGTGAGTTCCTGAAGACCAGTCTTTATTAGCATGAAGAGCTCTGTGTGTATTATCCCATTTGACCCACAGACAACTCCATAAGGAAGGCAAAGCAGATACAAATCTGTCATTGTCCCCATGTTAAAGATAAAGAAACTCAGTTTTGGAGAGAACAAGGGACTCATGCCAGGTCACATTGGGGGATCTGAGTTCATCTGACTCACATTCTCATTTTTAAAATATGCTTTATCAAGTTCTGATCACCCTGGTCCCGCTACTCACAAACACCTCTTTGAATAAACAATGGTACTTTTGGTCCTCGAGTTGGGAGAGGGTTTTTTTTTTTTTTTTTTTTTTTTTCCTGCTGTGGCTGTCTTATCTTGTCCCTGGAAGGAGGCTGAGTGAAGCTACACAGCTTGGTTTGGGTTGAGCACTACATACTCTAATGGAAAATGGTGACCGTGGATATCAGGGAAGGATATCCGTGGATATCAGGGAATTTGCCACATGTTACTGAACAGGCCTTAATAATATAAAGTTTTGCATTTTCTCCCATTCTAATCCCTTGGTGTCCCCATCTGAAAGCTGCCAGGCTGTGGTTTAAGCTTGCCTCTGACAGAGTATATAGGTATAAGCACCCTCATTGTTCACAGGTCCTGCAACAAAAGTGCATCATTTTAGCCAGGGGATCTCAGTGGCCTCCTAAACTTTGAGAATTGCTCTGTTGGATCAAAGGAAATGCTTGTTTTGATGAAACAAGCAGCAGGATTAAATTCCTCTTTCTTCTCCTAAATTGTGTATGTGTGCAGCATCTGTGTTTTGTGTGTTGTGTAGTGTGTTGTACCTTGGTGTTGTGCTGTGTGTGGCAGGTGTTTGCACTGCTCTGGTTGGCGTGTGTGTACTGGTGGCAAAGAGAGAAAGTGCGGGAGGAAGGGATCTGCCTTCTCACTAGGGTTGGCAGGGATGTTGAAAAATCTTCTCTAAATCCCTAATCTCTTCACCCAAGATTAAGCAAATAAAATCGTTGGCTCAAAAAAGTCAGATTCTTGATGACTCCGAAGAGACAGCAGCAAAGTGAGTCAAGAAGCTTAGCTTCATATCAGCAAAGAGATAAAGGGGCTTCGGTTCTGAATGACAGTTTGAGCAATATACCCTAATCCGATTACCAGGGAATTCAGCATCACTCTATATTAGTGGTGGATTTTAAAAAATGGCTGCTAAAGAGTTAGTGTTCATTAGCTGAAGGCTTCAGTTATTCCTAAGGATGAAATAACCCTGACCTGAAACCCAGGGCTACGGGACAGGAGACTGGGGTGAGGGGCAGCTGAGACTCCTCTCTCATAAGGGTCCTTTGTTCACCCAGGGGCTTTGTGGAGGCGGTCACTTCTCCTCTGACCAGAAGAGAGAAGGGGGATGGAGCCGAGGGGCCTGGGGCAAAGTCTGGGGCCCGAATCCAACACCAAGTCACTTCTGCTTTGAGTTTTCTAGGTGGAGAACTTTCACATTGGGTACATTTGTCCTCTCCTTTAACCTCCAGGCTGAAACAACTCCTCATTTAAAAACTTCCGATAGTATTTAACATCTTTTAATGCTTTATTTATTTAGGGGAGAGGGAAGGCAATGTGGTGTGAAAGAATAGAAAAGGTATATTTTCATTACAGATTAATTAATCTCTAGGGACTTTGGTGGAAATCCTGGAGACTGGGCGTAAGAATACAGTATATGTGGAATCTAAAATACGACACAAATGAACCTATCTACAAAACAGCAGACTCACAGAGAACAGACTTGTGGTTGCTGAGGGGGAGGGTGATGGGGGAGGGATGAATTGGGAGTTTGGGATTAGCAGATGCAAACTAATATATGTAGGACGGACATACAAGGTCCTACTGTAGAGCACAGGGAACTATATTCCATATCCTGTGATAAACCATAATGGAAAAGAATATGAAAAAGAATGTATACATATGTATAACTGAATCACTTTGCTGCACAGCAGAAATTAACACAACGTTGTAAATCAACTACACTTCAATAAAATTTTTAAAAAATGGACAATAATACAATTTACAAGTCACAAATACATTCTTGGGTGCTGTATTCTAATCTTTGGGCTCCTGTGTTTCAAATCCAAACAAGGTCCTTTAAGACTGATGCTCATCACTTAGCTAGAATGCTGATGGTTTATGTGTTTCTTCAATGAAAAGCTTATTTCTAGAGCAGATACCCCAAACTTGTTTGGACTGGATTATTTTTTGAATCTAACTTCACCTGAAAAGTGTCCGGCAAATAATTTAGCCACATCTACCCTGTGCCTGGGTGGGGATGGAATACCTGGTGAATCCTTGGATAGCAAGCCTGGATGTGGTCTTTAAGGTAAGGGATACCCAATGTTCCTCTAAGAATTCAGAACGCCATCAGGCCTGGACTGAGAATTCAGCCAACCCACCTGAGTGACAGTGGTTCACTTTTAGCTCTGGTTAGAAGACAAATTTCAGAGGACAAGGAGGGAACCCTATACAGTTCTATGGCACTGCTGATCTCAGAGAACCCATAAATGGAGCCTGTTTTTCCTGACATATACACAAAAATGTGTGATAGTCGTGGAGGGTTTTCTTGTTTTAGCAGCTTGGGGGTTAAGGGAAAGATCTCGGGTAAATGCATTAATCACTCCCTGATCTTGAAGCAATCCCCAGATTGTCCTATAGGGAGGTCAATAATTCCCACACCTAGTTGATCATCAACATCACCTTAGGGGTACTCACTGAAAATGCAGATTCCTGTCCCAATTCTAGCCCCAATCAGAATAATAAGGGGTAGGGATCAGGGACATATAATTATGAGTTCTCCTTTTAATGCTGGTCATCAGCCAGATTTGGGAACCACTTATGTAGAATATCAGTGGGGCAGAAGAGGACCCATCAGGGACTGCAGTAGGGGGTCCCAAGATGGTTGGGCCTTTCTTACTATCAAATGGTTATTAGCCTTCTTTTCTTTTATGAAAACCTCCTTTTATGATATATTTATGATGGCTAGTAGACCTATAAAGGGTGTAGCTTAGGTAAGAAATGTAAATATTTGGATGGTTCAAATCCTTTGCCTTTATATTTTACAGCTGATGAATGTAAGGCTCAGTTAAAATAAGTGACCTTATTAGGCTCATTCATATACTTAGTAGCAGAACCAGGTTTCAAACTCAGCTTTATCAGATCTTTGGGGTATATCGGACTTTGGGTCCATGATCTTTCTACTACATCATGCTTACAAGTAAGGAGGAAATGATGTGTTCCATGGTTCCTCTTGTTTAGGTGGACTTCAAACCAAGAGTGTGTCTTTTTACAACCTTCCAGTGTTTGTGATTTGTGATTTCGGATTGCCCCAGGATGGAAAGGTGTCTTCCCATTTGGTGTACACGTCCTTGACCATCACTAAGCACTGAATTAGAGGTTGTGGGCCACCGGAGTTCTTGGCTAAAGCCTAGCCCACTGGAACATGCTACTGTTCATATTTTTATTTGTGATTTGCTAGTTTTCTCTTCATCTTGAACGAAAGATTTGGGACTACCCTCAGTGAAGAAGCAAAGCTGCTTGATTGAGAAAGAAAATCTCCTTCCTCGCTGTGGAGTTAAATGTTGCCATGTGGTAAACCACTCTAAAAAGGGGTGGAGTGTTCTGCCTTCACAAATAAATGTGGGATCTCAAGTCAGAGAAGGGTGTGTCTGGACAGTGCAGCTGTCTACTCTAAAATAAGACCAGTGTGATTCTATAGCCTGGAGTGGAAATGGAGTTTGGGACAGAGAATTACTGGATGGCCTGAGTTGATGACTGGAGTTGGTGGGGTTGATTGGGGACCTTGTTACAGATGCAGCAGGAGTTGGAGAGGAGGGGACCAAAGATGGTGGACATGGGATGGAAAGAGCGGAGAGAATAGAACCGCCATGTGTTTCAAAATGGAAAACTGAGAGAATTAGCCCTCACTGAAGTTTGGGGAGGCTCTCTAGATTTTACTTCAAGGGCTGTGCCAGGTCCCAAAAGAGAACCTGTAGGTTCTTGCAATAATGTTGATGATACAGTATTAGTCAACCTTGGATAATAAGTAGGTGAAGGATACTGATGATGGTGTATTCCCAAACAACATGCTCTCTGTATGCCAAGAATTCTTTGTACATATAAACTCTCCCTCTCTATAAGTGACGGAAGCAAAGCAGGATGGAGAAGGAGATACTCATGGAAAGGCCAATGCTGGGTACAGCTTTTGATATGAGAATTCTTTCCTCCTCACCTGTCTCTGGGGAACAGAAAGGCAGGAGCACCACGTTTGAACAAACAGTAGGTTTACTCCATTGTCTTCAAAAAAAAAACCTTAAAAAAAAATAGGAGCACTGTCACAATGGGTCTGTAAAGAAAAGGAAAGAGCGTAGCTAAGTCACAGCCCATAGATGTCAGTAGACTCCAAAGGATCTGGCCTATAGGAAGCCAAATTCCAAGCTGCTGCCACAAACAAGAATAGGACTTTATTGATTCTGTGTCTGTCCTTTGTCTGTGCAGAGGCTGCAGGAGCCCATTCAACAGGAACCTCACCCTCTGTATTTCCATATCAAAGACAGTCTGGGGTTCTCTACTGGCCTGGGTGGCAGTTTCACAGCCAATATCCTACCTCAGATCAATGCTCCCTGCCACTCATTACCACAACAGGGACTTCCTAACTTGTCTCCCCCAGAGAGATTTATTCTTTTCAAATTATTTGTGAGGGAAATCTCAGGGGGAAAACCCCACAGCCTTTTGGCTCTGGAGGTGAGATGAGACCCTATTATCAGCAGAGCTCACCTCCCTCCACATTTTCTCTTGGCCTCAGAATTAAGCGGGATCTAGAATGAAAAACACTGAAATAAGATATGTAGATATTTTCAGCTTCAATGATTGTTTCCAGCTTTTCAAGGGATTTTATGAAACTGACAAAGGCTTGAATGGGGATAAATTATTCTTTGGATGCAGGCCATAGTTAGAAAAAAATCTAGTCTCCCTCCCTCCCTCTCTTCCTTCCTTCCTTCCCTCTTTCCTTCCTTCCTCCCTCCTTCCCTTCCTTCCCTCCCTTCCTCCTTCTTTCCTTCCTTTCTCCCTCCTCAACTTTCCCTTTCTATCTTCTTCCTTTCATCTTTCTTTTCTTCTTCCCTGCATGAGAAAAGGGCTTAGGAACACTAAAACATCACATAAATGTTACTACTATATTCCAGTAGATGCTACATGTCTTAGTCACAATGGGCAACAGCCACAATAGGAAGCAAAATGGAGAACTTCAGTTATTACATTGTGATCAGTGTTCCTCAAATACACCCTCAGGTAATATTTTAAAGGCTCAGATTCTCACTGTAGACATAACTCTTAGACACTGTAGTAACAGAAGATCCTAGTCTTTCAAAGAACTCTGGCTGTGTTTGGATAGTAATGAGACTTCTAAATCATTGCGTAATTAAGCCATGGACTTCTATGTGCAATTATATAAAGACCATTCACATCCTCTTAAAATTCTTTCGTCCTTTGTTTGCCATACATTTACACCAGAGTTTCCCAAACTCTGTATCTCAGGACATTCATTCCATGAGAAATAAATAGGTTTCACTCTCAAGAAGGGTTCTCTGTCCTCTAAGTTTGGGAAACACTGCAACATACTCTAGAGCCCCAGAAAAATCTATGTGTCAAAGGCTCTATAAGGTTTTGGCGTCGATAAATTTTCTTGACTAGGTTTACCCCAGTGTTTCCCTCACATATTTGACCAGAGAACATTCTTTTGCATATCATTCATTAATGACTGTGGATCTAGAGCAATGCTCCAGTCAGCTCTTGTCCTGTGTCTTTTCTCTGATCAGGCTTCATTTGGTATCTCTGAATTTCCTTTCTCCTTTTGCTACCCAGTTATAGACTTTCCTCAGTGTTCAACTTCTGCTTCTGGGTCTTTGTTCCTACGCATTGTTTTGAGGTTTTCATCCACTTTTATAGATTTATACAGCAAGTAAACTCAACTCTATGGAAGGTCTTGTTCTTTTTCCTTTGTTCCATTTTTATTCCCGTTTGTCTTTTTTTTATAAATCCATTTGAAAGTACCCCCTACCTCACTCTCCTCAACTGAACTGATTCCATCTTTTTCTGCAATCCAGTTTTCACTTTCAATTTGTTTACGTGTTAATGACACTGCCATTCTCCCTTGAGAGGGAAATCTTGAAGTCTTGTTTAACTCTTTTCCCCCCACCCTTGGAAAAATGATTACTGACCTTTTTCATAAACAGCTTGAGGACTCTTGCTTCTATAGAGAAACATTTAACATGAAAAGGATGATAAGAACCTATATACAAATATGATGACTTCACTTTGTGGATTTAAATGGCTAGAATAAATGGTTGGTGTCATCAAATGTAAGTCTTACTGGAATGGTATTCTTAGAGAACTCTGCTGGGTCTCTCCCTACCTCCTCAACTTAGAGACCAAATAAACAAATGGAAAAAAAAATGAACAAGAGAGTGAAATTAAAGAGCAAGAAATACTCTTCCCAAACTGGAGGAAGATGGTAGGTTGGTGAGGGATACATGCTGAGCCATTCTGGGAACATGTGGAGATGAGAACGTGTATAGTTCGTGTGTCTGATGCCTGCACATGAGATGCTCTGCCACCCTGTGGGGAGTCCTGGTGTCTGTATATTTTATTGTGGAAACAATGCTTATTAATTAGAATTCATAATATTTGAACTCTCCTTGTGGTCTGGTGAATGGGGGGGTCCCTACATTCCCCCCAGCTTGCTCTTTAAGATATCCCCAGACCACACTGATTATGCTGGTTATAGAAATTATTTCTTTGAATTCTGTTTCTTAGCTGCTAGCTTTTTTTTTTTTGGCCTTATTGCAAAAGCAGTGCATATTCATAAAAAAAATACAAGTAGTGCAAGAGAATAAACAATACCTATCATTCCATGCAACCAGATGACTTGGTATATATGCTGCCAGTCACATTTTTGCTTTTGCATAAATATGTGCATTTCTTTTTTTTAATCCCCACCCCAAGCACCTTTTTAATTTTATTTTATTTACTTATTTTTAAAGATTTTATCTGTTTAAAATTTTACTTATTTACATATTTATTTTTGGCTGTGTTGGGTCTTCATTGCTGTTCACGGGCTTTCTTTAGTTGCAGCGAGCAGGGGCTACTCTTTGTTGAGGTGCGCAGGCTTCTCACTGCTGTGGCTTCTCCTGTTGCAGAGCATGGGCTCTAGGTGCGCAAGCTTCAGTAGTTGTGGCTCACGGGCTCTAGAGCACAGGCTCAGTAGTTGTGGTGCACGGGCTTAGTTGCTCCGCGGCATGTGTGATCCTCCTGGAACAGGGCTTGATCCCGTGTCCCCTGCATTGGCAGGTGGATTCTTAACCATTGTGCCACCAGGGAAGTCCCCATGCATTTCTTTACAAAGGTCATTCTGTGATAGTTTCCTAATCTGGATTTTTAAATGTATAATCTGTCTTGAAAATATTTTCACACAGTAAATGCACTTCCACAGCCTTATTTATGAAGGTAGCATAGTATTTCATTTCTGGGTTTCCTTCAATGTTTTTTGAACAGTTAGATTAATAGCATTTCTTCTGTTATAAACAGTGCCATTATAAACTCTTAGAGATAAAATTTTGTGCAGAATCTCAATTTTTTTTCTTTTTTCTTTTTTTTGGCTGCGTTGGGTCTTCATTGACGTGAGTGGGCTTTCTCAAGTTGCAGCAAGCGAGGGCTACTCTTTGTTGTGGTGTGCAGCTTCTCATTGTGGTGTCTCCTCTTGTGAAGCATGGTCTCTAGGCTTGTGGGCTTCAGTAGTTGCAGCACTTGGGCTCACTAGTTGTGGCACGTGGGCCCTAGAGTGCGCGGGCTTCAGTAGTTGTGTCGCATGGGCTCTAGAGCGCAGGCTCAGTAGTTGTGGCGCATGGACTTAGTTGCTCCACGGCATGTGGGATCTTCCTGGACCAGGGCTCAAACCCCCGTCCCCTGAATTGGCAGGCAGATCCTTAACCACTGCACCATTAGGGAAGTCCTCAATAGAATGTTTTGTTTTCATTTTTTCTTCTATTACTTCAGGACATCTGTTATTTGGGCTCATTAAGAATTAAATTCCTGGGACTTCCCTGGCAGTCCAGCGGTTAAGACTTCACCTTCTAATGCAGAGGGTGTGGGTTCAATCCCTGGTCAGGGAGCTAAGATCCCACGTGCCTCGTGGCCAAAAAAACCAAAACATAAAACAGAAGCAATATTGTAACAAATTCAATAAAGACTTAAACAAAAATTTAAAAAACAGAATTAAATTCCTAAACCTCCTCCATTCTCTTTTCTCCACTGTATTACCTTTGCTCCTTTATCAAAGATCAGCAGACCATATTTATGCGGGTCCTTTTCTAGGCTCTCTATTCTGCTCATTGATTTATTTATCTATTCTTTCACAGTACCACACTGTCTTGAGTACTGTGGCTTAATACGAAGTCTTAAAGTCGAGTAGTGTCAATTACCCAATTTTGTTCTTCTCTTATAATACTGTGGTTTCTGTTCTGGTTTTTTTTTTTTTTTTCCTCCTCTCTGTATAAACTTTAGAATTAATCTGTTGATATCCATGAAATAACTTGCTGGAATTTTTACTGAAAATGCATTGAATCTGTAGATCAAGATGGGAAGAACTCTCATCTTGACAATATTTAGTCTTCCTACCCATGAACATAGAATATCTTTATGTTTACTTAGTTCTTTGATTTATTGTATTGGAGTTTTGTAGCTTTCGTCCTATAGATCTTATACATATTTTGTTAGATTTATACCTAGGTATTTCATTTTATGGGATGTTAATGTAAATGGTAATATGTATTTAATTTGAAATTCCACTTATTCATTTCTGTTATGTTAGGAAAGCCAATGACTTTTGAATATTAACCTTAAATCCTACAACCTTGCTATAATTGCTTATTAGTTCAGGAGATTTTTTTTGTGTGTATCAATTCTTTCATATTTTCTACATAGATGATTTTGTCATTTGTGAACAAAGACAGTTTTATTTTTTCCTCTCAATGAGTATGCATTTAATTTGGTTTTCTTATTTTTTTTGCATTAGCCAGAACTTCTAGTACAATATGACAAGGACTGTGAGAGAGGGCATACTTGCCTTGTTCCTGATCTTAGTGGGAAATCTTTGTTTCTCACCATCAAGTATGACATTAGCTGTAGGGTTTTTTTGTAGTTGTTCTTTATCCAGTTGAGGAAGTCTCCCTTTATTCCTACTGTGCTGAGAGTTTTTATCACAAATGTGTATTGGATTTTGTAAACTGCTTTTCTGCATTTATTGATATGATCATGTGATTTTTAATTTTTAGCCTGTGTATGTGATGGATTACATTAATTGATTTTTGAATGTTGAACCAGCCTTGCATACCTAGGATAAATCCCACTTAGTTATGGTGCATAATTGTTTTTATACATTGGTGGATTTGATTTACTAATATTTTGTGAGGGATTTTTATATCTATTTTCATAACAGATATGGGTCTGTAGTTTTCTTGTAATGCCTTTGTCTGGTTTTGATATTAAGGTAATGGTGGACTCATATAATGAGTTAGAAAGTGTTTCCCGTGTTTCTATTTGCTGGAAGAGATTACAGAGAATTGGTGTAATCTCTTTCTTAAATGCTTAGTTGAATTCACCAGGAACCCATTTCAGCTTTGTGCTTGATGGTTTGGAAGGTTGTTAACTGCTGATTAAATTTCTGTAATAGATATTGGCCTGCTAAGATGGTCTATTTCTCCTTCTGTGAGTTCTGGTAGACTGTGTTTTTCTAATAATTGGCCCATTTCATTTAGGCTAGCAAATTTGTAGGGATAGAGTTGTTTATAGTATTCCTTATTATCCTCTTAATGTGCAGGTGATCTGTTGTGCTGTCTCTTTTTTTTTTTTTTTTTTTTTTTTGCGGTACGCGGGCCTCTCACTGCCGTGGCCTCTCCCGTTGCGGAGCACAGGCTCCGGACGCGCAGGCTCAGCGGCCATGGCTCACAGGCCCAGCTGCTCCGCGGCATGTGGGATCCTCCCAGACCAGGGCACGAACCCATGTCCCCTGCATCAGCAGGCGGACTCTCAACCACTGCGCCACCAGGGAAGCCCTGTTGTGCTGTCCCTTAATTTTGATATTAGTAATTTGTGTCTTCTCTCTTTTTTTCTTAGCTTGACTAGAGGCATTATCAATTTTACTGATTTTTCTCAAAGAACCAGCTTTTGGTTTTGTTGATTTTCTCTATTGATTTTCTGTTTCCAGTTGTATTGATTTCTGTTTTTTTTTTTTTTTTTTTTACAATTTATTTTCTTCTGCTTGCTTTGGAATTAATTTGCTCTTCTTTTATTGGTTTTCTAAGGTGGAAATTTAGACGATTGATTTTGGAGCTTTCTTCTTCTCTAATATATGCATTCAATACTATAAATTTCCCTCTGGGCACTGCTTTCACTGCATCCCACAAATTTTGATAAGATGTACTCTCGTTTTTATTTTGTTCAAAATATTTTTAAATTTCTCTTGAGATTTCTTCTTTGACCCATGTGTTATTTAGAAGTATGTTGTTTATCTCCAAGTATTTTGGGATTTTCTAGCTATCTTTCTGTTATTGATTTCTAGTTTAATTCCATTGTGGTCTGAGTGTATACAGTGAATGACTTCTATGCTTTTAAATTTGTGAAGGGGTGCTTTATGGCCCAGAATGTGGTCTATCTTGGTAAATGTTCCAGGTAAGCTTGAGAAGAATGTGTATTCTACTGTTGTTGGATGAAGTAGTTGATAGATATCCATTATATCTAGTTGATTGATGATACTGTTGAGTTCAACTATGTCTTTATTGATTTTCTGGCTACTGGACCTGTCTGCTCCTGATAGAGTCATGTTGGAGTTTTCAACTGTAAGAGTGGATTCATCTATTTCTTCTTACAACAATATCAGTTTTTGCCTCATGTGTTTTGATGCTCTGTCAAATTAACAATTAAGGATTGTTATGTCTTCTTGGATAATTGACCCTTTTATCATTATGAAATGCCCCTCTTTAATCCCAATAATTTTCCTTGCTCTGAAGTCTGTTCTATTTGAAATTAATATAGTTACTTCAACTTCCTTCTGGTTCATGTTAGCATGGCATATCTTTCTCCATCCCTTTACTTTTAATCTTTATGTATCTTTATATTTAAAGTGGGGTTCTTGTAGACAACATACAGTTGGGTCTTGTTTTTTCATCCACTGACTTTTACTTTGTATTTTAATTGGTATATTGAAACAATTTACTTTTAAAGTGATTTTTGATATTACTGGATTAATATCTACCATGTTTATTACTGTTTTCTATCCATTGTCCTTGTCCTTTTTCCCTATTTTTATCTTCTCCTCTTTTCCTGACTTTTGTGGCTTTAATTGAACAGAATTCAATTTTCTCTTCTTTCTTAGCATATCAATTATACTTTTTTTTTTTACTTTGTGTTTCCCCTAGAGTTTGCAATATACATTTACAACTAATCCAAGCCCATTTTCAAATAACACCATACCACTTCATGAATAGGTCAAGTGCCATATAATAATGGAATACTCCTAATTTCTTCCTGCTGTCCCTTGTATCATTCCTGTCGTTATTTCTACTTTTATGTAAGTTATAATAATTAACTACATTGTTGATATTATTTTGAACAAACAGCAATTGTTATCTGTTAGATCAATTAAGAATAAGAAAAATAAGCTTTCATTTTGCCTTCACTTATCCTTTCTCTCATGTTCTTTCTTTCTTTATGTAGATCCAAGTTTCTGACCTACATCATTTTCCTTCTCTCTAAAAAATTTCTTTTAACATTTCTTGAAAGGCAGGTCTAGTGGCAACCTAATCGCTCAGTTTTTGTCTGTCCAAAAAAGTCTATGTCTCCTTCACTTTAGAAGGATAATTTCTCAGGATATAGAATCCTGGTTAGTTCATTTTTTTTTTTCTCTCAAAACTTTAAATATTTCACTCTGTTTCCTTCTTGCTTACATGGTTTCTGAGAATAAGTCAGAGGTAATTCTTATCTTTCCTACTCTGTAGGTGAGGTTTTAAATTCTCCCCCTCTGACTTCTTTCAGGATTCTTTCTTTATTTTTGATTTTTCACAGTTTGAATAGGATATGCCTAGGTGTAGTTTTTTTTTTTTTCTTCTTGTATTTATCTTGCTTAATATTCTCTGAATTTCCTGTATCTGTGGTTTGGTGTCTGACATTAATTTGGGGAAAATGCTCAGTCATTATTGCTTCAAATGTTTCTTCTGTTTTTTTTTTTCCCCCTGGTATTCCCATTATGCATATGTCATATCTTGCATACTTGTCCCACAGTTCTTTGATATTCTGGCTTTTTTTTTTCAGTCTTTTTCTCTTTGCATTTTAATTTTGGAAGTTTCTATTGACATACTCTCAAGCTCTGAAATCTTTCCACAGCCATGCCCAAGTCTACTAATAAGCCCATGAAAGGCATTCTTGTTTCTCTTAGTGTTTTTGATCTTTAGTATTTCTTTTTGATTCCTCCTTAACATGTCCATCTCCCTGCTTAGATTGCCCACCCCCCTCCTTTGTTCTTCCATGTTGTCTACTTTATCCTAGAGCTCTTAGCATATTAACCATTAGAGCTCTTAGCATATTAATCACAGTTGTTTTAAATTCCTGGTCTGATAATTTCATCATCCTTGTCATATGAGTCTGGTTCTGATGCTTGCTCTGTCTCTTTAAACTGTGTTTTTGTTTTTTTTTAATCTTTTAGTATACCCAATTTTTTCCTGATAGCTGGACACGATGTATTATAACAGCTAAAAGGAACTGTGGTAAGCAGCCTTTAGTAATGCGGTAGCAATGTGTGCAAGGCAGGGAAGCAGTCTTTAATTCTGTAGTACTCACTGAAGCATTGTTTAGTGAGCCTATGCCTCAGGACTGTGAACTTCACATGTGCTTTTCACATATTTTCTCCTCTTAGGTGGGACAAGATGGCTAGCCTGGGCTGGAGTTGGGATTTTCTCTTTTCCCGCAAGGAAGGTTAGAGGGAGTTCTTCCCTAAGCCACTTAGGCTCTGAAAACGTCCCAATAGTTGAGGCTGTGGTAAAATAGTTTCTCTTGAAGGCAGGCCTTTTAAGGAGCATAGAATACTTTGCAGTATTTCATACTCATGCATGAGTCTCCCCCATCCCCCCATGACTGGATCACTTGGGAGTTTTTGCTGTAGACTTGCCCACACTAAGCCTCCAGCTATTCACCACCTACAGGTTAGGTTTTCCTAGCCCAGCACTGGTTCTCATGCTTTCTGCTCTGGTTAGTTGTGACTCTCTGTATTTGCTTGTCTGTCTCTCCAGTTTTGGGGCCAGTGGTTTGCCCCAAATGAAAATGGTATAGGTCAGAAACTTGGATCTACATAAAGAAAGAAAGAACATGAGAGAAAGGATAAGTGAGTGACCTCACTTCTGTGACAAATTTAAGAAGAGGTCATGATTTTTTTCAGTTTGTTCAGCTTTTAAGTTGTTGTGAAGACAGTGCTGACTTCTAAGCTCCTTACATGTTGGACCTGAAACCAGAAATTCAGGCCAGTATATTTTTATGTATGAAAGTTTTATCAATCACTCCATCATATCTCTTTGCAGAAAAATTTGTGAATATACACATATACACATTATACGTATATGTAAATTGAATTAATTTTTTCCTTCTTCTGACTGTAAGGCTTTACGTGTTAAATGTTTATTCTGGATTAAGTAATCATCACTGTTATTACAAGGTAATGGATCAAATAAGATAAACATATTTCACATTTTGATAAATAATTATTAATCATATAACGTAAAATTTTCTGACTTAAAATTTGTTAACCCAGTCATTTATCATTAATCTTCTTAATTTCCAGGAGGTACACCAAAAAGTCTTTACTGAGTCTTATCAAATGGTATTAGTTTTAGTAGGTACTCTTGTACTGACAGTCACCTTTTATTAAAGCTAAAATTAACGTTGAACTAAAACGTGAAATTTGAAATCTCACGTTTCTGTATTTTCTTACAGTAGGCTGTGAATAATGAGTGGTTTATTCATCTCAAAGTTTAATTTTTCATGTTATCTCAAAATATCTTTTTAAATGACAGACACTTGAGAATTTATACACATAACACATACATATTATCAAGTTCATTTCATGGTTGAAAATGATTTGACAGAATTAGAGTAATATATAAAATTTGAGGAGGAAGAAGTAATTCAGATTAAACAAAGGTGTTTTCTAAACTGTAGGGCCCAATGGATGCATCATTTCGATTGCATGTTGGAACATTTTGCCTACACGTCCATTCCTTAGTAGTTGTTCTCACTTTGAAGGAGGAGTTTAATGTACTTGTGGAAATAAACTGCAAATAAAGAAGAGAAGATCTGAGGCCACTAGTTAGCTAGCAAGTGAGGAGCTTATAACAGGCACATTAATGGTTGTTGTGAAGCGTTATGTTATATTCCAATTATGCTAATACAGACCTGAGAAGTGTGCAGTCAAAAGGAAGAAATGAGCAGGTGCTGGAAAACACAGTTAGCAAAAGACACGTTGCCAAGTAAAAAATAAATATAGATTTACAGCAGCCAATTGGTAAAAGTTAATGAAATTATTTCTTCCGTGGGCTGAGTAAATAACCAAGAAGATATAAAATTCTATCTTACTTCTGATCTATTCTCAGTTTACTCAAAGCTACAACATGATCTGTTGGAAGAAACTGAAAGTTTTTACTTCCTCCTACTTGAAATGGTACAGAATATGCACCTGACACTCCCTCAGCTTTTTGTGTTTCCCGAGAATGGTGAAAACGCAGAGAAGATGTGCCTGCAGCAGATGGTTTTTCCCCTGATGCACGTGTGTGCGTATGTGTATGCACATGTGTGTGTATGTGTATGCACGTGTATAAATCCCGACTCTCCTAATAGTATGATGGAGAGATAAAGAGATAAGGCATGGATCCTTGCCCTCAGTTTGTGGCCTTGTGAAGGTAAAATTCCACTGCCTACAATATTTCACACTGACAGTTTCTTTGCTTTGCTCTCACCAAACTCTCCCTAAGGAGTGATAACTATAGGACTACAGTCAGGGAGTAGAAGAGGTAAAGTCATTAAGTACCAATATCCATCCCTCCTGCTGCCTCAATCTACAACATGTCTGGATTTAGAATGTCTCAACATAGGCCAAAGCACCATGCTTTGACCTTAACAGAAGTGTTACAAATGTGGGAAACGACTCATCCCTCTGAGAGAGTTTACGGTGGCTTGATTAAAAGAAGTATCTCAGACACTGACATTTAGAATGGTCTGTCCCCTGGGGTATTTTCACACTCTGGGGCACTGTAGTACAGTAAGATTTGGGATGGAGGAGAGGTACATCTTTCTTTAAAAAAGTGGGTGGGGCTTCCCTCGTGGCGCAGTGGTTGAGAATCTGCCTGCCAATGCAGGGGACACGGGTTTGAGCCCTGGTCTGGGAGGGTCCCACATGCCGCGGAGCAACTGGGCCCGTGAGCCACACGACTGAGCCTGTGCGTCTGGGGCCTGTGCTCTGCAACAAGAGAGGTCGCGAAAGTGAGAGGCCCGCGCACCACAGTGAAGAGTGGCCCCCGCTTGCCGCAGCTAGAGAAAGCCCTCGCGCAGAAACGAAGACCCAACACAGCCAAAAATAAATAAATTTAAAAAAATAAATTAAAAAAAAAAAGAGTGGGTGAAGGTGACACTGAAAGGGAAAGAGATAAAAGAGGTCCACTTGCCAGCTCTACCAGAGGACGTTTTTAGGCAGACCAATTTCTGGGAAGAGTCCTAGTGTAAAAGAGCTACTTTATTGTACCTATATTAGTTTCCTGTGGCTGCTTTAAACAAACTTCCCCACACTTGGTGGCTTAAGGTAACAGAATTATAGTCTTCCATGGTTTTGGAGGCCAGAAGTTGGAAATCTGTTTCACCTGGCCAAAATCAAGGTGTCAATAGGGCTGTATTCCCTCCAGATGCTCTAGGAGAGAATCCATTTCTAGCCTCTTCCAGCTTCTGGAAGTTACTGGCATTCCATGGCACGGGGCAGCATCACTCCTGTCTGTCTCTGTGGTCACAATGCTTTTGCCTCTTCTGCTGTGTCAAATCTCCCTCTGCCTCTGTCTTATAAGGACACTTCTGACTGCATTTAGGGCCCATCCAGATAATCCAGGATAATCTCGCCAACTCATGATCCTTTACTTAATCACACCTGCAAAGACCCTTTTTTCAAATCAGGTAACATTTACAGGCTCCAGGGATTAGGACCTGGTATCTTTGAGAGGCATTATTCAGCCTACTCCGGTACTCAGTAAATATTTTCCATCTACTTTAAGGAATTTTCTGCTGTACGTTTAGCACATAAATGGCTAGCTTCTTAAATTCCAACAGTGGTGAATTCTCTTGGGTTCTATAAAAATGTTGCTTGTTGGTCTTCATTTTCACAGTAGTTATGAATTCTAGTGTATGTGTGTGTGCACAACATGTTCCTAGGGTGCAATGGCCGATGCAACATTAGGATATCAGGTGCTCCGTAAAATTCTGGAGAGCAAAATCAAGTGGGACATCCCAGTAAGAGAGACAAAACCTGTCAAATTGATCTCCCAGTTTCCAATTTCCACAGAAACTTGAACACTAAATTATATCTCCTGGTGCCCCGGCTCCTTTCATAGACTCCCTGACTCCCTCCTCCCTCCATAATCTAGCAAATCCCAATAAATATCAATGACCCCAGATGCCTTGGGATCAATGCCTAGTTTTTCCTTGGGTTACTGTAAACATAGACACTTGGCACCATCTGGCCCTAAATTTGGGGGGGTTCAGAGCCATTTACCACATAAAGATCACGTATTCCAAAGAAACCAAACTCTCTTATCCATAGCAATGATAAAAACAAAAGGAAAGCATTATTTGGGCAGGAGAGGCCTCTTATTAGCTAAGTAGGCCCACTGCATGGAAGATAAAGCACAGTAATTGGTTATCTCCAGCCCACAAGGCCCAGGACCAACTATAAATGATCCATTCAAGTCCCTCTGAGTGCATGTGTTAAAGGACTTCCAGATGTCCTCAAAGGCAGGCCCTCTGTTCTATGATCTGGGTCTCATCCACCATATGGTGCTAATTTGGTTGTCCTGATACAGCAATGTGGGATGAAACACTGGCTGCTGCACAAGCTACAAAAGAGTTGGTAAATTGTTTAAGGCCTCATCATTCATCAGGTTGGAGCTCCCTATGGCAAACACTTTCTGATTTCCGTGGGATAAGGAGGTGTGTAGGCATACTCTATGCACAGACTGTTCGTGAAACATATAAATGATTATGTCAGTGCCCTGGAATGACCCCACATATTTTGGGATCTTATCAAAATGCTCAGTCCATGGCCAGAAGTTTGGGGCTAAACTGGAGTTGTAAAATGAAAAGCAGGGGTCAGAATCTTCTGCATGCACTCATCCTTAGGGCTTTATTTCATTACTGAAGGTGCCTACTCCTCTTGGTTATAGCCAATGGCCACTCCCATGGCAGCCTTTCAGTGACACTTGGAGAACCAGAGAGAATTAGGATCAAATGAGGGTGTTTAGGGCTTCCCTGGTGGCGCAGTGGTTGAGAGTCTGCCTGCCAATGCAGGGGACATGGGTTCGTGCCCCAGTCCGGGAAGATCCCACATGCCGCGGAGCGGCTGGGCCCGTGAGCCATGGCCACTGAGCCTGTGCATCCAGAGCCTGTGCTCCACAATGGGAGAGGCCACAACAGTGAGAGGCCCGCGTACTGCAAAAAAACCCCACAAAAAACAAGGGTGTTTAGAGAACATCTATTTCGACACTCCTTTTTTTCCAAATAAGAAAAAGGCATAGAAGAGGGTATGTAGTTCATCCTCAATTCACATATTAGGGTCTCTGCCTCCCAATTTCTGATCCAGTGCCCTTTTTACTCCCATGGATGGCCTCTCTGTCATGGGCGTCATCTTTAACAAGGTCATCTTGACTTGAAAGCCAAAGGGAAGTCCACTGCATTGAAATCCTCAGATCAGGAGCTGCAGGCAGGTTGAGTTGGATGTGAGTATTGGGAGGGAAAACCAGAGCCACCTGTAGCCAAAATCTTGTCTGCTTTGCTAACTTTCCTGTAGTAGTTGTCCTCATCAAATTGCACTGTCAGTTTCTCAGAGAAGAGTCAGAACAAAATTTCAAAAGGGATCAAAGATAGTAAACAAAAGCCTGAATAGAAGTTTAAAAGGGACAAAAAACACCCAATAAAAGGTGGAATAAGAGTTTCTTGAATTCTTTTTTATAGGAGAATTGAGACTATTTGAAATTAAAATATGACACATGTGAAACTTACATCCATGCAGACAGATGCAAAACACAATCAAGCTTCATATGCATACTCAGAGATAAGACATACTCAGAGATAAGATACACAAAGATAAATTGGTACCCAGCATCATGAAATAGAGATGTTTTGGCAAATATGAGGATGTACTGTGGCTTAATCTTTACTTCATTTCCTCCTTTCCTGGTTATCAGCCATCAAAGACAGTAAATAATGTTCTGACCCATCTGCCTGCCTCCAGTCACTGACTCCTCCAGCCTTTTTTCCACATTTCTACCCAAAGGAATGTCCTCTGTACATCAGTCTTCCCCCTCAAAAGCCATCAATGGTTTCCTGTTGCCTGTTGAGTCATGACCAAGCTTTGTCTTATGGTATTCTAAGTCCAGCACCAAAACTGGCGAGTAGGTTTCAATTAGGGCACCCACCCTGATGGATTTTGCCCTCCCAGCCTGGAGCCTTGTGTTGAAAAGGGATCTAAAGCTACATCTGAATTCAATGAGAAGCCTGCGTCTTGATTGATAGGGGATGCCTGCCATGATGTGGTATCCGGGAGTGAAAGTCCAAGGCTACATATTTCCCAGCCCTGCCAGACAGCATCCGATCTCATCTGTCACTCCATCTCCATCCCAATTCTTTGCTTCAGCAACTCCAGATTGTCTTATGTTCAGTTAAGGGAGGATTTTAAAAAGTGCAGTAATGTCTTCCTCATTAGACTGGCAGATGTTTAGAAATATGCAGTCTATTCCACCTCTTAAAACCTTTTGTATCCATCCCCTCTGTGCCATCCTCACTGCCTCTGCCTTAGTTCACAGCCCCCTCCCCAGCTCTCCCCTGGCCTATTTCATTACTCTCCTATCTGATCATTTTATGGTACATTAAACCCTTCAGTGGCTCCCATTTCAATCTCTTTAGCTCGGCTTAGAAGGCCCCCCAACCCATCCCCCCCCCACACACAATGTTTTAGCTAATGCTAACCCTTCCAACAGTATCTCTGCCATACCTATAAATGTGACCTGTGATTACAGTCAACTTTACCTGTAAGCTCCTTGAGGCCACGTCTTATTCATCTTTGTAACCCACATCACCTATTACATTGCTTACAATACTGTTGACATTAAATCAACATTTGTTTTGAATGAACTGATTAATGAGTGAATAAAGACTTGAGGATTTGGATTCTAGTTGACCTGCTGTGAGTGTGAAAAAAGTGCTGAAAATATCCTAGAGCCTCAGAGACTTGGGAGTGGAGGGGATTTTGAGAACTGTGACCCACAGAGACCCTCTCATCAGGGTGGAGTGAAGTTCTTGGAAAACTACCTGGCTACGGAATCCAGACCCAGACCTGGCAGCCTGGTTAGAGGAGCTCGAACCCCTGGGAGGAAGGCTCAGCTTTCAGACTTTTGCAAGGCCAGCTTCTTCCCTTCATCCATCTCTTGGGTCAAATGTCACCTCCCTTCACCCACTGCATCACCTTATTTATTTTCTTCAAGGAACTTTTTATTTACCTTTCTTGTATTTTTTACTATTGATGCATTTTCCATCTTTGTCAATAGCATATGAACTACATGAGAGCACAGTTATTCTGTTTATTGGGGTGTCCTTGGCTCCTAAAACAGGCTCTGCTACTGTTCAATTTGTTGAATAATCGAATCGATGAATTCTCAGTACTGGTATCCACTCAGATAAGAGAAAGGGGCAAAAGAGGTGATGTAGGTGGAGGCCCAAAACTTGGGGTGGGTAGCAAGAAAATGATAGTCAAGGGAATGAGTCAATGTGCACTTGACCCTATCCTCAGAGAAGAGGGTTGGCAGTAATTAGGGCAACTACCTATCAACTTTAGAGTCTGGGGAAGGGCAAGGATTGGAAAGCTATGAAGAGAAAGTGGTAAGAACTCCAATGGGTAAGCAATCATGTTGGGCTGGGGAATGCTCCTGGGTCAAGTCGATGGTCTAGAAGAATTCCAGGGATGGATCCTGGCTCTGGTAGGGTGAGTTCATTCCAAAACAATGAGGCTGATGGGGGACTTTAAAGTGGGTGAGGCTATGATATATATCTATATATATCTATATCTATCCTGATGTTGATGGTCTTAAATCAGGAACTGAGGGAAGCCTTAGCCCACAAATGGAGCCATGTGTATTCAAGCTTAAAAACTTGGGGAAGGCTTGGAAGGAGAAAAAGAGAGAGGGGATGAGGTTCGGGGAAGAAAACAGGTTGTTTTTAAAGGCCTATTAATGTGCCAGTCACTGTACCTGGTTGCTTGCATGAGCCATCCCATTATATCCAATCCAACCCTACAAGGTGATTACGATCAACGTCATTTTATAGACGAAGAAACTAGGTCTCAGTGAAAATAAGGAACCTCCCAAAGTTTACACAGGCCATGGAGAAGCCAGGGTTAAAACCCAGACGAGATGACCCCCTAATTCTTGCATTTTCCCATTCTGCCACAGTAGTTTCCTATAAAGCACTGGTTCCCTCTTTCTTCTGGGATATGTAAGACAGATGATCACACAGTGACACACTTCTATACAAACATATATACAAACACTGACAATTTTGAGGTGTCATGCATAACTTTCTCTCTTTTTTCCCATTTAGACAGCATATCAGAATGTGAGTGTATTGCTATCATGGGGATAACATGAATTTTGGATTAAAAAGCAAATGATTATTAGATTTCTAAACTTCAGTAAAAAATGGTTGTGAGACACCAGGGCAGGGATGGAACCAAGGCTGGAAGTGGGATATTTAATTTGTTCCTATCTTCTTGGGTTCCCCTACTTGGTATGGAGTTAAATTTTCAGAAGGAGGTTGGAAAGTGCGCTTTACTATCATTAAACTCTGTTTAAAAAGTCTCAGTGAAAAGGAAAATTAATCTGAATTTGGAACTCATCCTGACAAAGCTGTTGTCCTGGATCAATAAATGGGAAATTAGCTGGACTGAATCCACAGTTTGGAAGATTAGTGGAATATATCATGGACTTAGAAGAAAAGTCAGGATTCGTTTTAATGTAAAAATGTAAAGACAGGGCTCCCCTGGTGGCGCAGTGGTTGAGAGTCCGCCTGCCAATACAGGGGACACGGGTTTGTGCCCCGGTCCGGGAAGTTTCCACATGCCGCGGAGTGGCTGGGCCTGTGAGCCATGGCCGCTGAGCCTGCATGTCCGGAGCCTGTGCTCCGCAACGGGAGAGACCACAACAGTGAGAGGCCCGCGTACTGGGGAAAAAAAAAAAAAAGTAAAGACAGACTCATATTGACTCTCTCAGTCTAACTTAGAACAGCTCTAGCTGGTAGGAATTGAACTTAGTTCTGAGTGCAAAAGTCTAGAGATTAGTTGATTCTGTAGACGGCAACAGCAGAAATGTCATTTAATCAGTTTCCTAGGATTGCCATAACAAATTCTCACAAACTTGGTGACTTCAAAGAACAGAAATTTATTCTCTCATAGTCCAGGAGGCCAAAAGTCCAAAGTCAAGCTGTCGGCAGGGCCATATTCCCTCTGAAGGCTGAAGAGGGAGAATCTTTCCTTGTGTCTTCTAGATTCTGGTGGCTTCAGACATTCCTTGGCTTGTGGCTGCCTAACCCCAATCTTTGCCTACATCTTCATATGGCATTCACTTCTGTGTTTGTGTCTTCTCATTTTCTGTCTGTCTCTTATAAGGACCCATGTCATTGGACTTAGGGCTCACTTGCATAATCTAGGATGATTCCCATCTCAAGACCATTGACTTCATTACATCTGCAAAGTTGCTTTTTTAAAATAAGGTCACATTCACAGATTCTGTGGCTCAGGAGGTGGACATACCTTTTGCTGGGGCCACCGTTCAACTCCTTGTGGCCATATTTTACCATGTAGAGCAGGGGTCCCCAAACCCCGGGCCGTGGACCCGTACCAGTCTGCAGCCTGTTAGGAACCAGGCCGCACAGCAGGAGGCGAGCGGCAGGCGAGCAAGAGAAGCTTCATCTGACGCTCCCCATCGCTCCCCATTGCTCGCATTACCTCCTGAGCCATCCATCACCACCCCACCCCCCCATCCGTGGGAAAACTGTCTTCCACGAAACCAGTCCCTGGTGCCAAAAAGGTTGGGGACCGCTGATGTAGAGGACATTAGAATGCAAGTAAAAGTGGGAAAGGACTTACAAGACAGAATTACAAGGCAAAATTGTATAGGAAGCATAGCTTTTCTTTTCTTTTTTCTTTTTTTTGGGGGGTAATGCTGAGTGTACTAAAGCAGAGAGTAAGTGCCACAGGTAGGCACCAAGACAAGTCAGGTGGCTGTAGACACCTGTAAGTAGAGTTCTATGATGAATGAGATGATGAACTGCCATTTGTTTTTCAAAGCAACTGGACCACTTTACACTCCCACCAGGCATGTATGAGGGCTCCAGTTTCTCTACATCTTATCTGACTGGACCACTTTACACTCCCACCAGGCATGTATGAGGGCTCCAGTTTCTCTACATCTTATCTGACTTTTTGATTTGACTCATCCTAGTAGGTGTGAAATGGTATGTCACTGGGGTGTTGATTTACATTTCCCTGATGTATAATTACATTGAACATCTTTTCATGTACTTGTTGGCCATTTTTTTTTTTTTTTTTTTGCGTTACACGGGCCTCTCACTGCTGTGGCCTCTCCCATTGCGGAGCACAGGCTCTGGATGCACAGGCTCAGTGGCCATGGCTCACAGGCCCAGCCGCTCCACGGCACGTGGGATCCTCCCAGACCGGGGCACGAACCCGCGTCCCCTGCATCGGCAGGCTGACTCTCAACCACCACGCCACCAGGGAGGCCCATTGTTGGCCATTTTTATATCTTCTCTGGAGAAATGTCTATCCACATCCTTTGCAAATTTTTACACATCCAAGAAATTTAAACCTAAGAATGCTCTCAAAAACAGGAGAGACTGTGGTGAAGGAAATTGGGAAGAGATTCATGAATCTAATGAAGGTATATCCTAGATTATGGGACAGCTTGTGTGCAGGAGAGAACCAAAAAATAAGACACCTGGGAGGAGCCCCCTAAGATCAGGACAACTATAGAGTCCTTGAAAATTAAAATGAACATAAACAGAATAAGCATTTTGAAACATATTTATATGATCAGTTTTTTAGCCATCTCTTGCTTTAACATCTTGTCACTGGTATTTCCCTGGAAAATGTATTTTTCAATGTGACTTATTTTAAAAATTATCTTAAACTTTGGTAAGTTTTGACAAGCACAGCTTCTATTTCAATTAGTACAATGTCAATTTTGAATTCAATTTTGAAATTATGTATATACCAAAGCTATTTTCAACTGCATTTCTGTTCCTAGATTTCTTAATTTAGTAAAAACATTCTTTTTACCATGGTCCTGTGCTCCACCATAATTTGTTTTCCATATAATCACTGTAAGCTAAATTTTTTTTACTATATTTAACTTTTAAATTTAATTTAAAATAGAATTTATAGTGTCAGATATTTCATTTTGACAGAAAGAACTTCTAAAAGCTTCACTTTTATGTTATTTTTATGTATATCAATACATTACTTATAAGTAATTGGATTTGTACCCTTTCTTTTTCTTTCTTGTCTGTTTTTTTTTTTTTTTTTGCAGTACGTGGGCCTCTCACTGTTGCGGCCTCTCCCGTTGCGGAGCACAGGCTCCGGACACGCAGGCTCAGTGGCCATGGCTCATGGGCCCAGCTGCTCCGTGGCATGTGGGATCTTCCCAGACCAGGGCACGAACCCGCAGGCGGACTCTCAACCACTGCACCACCAGGAAAGCCCTAAATCTCTTTTTTGAAGTAAAAGAAATGCCCATTTATTCTGAGTTAAGATTTATTTTAAGTCGGGAATGAATATGGAGTTTTATCAAATGTTAAACCTGTATTATAACATTGTGGACAATCTTTAAGTGAATCCCCTACAGCGATACATAAATACTCAGTTTTTATAAAAATATGGAGCAGAAAGCTAGAAAATCTTTGGTATATTGTTGCTAAAGTAGGAGCGGAAGGAACACCTATGATCTTGGATCTATTCTCAAGGCTCTACGGAAACAGAAACTCTCACGCCTTCTGGTGGGAGTGTCATCTTGAACAATTTTAATAGATGGTAATCAGGAGATATCTGTCAAAATTATGAATACAAGCACCCATTGACTAAGCAAATTCTGTTCTATGAATTTATCCTGCCAACATATTCTCAAACGTCTAATGTGACACATATACGAGATTATTCATTTTGGCACACTGAGTGATAGCAAAAGGTCAGGAAATAATCTAAACATCCATCAGTATAAGACTGGTTAAATAAATTATGGTAACATTCATACAGTGGAATAAAGTACAATCCTAGAAGAATGAGAAAACTCTTCATTTACTCAAGCGGAAAAATTTGCCAAGATACATTATGAAACCCAAAAGGCTGTTTTAGAACAATATACCTTGTATGCTACATATGTGGATTAGAAAGGGACGGGGGAATAAGTACATAGCTGTTCTACATTCAAAATATATCTGGGATTCAACTTATTGTTACCAACCTCATTGCCACCACCTGGGTCCACATCACCCTCATCTCTTGTGGGGTGACCGAGATAGCTCTCCAGATGGGTCATTGCTTCTGTACTTGCTTCTGGGTTGTCTGTTGTCAACACAGTCAGGGTTGTTCTTCTTAAAGGGGCCTCTTCTGCCCTTCAAAGATTCCTCTTCAGAGTCCTTAGGGTGACCTGCAGGACCATGGCTCCCCTACTCTTACTCTCATCCACTCTGCTCCAGCCGTACTAGTCTTCATGGGCATCTTCTCTCTTCCAGGCTTTTCTGCCGTTAGTCCCTTCCTGGATGGCTCCCCCTGTTTCTTCAAGTCTTCACTCAAAAGCCATTTTCTCAGTGAGGTCTATCCTTACCTCCATTTCTAATATTTCAAACCATCCCGTATCATTATTTCATATCCGCTTCTTTGCTTTACTTTTCTTCTTTGTAACACTTGTTATTATTTACATTTTTTACATCTTATTCCCCCTATCTCCCCAACTAGAAGGAAAATTCTATGACGGCAAAATTATTTTGAGGAAACCTCTCTCTGCTACTAAATCCTCAGTACCTTGCTCATAGTAGGTGCTCAACAAATTTTTTTTTTTTTTGGCTGCATTGGGTCTTCGTTGCTGCGCACTGGCTTTCTCTGGTTGCAGCAAGTGGGGTTACTCTTCGTTGTGGTGCATGGGCTTCTCATGGTGGTGGCTTCTCTTGTTGTGGAGCACGGGCTCTAGGAGCACAGGCTTCAGTAGTTGTGGCACGCAGGCTCTAGAGCGCAGGCTCAGTAGTTGTGGCACACGGGCTTAGTTGCTCCGTGGCATGTGGGATCTTCCCGGACCAGGGCTCGAACCCGTGTCCCCTGCATTGGCAGGCGGATTCTTAACCACTGCGCCACCGGGGAAGCCCTCAACAAATGTTTTTTAAATGAGTAACAGAATGAATAAATGACTGAATGACTATAATTAAAATATTTCTGGAAGATTACTTGGAAACTGATAACATAGTTATCTTTGGGGAAGGGAATTGAGTGGTCAGGGTTAGGCGGAAGACTTTTCATGGTACATCCTTTTATAATATATTAAAATTTTTGAATATTTTGCCTAATAAAAATATATAAATTAATTCAAGATTTAAAAAAATATATATATTCCTTTAATTGGTAATCACCATTACTCATGCAGCCATCCTAACTGGCTTTTGTGTTGCCAGTCTAGTTATGAATAATGTTCTTTGATTCTAGTTCTAATTTACATTTCTATTGTGAGTGAGGTTAAGGGTATATGAATACATTTCAGAGTCATATGTATTTTCTGTGAACTGTGTGCACATACTTTGCTCAATTTTCTATTAGGTTACTGTCTTTTCTTATTGACTTGGAGAAAATTTTAAACATTAGTGATAGGAGTTGGAAATGTGTCTTCCCATTTATTGTTTGTCTTTTGACTTTGCCTACAGTAGTTTTTTTAATTCATAAATTTATGATTGTATGTAGTTCAATGTATCTTTTTTATTTTTCTAAAAATGGTTCATATTTTTTCCTGGGAATAGTTTAATAAAACAGCAGTTATCTGTCCTTTAAAGATTTGGAAGGTTTCCTCCTTGAAGCTAACCATGTTTAGGTGTTTTGTATAGCTCGAGACAACTGTCTCTGACTCTTCTGCCATAATTGATGTGTTTAGACTTTTCATATCATCTGGTGTCAATCTGAATAAAGATTATTTTCCTAGGAAAGTATTTTATTCAAGTTTTCAAGTTTATTTTCACAAAGTAGAGGAAAGTGGTTACTTGTAATTCTTCTAATTTTTCTCTGCATTTGTGATTTTTTCCTCTTATTTCTTATTTTTTGAGCTTACTTTTAAATTATAAGTTAGATGAAAGTTAATTTATTTTTATTTTATTTTTCAAAGAACCAGATCTTGAAATTATTTTTTAATTCTTTCCTTTTCTGTTTTCTAATTTATTTTCTTTTTTATCTTAATTCATTCTTTTTTACTGTATTTGCTTTTTTGTGATTATTCTGATTTCTTGAGTTGAATGCTTAACTCATTATCATTCTTTCATTTAAAATGTTTATTGAAGACAAAAGTTTTCTCTGAGTAATGCTTTAGCTCTATTTCATAGGGTCTAATATATAACATTTTCATTGTTGTTAATTTTCAGAAGTTTTACAGATTGTTATATTTCCTCTTTGATTTAAGAATTGATTAGGAAGGGTTTTTAAATTTATGAATGGTAGGGCCTTTTGTTTTATGGTTTGATATTAATTTATACTTTTCTTTTTGAAATGTATTGATTCAGGGACATGGAAACAGAAGTGGTATCAGGCACAATACATAAACTCATTTAATCTTCAAAAATAGTGTTAGGCCCATTTTATAGATGAGAATACAAAATTAAGGAATAGTAGAGTGATACACACACACATATTTAGCTAAGAACTCATTGTCAGAAAAATAAATCCTGTAAATCAAAACCAAAAGCAAACAACCCACTTAAAATATGCAAAAAACTCAATCTAACCCTACACAAAGAAGGTACCCAAATTGTCAAACAGCATTTGAAAGGTTGGTGCCCAGCATCACTATTCATCAGTGAAATTAAAACCCAAATGAGATATCGCTGTACCTGCCCACCACACCTGAATGGCTGAAATTAAAAGATCTGACAAGGCCAAGTAACTTTAAGGATGTTAACCAACTGAAATTCTCATACATTGCTATTTGGAGCGTAAAGTGGTTCAGCCTCTTCAGAAAACTGTTCTTTTTTTTTTTTTTTTTTTTTAGGTTAAGCATTTTCCTACTGAATCTGACCTAGCAATTCTACCCAAGAGAAATCAGTGCATATGTTTCCAAAGATATTCGCACAAAAACAAGTTTAAAGCAACTCTATTATAGTAGCCTAAAGTCAACAACGCAAATGTTCATCAACAGAAGAATAAACTGTTTCATATTTGTACAAAATAATATTACTCGTTAATAAAAAAAAGAATGAACTACTGTTACACTCAACAACATGGATGAATCTTAGTCAGTTACATTGAGTAAAAGAAGCCCAAGCATGAAAGAATGTATGTTGTGTGATGTCAGCAGAGGCATAACTAAGCCATGGTGATCAAACTCCAAATAGTGGTTGGTTTTGGGGGGTGGATCGATGAAAAAGGACTCAAGGAACTTTCTGGGGAGATGGAAATGTTTTCTATCTTGCTCTGTGTTGTGGTAACATGCGCATGTTACTGTTTGTTAGTTATCCCAATTAAAAACAAAAAGACCAAAGGAGAAAAGAAAAGCAAGTTATCAAGTTATGTGCCAAGCCTATAAGGCACCTGGTAGACCTTGCCTTCCCATCACAGCTTATAGCTTATAGAGATCACTGCAGACTCTGGGGCTTGCTCCCTGGCACTGCTGGTAGATGTCATAGCACCATAAATCTACCCAATATAGATGCACATCACTGCTTCTTGGTCTGCAAGAGGCTGAGGCTCGTGATGGTTGCCATCCAGCCGTGTCACTGCCTGAGGAGCTGACCTGCTTCCCGGGCAGGGGGACAGAGTGGTGCATCAAAACATCACTGCGATGCACTTTACCCAAAATTAAGTGCTAAGGGATGATAATGGGGCTTTTATGCTACGTGTATGTTTTCCTTTCCATTAAATCTCAGATATGCTGTTTGCTTCAGTATCCTTAGTTCAGGCTGCTTTGAAATGCATAGGGAGAAAGAAACCCTTCATTAAGTTCGGCAGCCCAGCCCAGCAATGCAGCAGTGCTCCTATTTGGTTTTCCTTCTGTAAATATTTGTGCTCTCTCAGGCTAAGGAGTGGCCTGTGCCAGAGACTAAAATATTCCCATTTATAAATCCTCCAGGTGCAGTAGGGAAAGCCTGACCCCTCACCCTGCCCCTGCAATGACCCCAACCTCACTCATGCAGACCACCCTCTAGGCTGCCCTCAATGCAGACCCATGATCACCTCTCCAGGTTGAATGTAGAAGAGCAGGAGAGGATGAACCTGAAATTGAACGGTTATTGCAACCGAATTTTTTCAGTCGAAAGGTGAAGGTTACTTTGCTTTTTGTTGCTGCTGTTAAGCTTGTTAATGAAAAGATGGAAAAACAATATTGATAACAGTGAAGTCCAATTTATCCAGAAATGAAGGCTGATTTATTATAGAAGTGAAACAGAAGACAAATAGAAAAGTGAGATATGTAATAAGACCAATAATAGAAAGAAAATTGTAAAAGTCTTAGAGAAATATTTCTTTTTCTACTGGGCCTATTCATCTGGGTTTTCAAATTTCTGCTTTTCACAAGAGGCTCATGATATGAATGCTAACCCCATATAAGAGGTCAGACTGAGGCTTAATTATCTTCCACTGCTAACTCCAACTGACTTGCAGCTAAGGGAATTTTGTTCATTCATTCAATAAACATTTATTGAATAGCATAACATTCCAGATGTTGGGCTTATTCATTTACTTTTTAAAGTGTCAATTTTACGTCTCTATAAATTCACTTCCTTTTTCATTTTCCTAAATTCTTATCATGCTAATTCATGTCAAAGCTGTGATATTCCATGCATTTCTAAGTTTTATCTTATATAAATTGCCCCGTCTGGCTTATAAGTCCATAATAAGGAGCAAATGAAGTAATCTTGATAAAAGCATATGAAAATATTTTCTATCTTAAATACATTTCAAAGTATAATCTAAGTCTTAGATTTTTGTTGGAAAAGAAAAACATCAAAGAAGTTAATTCATCTTTGTAATTTTAATAACCTTATAAAAAATGGAAACAGGAAAACAGGGAATGGAAACTGACATGAGATCAGAAATTTTTCTAGTAAAAAATATGATTGCTGAATTTAAAAATGCAGTAGAGAAAAAATATTTATGGAAAGAAACCAAACGTCTACCCTCTTTAAAAAAGGGCTAACCACAAACAGTCTTACAGGTCAGTTCTTCACTTTTGTGAAACGTTTATGTTATGAAATAAGCCAAATCTTTAGAAAGAAATGAAAAAATTTCGTATCTCTGATCCTAGAGCCTAATATATATATTATAGGATAAAAAATGGAACATAGTGACTGATTCATACGTAAAATCAAATATCCTGAATAAAATGCCAACAAATCAAATATACCAGTATATATACCTGCATATATACATATATATATGAAATAAAGTTCATATTTTATGGCAAGACAAGAAAAATTTAAACATAAGACATTTTTCTCTTCCCTTTGGCCTCCTTTCTCCCCTTCACTGTGCACTGTGTATCTATCTGCATTAGGCATCGACCAAACCTCTGCCATGGGCAGAAATACCTGCTCAACCATAGAGAACAATATTCTCATCGCACCAATACGACAACTTAAAAGGTAACACTCCTTCTTGATCCTGTAAGGGGTCACGATGACCAACCACTTTATACTTGCAGATCTGAATCATGTAAACTGTCAACAATACGTCATTTAATGTACAACCATCTGTCTCAAAAACTTATATAACTGTGCCTAGACTTCTAATGGGCAGAAGAGTTCTTGGAGCTTTCTGAGATGCTCTTCCCAGGTTAGAGTCCTCAATTTGGCTTGAATAAAATTTTCCACTTCTTTCTTAGATTGACTGATTAATTTTTCATCAACATATATACTAGTATATACATGTTTCTGTTGGTAGCACGGTGGCAGGATTTAGCACGTGACAGGTTTTTATGGTAGCCACTGGGTTGTCTAAAAGCATAGCCTGAAGTTGAATCAACCTGCTGGGGGATAGCCATTCTGTTCCCTTAGAACTTACTAAAGCCTGGACCCGGTGTGGAGTCTATATAGTGATCAGTGATTGGCTGAGCAAATATTCACTTTCCAGCCTCCTAAGCAGGGTTGAAGTAGCTGTTACTGCCAATAGGTAAGGAGGCCATTCCTTAGCAGTTTGATCTGACCGTCGAGATAAATAAGCAACCATACGAGTTAGGGTCTCCAGTTTCTGAGCTAATACCCCAAGGGCTGTGCCCCTTCTCTCATGAATGCAAAGGTCAGAGGGTTTAGCTCAATCTGGGAGGGTCAGGGCAGGGCCTGACATAATTGCTTATTCAATTCTCGAAAGGCCCCTTTGCATTCTGAGTTCCATTCAAAAGGGTCATCATCCTTTCCTTTCAACTTTTCATATAGAGGCCCAGCTATTAGACCATAGTTAGGGATCCAGATGCTCAAGACCTGGACACTCCCAGGAAACCCCTAAGCTGTCTTCCAGTTTTAAGAGGGGTGAGGCTGCAAATGAATTTGTTCTTCTCCTGGGGTGGGCTTCCCTGACTTTCCGTGAGAATGAAGCCTAGGCGGGTCACCTTAGTTTGTGACCCATTGCCGGGCCCACCTTCCCTGTCTCCTAGTTGGTCTGGGGCCCAGGCTGTACCACACAGGATGATGAGGTGCTTCTGCAGGATACACCCTAATGGGCTACCCTTCAGCTCAGTGGACGTTTGGTTCTCCATCCCTTAGACCAGGGGTCCCCAACCCCCAGGCCGTGGACTGGTACTGGTCTGAGGCCTGTTAGGAATCTGGCCGCCCAGCAGGAGGTGAGGCGCGGGCGAGCAAGCAAGGCTTCATCTGCTACTCCCCGTCGCTCCCTGTCGCTCGCATTACCGCCTGAGCCATCCGCCCCCCCCACCCCCACCCTGCTCCATCTGTGAAAAAATTGTCTTCCACGAAACGGGTCCTTGGTGCCAAAAAGGCTGGGGACCGCTGGCTTAGATGCTCTGTTTTGGATTTGTTTCCAACTACCTAGGAGCGGTTGGAGTGATTTGTTGGCACCCAAATGTCATAAGATTTGACCCAAAGAAGATTTCTGGTTTGGGAAATTCGGACCCAGCAGCAAACTGTTAATAGATTCCTTAAAAGACCCAAATAGGAGGCGTCCAAATGGCATGGACTCTGATATAACTGGGGTCCCCCTTGAATTTGTAATGGTCCAAGCTTGAGATAGTCAGTCCCTTCTTAGCCAGAACATCCTGGCCGGAGCAGGTTGGTCCCTTGGAGGGTGGCGCCGCTGTCTGAGGGAGTGGGGGAGGGGGTCTTCTCTTTCCTCCTTTAGGCCGAAAAGGAGGAGTTTTTCAGACTTCCCGCTGGGTGAGAGTTAAAGGTATGAGGGGTTCCCCAGGGTACTCACCCGTTCACTGGGACGGCGAGGATCCTGTGCAGACCCTGGAAGGAGAGCCTGGGAACTTTGGTCGATGGGTGTTTCCTGTTCTCTGATCTCGCCAGCAGCTCACAGGGCTTTGCTCCCGAGAATGGGGCTCCTGGTCTTGCGAGGGGCTCTCAGGGCTCCCCAGCTCACCTCTGAGAAACCAGTGCTGCCCAGATGAGGCCACATCACAGGTCGTGTGGCAACCTTTTGCCCCTGGGCATCCCTGGAGTCCTTTTCTGAACTTGGATAGAGAGAGTCCTCATTCTATTTTCTTAGGCATCTTCATTACCTGGGCCTTTCCCAAGTCTCATCCTTTGGCTCACGGGGCTGCCCCCTGATCTTCACCAAACCAGAAGTGACCATGGAGGATGCTACGGTTGACCCCTGGAGGTGGACGAGGAGGGCCAGACGCCCTCGTGCGGCTGCTATGCCTTGCACTGGGGTCGAGGGGACCACACTACTGGCGACATGCCGTGGCTCCCTCTCATCCACAGGTCCCCGCCACCCCCGGGGTCGGCACCGCGGGAAGGCCAGCCGGAGGCAGCAGCAGACACGCGTCATTTTCAGTCTCTGACCCCTAACGATGCCAAAGTGTGGTCCCCTCGAGGGGGCGTGGTCCCGATTCCTCTGGGGGCCAAGCTGGGTGCGTTCCACACCCGGGTGTCGGGTTGCTGGGCAGAGTTCTTCTGAATTCGGCCCCAGGCTGCCGCGTTCTACCCGGTCAGAGAGTCCTCAGAGATCAGAGTCCCTCACACTCACGAACCTCCCAAAGCCTCTGCCGTCCTCTCCTTGGAGCCGGGGCGAGCCCGGAGCCTAGTGGAGGGTGCAGGTGAGAAAGGCAACAGTCTGTCCCATCTGGGGTGTCAAAATTTTGTTACCGAGCCTCCTGAGTTGGTCTCCAGCAAGGGTCCTTCTGCCGGTGTCACTGGAGCCAAGAGAACGAGACCGAGTTCGGTTCAGAAGCAAAGGAAAGTTTTGTTTTTGGATCTGAGAAGGGAGATGCCAAGCTCCTGCTCTAGAGTACACGCTTCCCGACAAGCCGGGGCAGGGCTGCTTTATAAGGTCTCGTCAGAGGGGAGGGCGGTGGAGTTCTCGCGAGATCTCAGTGTGGGTTGAAACGTCTCTGCGCACGGCCCGCAGCCGCCATCTTGGACCGTCGTGCACTGCGCGTCTGCGGACAGCCCGGGCTGAGGTGCAGGTGCAGCTGTTTTGCACCAGGAGCTTTGGGTAGTCGGGCCCGTTTGAGGCCTCTGCACGCAGCCGCCTGTGAGCAAGAGAGACCGGACTCAGCACAGAGGAAAAGAAAGGTTAGACTTTATTTTATTACCCAGGTTCTATGTTTCTTTCTATGTTTATTTCCCGGGAATTGTTCATGGGCTTAAGCCGGTGATAAGGTTGAAGGAGGCGCACCCCTGTGAGATAATAGAAGCCTAGAGGTAGAACGTTTTCAAGGAGCGAGGGGTCGACTGCTGGGAGGCCAGAAATGAGGAGGCTAGAGAAGCTTCTTGCTTTCACAGCGGGGAGGTGTTTTTTTTGTTTGTTTGTTTGTTTTTGCGGTACGCGGGCCTCTCACCGCTGCGGCCTCTCCCGTTGTGGAGCACAGGCTCCGGACGCGCAGGCTCAGCGGCCATGGCTCACGGGCCCAGCCGCTCCGCGGCATGTGGGATCTTCCCAGACTGGGGCACCGGGCAGGCAGACTCTCAACCACTGCGCCACCAGGGAAGCCCTGATCTAATTTTTAATACCTCTTTTCTTCTGCTTGTTTTAGGTCTAATTGATTTTCTGTATCTAATTTCTTGAGATGGAAGCTTAAATGATTCATTTCTGATATAAGCATTTGATGTTATAAGTTGCCCTCTAAGCTCTACTTTTGCTGCATCACATGTTTTGATAAGTTGTATTTTCATTTAGTTCAAAATATTGTTAAAAATTTATATTGGGAGTTTTTCTTTGATCTGTATGTTATTTAGAAGTGTGTAGTTTAATCTCAAAAAATTTGAGGATTTTCCTAATATTTTTCTGTTAGTGGTTTCTGATTTAATTTTCATCATGGTCTAAGAGCATTCTTTGCAGGATTTCTATTCTTTTAAGTTTGTTAAGGTGTGTCTTATGACCCAGAATTTGGTTTATTTTGGTGAATGTTCCATGCAAGCTAGAGAAGAATGTGTATTCTGCTGTTGCTGAGTAGGATAGTCTATAAAAGTCAATTAGAATGATTTTTGCCACCCAGGTGGTGGCAATGAGGTTGGTAACAATAAGTCGAATCTCAGATATATAGATATATATATATATATATATATATATATATATATATATATTTTTTTTTTTTTTTTTTTTTTTTTTTTTTGCGGTACGCGGGCCTCCCACTGTTGTGGCCTCTCCCATTGCGGAGCACAGGCTCCGGACGCGCAGGCTCAGCAGCCATGGCTCACGGGCCCAGCCGCTCCGCGGCATGTGGGATCTTCCCGGACTGGGGCACCAGGCAGGCAGACTCTCAACCACTGCGCCACCAGGGAAGCCCAGCAGGGAGGTTTTTGATGTCCTTCCAGGAATCGTTGTGGAGGACCATCATAGGTAGGATCTTGGAGTTATTTTGTTTTTACTTTTTAAAAATTGAAGTATAGTTGATTTACAATGTTGTATTAGTTTCTGGTGTAAACATGAGTCAGCTGAGAAGAACCTCCTTTTAAGTAGGTTAAATAGTGAATGAAAGGTGAGTTAGTGTAATTAGTAATTGCAGACAGTTCTTCCCAAAGGTTTTAATGTGCAGGGAAAGAGAAATATGAGGATGTGGGGTTTGGGATAATTTTTGTTCCCCCAAGGAAGATACAAAGTAGATCATATTTATTTGCTGATTAAAATAATCCAGGAAGGAATCAATTACTTATGCTGGAGAGAGATCATTGTTGGAGGAAAATATTTGATGATGGAGAAGAGATCCTTCATAAATGGTTAGAAAACTTATTCTTCAATAACAAGATATGTAAATATGCATTGTCATCTCCAAATGAACTTCTGCAGTTAAAAAGTAGTTTTCGATTAAAATCTTAACATTTAAAATATTGAATTTGACCAAAAATATTGAATTTGACCAAATTAAATGCCTGAGAAGAACTGGGATGATTTTGAAAAATAACAATCATGAGGAGAGAGTTGCTCGATCATATAAAGTTTCCGTAATTTTTTATGATGAGAAATAAGCACACTGGCCAGTAGAATAGAATATATCTGTGAGTAAGCCTAAAAAAATAAATTGGAAGTTAGTATATGTCAGACCAGTGGAGAAAACATCCTTCATCTCACAACTTGCTGACTCACAACTACTGAGCCATTTGAAAAAAAAAATAGCTCATGTTGTCAAATCATATATTAAAATAAATTCCAGGTAGATTAATGCTGTAACAGACATGATAAAATACTAAAAGAAAACATAATGGATTTCTAAGCATACTTTCAAAGGTAAATAGATATGTAAATGGTCTGATAGATGGGTTATCTAAAAATTAAAATCCTCATTTTAAGATCCAAAGATGAAAAACTCTATGTGGTCATGAAAACATGCTTTAGCTGAGTATTTAATGAGAAGGGAAAATAATCAAAAATGTCACATTATTAAGCCCCAAATGAAAAGATTATGAAAGATCTTGTATCATGCAATCCCTACTTTGCAATAAAAGTATTTATATATGCACAGAGCAAAGAGGGGAGGAAAAAATTAACGATGTATATTTCATGACAAGACATCACCTACAGTTTCAATTTTTTTGGAGCTTTTCTGCAGTTCTCAATACATCTTTTGTGATAGAAAAAAATTGTACTTTTTTCGTAATGTTTGAGCCATGACTATTTTAGATAATTTATATTAAAGTTACAATCTTAACTAGCAAATTGCCTTATAAGATTATGTTTGCTGTCTATTTGCAAAAATTGGGGAAAAAACCCCTTAGTAATGTAAATTAAGGTATTTAAACATATATTTCTTTTCATGGCTAGAATTGAATAACCCTGGACAACACACAGGTACTGGATAATTTTGTATTTGTTCTGCTGGATGCATGGGCGGGGAGGGGATTTCCCTTGAAGGGGGTCCGTGTTATTTCTGTGTCAGTCACTGTATTAGCTTCCTGAGGCTGCTGTAACAAAGCACCACAAACTTACTGTCTGAAAACAACAGAAATTTATTCTCTCACTGATTTGGAAGCCAGAAGTCTGAAGTCAGTATTTCTGAGCTGAAATCAAGGCGTCAGCAGGGCCACCCTCCCTCCAGAGGCTCCAAGGAAGAATCTATTTCTTGCCTCTTCCAGCTCCTGGTGTTGTTGGTGCTTGTTCCTTGGCTTGCGGGTGCATCTCTCCTATCTCTGTCTCTGTGATCACATGGCCTCCTCTCTGCGTGGTGTAATCTCTTTCTGGTCCCCTCTTTAAAGGGTATAGGTATTGTTTTTAGGGCCCACTCTCATAATCCAGGATAATCTCCCCATGTCAAGGCTTTCATAACATTTGCAAATCTTTTTTTTTGCCATATGAAGTAACATTCCCAGGTTCCAGGGATTAGGATGTGAGTATCTTTTGGGGGTAGAGGGCACTATTCAGTCGATCCACAGTCACCCTGAAATGTGCTCAGTCCTGGGGCAAGACCTTTCATCTGGGGTGAGGAGTGGTTTCATAGTCTAGGTGAGACCCCGTCTTTCACTCTCTGCTAGAAGCCGAGGGAGGTGTGTGTGTCAGTCAACAACATCTACTCCCGGAAGCAGTTTCTGGGCAGCTCGCTCTCTCCAGGAGCATGAACTCTGAGTTGCAGTTCCACTGGTGGGTGGCAACCAGAACTCAAGTTTGGACTCAAGGAAACAGTTCTGTCCATGAGGACAGAATGGGGCATCCTCCATGGTCTCTGGCAGAAGGTGTCAGGCTCATCAGAGGGTCATTCTCCCATGGTGGTCATCAGCCTAGAGTAGGCAGTGAAGTTAGTGAGAAGAAAGCAAAAGTGAAGAAATCCAAAAGCTTTGTTTTGAAGTCCCTGACAGCAAAAGATCAGAAAATAGCTAGGGTTCAATTTGAATGGGGTTAATTTTACCTAATTGACTGGCAGGAGCCCATGCCTTCTAATATAATCCTATTTTTATGTCGAGGAAGTTGAGGGTATAGATTTACTGCTTATCTCTCTTTTCTGGTGACTTTATGTTTTGTTGCTTTTCATATAAAATGTTTTATTACTTTTTTTTTTTTTTTTTTTTTTTGCGGTACACGGGCCTCTCTCACTGTCGCAGCCTCTCCCGTTGCGGAGCACAGGCTCTGGACGCGCAGGCTCAGCGGCCATGGCTCACGGGCCCGGCCGCTCCGCGGCACGCGGGATCTTTCCGGACCGGGTCACAAACCCATGTCCCCTGCATTGGCAGGTGGACTCTCAACCACTGCACCACCAGGGAAGCCCTATTACTTTTAATATAAAATTTTCATGTCTTAGGCTTGGATCTTGGAAGACAAACACTGGATTTAAGTATCTTAGAAATGATCGTCTGAAACACTTTCTGTGTCTACTCATCAGCTTCAGTAAGAATAAAAAATGACATGTAACCAGCATAGAGAAAGGAGATGTCTCAGGGAGCAGGACTCTTCAGTTGCCTCCGTCTGTGCCTCCTGAGAATGTGTGCACCCAGGGCAGTGGTGACAGTTGGCCGACCACTCAGAGCTGATAGATCCGGAGGAAGCTGAACAAAGGGACTCCCAGATTTTTATTATCTACCCTGTTGGAATAGCCACACCAGCACCCAGAAATAGTTTGTTACCATGGTGATTTTGCTGCTCAGAACATGATGTCACCCAAGCCTCATTTCTGCGTTCTGAGTTGTTAAGTACTTGGTGATTCATATTAATGGAACTACAATTCTCTGTGCCTGTACCACAAGTTATGATATTTCCCTTTTGTCTGTGCCTGTTTCAGGACCTAGGAATTTCTCATCTGTATCACTTGGGGGGGGTCTTTCCATGTGCAGGCATGGCCATGGGTTACCAGAGTCTGATCTCTAGCCTCAAGCTACCATTTAACTCCATTCGCATAGTTCCTAACTTTGACATTTACGGATGGCTGTTTTACCACTACTACAATCTTGACATATTATTCCCCAGCGTGGTTATTTACACATCTCAATATTTCTGTTTTCATCAAAGCTTTCTATTATTCCTTTTGCAACAAGGCTCAATATCTTGGCATCACATTTGATTCTTTATTCTATTTGTTGTCCCTTATTTCCAAGCAGTTGCCGTTTGCAGTTGTTTATTTAAAGTATCTCTCCCCTTTGCCTCCCACTGCTCCCTAAAGTTTAGTCTAGAATCTCACTAAGTACCCGTAAATAATATTAAAATACTTTGTACTTCTATTTTCCTTATTTCCTTAACCAGTGCTGTGTGTACTCAGGTAGACACATTTTTAAGGGCACAGAGGAAGACTCCAGAATCTCTAGCTCAGTTGGCTAGAAAGGTTATCATTGAGGGTCCATTCCCTTGGCTGTAAAGTCACCTGTGTGATCACCATTAACGAAAAAAAGATACAAGGTGACTATGTACTCTGGAGAGCTCAGCATGAAGAAATACTCAAATAGAAAAATAGGATGAATTGAGGAACTGAGAACTTCACCTTGCATGGTTTGGGACTGTCATGGTCAGAAAATCACTGATTTTGTGCTTTATTCCAACTTCCAGAGCCTTAACACACTTAACTTTATCAGTCATTTCCATTTTAGAGTAAATGGTTGCCTTAGCTTCTTTGAAGGAACTAGTTACGATAAGGCGGAGGATAAAGGTAATTATAATTTACCATTGGAGAGTAGGAGTTGCAGACAAAAAAAAGAGTTTGAAGAAAGAGGAAGCATGAAAAAACAGGCTTTTCCTTCTTAAGAATTCTGAATGCCTTCAGTAAATCCTGAATGACATTAAGGTTCATTCAACAAGTATCCGATGAGGACACACAGATATTATGTGTCCATCTCTGTATTTGAAACTGGACACAGAGAAGTAAGCAAAATGGACCACATTTTACTTGCTTGACGTTTATATCCTAGTAAGAGAGAAAGACAATAGACAGGTAAACAAACAAACAAATACACAAACTAAGTCAAGAGAGTGATATTTGATATGAAGGAAATAAAACAGGGTGCTCTTATAGTGATTGAAAGTGGCTCCCACTCAGATTGGATGGTCAAGGAAGACCTCTTGGTGGAGCTTATTCTTGACCTGAGACCCAAATTATAAGAAGATACCAGCCAATGGAAGATCTGAGAGAAAAGCGTTCGAAAGAGAGAGAAAATAGCCTGCAGAGACCCAAAGATGAAAAGAAGCTCATTGTGTTCAAGGAACAGCCAGTGTGGCTGGAGAATAAGAAAGAACCATGCAAGATGAAATCTGAGGTGGTCAAGCCATTCAGAGTTTTGAGGGTGATGATGGGGGTTTGTATATTATTTTAAAGGAGCTGGGAAGCTCCATTGAAGGGCTTTAAGTACAGGTGTAACACAATATGGTTTATACTCTATAGAGAGTACTTGAGCTGCTGTGGGAGAATAAATGGATTGTGGAGGGAAAGAAGACACCTCCTGAGTACTATCAGTGAATTTAAATGAGAGATGATGGCTTGGACTAGGATTGTGGCAGTGGGGTTGATTGGATATGGTCAAATTTAAGACAAAATTTGGATTTGGGGTATTACTGCTGCTGGATAAGATAGATGTTGATTGAGAGAGGAAGATGGATAAAGATGGCTTGATGTTTTTGCCTGAGCAACTGGGTCACTCATGGTGCCATATTGAGATGAGAGGTGGATGGGACAAGGCTTTGGATACACCAAAGCCTTTAGTGTGTGCTAAGCTTTCTTTTTGATGCTGACAGGGCAGGGTGGGGACTGGGATAGTGAGTGAGTTCCCTATATCAGACCCTTTGGAGGGCACAAGACTGAGTGCTTGAGTTGGTTTATTTTTTTATGAATGTCCAGATCCATTTCCCCCTGCCCGCCCAGACTTGTGTGGCCAGTTGGAAATGTCTGGTTTGTGTTAATCTCTCCCTCATTTCTGGAACAGGGACTGAGACCCCGCCACATCTCCTGTGCTCTGCATCCATGCCTTGGGGCATCTTGAGATGCCCATTTGGCATCCCAGTGGAAGTTTCAGATCAGCTGTAGGTCATATGAGTCTAGAGCTCCAGATAGAATTCGAGTCTAGACATGTAAATTAGAGCACTGCCGACTTATTTGCCAACAAGAGGCTGAGAGACTGGATCTGATTTCTTAGGAAGAGAGTGGGAAGAGATAGAGGGAAAAGCAGAGTTCATAATCACTTTAATCTTCTAAAAATACTCTTTTAATGTGCATTTTCCTGCTTTCTTACTCTATGATTCTAAAGCTTTTCCATTTCTCATTAGAATGTAATTCACTTTAATGTTTAAAGTGCTGAATGAAAATCCCATATCCTTTCTAATTACTCCAGTCCACCCTGATCTTTCCATATTCTGCGTTTCTGTACCCTTCTGGCTAATGAAGAATTAACCTTATCCAAACGGCTGCCTGGCCTTTGTCTTCAGCTATTGGAGGGTGATCTCTGGGCATCTGGGATATCCTGCCTCATAGAAGTGTCTTTGTTTGCCTGGGGCCTTTGGCCACTGGACAGTCTAACAGTGTGATTCATGTTGGGGCCTTTGGTCCATGTGGTATCAGTTCTGGTCCTTGGAGGGACTGGAGACCAAAGGAAGTGACCCCACCTCAGGGAGAAGCTGGACAATAAAGGTCAGTCATGCAGGCGGTATGGGATGGAGTCCCAATAAAACTCAGGACACCGAAGGCTGAGGTGAACTTCCGAGGTTGGTAACACACCCTGCATATTGTCACACATGGCAACTGGGAGGAGTTAACTCCTTCCACGAATCCACAGGGAGAGGATAACTGAAAGCTCTGCATTTGGAAATTTCCTGGACTCTGCCCTGTATGTGTCCCTTCCCTTGGCTGATTTTAATCTGTGTTTTTTCCCTGTAATTAACCATAACTGTGAGTATAACAGCTTTCAATGAGTCCAGTGAGTCCTTTCAGTGAATTATCAAACCTAAGAGTGATTTTAGAAACCCCCTGTTATGGACTGAATGTTTTAATCCACCCCCCCCACCCCCTGCCAATCCATATGTTAAGATCCTAACGCCCATGTGATGGCATTTGGAGGTGGGGCATTTGGAGATTAGGTCACGAAGGTGGAGTCATCATGAATGGGATTAGGGCCCTTATGAAAGAGACCCCAGGGACCTCCCTCACCCCTTCTGCCATGTGAGGCCACAGAGAGAAGACAGCGGTCTATGAGCCAGGAAGTGGGCTCTCACCAGACACTGAATGTGCTGGTGCCTTGACCTTGGACTTTTCAGCCTCCAGAACTGTGAGAAATAAATGTTTGTTGTTTAAGTCACCCAGTCTATGACATTCTTATTACAGCAGTCTGAACCGACTAAGACACCCCCCGAATTTTCAGTTGGTATCCTGTGTGGTCTGTTCCCTCTAACTTGGTCGCTGGCCTTCCTCTTCCCACCTTCATTTTGGTGGTTAATCACATTCTTATTTCCTTGTTATTCAGCTATTTCACGTGTTTCTGTGTCTTTTTCCCCCAAGAGTGGATCTCCTAGAGAGCTTTCATTTCTTTTGTATCCTCCTTAACACTTAGCAGAATTTGGGGGCTCCTAATAGGTTCTCAATATATGTGTTAAATTTAATTGTCATGTTAAGTCATTTTCTTTCTTTTTTAATAATTATTATATTACTTAAAAATCCTTGTCATGAAATTTGGACTTTATGTAATTTTTCTTCTTTGTACTTATTAAAATGAAGAGGTGCTGTATATATGTGTATATGTATTTAAGAGGGTGACCAGAAAAAAGATGTAAGAAGAAGCAGTTTTTCTGAATGTGATTTTCTGTACTGTTTGAATTCCAGCCAGTAAATGGTGCAGCTGTATCTTCCTCAGGCATAGGGCAGAGATTTGGAGGAGAGGAGGAAACATGCATTACTGATTTTGGGGCGATGTTTCAAGGAGAAAGCTTGTGTCCCTGGTTCTCTGCTTAGCATACTTGCACTTGCCCTATAAATCGACACTTCCCAATATGGTAGCTACTACCCACATGTGGCTATTGAACACAGGAAATGTGTCTCATCCAACTTGAGATGTTCTGTGAGTATAAAATACACACTGGATTTCGAAGATGTAGTACCCAAAAAAGTAAAATATTTCTTTAATGATTTTTTTAATGATTTTTACAAACTGACCACATGTTGCTATGATAACACTTTGAATATATTGGGTTAAATAAAAAATATTATTAAAATGAACGTTACCAGCTTGTTTCTACTTTTATAAAAAAAAATGGGGCTGCTAGAAAAGGTAAAAGCACATATGTGGCTCACATTTGTGTGTCGCAGCACATTTCTGCTAGGCAGTGCTGATCTGATGCCTAGAACAGTCACCTCCTGTCTGTCTCCATCACTGGTATGCTCATCCTCACTTCTGGGTGACAAAGTCTGCAGGAAGCAGGTTTCCTCTTTCCTTGTTTCAGTGCTGGAGAAGAACCCATGGTTTCCCTCCCTCCTTTTTATTTCTGATAGTCATTTTCTTTCATTTTTAAGAGGTGGGGAGTTTGAAGGGAAAGAATGAGATGTTTACTCTCAACCGTCATGTTTCCAGATGTTCTTGAAAAAGTTTCCTTAGAAACAAATTTTGGGAAGCAGAGAAATACCTTAGGATAACCAGTCAAGAACTCATCTTCAACACATCAACTCCAATGGTTATTAAAGACAGAAACTTCAAAAATGTTGAATTTTTTTTCCTTTTTAAATTTTTCTAAAAATGTTTCAGAGCCAAGGAGAAATTGTGTGTGCCAGGATTTGGTGAAAAGGACTGTTTTTTTTTTTTAATATGATTTTTAAAATTTATTTTATTTATTTAATTTTGGCTGCGTTGTGTCTTCCTTGCTGCATGCGTGCTTTCTCTAGTTGCGGCGAGCAGGGGCTACTACTCTGTTGTGGTGCGTGGGCTTCTCATTGCGGTGGCTTCTCTTGTTGCGGAGCACAGGCTCTAGGCACGCGGGCTTCCGTAGTTGTGGCTCGCGGGCTCTAGAGCGCAGGCTCAGTAGTTGTGGTGCATGGGCTTAGTTGCTCCATGGCATGTGGGATCTTCCCAGACCAGGGCTCGAACCCGTGTCCCCTTCATTGGCAGGCGGATTCTTAACCACTGTGCCACCAGGAAAGCGCAAAAAGGACTTTTTATTGCAAAGTTACCAGCTCTGAGAATTTTGTTGTCATAAAGAATCTCCATAACCTTTCATGAAACATCAGGAAGGTGATAGTTTAGTAATGACCCTACATGTGTTCTAGGGCAGGAGTCCCCAACTCCAGGGACCTAAGGCCTGATGATCTGAGGTGGAGCTAATGTAATAATAATAGAAATAAAGTGCACAATAACTGTAATGCACTTGAATCATCCCGAAACCATCCCCCACCCCCACCCTGGTCCTTGGAAAAATTGTCTTCCATGAACACGGTCCCTGGTGCCAAAAAGGTTGGGGACCACTGTTCTAGGGCACAGCTAATGAGAATCTCTGTAACAGAGGAAGGAAAACAATTGAGAATTTACAGTTAAATCTCCTGGGATTAATGTATGAATTGTATTAATGACTTCTTCAAAGCAGAATCTAGGTCCTTGTTTTATCAGAAACTCTCTAAATGGTTGTCAGTTTTATAAAGGGAAGTAGCTATTCTGTTTTTCTGAAAGTATTAGAAAATGTAGAGACAGTGCCATCTTTTTTTCATAACTGCAATGACTATCTTTGTGCAATAAGTCTAAAATTCATTAACAGATAACCAGAAGATGGTATACTAGACACAGGTAGCCTTGGATGCTCTGCACAGATCTCTCATGCTGTGCAAATCATTACTTCTTTTTGGGTGGTTATCAAGGGTGAGAGGTCCTGACCCTATCAAACACAGCTAGTTTAATTATATCCCCTTTGAAAAGCAGTTTAATCATTCAAAATACATTTTTAAAGGCTTCCAGTGAAAGGCATGAAAAGAAAAAAATATCTTTTAAACATAATTTAGTGATTCTCCAACCTTGACTTTTGGCTTTCCGTGCTGCCTAAGTGGTCATATATTTTACAAGCCTTGCTAATTTGCTGTTAAATTTGCGATTTATATGATCCTAGATGATTTGTTGGACTTCATTGAACAGAAAAGATTTTTATTAGCAGCCAGTACTTTAAAAGAGGTGTTTTTTTTTCACACCATCAAGGCCACTTTCTCAGCTTATTGACAGCTTTATGAGTGTAGCTGGATAAAGAACAGTTTCCTGTGTCCAAAGCCATTTTGCATTCCATGGGGCAAAAGCTCGGACTTTTAATTAGTATATAAGGGCCTTCCTTTCTCTCCTGGCATTCCCTGGGGGCACAGGGCCGTTACACTTGCATTTAGATAGTTAATCACTTTTCCAGACTTCAGTCCACTAAAATTAGGGAGGTCTTTAGGGCCCATGTTTACCTGGGTCTGGGCCAGCCCAAGATGGTATTTATTTCTGCACATCTGCATTTTGTATATGTATACCCATGGTTTTGCCTTTCTGATTAATTGAAGGTATTTTGCCTACTGCAAAAACTGTCAAATGAGTTCTGTTTAGAATCTTGTTTGAGTCCCTATTGGATATTTTTCACAAGAGAATGAAATATGCCCTAGACTTTTCCCAGATGAGTTTGCTCTCTGCATCAAGTACCAGGCAAATTCTCCTCATTCCTTTCTCTCTTGTCCTGTCCTCACTATCTAGCAGATTTATAGGAGTTTTCAGGTTTTGTGTTTCTGTTAAAATTTTCCTGGTTGTTACAATCCTACCCAGCGAATTCTTTCTCTTTTCAAGATGGTGTTAAGTCTTTGATTATGAAAATGAGATGCCGAAGAGTAAATGAATATTTGGGGGCTCAAAGCGGTAGCCTGGTTGATGGTAGTATTTGGTGTCTTTTGACCCTTTAGGGGAAGCGTGTGCTTTCAGAATACTCTGGTTGGCTGGCTCTGGTCCCTTGCTCCGTCTTCGCAGACACACATGGTCAGCAGTCAGAGTAAATGGGTTTCTGCCAAAGGGCGGAATTATTGTTATCCAATAATAGTGATACTAGGACTGCCTGAAGCTTATTCACTTATTTAAGTAAAGAGCAGGCTTTTGATATGAAGATGCTCCTCAGGAAATTTTTCTGCATTGCCCATTTTTGTTTATTTTGTAACCATATCAAGAAGACCTATTTCTTGACTCAAAAATGAACATACAACAAACAAAACAAAAAACCCATGGATTTTTATCCATGACCCAGAAATCTGGCAGCTTAGAGATGCTGCTGGTAAACTTCAACCAAATCTCATTGTTTGGGACTGCAAAATAGAAGGCTATCGTAGTGATCTCAGGTTCAAGATCTGCCTGCATCTGAGCATCGGCAAGTTTCCCCATTCTTCTTAATCTCCATCTTGTCCTCAAGGAACTCATACACATACAAGCGTTTGCAAACATCTACACAATTTACAATTAGCAACCTAACGCAAACTAATTCTGAATGTGCTGCCCTGTGAGCCATTTGCTTAGAATGTGCTGACCACTCCCTTGAAGTAATGAACAAAGTCACAGAATGCATTAAGCACCCAGGACACATTCCAATTTGGGGCTTTGCTGTATCAGTCATTTGTAGATGGTTTCCAGAATATCAATATTGGTAGCCGATGGAAACTAGTGCTGAAATTTAATCTGTTTGTTTCTTTGACAGATTGCAGTGAAAATCAGTTCTCTTCTAATTTGTGCAAAATGAATATTTACTTTATGGGCTACTTTATACTAGTAACTACATAGCCTGAAGTCCAGCATCTCTGGGGAAACCTATCCTGCTGCTATATTCTTGCTTGAATCCATAGGATAGCAAAATTGAGTTTTAATATCTTCTATTTCCACCCTCATGATTCTGGCAATTGTATTTCTTTTCTCCTCCTAGTCTAGGCAGTCACTCTGCTTGCCCATTTTTAGGAAGTAGTCTCCTGATGTTCCCTTTGCTGCTCAAGATTTCTTTTCTCACAAATCAGTGATCCTGATCTAGTGATGGTGTGAAAAGTAAGTCAGCCTGGGAGCTAGGGAGCCTCTACTCTAGCTCGTCCCCTCATAGCGGTGAGAACTTGGGCATAGCACTTCACCTCTCAAAATCTTTGCTCATCCAATGAATAAGATGAGATGTTTCCCCAAGGCACTTCCCAGTTGCCTGATTTTGCTGTCCTCAAGAGGCAGCTTTATCCACTAGCATTCTTGTTGTAGAAATATGCCTCAAGGAACAAAACATTTAGTCTAGTTTCAATGCTTCCCTTTCCACCTTTTTGCTGACAGTGCTCTAGGAGATTGTGGTATCAATTGAATGCATGTGATGTATGGAATATTCTAGAAAATGTCTTAAAGTTCCATCTATGCATTTTACCTCAGCTCTTGAGTGTTGTGGTCTTCATTATCAAACAGGGTACAGTTTTCTTTCTTCCTTCCCTCCCTCCCTTTTTTCTCCCTCTCTTCTCCTGTGGCAGGACAAGCAATGCTCCTTCTCTGTTTATTCCACAGGAAGATGTTCCTGAGCTCACTGTCCATTGCCCACGCTCCTATACTCAGCCATGTTCTCCAACTGACCTGCATGCCCTATGGATTATATGGACAGACATGACCCGTGGATTTTCCTAAGGCACCAGAGTGAATGATAGAATCAAAACTGTATTCAGTAGACAAGAGTATGCTTCTTATATGGGTCCATTTGCCTCATATTTTCTCCTCTTTGTGGTTTTGTATCAATCACACCCATTTTTTTTTTTTTTTTTTTTTTTTTTTTTTTTTTGTGGTATGTGGGCCTCTCACTGTTGTGGCCTTTCCCGTTGCGGAGCACAGGCTCCGGACGCGCAGGCTCAGCGGCCATAGCTCACGGGCCCAGCCGCTCCGCGGCACGTGGGATCCTCCCAGACCGGGGCACGAACCCGCGTCCCCTGCATCGGCAGGCGGACTCTCAACCTCTGCGCCACCAGGGAAGCCCCACACCCATTTTTAGTTAAGAAATAAGTAATTTTCTTAACTAGAAGCTACCTAGGTTTTCTTAGCGGTTTTTTTAATGTTTATTTATTTATTTTTTTCTTATTAATCATCCATTTTATACACATCAGTGTATGTATGTCAATCCCAATCTCCCACTTCATCCCACCACCACCACCACACCCCCCTGCTGCATTCCCCCCTTGGTGTCCATACGTTTGTTCCCTACATCTGTGTCTCAATTTCTGCTCTGTAAACCGGTTCATCTGAACCATTTTCTAGGTTCCACATATGTGCATTAATATACGATATTTGTTTTTCTCTTTCTGACTTACTTCACTCTGTATGACAGTCTCTAGATCCATCCACGTCTCTACAAATGACCCAAGTTCGTTCCTTTTTATGGCTGAGTAATATTCCATTGTATATATGTACCACATCTTCTTTATTATATTTTTATTTTAATTTTATTTTTTTATTAGCTTCTGCTTTATAACAAATTGAATCAGCACATCTTCTTTATCCATTCATCTGTCGATGGGCATTTAGGTTGCTTCCATGGCCTGGCTATTGTAGATAGTGCCGCAGTGAACATTGGGGTGCATGTGTCTTTTTGAATTATGGTTTTCTCTGGGTATATGCCCAGTAGTGGGATTGCTGGATCATACGGTAATTCTATTTTTAGTTCTTTAAGGAACCTCCATACTGTTCTCCATAGTGGCTGTATCAATTTACATTCCCCCCAACAGTGCAAGAGGGTTCCCTTTTCTCCACACCCTCTCCAGCATTTGTTTGTAGATTTTCTGATGATGCCCATTCTAACTGGTGTGAGGTGATACCTCATTGTAATTTTGATTTTCATTTCTCTAATAATTAGTGATGTTGAATAGCTTTTCATGTGCTTCTTGGCCATCTGTATGTCTTCTTTGGAGAAATGTCTATTTAGGTCTGCCCATTTTTGGATTGGGTTGTTTGTTTTTTTAATATTGAGCTGCATGAGCTGTTTACATATTTTGGAGACATCCTTTGTCCAGTGATTCGTTTGCAAATATTTTCTCCCATTCTGAGGGTTTTCTTTTCATCTTGTTTATAGTTTCCTTGGTGGTGCAAAGGCTTTTAAGTTTCATTAGGTCCCATTTGTTTATTTTTGTTATTTCCATTACTCTAGGAGGTGGATCAAAGAATATCTTCCTGTGATTTATGTCAAAGAGTGTTCTTCCTATGTTTTCCTCTAAGAGTTTTAGAGTGCCCGGTCTTACATTTACGTCTCTAATCGATTTTGAGTTTATTTTTGTGTATGGTGTTAGGGAGTGTTCTAATTTCATTCTTCTACATGTAGCTGTCCAGTTTTCCCAGCACCACTTATTGAAGAGACTGTCTTTTCTCCATTGTATATCCTTGCCTCCTTTGTCATAGATTAGTTGACCATAGGTGCGTGGGTTTATCTCTGGACTTTCATTCCTGTTCCATTGATCTATATTTCTGTTTTTTTGCCAGTACCATATTGTCTGGATTACTGTAACTTTGTATTATAGTCTGAAGTCAGGGAGTCTCATTCCTCCAGCTCCATTTTTTTCCCTCAAGACTGCTTTGGCTATTCGGGGTCTTTTGTGTCTCCATACAAATTTTAAGATTTTTTGTTCTAGTTCTGTAAAAAATGCCATTGGTAATTTGATAGGGATTGCATTGAATATGTAGATTGCTTTGGGTAGTACAGTCATTTTCACAATATTGATTCTTCCAATTCAAGAACATGGTGTATCTCTCCATCTGTTGGTATCATCTTTAATTTCCTTCATCAGTATCTTATAGTTTTCTGCATACAGGTCTTTTGTCTCCCTAGGTAGGTTTATTCCTAGGTATTTTATTCTTTTTGTTGCAATGGTAAGTGGGAGTGTTTCCTTAATTTCTCTTTCAGATTTTTCATCATTAGTGTATAGGAATGCAAGAGATTTCTGTGCATTAATTTTGTATCCTGCAACTTTATCAGATTCATTGATAGCTCTAGTAGTTTTCTGGTAGCATCTTTAGGATTCTCTATGTATAGTATCATGTCATCTGCAAACAGTAACAGTTTTACTCCTTCTTTTCTGATTTGTATTCCTTTTATTTCTTTTTCTTCTCTGATTGCCATGGCTAGGATTTCCAAAACTATGTTGCATAATAGTGGTGAGAGTGGACATCCATGTCTTGTTCCTGATCTTAGAGGAAATGCTTTCAGTTTTTCACCATTGAGAATGATGTTTGCTGTGGGTTTGTCATGTATGGCCTTTATGATGTTGAAGTAGTTTCCCTCTATGCCCACTTTCTGGAGAGTTTTTTTCATAAATGGGTGTCGAATTTTGTCAAAAGCTTTTTCTGCATCTATTGAGATGATCATATGGTTTTTATTCTTCAGTTTGTTAATATGGTTTATCACATTGATTGATTTGCATATATTGAAGAATCCTTGCGTCTCTGGGATAAATCTCACTTGATCATGGTGTATGATCCTTTTAATGTGTTGTTGGATACTGTTTGCTAGTATTTTGTTGAGGATTTTTGCATCTATATTCATCAGGGATATTGGTCTGTAATTTTCTTTTTTTGTAGTATCTTTGTCTGATTTGGTATCAGGGTGATGGTGGCCTCATAGAATGAGTTTGAGAGTGTTCCTTCCTCTGCAGTTTTTTGGGAGAATTTGAGAAGGATTGGTGTTAGCTCTTCTCTAAATGATAGAATTCACCTGTGAAGCCATCTGGTCCTGGACTTCTGTTTGCTGGAAGTTTTTTTTTTTTTTTTTTTGCGGTACGCAGGCCTCTCACTGTTGTGGCCTCTCCCATTGTGGATCACAGGCTCCGGACACGCAGGCTCGGCATCCATGGCTCACAGGCCCAGCCGCTCCATGGCATGTGGGATCTTCCCGGACCGGGGCACGAACCCGTGTCCCCTGCATTGGCAGGTGGACTCTCAACCACTGTGCCACCAGGGAAGCCCCTGCTGGAAGAGTTTTAATCACAATTTCAATTTCATTACTTGTGATTGGTCTGTTCATGTTTTCTATTTCTTCCTGGTTCAGTCTTGGAAGGTTATACCTTTCTAAGAATTTGTCCATTTCTTCCAGGTTGTCCATTTTATTGGCATAGAGTTGCTTGTAGTAGTCTCTTAGGTTGCTTTGTATTTCTGCCATGTCTGTTGTAACTTCTTCTTTTTCATTTGTAATTTTACTGATTTTAATCCTCTCCCTCTTTTTCTTGATGAGTCTGGCTAATGGTTTATCAATTTTGTTTATCTTCTCAAAGAACTGTCTTTTAGTTTTGTTGATCTTTGCTATTGTTTTCTTTGTTTCTATTTCATTTATTTCTGCTCTGATCTTTATGATTTCTTTCTTTCTGCTAACTTTGGGTTTTGTTTGCTCTTATTTTTCTAGTTCCTTTAGGTGTAATGTTAGATTGTTTATTTGAGATTTTTCTTGTTTTTTGAGGTAGGCTTGTATAACTATAAACTTCCCTCTTAGAACTGCTTTTGTTGCATCCCATAGGTTTTGGATCGTCGTGTTTTCATTGTCATTTTTCTCTAGGTAGTTTTTGATTTCCTCTTGATTTCTTCAGTGATCTCTTGGTTATTTAGTAACGTATTGCTTAGCCTCCATGTGTTTGTGTTTTTTACGTTTTTTTCCCTGTAATTGATTTCTGATCTCATAGTGTTGTGTTCAGAAAAGATGCTTGATATGATTTCAGTTTTCTTAAATTTACTGAGGCTTGATTTGTGACCAAAGATGTGATCTATCCTGGAGAATGTTCCGTGCCTGCTTGAGAAGAAAGTGTAATCTGCTGTTTTGGGATGGAATGTCCTATAAATATCAATTAAATCTACCTGGTCTATTGTGTTATTTAAAGCTTCTGTTTCCTTATTTATTTTCATTTTGGGTGATCTGTCCATTGGTGTAAGTGAGGTGTTAAAGTCCCCCACTATTATTGTGTTACTGTCGATTTCCTCTTTTAGAGCTGTTAGCAGTTGCCTTATGTATTGAGGTGCTCCTATGTTGGGTGCATATATATTTATAATTATTATATCTTCTTGGATTGATCCCTTGATCATTACTTAGTGTCCTCCCTTGTCTCTTGTAACATTCTTTATTTTAAAGTCTATATTATCTGATATGAGTATTGCTACTCCAGCTTTCTTTTGATATCCATTTGCATGGAATATCTTTTTCCATCCCCTCACTTTCAGTCTGTATGTGTCCCTAGGTCTGAAGTGGGTCTCTTGTAGACAGCATATATATGGGTCTTGTTTTTGTATCCATTCAGCAAGCCTGTGTCTTTTGGTTGGAGCATTTAAACCATTTTCCTATTACCATTTTCTTAATTTTGGGGGGTTTGTTTTTGTAGGTCCTTTTCTTCTCTCGTATTTCCCACTTAGAGAAGTTCCTTTAGCATTTGTTGTAGAGCTGGTTTGGTGGTGCTGAATTCTCTTAGCTTTTGCTTGTCTGTAAAGCTTTTGATTTCTCCATCGAATCGATCCTTGCTGGGTAGAGTAATCTTGGTTGTAGGTTCTTCCCTTTGATCACTTTAAGTATATCATGCCACTCCCTTCTGGCTTGTAGAGTTTCTGCTGAGAAATCAGCTGTTAACCTTATGGGAGTCCCTTTGTATGTTATTTGTCATTTTTCTCTTGCTGCTTTCAATAATTTTTCTTTGTCTTTAATTTTTGCCAATTTGATTACTATGTGTCTTGGCGTTTTTCTCCTTGGGTTTATCCTGTATGGGACTCTGCACTTCCTGGACTTGGGTGGATATTTCCTTTCTCATGTTAGGGAAGTTTCGACTATGATCTCTTCAAATGTTTTCTCAGGTCCTTTCTCTCTCTCTTCTCCTTCTGGGACCCCTATTATGCGAATGTTGTTGCGTTTAATGTTGTCCCAGAGGTCTCTTAGGCTGTCTTCATTTCTTTTTATTCTTTTTTCTTTATTCTGTTCCGCAGAAGTGAATTCCACCATTCTGTCTTCCAGGTCACTTATCCATTCTTCTCTCTCAGTTATTTTGCTATTGATTCTTTCTAGTGTATTTTTCATTTCAGTTATTGTGTTGTTCATCTCTGTTTGTTCTTTAATTCTTCTAGATCTATGTTAAACCTTTCTTGCATCTTCTCAATCTTTGCCTCCCTTCTTTTTCCAAGGTCCTGTATCATCTTCACTATCATTAATATGAATTCTTTTTCTGGAAGATTGCCTATCTCCATTTCATTTAGTTGTTTTTCTGGGGTTTTATCTTGTTCCTTCATCTGGTACATAGGCCTCTGCCTTGTCATCTTGTCTGTCTTTCTGTGAATGTGGTTTTTGTTCCACAGGCTGCAGGATTGTAGTCCTTCTTGCTTCTGCTGTCTGCCCTCTGGTGGATGAAGCTCTTTCTTAGTGTTTATAATGATGTTTATTCCTCCCACCCTTCTTTCTTTTCTGTTTCTTTTTCTCTCTTTCCTTCTTTCTCTTTTCTTTTGTTCCTTCTTCCCTCCCTCTCTTTTTCTTTCTTTCTTCCTTCCTTCCTTCCTTCCCTCCCTCCTTCCCTCTCTCTGTCTCTCTCTCTGCCTAACTCTTTTCTTCTTCAGTATATCCCTTTAAGCATATGTATTTCTATTCAACAGTGTAAGTGTTATTTCCCCAGGCATTTCTTTAAGAATAGAATGTCATGGGGGTGGTGTGGGGTGTAGTAAAATCACAACTACTTGGCCCACTAGTTATTCAGGCCCTTTATCTTCAAGTACTGCTCAGAAACTCCTCCTGAAATGCACCTGGTTTAGTTCTATTTCGTTCTACACTGCCTTTCTCACAGCCACAGCCTCGCTCTTCATTCATTCCACAAGTATGTATGGAGCACCTACTGTACGTAGGTACCGACACTAAGAGAGTTCTGAGCTCTGCTCTCAGGGAGTTTGGAGTCTACTGAGGAAAACATGAAGAGAAAACTGAACACAAATATAACATTGATGAATGTGATAAATGTTTGACACCTGAGGGAAACGCATTGTGGGAAAGAACACCGAGGAATGTGCTGCTTATAGATGGGTTAATTGGGGAAGGTCAGAATGAGGGCACAAGCGTGAGGAAAGGAAAACCAAGCTGAGGGTGTCACGTGCACAACCAGATGCCGCGTCGGAAGTGGTGCTGCATTTGCTAACTCTAGCAGGTTGGTGTCTGGAATATAGAAGCAAACTGGGGGAGTAGTGAGAGTTAAAAGTCGAATGGATGACAGAGTATGATCATGAGGTCATTAGATATTATGCTGAGGAAACTGGATCTTTGTCCTGGAGGTAAGAGGGATGACTTAACCAAATTTATATTTGGTTTTGTGGGGCCTGATGCATGTACAGTTTGGCAGGAGTTTCTCTCTTTTTTTAAAAATTTTGATATATTATTGTAGCATTGTATTCCAGAAGGTATATGGAATCTATTTAAGATGAAGACATCTGACTTAAGAAAACAGAAATATTGAACTCATAATCTTTTTTCTCTAACTTTTTATTTTAGGTTGGAGTATAGTGGATTAACAATGTTGTGTTAGTTTCAGGTGTACAGCAAAGTGATTCAGTGATACATATACATGTGTCTATTCTTCTTCAAATTCTTTTCCCATTTAGGTAGTTACATAATATTGGGCAGAGTTCCCTGTGCTATACAGTAGGTCCTTGTTGGTTATCCCTTTTAAATATAGCCGTGTGTACATGTCAGTCCCAAACTCCCTATCCCTCCCCCCATCCCTTCCCTCCCGGTAACCACAAGTTTGTTCTCTAATGGGGGGGGGTCTCTCTTTAAGAAATAAATAATATGAATTTAAAAATCCAAAATTAGGTACAAAAGTGAATATTTGTTTATAATGAGAAAAGAAAGCACAACAAATTACAAATTTAAAAATGCTGAGAAAAATCCAGAAAAATAATGTACTTTATTGATTTACTGCCAGCATACTTCTGTAAAAGATTTCCCCCTATGTTTACAGAATTCAACCTTTGGTTCACCTCTTCACATGAATTTTGTTATATCACTTTCTATTGACAGAGTAGGAAGGTAGTTTAGTTTATCCTCTAGCATGGTTAGTGGAAATTTTATTTATTATTAAGAGTTTAAATGTTTCTTTCATTTTTACAGTTTATTGGTGGTTTATGTAAGTTTTTAGGTTTGTTTACCAAATTTGAGAAAACCTCTCAAGGTTATTTCATGTATTATGAGCCATACAATTTTGACACAGTATATCAAATTTTCTTGTATGGTTACTAATACAAATATTCTTTGAATGGATGACTAATTATTCAGCTTTTCTTTGGTGGCTTTATGTCATGATGCCAAGACAGTGGGCACAGATAATTAGTAGTATTTCTGAAAGTCATTCTTATATGGGAACAATAAACAATAGCTTACCACTATGTGGCGATGTCTACAAACCATGTATGTATATCCTACTAAACTCCAAGTGTAATCCCAGCCTAATTTCTCCTTGGCTCAAATCCCCCAAAGTACCTGACACAAGAGGAAGAGGGGAAGCATCTTACATTTGCAAATTTTACAAAACACTTGGCCATATGGACATACTACCAGGGCTCTTTCCAAGTCTTGGCAGGGGCCTGTGCAAGTGAGGGACCATGAAACAAACTTTATCAGCCACAGAGAACATCTGCTGCAAGGTAGCCAAGGTGAAGATGGGCCGAAGGGATACTGCCTGGAAGCACAGAAACCTCAGTGGGGCTGTGACCCAAGGTGGGTCCCTGAGAATGAAAACAAAGACATATTTGATTTTTATATCTCTTAATTTTTTAATTAAAAATTTTTTTATTGAAGTATAGTTGATTTACAATGTTGTGTTAGTTTCAGGTGTACAGCAAAGTGATTCAGATACATATATATATATAAAATATAATTCTTTTTCAGATTCTTTTCCATTATAGGTTATTACAAGATATTGAGCATAGTTCCCTGTGCTATACAGTAGGTCCATTTTGGTTATCTATTTTATGTATAGTAGTTAAGAGTTTGGGAGTAATATATCCACAGTACTTCATATCTCTTCCTTAAGGGGGAATATAATTGATAGGTTTTGGGTGATTTGTTTTTTGGGGAAGGGGGAAAGGGAAGAAACAAGGATGATTCAACTTTCTGGCTTGAGTAACTGGGGGAGGTTATGTCATTGAGACAGGAAGCATGATTAGGAGATAAGACTTGTGAACATGACTGAGTTGAGGGGCCTAATGATAACTGAGTTGGCAACATTGGTCTGAAGAGTGAGCTGGGAGGTGATGGTGGGAGCGATGGGGTTGGGAGGTTGGTGGTGCTGTCAATCAGCGCAGGGCTGGAGCTGGAACCAGGGAGTGGCCACTGCCTCAGCCAGAGCAACCCTAGAACAGGGTGGTAAACCAGGTCAATGGCCCTAGCAGTTTGCTACAAGTTTGGCTTGAACCAAACCCTTCTCTTCCAAATGCACTGGCTAAGGTGTCTCACTCACTGTTTCCACCAAGCCTCTCATTCAACTTAATTTGGCATGTTTCATGGCAAAAACTCCTGGGCCCAAACTTTATAGGTCTTTAGTTGAATAGCCCTCTCAGTTAACAATCAAGTAATGAATCAGGACTTTTTTTTTTTTCCACTTATATAAGTTCTAGCTGATTCTTTTTATTATCCTTCATCAGGTCATTGTTGTTAATCTTTTGTTCCTTACTCATACTTTTTAAAATTCTGTTTTATTTCTACAATCACTTAAAATGTTCTTATTTATAGCTAATAAAAACAACCTCAGAAGTCTTTTCTTTAAAAAAATTAGTTTTATTTTGCATTTAAATAAAATTTATTTTAACCACACCTTGAATTTGAAAATATATTTTAATGCAATCATAATTTTAATTAATTAATTTATTTTCTTCCAGTTCTACTGAGGTATAATCAGCATACAACACTGTATAAGTTTAAGGTGTACAGCTTGATAACTTGACATATATACGTATTGCAAAATGATCACCACAGTAAGTTTAGTTAATATCCATCATCTCATACAGTTACCATTGTTTTTCTTGTGATGAGAACTTTTAGGATTTGCTCTCTTAGCAGCTTTCAAATATACCACGTAGCAGTGTTAACCACCGTCATCATGCTGTACATTACGTCCCCAGTACTTACTTATCTTAAAATTGGAAGTTTGTGCTTTTTGGCCACCTTCACCCAATTCCCCCATCTGAAGTCTTTTCAGGTCTGATTCTATTCTTTGTTTTATTGGCTTATTCTCACTCATGATGTCTTTTTCCTTATATGCTCTGTCTTTATGTTTCAGTTTATTTTGTTTTTATCGTGAACTTGTATTCACTGAAAATTTATCAGCAGGACGGTAGGAATTCTTTGAGGTCTACATTAAGGGCAGTTTCTTTGAAAAAGATTGTGCTTGATCCTGCCTGGAGGCATTGTAAATTCCTGGAATCAATTTAAACCAACTTCTTAGTTTATTATTTACTTTGCTGGTTTTTAGAACATTCCCACAACATGAATTCAGACCTCTAATCCATGTAAAAGCCGGCTCATAGTTGCAAATTATGAAGAAAGATTTTTGTTTTCTCTTCACCCAAAGACAAGGTAATGATAGGAAATTTTCTTTGGTGTCTGCTTTTGTGAGGCGTTATTTTCCCACCCGCCAATTCTCTCTTTCACTGAGGATGTCCTATATTCACAGGAATTTTTGTATCTAATTCTTTACTTTGTCAGGCAAGGGATGTTTTGTGGGAAGGAGACACTGTCCTAGACTTTGTCTCCTTTCCCTGGGCAATTGTTAAAAGTGAATATTTTAGTAACAGAGTAATGCAGATGCCCTTTGGGTAGTCAGGAGCTTCAAAGCCCACGTTGCTGGATTCATGCGTTTGCTCTGCAATTGGCCTTTCAGGATTTTTCCTGTTTTCTTACCAGTTCAGGCACACATGTTAAATGACCATTTTTAGATATTCTGTTGCTAGATGGTTATTCAGTTTATTGCTGGAGCTAGAAGCCAACCATGACTTTCTTATACAGTTCCCAGCCCCGCAACAGAGTTTCTAATTTGCCTTTCTTTCCTCTTGTTGACAAGAGAATGGTGTGTACTTACCATATTCTCAGATTTTCTAGCCTATCCATCATGTCTATGTGGCATCTACATCCTTCACAGCAATTCCCTGGAGATTGCTTGAACCTTCTGCTCCACCACAGACCACTGACTCATCACCTGTCATCCTGAGATCTCCCATCTCTGCTTGCTAGGGTAAACCTACTATTTCCTAGCTCCAATGACTTCCAATATTTTGGTTATTTCTGTACTTTCTCTATCATCTCATTAAAGAACTCTTCAATTATTGGACATTTCTCAGTTGACTCATGTCTAAAAATGTCTTTAGCTCTCAAACTTGATTGGTGGATTGCTTAGGTATTGAATATAGTTTCAAAATAAATGACCTGGACTTCTGGTTTCAGTTCCAAAATTTAAAGAGCTCAGAAGTCATCACTCTTGTCCTTGCAATAGGAAAGGAGCTGAGCACACAGAAAATCATGACTTTGCTTGGGCCCATTAGATAATTGAGGTCTCATCTCAGGGCAAATTGCTGCTCCCAGATCTGGAGAGAATGGTGAATCCAGAGAGCTAAAATCTGTTTCCATAGAGCAGGAGCCACTAGAGCCTTCAACTGGTAGAAACGATTACATGGTAATTTTGATGAGTTGCTGGAAACTGAATGTAGAATAACATGGAGGTGAAAATCACCTAGAGGCTGCAGTTTTAGCATGTTCTCTACAATCATGGATTTTACTTCCAGCCACCATACTGGGTGCTCATTGTGAAGATCTAAGAAAGATCCCTTGGTGACTGGCAGGGGGAGGGAAAAGTAATCTTTTGAAAATGCCCAAAGCATTCTCTATCACAAAGACTTACTATCCAAGAGGAAAGATGTCACCAGGAGCCTTCTAAAGCCTAGGGGAAAGGCATTTACCCACTCCTGCCCCAACTAGTCTTCCGGTCTCATGTAAGGGGGCGGGAGGAAATACTAAGAAACATTTGTGAAAGTCACAACCCAGGGACATAGACCACTGGAAGACAGATTTAATCATAAGATTATAAAATTCTTTTGCTACCCCACACCTGACCACCACCTCAGTAGGGCTCTAGTATAATAACAGCATATTAGAGCTGAAAGACCCGCAGGTACAGAAGGTACCTTTATTTAAGGAGGAGTGCTTAGGGAAACCCCAGGGCAACAGGGGAGATGAAAACAAGGACACCAAATGAATTCAGAGCCTCTGGTGCCTACAGCTAAGGTAAGCAGTAAGCAGTCCAACTCCAAGTTAGAGTAACATAAAACCTCATACTAACAGATTTTATCTCAGTTCTGATCCATCATGCCTGGCTTTCATCAAAAAATTACAAGGCCTGCTAAAAAGCAAAAAAAGAACACAGTCTAAATATAGAAAGTGCTATGGTCTGAATGCTGATGTCCTCCCAAATTTATATGTTGAAATCTTAACCCCCAAAGGTAATGGTATTAGTAGATGGAGATTTGGGGAGGTGATTAGGTCATGAGGATGGAGTCTTCATGACTGGCATGAGTGTTCTTATAAAAGTGATCCCTCAGAGCTCCCTAGCCCCTTCCACCATGTGACGATACAATAAGAAGTCTACAACCTGGAAGGGGGCCCTTACCCAACCGTGATGGCACCCTGAACTTGGACTTTTAGCCTCCCAGAACTGTGGGAAATAAATTTCTGTTGTTCATAGGCACCTGTTCTATTGTATCTTGTTATAGCAGCCTGAACAGACTAAGACAGAAAGCAAGCATCAGAACCAGACTCTAATATGACACATATTTTGGAATTATCAGACTAGGAATTTAAAATAATCTATGATTAATATGTTAGGAGGCTTGCATTAATCAGGGTTCTACAGAGAAATGGAACAAATGGGATAAGTGTATATAGAAAATCAAAAGACCTAGAATAGTCAGACTAATGGTGAAAAAAGAACACAGTTAGGACTCACATTATCCAATTTCAAGACTTACTATAAAAGCACAGTAATTAAGACAGCATCTCTTTGGTGAGAGAATAGACACAGAGAACAGTGGAACAGAACAGAGAGCCCAGAAACAGAACCACTCAAATATATTCAGCTGAGCTCTGACAAAGGAGCAAAGGCAATTCAATGGAGAAAGGAGTCTTTCCAACAAAGGATACTGATACTGGAATATTAGATGCCATATGCAGGAAAAAAAAAGGGAATGTAGACACAGGCCTTACAACTTGCACAAAAATTAACTCAGAATGGATCATAAGCTTAAATGTGAAATGCAAACTATAAATCCTGTAGTAGAAAACATAGGAGAAAATCTATATGTCCTTGCATTTGTCAATGAGTTTTAAGATACAACACCAAAAGAATAATCTGTGAAAGAAAAATTTGGTAAGTTGGTCTCTATTACAATTAAAAACTTCTGCTCTGCAAAAGGCACTGTTAAGAGAATGAAAAGACAAGCCACAGACTGGGAGAAAACACTTGTAAAACTCATATCTGGTAAAGTACTTGTATTTAAAATATATGAAGAACTCTCAGAACTCAATAAGAGAACAAACCAGTTAATAAATGGGCAAGAGCTGAACAGATACCTTATCAAAGAAGAAACATATAAATGTATGAAAAGATGCTTGATAAAATTTGTCAATAGGGAATTGCAAATTAAAACAATAATTTGGTAACAGTATACACCTATTAGAATGACTAAAATCCAAAACACCAATAATACAAATTCTAGAAAGGATACAGAAAAACACTGCTGGTGTAAATGCAAAATGATGCAGCCACTTTGCAAGACAGTTTGGCACTTTCTTACAAAGTTACAGTTTTACCATGTAATCCAGCAATACACACAAATATTTATAGCAGTTTTTTTTAATCTATAAAAACTAGAAGTAATTAAGATGTCCTTCAGTAGGTGAATGGATGAAGAAACTGTGTTACATTCATACAGCAAAATATTATTTACTATATTTACTGAATAATTAAAAAGAAATGATCTATCATTTTCTTTTTTTTTTCATTAAAAAGAAATGCTCTATTAAGCCACAAAAACACATTGTGGAATCTTAATGACATATTGCTAAGTGGAAACAAGTCAGTCTGAAAAGACTACATACTGTATGATTTCAATTACATAACATACTGGAAATTGCAAAACTATAGAGATAGTAAACAGATTACTGGTTGCCAGATGTTTAGGGGGAAGTGAGGAGGGTTGAATAGGTGAAGAATGGGATTTTTTTAGGGTAGGTGAAACTATTTTGTATGCTCCTGTAATGGTGGATATAAGACATTATGCATTTGTCAAAACCATATGATGTTACAGTACAGAATGAATGTTCATGTAGGCAAATGAATAAACAGTCCAACCAAAGGAAAAGGTGTTGCTCTAAGTAACTCCGGAAATGAGTGGGGTCTGTAAAATTAAAGGGAAAAGGAATTGCACTTAAGTATTATATTCTAATTGATAAAGTTCTTTCCCATGGCTGTATGAGTGAGCAATTCTGATACTGTATACATGTGCATATACTGGAATTGAACAATTAAGTGGATGGATGGAAGATGGGGGGAGCCAGGTTTCTTACTGTGAGAGTGGTAGTTTACGGACAAGCAAGGGAAGGAGGAGCTGAAAGACCTGCAAGGTACCAGTCCTTCTATTGACATTTTACTATTTTGTTATTCTGTGGCATAGAATAATCCATGTGGTAATGGATTATGTTTGGAGACATCAGTGTGAACTCATGTTCAGTCTAATATAGACCCAGATGTCTACATATAGAATTATTTATAGATATGTGTATATACATGTTTTAGAAAACACATATATTTCCTCGCATTATCAGCTCAGAGAGCCAAGAAGCGGTGACACCTCAGTAGATATGAACACACCTCACACTCAGATTTTGGTTTCTAATCCCATTTCCAATAAAAGGGGCTCCTTGGAGAAATGGCTGATTCTAGGACTGGGGCAGGACCAAGATGAGCCTGGAGCATCTTGCAGTGACAGAAAGTTAGGAAGCACTCAAAAAATACAAAAATAAAACTACAACCCATCCACATTATGTTGAAGGTACACAGTAGCTAACTGAAAGAACTTCTATGCCCAAAGCTGGAACAGGCTGGGCCACAAAATAAAGTCACATTGAATTATCACCCAAAATATAAAATAAACATCTGTGAATCCATAGTGATATAAAGAAATGATTGATTGATGGGGTGAAAGAGACAAAACTCCCATACAGAAATATTCCCCCCAAAATATAGATATTCTGGTTTCATAAAGGTGGATCATAAGTCCCCACTCCTGAAGTGTGGGCTGTGCATAGGACAGTATGGAAAGGGGGAACTTTACACTAGAAAAAAGTGGCAATCATAACCTCAGCCATATGATCAAGGTCAACATCCATGGTGATAAATCACATTGATGGTATTTACGCTTGATATGATGTGATGAGAATGGCACTTTACTTCTGTGATCTTCCTCCCCTGAACCCCTAACCCCAGTCTAGCCGAATAACAGAAAACAAGTTCCAGTAGAGGGACATTCTACAGAATACCAATCAGTACTCCTCAAAACTGTTCCTATCAGCAAAAAACAAGAGAAGTCTGAGAAACCGTCACAGTCAAAAGTTGCCTAAAGAGACAGGACAGCTACATGTAATGTCATACCCTGGGTGGGATCCTGGAACAGAAGAGGGACATTAGGTAGAAACTAAGCAAATCTGAATAAGTATGTATCAAGCCTGGTTCATTAATTATAACAAAGGTACCATATTAATGTAAAATGATTCATGGGAACTGCCTATACTACTTTCTCAGTCCTGTAAATCTACAAGAGTTCTGAAATATACCGTGTATTTTTAAAAAAATTAGCCTCAGAAGCTGGAAGGCAGTATCTTATAGCCAGCCAGTGGTCTTCGTGAGAAATCAGATTGTTGTTCCTTTGTGGGAGATAAGATTTTTTTTCCGCTCCTCTGGAAGCTTTCAGACTTTATTTATTTTGTTAAATCCAGAGTGTTCTTAAGTTTCATGGCAATCTTTTAGATGTGGTTTTCTGTCATTTATCTTGATCATCACACCATTGCCTTTTTATTCTGAAGAATGTTGTGTTTTTTCATGTCTGAGTTTCTTTCATTCTCTATTTGTTACTTTTTTCTGCATTCTCTGATCTCCTTTTTAGTGACTTCCATCAGTAAGATGCTGAACCACATGGAAACTACTTGTATCTGTTTTCTTCTTTCTGTCTACCTTTATCATTCTGATCTATGTTTAGGAGAGGTATCCTACTCTTTCTTTCAGTCCTTCTATTGACATTTTTTATTTTGGCAATCTTATTCTTAATTTCTAAGAACTCATATTTTCTGATTAACCTACTTTTCAACATCCTACTTCTTAATGGATAAATTTCCTCTCAAATTTTGAGGTTAAAAAATATGTCTATCTTATTTGTTATCGTTTTACTCACCTGATTTATTGGTTGCTATTTCTTTTTTCTTTTTTCCATGCTTCTGGTTTTTTATCATATCTTTTTTTAAAATAAATTTATTTTATTTATTTATTTTTGGCTACGTTGGGTCTTTGTCGCTGTGCACGGGCTTTCTCTAGTTGCGGCGAGCGGGGGCTACTCTTCATTGCGGTGCGTGGGCTTCTCATTGCGGTGGCTTCTCTTGTTCCAGAGCACAGGCTCTAGGTGCGTGGGCTTCAGTAGTTGTGGCACACAGGCTCAGTAGTTGTGGCTTGTGGGCTCTAGAGCGCAGGCTCAGTAGTTGTGGCGCATGGGCTTAGGTGCTCAGCAGCATGTGGGATCTTGCTGGGCCAGGACTTGAACCCGTGTCCCCTGCATTGGCAGGCGGATTCTGAATCACTGCGCCACCAGGGAAGTCCTGTCTCTTATAATTCTTGGTTGCCTATTTATATTTAAGAATGAAGGTCATATTGATCATTGTATGGTGCTGATGTGAGATTCCTGAGTACTTTTGCAGGCTCTGAGAAGCAGCAGCCTGGTTTTCCTTCAAGGTGTCTTAGAAGAGGACTGATTACCTGTGAGATTAAGACCATCCAAATAGAGAATCAGAAGGGCTTTTTTCTGTACCAGGAGCACCCAGTAATGCAAACTCTTCTGAGGCAATTTGCTTTATTTATTTGTAGGAGAGCCTTTTATGCTTTTTACTATGGGAGGAAACTAGGCTTCCTAGGCTCAGGGCAAGGGTGGGGCAAGTGGCACTGCCAGTCTTGCTTAAACTTCCCAGTCGTCCCCATCTGTCTCTTCTGTGTCTGACTCTAGCCTTCCAGACCTGCCTCCTCCACACTGGGAGCCTGTCATGCATCTATCTGTCGGATGGACTCTCACTTACCTTGAAGCTTTTTCCCTAGCACGCTCCCATCAGTTTCCGACATCTGAAAATATCCTGGATGTCCCTCGATGACTTCTGTTCCCTTTCTCTATGTGGTTATGAATTTATTTCCTTGTAGTATAATTCTACCCACATTGTCCCAAGCTTTGAAAGAGAAGCGGGGGAAGAGGCACATGACAGATCTGCTACTTTGAAATGAAAGCCTCCAGTTACTTTTTAAATAAGAAGACTTTATAAATTACAAACATATATTTTCTGATTCAGAAATAGTTGGGAAATCACTTGAGGATTGCATTTTATGATTCTTAGTCTCCTCATGTTTTGTAGAAAGCATTTTGTCTAATTGTTCTTCTTCATACATGAGGGGACCAGGGCTCTGAACAGAGAGCCCCTAAATGACTCAGATATTTAGGTTTGGGAATGAGATGGGTCCAGTTTGGATTTCAGCTTTCCCATTGGCTAGGAGATTCTTAGCAGGTACTGAATTTCTCTAAGACCCAATTCTGTCATCTATAAAATTAGAACAACAGAACATGCTTTGTGGAGTTGATGTGAGGATAGAATGAGATTTTATATGTAAACTGCTCAGCACAGTGCTATAAATGGTCTAACCTAATAAATATTGCTATTATCATTAATTACTACCATCATCCAGGTTGACGCTACTTGTACACCCAGTAAACATTTGTTTTTGTGGTTAATAATGATCATCTAATTTGATATCCTTTCACTTTGTGACTTTTTTTTTTTTTTTTTTTTTTTTTTTTTTTTTTGCGGTACGCGGGCCTCTCACTGTTGTGGCCTCTCCCGTTGCAGAGCACAGGCTCCGGACGCGCAGGCTCAGCGGCCATGGCTCACAGGCCCAGCCGCTCCGCGGCATGTGGGATCTTCCCGGACCGGGGCACGAACCCGTGTCCCCTGCATCGGCAGGCAGACTCTCAACCACTGCTCCACCAGGGAAGCCCCACTTTGTGACATTTTAAGTGATGTTAAGGTATAAAAGGAAAGGGAGAAAGGAGTTTAACTTTGTTAGGAAGAAAGATTAAGAGGGAAAATTACTGCTGCAACGAGACAGATATAGAAAAAGAAAATATGAGAAGTAGAGGCCATGGGAGCAGCCCTCACGATCCATATACATTTTGTTTGTTTTGCCTCAGAAGTTGGTTTGTAAATGACTTTTGTCAATGACAGTTATGAAGAATAACATTCAAATGTTTGACGACAGCAGAATCTGGAACTGGACTTAGAAGGGACCAGACTGAAGCAGATACACTGGTCTTTGGAGCAGTTGGATGGGAGGAAGAGAAATATTTTACTTTTCATTATGGGTTTCGATAATAGTGTAATTACACAAACAGCCTTCTGAGCACAGAAAACAAAACACACAAAACTTCTGCGTGGGAAACAAAAGAAGCTTTAGGGCAAACATAAATGAAATAATCCAGTGAGATGGGAGAAGAAGCTATCAGAGCCAGGATGGAAAGTGGGGTCTTGGGAAAGGACACATTTAACTCCAATATCCAAATCTGAAGATTAATTCTGTGGTTATGATTCAGGGGTTGTGGGAGTGGTGTGGGAAGAAGTCACCGGATTCCCTCTTCTCAGTGCTGTATTAATTTTAGAAGGTCTTTCTGCTGAGTGTGCACTTTTCTCATTTGTTTGACCAACACAGGCAGGGAGTGAGGAAGCTTCTCCTGGCATATATTTCCCCACTTACCGGGGACGGTGTTTACATTAATCACACCCGGCCCTATACGAGCTGCTCTGTGTGTTAACCCCACACGGCTGCTAATTAGCAGGTCACTTGCAGGTTAGAGGTGTGCCTGTGTTGTGCTTCTTGGCTGGCTGTTGTGTTATTATAAGAACTGTAAATGCCATATGCAGCTGCCATACGGGTTGTGCTCAGAAGGCTGTTTGTATAATTATAGGCATTAGCCAGAGACAGAGCCTGCCAGCTGACATTCAAGAGGCAATAAAAACTTAATTTCCCTCACAACAGATTGGCTCTCTAATAGGGAATTTAGTTACACTTCGAACTCAGGGATGGCTTGAGAATTCCAGCAAGCACACTTCTGTCCAGGTATTATCATCAGGGGTGGGGTAAGCACACCTAGACCCACGTCCATCTCCTTGGCTGCCAGGATAAACCAAGGGGTGATACTAATCCATACCTTTTCATTTCCAAAGGAAAGATGTCTCGTCAGAGGAGCCAGCTGGCCTCAATGAAGGATTTGTCACAACATGTAGTCCTAAGTGCGTCGTGAAAGGTTTTTGCCCACCTGGTGTCTCTTACTGAGCACAGTTCAGGAACCTCTTTGCTTTGTCATGGTGTTTGGAACTAAATCAACTAAAGACATCATCTGAGAACTAGTTCCCTGGGATTCTAACTTCACCGTGTCTCTGCTCATGCGTTCCTTCAGCCCCAATATTTTTCCTCTCATTCTCTACCCACCAAACATTTGTGCAAAGCTGTTTCCTCTGTGATAACTTTCTTGATCCTTCTCTCTACTTCTAGAGGATATGGTCGCTTTCTTCTTGTGGTTTTTCTAGCATTTGGTTTAATAATTATAACATTTTATCTCTCAGAAGTCTTTGTGCCCACACCTGTCTCAGAGTTGACTAGGAGACCCTAGCAGCATCTGTTTCTGATCCATCTTGGTAACACCTATAATGTCTTTTACCCAGCAGGTGCCAAAAGCAGTTGTTAAATGGATTTAAAATATATTCTAAAAGCCATAATCATTCCGTATTTTAAAATATGCATAGAACTTTGATCACAATGGCAAACAGACATTATAAAAGATTAATGGTTTGATTATTTAAAAATAAAGTCTATTTTTACACAGTATATAAGATTTATCTATCTATGCATATGTTAGATAATATTTATATTTTGTACCTATATATTTATACATATATGTCTTCATATACACATACATGATGATCTCTGCACCCATACCTCAATCTATTATTTTGGTATTCTGTGCCGTTTAAATGAGATTGCAAACTTTTAATGACCTGGAAAGACTTGATACCCTCTGAAATGATAAAAGAAAGTTTCAAAATGTTATATACATTAGGAATGTAGATTTGTATAAGATAATCTAATGATAAATATTTATTCACCTGAGGTCCATAAAGATATACATACACAATAATATTGAGTGTTTGTACATGACAGGATTTGGATTACTTTTGCTTTCTTTATTTTGCTAATCTGTATTTCCTAGAATGTTTACAATGTATATGGAAAGCTTTTGTATTCAGGAGGAAATGGTTATTAATAGATAATTTTATTAGTGTATTTTCAAAGTTTTTTAAGAGGAAGGATTTTAGCATCTCCAAATTCTCATTAGGTAATATGCATAAGTGATGTCTGGAAGTGCTGTTTTTTTATGCTTAGTGAGTAGGCATAATTTATTTTGTATGAATTAAATGTTTCAGGGTTAAAGTAGATAATGTGCTTCTGGGTTCACGTGTGCAGTGGGGGTGGGAAAGGAAATTAAGACATTTTGAAGTGAGAAACACCAGTGCTGGGGCTGAGACAATATTAACTTCAGCACACAATTTATTTAGTTATTTGTTTATTTTGTGTTTATTTTATAAGAAGTTTTAACTTAGTTGGATTAGGCAGCAGCAAAGGGACAATTAGCTAAATCTTGCTGAGCTTCTACCAAATTCAGCTAATATGCTGTTTATATTGATACACAGTCTCTTTTAATCCTTACAGCTATCCTATAAGCTAGGATTTTAAAAAATAATTATATCCATTTTATAGAAGAGATAATTTAGCCTTAGGTTAGATCATTTTCCCACATCAGCGTGGCTGAGCTGGAACTCAAAACCAGTCTATTTGACTCGATAGCTCAGACTCTGACTGCCTTCCAGATAGCAAACATGTGTGACTAAAGTGCCTAAGTGTGTCTTAGACTTATAGTTCTTTAATTTTTGCTCTAAGGCTTTATTTTCTATATAATGTGATGAGCAAAAGCTGTACTTAGTGCAGTGGAAGCACTTGGTGCCCCATCCAGAACCCTTCTCAAGGACAGCGGTACCCTGTCTTTATCCCCTGTGGGTGGAGGCTCCTAATGGCTCACATCAGTCGTTTCTCCAGGGACATCCTTCAGTGAAGGGGAGCTCCCTTGATCAAGAGATTGCATCCTCCTTCCCAGGGGCGGGTGGGCAGAGAGGAGAGGCAGCCAGAAGTAAAAGACTGACTGACACAGGGACATGAAGAAGGGGGACCACCTCCTTGCCTGGAGTGGGATCAAACCATTGTGTGACGTGTGCTCCAGGGTTCTCGGATCAGGCAGAAGCCAGTCTAGGGCTGAGACCACATCCTTGCTCAGTTTGCTTTCTCTGCCCCATTCTCCTCCCCACACTCCTTCTCCTCAGAGCACTTCCTGCCCAAATCACTATCATGAGAATCTCCCCGTCTCAGGCTCTGCTTCTGGATGCCCTACACGAAACATTTAGATATGTAAATAATTGAATGGAAATTGTTTATGATGTTTTAAATTCCACTTCTATGAATAAGGTTGAACATCTTTTCATGTGTCCAAGAGTCATTTGTATTTCCTATTCTGTAAGCAGTCTGTTCATAAACTTTGCTAATATAAAATACTATATTAAATACTGAAGCTTATAATATGTTTTTATATCTAGTATGGCCACATCTCCCTTCCTCGCTGCCTACTGCCTGTCTGCTGCATCACTCTTCTTTTTCAGAATTTTGTCCTCACTATCCTTGCTTGTTTATTTGCATATATTAACTTTAGAATCAGATTGTCTATTTTTCTCATAAGATCCTGTTGCTGTTTGTGTTGGGATTGTAGTAAATATTTAGATAAACTAGGATGAATTAACAGTCATTCTGTTGGGTCTTCCTAGCTAAAACATGGAATGACTTCATTTGTTCAAGACTTCCTTTGCACTCCTCAGGATTGTATTAAGGTTTTTCTTCATAGAGAGATTGCATTTTCTTTTTTAAAGAAATTTTTATTGGAGTATAGTTGATTTACAATGTTATGTTAGTTTCAGATATACAGCAAAGTGAATCGGTTATACATATACATATATCCACTCTTTTTTAGCTTCTTTTCCCATATAGGTCATTACAGAGTATTGAGTAGAGTTCCCTGTACTATACTGTAAGTCCTTATTAGTTACCTATTTTATATATATTAGTGTATATATGTCAATCCCAATCTCCCAATTTATCCCTCCGCCTGTTTTCCCCTCTGGAACCATAAGTTTGTTTTCTACATCTGTGACTCTATTTCTGTTTTGTAAATAAGTTCATTTGTACCATTTTTTTAGATTCCACATATAGGTGATATCATATCATATTTGTCTTTGAGAGACTGCATTTTCTTAAGTTTATTCCTGTGTACTTTATTTATTTTTGTTTTTGTAAATGGAGTATTTTATTCCAGAGGGACGACTGTCATATCAGCATCTGGGTGACAGGAAGGTGGAACATAGAAGGAATGCAGCCAAACTCCAGGCTCCAGCGTATCTATGTCCTACCCTGTGCATTAAGCCAAACTATGCTTTTTAGGGAAATCAAATTTTATGACTTAAATGACTTTTGAAAACTGATTTATGAAAGACGCAATATTAATACGGCCTCACCACTGGGCCCCATGCTTCTGGGGCACTGGAGCTCACACCGAGCAGGGTTTCTCTGGCACTGATCTGTCCACTGGAGACTGAGAATCTGGCTCTGCCTTAGGACCACTCAGGAGAATCAGTGGAAAACCCAGCTTCCTGGGCCCCACTCCAGAACCACCGGATGAGAAGATTTGGGAGCAAGGCCCACAAATGCATATTTCCAAAAAAAATCTCTCCAAGGGGTTCTTCTATAACCAGCCCACAAACTGGCATTTTGGAGCACTAATTTACTTTATAGAAACACAGTTCTGGGGCAGAGAGCAAGGCGGTAGGGAGGAAGGACTGGAGTGAATAAGGATGGATAGTAGGAGCAACTCCTTCCCAGTGACCAGAAACAAACCTCAGAAATGTTGTAAAGTGATTCAGCATCTTTTCAAGCATCCTCGGTACCTTGCCCAGGCTCAGCTCTGATCTGCGCCATCCAAGCTTCATGTTGGGTTGTTCTAACTGCATACATTATAACGTAAGGACAATATTTCCAAGATTGCTTTGTTGCAATCCTGGGTGCTGGCATTTTAACTGGGAACAAGAATGTTAAAGCAAAGACTTTATTTTTCAATTATGGGTCTTCAGACGTAGAATGAAGGTGGGGACGGGGGAGCAGACAACTCAGGGACCTTCTCTGAGATGTTAAAATCATACTTTATAAATTGTCTTCTGTGAATAAAATGCGCCTTTCCTAATACTAAGGGAAGTTAGCTAAAGACTGTGAATAACATAGTGAAGATGCTTTTTCCTCTTATTTCCAGGAGACCAAAGTTTCCCCTCATTCTTATTTCATTGAATGAGATACAGTTTGTTGAATATCCAGGCCTGTTCCTTGCACTCAGGACAGGAGAATTCCCTTCCCATTCCCTTTGAATCCAGTGAACACTCAGACAACATAAACAGTTTGCAGTAGCTTAAAGAACAAAATTAATCTGGGGATGTAAGTATGCAGCCTAATTCACAGTTGAACTGTGTTTCAAATCCAGAGGTGGACTGTACAGTTGAGTTCCTAACTTTAAAAACAATGGAGGATCTCACTGAAGTACTCAGAGTAAGTGGGGGGGGGGGTGTCTTCCCACATTTGGCTTCACTTTTAATATTACTGGAAAATAATGTAGAGAATTGTGGTTAAGAGCACAAATTTCAGAATCAGAGAGTGCTGGGTTTGAGTCTTGAGGCATTGTAGTCTTAGTCAAGTTACTTAACCTCTCTGAGCCTTAGTTTCCTTGCTTTATAAGATTGGTGTGTGTGTGTGTGTGTGTGTGTGTGCAGGCATGTGGGTGCATGTGTGCATGCCTACATATATTGGCATATATATGCATATATATTGGTGTGTGTGTGTATGTATGTGTGTGTATATGACTTCACAGAGCTATTGTAAGCAATACGTAATCTAATTCAAGAAGAGTTCTTAGTACTGTTCGTCAGTAAAAAGAATTGCTGCTTATGTTTTATTGCTTTCTGAGTATACACTTAGTAAACCTCTACCATCCATAGATTAGCAACAAGACAGATAGATCCTTATGAACTTATTTTGAGCTCCAGATGATTGAAGGCTATTAACCAAAAACTGATGATTTTCTTCTTTCTCTGCAGTGTTACATTATTCGTTAGAAAATTATGTCCTCATATTATTTAATTGATGATTGTATGCATGTGAGTGCATGTGTGTGTGTGTGCATGAGTGCGCGTGCATGAGTGCACGTATGTATCACCTGAAAAACTCAGAGGCTTGAATTTCCTGTGTCCTTTCTCTGTAAGGGGAAACACTGCAGAGAAACTGTAATTTTAGCAGGCCTCCTTGGAGGTATTTTACATGATGTTTCAGAATGTCTCTGAACCCAGTTCCTTTATGTATTCATTCATTTGACCACTACTTATTGAGTGCCAACTCTGTCCCAAAGGTCAAAAGGGTTGAATATTACAGAGAGGGTCCAAGTTCGTGGAGACTGTTCTCTAACCCTCACGCATCTTGAGTTTATTGCTCTGGAGGTAAATCCTAGGTCCACCGCAGCATTCTCTGCGGCAGGCCTGTCTGCCGGGAACAATGACCATCTCAGTGTACATAGACAGTAAGGTGTGCTGGGCTGGGCCTTAGGGGAGGGACAGAGTCTTGAGGAAGGAGCCTGGAGAAGTTGGGTCGGGCAGGCTGTAAATATGGTCTGAGTTAGACAGTGCCCACTGTGTGTGTGTGTCTGGCACTTTGCTTTACAAATGTTATTTTATTTAATCAGCATAACAGATAGGTATTATTCTAACCTGACATTAGCACATCAAGCATCTACTTTTAATTCCAGCTGGGGCAAAGAAGCTTGGAAAACAGAAGCGTTCCCAGCAGGCAGCCACACCGGGCAGCAGAAAACTGTACAAAAGCAAAATGCAGATTCCAAGTCTGAAGTGTCAATTATATTTCTAACAATTGCATATGGACTTCATTAGCCAGCTAAATGGTACCTATTTTAGCATCCCGCCAGCTGGAGGGGTTTCCAGTAGGAAATGTGAGAAGGGAAAATGTCTAGGAATCTCAGATTCCCCAGGGCCTTCTGGAATTCGTACAGATTAAGCAAGATAAGGTCAGCTCTAACCCCTTTCTCTTCTTCCTGCACCCCTCTGCGCGCTCACCTCACGGGTGAATAAGACCAGAGCACCTGTATCTGTCCAGAGGGGGCCGGGGCTGTTTTATTTGCATCCCTTCGGGCCTCTGAAGCTGTGTCCCCCCTCAGGGATGGTAGGCAGAGCAGAAAGAATTCATTCAGCACCAGCTCTCTGTGGGAAATCTGTATCTCTTTGACACGAGGCCTCTTTATTATATGCTTTCTATTACATCTTTAGCACAGCTTTGTGTTGGCTTTTCCCATAGGTTAAATATAATGATGGGTAACCTAATCCTGAAGGTAACAGAATAATCTTCGAAGACACAAGGCTCTATTTAATTCTTGCCAAATGACAGAATGTACCCAGACTTTGAACAGACCTCTGCAGAACTCCAATAAGTTTTTGTGTCTTGCTGAGCTTGGAGCCAGATCGTCCCTTTCTATTCTTTTTCCTGCTCCCAGGCTGGATCTGATTTCACACCAATCGATCCATAAGAGGATAATGGTATCACAGTTCAAGACAGGCAACCATGGAGAATTGTTTTATATGCTTCTGATACTCAAGAAGTTTCAGTGGCCTGGGATACGTCTCAGTTTTCAAGGAGAGTCAATTCCAGGGCAGAAGACAGTGTGGCAAAGAGAAAAAGAAAAAACAAAAAAATACCAACATGGACTTCGGAATCAGGTTGACATGGGTGGAAAGCACAGCTCTGTTTCTTATTAGCAATGATCTTAGTCAGTGCCTGGGCCTCAGTTTCCTAATTAGTAAAATGATGATAAACCCATACCCATCTTGGAGAAATTTTGCAGGAGCAGAATGAAAGAAATAAGTGGAATGCCATTGAGAGGGATGTATGTGTGTGGCGGGAGGATATTTTCTCACTTGCCTCATTTTGAAGGTCATTTGAAAACACTGTAGAGTGTTGTCCAATTAATTCTTCCCCTACCCAGGAGTGTGTGCCATGCTGTCCTCTGCACAGCCCACAATTATAGTGCTTGATGTTGGGTTGTAGCTGGTATTAATGTTGGTGGACATCTAGATTCTCTACCTGCACTCTGTTTAGATATGTAAAAAGCACTACTAAGGGCCTTTTATTTACTGAAATAGGCATTTTAGGTGCTGAGGATTAAGTAAAGAAACACATGCTCCCTGTCTCCATGGGACTGTTGGACTGGAGGAGAGGTAGTTACCACACTGCAGGGCCTGACAGATGCTTGAGTTGCAGGGAGTTCACAAAGAAGGTTCAAGTCAATTCTATCAGGGATAAGGAAGAATCAGGAGAGGCATCTAAGAGGAAGTGACCTTTGAGCTTAGATTTGAGGCTGAGTAGGTGTTTTCTAAAGGAAAAATGGACTTGGGCATTATGCTCAGTGAAATAAGTGAGACAGAGACAAATACTGTATGATCTCACTTACGTGTAGAATCTAAAAAATACAACAGACTAGTAAATATTACAAAAAAGAAGCAGACTCACAGATACAGAGAACAAACGAGTGGTTACCAGTGGAGAGAAGGTGGGGGAGGGGAAATACAGGGGTAGGGGAGTAAGAGGTACAAACTATTAGGTATAAAATAAGCTACGATGATGTATTGTACAACATGGGGAATATAGTTAATATTTTATAATAACAATTAATGGAGTATAACCTTTAAAAATTATGAATCACTGTGTTGTACAGCTGTCACTTACGTAATGTAGTACAGCAACTATACTTCAATTAAAAAAAAAAAAAAAAGAAAACCAGTGGCAGCAAATTCCAGACAGAGGGAGCTATTTGGGCAAAATCAATGAAACTAGCTGGGGCGGATCAAGAAGTGATTAAAAGTTCAGTGGCTGGAGCGCAGAACCAGGGAGAGTGGACAGAGGGGTGTGGAGAGATGACTGGGTCCAGGTTCTGAAGGACTCTATAAGGCATGTTAAGGAGTTTGGCTAAGCTTCTGAGTATTTCTATGGAACCAGTGAAGGCTTCTCCATAAGGAGGTGCCATAATTAGATTTGCACTTTAGAAAATTACTCTGCTACAGTGAGGAGGATGTCTTAAGGTGAGTTGTCTTGTTTGTATCTCCTGCTTGGGGTTTGTAGTATCTCTTTGAGTCTTTGGCTTGAAGTTTTCTGTCCATTTTGGAAAATTCTTAGCCATTACTCTTCAAATATTGCTTCTGCTTCATTCTCGCTCTGCTCTTTTTCTGTCACTTTATCATGGGCTGTAGGTCTCTTAGAATCCTTCCTAAAATTTCCATTCTTGTTTCTTTCTGTGCTTAGGTAATCTGTTTTATAAATAAAGCTTTATTAGAACATGGCTACACCCACTCATTTGTGTATTACCTATGGCAGCTTTTGTACTCCAGTGGCGGAGCTGGGTAGTTTTAACAAGCCTATTAGCCTGCAAAGCCTAAAATATTTACTATCTGGACCTTTACAGAGAAAATTTGCTGATCCCTGGGCTAATCTATTGTTAAACATATCTACTGAGTTCTTTACCATTATTTTAGTTACACAATTTCTCACTGATTCTTTTTAATAGGTTTCAGATCTCTGCTTAAATTCCCCATAAATGGATTTTTGAATGTACCAGTCACAGTTATTTAAACTCCATGTCTGAGTAACAGCAGTATCTGGGTCTCTTGGTTTTTATTGTCTTTCTCCACCCCCCCCCCCCACCCTTAGTCTTTGGCCTTTTGTGTCTGGTCTTCTGGTACAATAATGTTTACTGAATGGTGGCTGGTTTATGATATATTGTAGAGACATTTAGAAGCTTTTGTCTGGATGGGGTTTCTTTACTCCAGATAGAATTAACTATTGTTTCCAGCAATCAACTAGCTCAGGGGCAGATCAGCTTAAACCCGTCAGGGGTTGAGCAGATAGGAAGCTGTTTTTCAGTCTTTGTGAAGGTTGGTATATTTCTTATTTACCCATAATTTGGGGGAAGGTCTCTGTGCGAGTTGCAGTGAAATCCAGAGTGTTCCCCAGACCTCCTTTTCCTTGGTGGGCTCTGAAATCTATTTCCTGTTACCCATCCACAGTAGATTAAGTTCTGCTCAGCTTCTGGACCATTGCTTTCCACTTCTCAGCTGCCACCTTTGAATCAGCAAGTACTCTGAAAGGAAAACTAATGCTTCATATTAGGCCCATATCTTTGCTTTTCCCTTCTTTCCAAGATCAAGGTTCTTCAGGACCTCTTGACTGAGTAACTCTCTCAAGACTTCCAACAGGTTTCTTTGTGTTTTTGAGGGGGGCTTTTATGATTATTATTGGAAGGGGGATTTATCTACAGCTAGCTATTTTGCCATTACTGGAAGTAGATTTATGGATTTTAGGTAATCTGGAACAAGACACAGAAAAGTGAGACTGGTTCAGGAGAAATTGTATCCAGTTAGGAAATAATGGTGATTTGAACTAAAGGCTGCAGGATGTGCAGACAGCAAATGAATATGTGAAGTATGTTCATAAGCCATCAGGGAAATGCACACTAAAGCCATATGGCTAAAGTAGAATAGTGACAACACCAAATACTCGTTAGTGTGTAGAGAAACTATCACTCATACATCACTGGTAAGCACATAAAATGCTATCGCCACTCTGGCAAACAGTTGGGCAGTTTCTTACAAAACTAAACATAGAATTATCATCCAACCCAGCGATTACACTCTTGAGCATTTATCCCAGAAGAATGAAAACTGATGTTTATGTACAAAACCATGCACATTGAATGATCATAGCAGCTTTATCTGTAATATTCCCAAACTGGAAACAACCCAGATGTCCTTCAACAGGTGAATGATTAAGTAAATTGTGGTCCATCTATACCATGAAATACTACTCAGCAGTATAAAGGAGAGACTATTGATTTGTGCACATCAGTGAGTATCTGGGGCATTATGCTTAGTGAAAAAAGTCAATACCAAAGGTTACATGCTGTATGATTGTTAGTATCCTGGTTGTGATATTGTACTGCACTTTTGCAGATGCTATCTTTAGGGGAAATTGGGTGAAGAGTAGAAGAGATCTATCTGTATTATTTCTTACAGCTCTATGTGAACCTATAATTATCCAAGTAAAATTTTAATGAAAACCAACAAAACAACAACAAGATCATATCGCTCAGAATTCTACAAGCTTTTTAAAAATTTCATTTTTTGCATATTTTGTTGCACACACATTTTTAAAAAAATAAAAAATCACAGTGTTAAGCAACTATTGTTCTGCTCATATAGTGTATAACCAAGTATAATATATACAATTCAGGTGTTCTATTTTTAGATGAAATAATCCTCTTTGTTTCATTTAAGCAGACCTGTATATTAAAGGATTTTAAGTAGCTTTTAGAATCTCCAGGAGAGCCAGAGTCCCTCTTAAGTGAAAATACATAACTCCAGGCTGAATGCCAGGAGCTCTGAGACTGCTGCCCTGAGGAACTAGACACCTCTGCCATCATGCCTGCTAGGAGAGGGCTGCATGGGCATGAGTTTTGACTTTTCTTGATATTTGCTTTGGGGTCCAGATGTCTTCTGGATGATTCTAATTGGTAAACCTAGACGCCCCCATCTCTGTCCTTGCTACAGGAGAATGGGAGGATGCAAGTTGTCTGGGTTCTACCTTAGGAAGGCGCATCACTTAATGTGGAAAATGAGCAAAACTAGGATGCATGTTCAAAGATGCAGGATGGATGTAAGTTACATATGCCCGCTACAGTCAACCCCTTGGCTTACATTTCCAAATAAGATGAACAATGCTCTTTTCTAAAATAATCCAAGTGTTATTCTTCATATCAGTAAAAATAGAATCAATTGTCTTTCCCAAAGGGGGAAAGGTCATAGACTTTCTGGGTGATGGTCATTCTTCCTCCAGCTCCATCACTATTTTCTTTATTAATCGTCTGTAACCAGTGTACTAAGTTGTGAAATTCACCCCCACCAGGATATGCTATAGAAAATGGCAAAGATTAGGGACAGTGATCACGAAACCACAGTTTGTATTTTTTGCTTCCTTCGTTATCCATTTCATGCTTCTTTTCCCTTCTTCTGTTCACTGTAATTCAGCAAACCCCAGAATCAGACTCTGTATCTGTATTTTGGCTACATTCATCCTGTATTACCAGGGTTGAAATTCTTTTTGACTAGTTAATGAAAATCCCTGCTAAGGTTCTCATGGATGCATTTGTATGCTTAAAACCTTACATTTAGGTTGTCTGAGGTTGTAAATTCTTGCCTCTACTTTGAGAAATGTTCAAAGCAGAGGGAAAGAGGAATGTGCATCTGATTTATTTTGGCTCTATGTAGCACTTAGCCCGTAGTGCTACAGCTAACAAGCTAGAACTTCTGATGCATTTTGTACTTCAGTGCAAAGGGAAGGAAAAAGAGGCATAAGAGGTGAATAGGGAATAAAAGATTGGAGTCCAGGAGATTATTTTTGATAAAGAAGTTTCCCTTGGGTGGTACCTTCATAAAAACAATCTGAGGCTTCATGAACAGCGAAAATGGCATTTGCTTAGCAAGAATTCACTTAATTTCATTGTAGGGGGCTGTCCAAGACTTTGGTAGGGAGTTAATGCCTTTCACCCTAGCAGCAATACCCACTTGTTTTCTTATCAGTTATCTTCCAGACCCTGAGACTTTCAAGGTTTTTTTTGAAGCTTGTAGGGCTGGTTTTCTTCTAGTAATTAGACATCTGTGTTATTATCAAATTTTCAAAACTCAGATTTAGTGACTGAAAAAATCTTGATGTGGCTGAAAAAGTCTCCCCACTGCCTACAGAATAACATCACTCTCCATAATATGACGTCCACAACCCATGTTATCTCTCCTCCATCCTTCTACAGACCTATACTGCAGGCAAATCAGATTTTCCTCCCTGAACAGTTTACTTTTAAAAATCTACATGTTTTCATCAATGCACTTTCTGTCTCCACCCCACCATTATCCACTTTCTCCTCATTAACATTCTTTAAATCTCTAAGATGTCAGAAAACAATGCCCTTTAGTAAATGTGTTAATGCCTATGAAAATATGTAGCATAGATTCTTGCACATACTCAGTAAAATTTAGTTACTTCAGCTCTTCCATTCCTTAGTTATTGCATGAAGCTTTTCTTGATCCTTCCAGTTGAAATTAATTAGTCTTTCTTTTATACCATAGTAACAGCTATTGTGAATCTGAATGTGTCCAGTCCATTTTACTGGATATATATGTACACTTAAGTGATATATTATTTTTTAATATTTTGCAAATGTACCTAAATCCTTTCCCCTAGTCATTTATTTCCAAATTCACTCAAATATATGTTTTTGAAATCTGATTTGATTTCTAGTTTTCTATGCTAGGTATATTTATTTTTTCTCTCTTCAAGGACATTTCTTCCTTTTTCTTCTCTTCCTCCCTCCCTCCGTTCCTTCCTCCCACTCCCTCTTTCTTTCTTTCTTTCTTTCTTTCTTTCATTCCTTCTTTAACTAGGCTGAAATTAAAACTTATATATTGTATCTGTCAGGATTAAACCAGAAAAACAAAACCAATAAGGGATTTGTTGTTAAATATTGGCTTACATGATTGTGTGGCTGGTTAGGCAGGTCGCCAGGAAAAGCAGAGACTAGAACACTCAGCTATAGGGTGACACTGCTGTCCACAGGCGAGGGTGACACTGCTGTCCACAGGCAACGGTGACACTGCTGTCCATAGGCAAGGGTGGCACTGCTGTCTACAGGCTAGGGTGACACTGCTGTCCACAGGCAACGGTGACACTGCTGTCCATAGGCAAGGGTGGCACTGCTGTCTACAGGCTAGGGTGACACTGCTGTCCACAGGCAAGTTTTCTTGCTTTTGAGGGAAGCCTCAACTTTGCAACTGATTGAATCAATCCCACCCATATTACCTAGGATAATCTCCTTTACTTAAAATCAACTGATTATGGATTTTAATCATATCTACAAAATATCATCATAGCAACACTAGATTGCTCACAAGAGCCTTCATAGTGTCTCAAGACATTTAGAGCCACCTCCTCTGGTTATGCAGGAGTCAAGGAATCCAATACATCTCTCACATACATTTCTGCATGGCATGCCCACTATCTACTCTAAAAACACACTTCTGTAGTAGGAGGAGTGCTCTTCAAATACAATGAGTAAAAGTCACTGCCAGATAAGGTAGGAGGAGGGGACAAACCAGCCCCCAAATAATTTCTCCATTAGTTCTTAGCCACCTGTCGAACTTCTAAAGATGATGAAAAGAAAAAAGGCTGAAGCTTGCAAGAGGCAGCAGACAGAGGTCCTCCCCTCACACTCACTACCTGTAGCTCCATCACAAATGTGTCTAGGCTATCTCCCAAATTGGGGTGGAGGCCATCCAAAGCCAAGTCCCATTTGCAGATAAGAGACCCAGAAGGACTGGCTCTTTTAGGAGCCCAATTACAAAGACAGTGGTCCCTGACACGGTAGAGAGGCGGACATTGTTCCTAAAGCCATGGAGGGAAGTAACACGAGGCCATCATGGAAACAGCAGAGGGTGATGAGCAGCTGGAGATGACCAGTGCCATATCTGAGCCCAAGGAGACAGTCACCTTTGAAGCCTATTAAATAGGAACCAGAACAGGAAGTTGTCATGGGGACATGGCTCAGGGAAATACCCCTTGAGAGCCATCAGGACTAATGCAGTATAAAGAAAACCATACAGTCTCAGAATGAAATGCTATCTTCTTCTTGAATTTCCATGTCACAGGACCTAGTAGTAATCTCATTGTGTCTTCTGTGATGTCAGCTGCTGCAGCCTGAGACCCCTTCTCACATCGAGCTCAACACAAGTGCTCCTACTTGCCTGAATCCCTTGTTGCTTTGGTTCTCCAAGGCTATGGCTGAAAGTCATAAATTGCCATCTGTATTTCTTCTGGAAAGCACCAACACCATCATCTTCCTCTGTTCTTCCTCCTCTTTTCCTGAAGATCCCTGAACATAGTGAATGTTCAGTCCTGCCCACAGGAAAAGCAAGGACAGGACCTGTGTCCCATGGGAGTATTAGGCGGGTGCGGGGGGGAGAGAGAGAGAGAGAGAAGAGGTGCTGTTGCTTTTGCATTGGAATAGGAAAGTCTATATCATATTATACATTTAACGTATAGTTTATTTCCCCCTACATACTTGGTTTCTCCTGCTTAAGAATTCTTATTATTACACTTTTTTTTTGGCTTTATAACAAATTTAATCAGTTATACATATACATATGTTCCCATATCCCCTCCCTCTTGCGTCTCCCTCCCACCCTCCCTATCCCACCCCTCCAGGCGGTCACAAAGCACCGAGCTGATCTCCCTGTGCTATGCAGCTGCTTCCCACTAGCTATCTACCTTACGTTTGGTAGTGTATATATGTCCATGCCGCTCTTTCACTTTGTCACAGCTTACCCTTCCCCTTCCCCATATCCTCAAGTCCATTCTCTAGTAGGTCTGTGTCTTTATTCCTGTCTTACCCCTATGTTCTTCATGACATTTTTTTCCCTTAAATTCCATATATATGTGTCAGCATACAGTATTTGTCTTTCTCTTTCTGACTTACTTCACTCTGTATGACAGACTCTAGGTCCATCCACCTCATTACAAATAGCTCAATTTCATTTCTTTTTATGGCTGAGTAATATTCCATTGTATATATGTGCCACATCTTCTTTACCCATTCATCCGATGATGGACACTTAGGTTGTTTCCAGCTCCGGGCTATTGTAAATAGGGCTGCTATGAACATTTTGGTACATGTCTCTTTTTGTTTTTTTTTGTTTTTTTTTTTTTTTTTTAGCAGTTTGCGGGCCTCTCACTGCTGTGGCCTCTCCCGCTGCGGAGCGCAGGCTCCGGACGCACAGGCCCAGCAGCCATGGCTCACGGGCCCAGCCACTCCGCGGCATGCGGGATCCTCCCAGACCGGGGCACGAACCCCCGTCCCCTGCATCGGCAGGCGGACTCCCAAACACCGCGCCACCAGGGAAGCCCCATGTCTCTTTTTGAATTAAGGTTTTCTCAGGGTATATGCCCAGTAGTGGGATTGCTGGGTCATATGGTAGTTCTATTTGTAGTTTTTTAAGGAACCTCCATACCGTTCTCCATAGTGGCTGTACCAATTCACATTCCCACCAGCAGTGCAAGAGTGTTCCCTTTTTTCCACACCCTCTCCAGCATTTATTGTTCTAGATTTTTTGATGATGGCCATTCTGACTGGTGTGAGATGATATCTCATTGTAGTTTTGATTTGCATTTCTCTAATGAGTAAAGATGTTGAGCATCCTTTCATGTGTTTGTTGGCAGTCTGTATATCTTCTGTGGAGAAATGTCTATTTAGGTCTTCTGCCCATTTTTGGATTGGGTTGTTTGTTTTTTTGTTACTGAGCTGCATGAGCTGCTTATAAATTTTGGAGATTAATCCTTTGTCAGTTGCTTCATTTGCAAATATTTTCTCCCATTCTGAGGGTTGTCTTTTGGTCTTGTTTATGGTTTCCTTTGCTGTGCAAAAGCTTTGAAGTTTCATTAGGTCCCATGTGTTTATTTTTGTCTTTATTTCCATTTCTCTAGGAGGTGGGTCAAAAAGGATCTTGCTGTGATTTATGTCATAGAGTGTTCTGCCTATGTTTTCCTCTAAGAGTTTTATAGTGTCTGGCCTTACATTTAGGTCTTTAATCCATTTTGAGCTTATTTTTGTGTATGGTGTTAGGGAGTGATCTAATCTCCTACTTTTACATGTCCCTGTCCAGTTTTCCCAGCACCACTTATTGAAGAGACTGTCCTTTCTCCACTGTACATTCCTGCCTCCTTTATCAAAGATAAGGTGACCATATGTGCATGGGTTTATCTCTGGGCTTTCTATCCTGTTCCATTGATCTATCTTTCTGTTTTTGTGCCAGTATCATACTGTCTTGATTACTGTAGCTTTGTAGTATAGTCTGAAGTCAGGGAGCCTGATTCCTCCAGCTCCATTTTTCGTTCTCAAGATTGCTTTGGCTGTTCTGCTTAAGAATTCTTAAGTGTATTGTGTGTGTGTGTGTGTGTGTGTGTGTGTGTGTGTGTGTTGTGTACAGTGTAGGTTGGGGTGGGGAAAGGACAAGTGATTTCATCACCACCTAATGAGCCAGAAGGGGCATGGTTGTCACATTCTTTCTAACCAACACATAAGTCCAGAGAGCCGTCACTTACTACTATCAAGGGCTACTTGAACATCCAGCTTGAGCGTGATAAAATTTTCCAAGTAATGATTTAAGAAAATAATTGTTCACTTGGCAACTATAAAATTACATTAAGTTTTCCTGTGTTAAAGAAAAACATATAGCTCTAAGGAAACACAAAACTCAGAAGCCAAATAAAGTTCGAACTGGAGGTCCAGAACTGATTTCCACTGGGGATGATTAAACTGTAAAATATCAAGAGTACCTATATATATAGGTATTCTTGACATATATATATTACCAACGTTTGGTATGATCAGTCTGTTTAATTTTAGTAATTCTAGTAGGTTTGTAGTGGTTTTTCATTGTGTTTTTACTTTTTTATATCTCTTTAATTAATGATGTTGAGCATTGTTTCAATTGCTTATTTTCTACCTGTATTTCTTCTTTGGTGAAATGTCTGTTTAAATGTTTTGCTCAATTTTACCAGACTGTTTATTTTCTTATTACTGAGCTTTGAGAGTTCTTTATATAATCCAGATACAAATCTTTGATCACATATGTGATATGTAAATGATTTCTCCCAGTCTGTGGCTTGACTTTTCATTCGTTTAACAACACCTTTCAAGGAGCAGAAGTTTTCAATTTTGATGAAGTCCAGTTTATCAATTTGTTCTATTATGGATTGTGCTTTCGATGTCTTATCTAAGAAATCTTTGTCTAACTCAAAGTCTCAAATATTTTCTTCTAGAAGTTTTGTAGTTTTGTATCTATGATCTATTTGGAGTTAATTTCTGATTATAGTGTGACACATTTTCATAGAAGCATATATATTATGTATTTGTGTATACTTAAACAGTTTTTCATTATATACATTACCAATGTCTAATTGTTTTGAAAAATGTATTTTTGTAGCTCCCACTTGATTACTCTCAGTTTTGAAGCTAAATATTTTATCAGAGTTACCAGGATGACACCTGGTATGTTTACCTCAGTCCCACCCAAAAAAGAATTCCCCAGTTCCCCCAGAGATCTCATCAAACTGTTGTGCTTTCTACAACAGAAATTATTCCCCTTATCTTCATGGCTCCTGGAGGCAACCATGGATTTTCTTTAAGCTGGAAAGCAAGCTAGTGTAATATTACAACTCAGTGTTCTTTTGATTTTGTCTAAGTTTTTTTTTTTAAATGATGTCCCCAACTTTTGGTGAGAATCAGATTCTATAACCCTAACATGGCCCGTGTAGGTAGTTGCACAAACTCCATTTTTCATTACAGCAATATCCAAACGCAGAATTTGAAATATTTGGTAACAGCGCCAAATTCTTGATGTATCTTCCACTTCCACAAAGGTACATTTGCAAATGGCATTTCAGAGATTGCCTTAGGGAACTACTCACTGGTCTCCAATGTAAATGTAAAAATGTAGCTCTCCAAACAATGATTTGTGGCATGTGTTTGGAAAACGAAACATTTAGGCACTCGCCCAAATATTAAGTGGGAATCAGTGCTGCGAGGCAGATGTTTACCATCTCTAAACAAATGGACCACAGGACTCCATGGGTCTCCCAGCTGTTGATTTGCTCTAGTTTCAGCAAGAAGAGAGTCATTTAAAATGAAATCCCTTTGCCTTTGTAAAAACACAGTTGTGGGTGAAAATGATATTTTATTTTAGAAACATAATCTGCTGATGACTTGTTTAGAAATACATGGAGTTCATACAGGATGGATGCAGGCAGTGGGACAGGATAAACATGGTGACCAATAGTGCAAAAATCTCAAAAAGTAAAACCCACTTGATAGAGGGATGGCCACCTGGTCTTCTGATTGGTTATGGCCCTGGATTTACTGTCTGTTTGCAGGAGGTCTGCGCTTCATGTGGAAAAGCCAGGATTTGTCTTTCTCAACCCAGTTCTTCATAGTGAGGGAATAATCCTTCAAGTTCCGGGCATCGTGTTGCCTAGAGCTTTCAGGCATCCTGTTGACTATCATTTCTGGTGTGGTTGCAAGTATTTTTTACTTCTCAATTTTCAGTTATTTTGGGGGGCTGCCTTAGGGATATTATTTCAAATTGGAAATCTCCTCTAGAAATATTTATTGAATACTGATTCTAAAAGTGACACATTACTAACCTCTTTTCATCAAAAATGTAAATCAGGGGAGTTCTCTGGTGGTCCAGTAGTCAGGACTTGGCACTTTCACCGCCGCGGCCTCGGTTTAATCCTTGGTCAGGGAACCGAGATCAAGCAAGCTGCGTGGTGTGGCCAAAAAAAAAAAGAAAAGAAAAAGAGTAAATCAGAAAAGAGGGGGAAAAAAAGAGAGGTACAAAGCTGATTTTATATTAGAAAATTATTTTGAATAATATGGTAACTTCTTTCTTTGTCTTGGAGTTTTTACCAAAGGCGCAGGGGGAGGGGGGTGAATTAATTTCCTCTAAAATATCTCTTACTTTGATTTTTCAAGTACCAGTGAACTGGCCTACAAATTCATTCCACCAGCATTCAGAGCTTTTTGCTCTCACAACTGTCCTGCTGGAATCAATAAGCTGTTGATTAAAAACCTTGTTACTTAATACATTTGGTAAGCTTAATCTGTTTTTTAGAAACCTAATCACTTTCATGTCACTAGCTGCAGGGGTAGAGACAAAAGCTGTGGCTAATTATTAACAACTTTACAAAGCTGATATTGAATTTCTAATGTATCCCAAATGCCCCTTTTTTCTGATTAGTTCCTGTGTCCCACTAGCTAGCACATTGTTAGCTTGGCGAATGGCTTTCAGTTTAAGATCCTAAGGTTTCAGAAACACTTGAAACAGTAACAGATTCTCTGGTCATTTTGAAACAGTCCTGTACTGCAGCAGCATCTGGATACAAAGGGGAATAATTGCTGCCTGGGAGAGCACCAATAGCATCCTTCCATTCCACCTGCTTCAAGATGGCTGACTCCCAGCTGCTGAGTAAAGAGAAGGAAGGTGGTCAGAATTGCCTTGTAAAACAGGCCAACCTGGTTTAGATGTGTTTTAACTCTCAGATCTTTGTCCCTTTCCCTGCAATCTCTCCTGAGCTTCAGAATTATATTTCCACCTGCCAAATATACAAATATTTCCTAAATTGCAGGGGACAATAACTATCTGTCTGAAAGACTGTACCTGAAAGTTGGGGACCAGAGACTGAGATTTTGAACCAAAAACTAGTCCTCAATCTGTCCCTGGGGCTATGTCCTTGGGAGGGAAGGTGACATAATTAAGGCATCCAATTAAGCTGGCATTTATTGGTGAAAGTTCTGACTTCTGAGTAGCTCGCCCCATATGCCATATAATGTTATACTCAGAAAGAACATGCTGGAATCATTATGCTTCAGACACGAGTCTCACTGGTAGAACAAGGTCTAAGGCCAGGACAAAAAGATCATTTTCCCCTGAAATCTGCCTATCTCATTAGCCTTTTCATGGGTGATATAACTTCTCCTTCCCTCCAAACTTGCAGGAGTCCCCTGGCTATCACTGCTAAGCATGCCATTTCCATTATTGTTATAAATTATGTGCCAAGCCCCCAGAGGCCCTTGTCCCAAATTACAGATACTTATTGAAGATGAACTATTATATGACAGCACAAGGAAAAATGAACTTTAGGAAGTAAAACTAACAGATTTTTTATAAACCATTAATCCATCCAGCATGTGTGATATAAGTAATTCCCATAAAGTGGAGTATATAGTTCACATGGATTGTTCCCGAACTTAGAACACACACACACACACACACACACACACACACACTCACACTTTTCAAATAAACAAGGCCATCAGTTTAATATTCTAATTTTTATTAATGATATAATTCAGTTTTTCTTACCTTTTCTAATTTTTCCAGTTGAATTTCTGAGTTATATTTACTTTTATTATTATTAGGTTTTGGTTTTCTCTTGTTTAGGATCTGAAATGCAAACAGAGCTAAGAGGGGACCCTGTTGGTTATATAACGAAGATATTGTGAAATTATGTTCTCATATTATCTGTACATATTTCTAAATGTAGAATGTCTCTGAGGTACCTGGTTGAAATTTGATTAAGTTGCCACCAGATGAGATTGGTGCCTGAAAGTTTCTGAAAAATCACATGTTTTGGTCAAATAACTAAGTCAGCTTTGTGATTTTACACAAAATGTTCATTTCAAAATACTTATGTACATAACTAATCTCTATCACCATTTACTGTATTCGAAGTATTTTGTATAAAACACTTACTGTATTGGAAGTGTTTTGTATAAATATTGGTAGAAATTAAACTAATACATAGATAAAGTTAATTTCTTTCCTAACTAAAAATTAGCCATTACAGAGACTAGTTTTCTTTCCTTCTATGTAATTTTAAGAAGAGAATATTCCTTGACAAACAATGAATGAAGGAATTTGTTGCTAGCAGACCTGCCTTAGAAGCAATACTAATCCTTCCAGCTGAAAGAAAACAATATCAGATGGTAACTGAAATATGTATGAAAAAAGGAATAGGACTAAAGGAGTAGGTTAACATAAAAGACTGTATAAATATACATTTTACTCTTTTTTCTCTTCTTTAAAATTTATATTAACTTGTATAAAACAGTAATTATGACATTGTACCTTTGAGTTTATAACAAACGTAGATGTAATATATATGATAACAATAACACAAAAGAGGGGGCAAGCTATATTGGGCCAAAATTTCTGTATTTTACCTGAAATAAAATAATCTGAAGTAGATTATGATAAACTAAGATGCACGTATAATTCCTGAAGAAGCTACTAAGAAAATAATTAAAACTGTATATAGTTAAAAAAAGACAAAAGAATAAAATGATACACCAAAATATAGCTATTTAACAACAACAAAAAAGGAAACATAAAGGAAGATAATTTCTTTTAACATATAAATTAACTAAACAATCCAACCAAAAGGCAGGGATTATCATACTTGAACAGGAAAAAATCCGAGATCCAAATACATGCTCTCTATAAGAGACACCTTTTAGATTTAAGTAAGGTGAAAGTAAAATGATGGGAAAAAAATATACCATGCAAATACTAACAATAAGAGATCTGAAATGGCTTTAATAATAGCATACAAAATGGACTTAAAGGTTAGAAATATGACTAGTGACAATCAGGGCCATATTTGATGGATAAAAGGATCAGTTCATCAGAAAGATGAAGCAATTTTAAGTTCATGCACACCTAAAACAGAGCCCCAAAATAATTTAAACAAAAACTAACAGAATTAAAAGGAGCAACAGACAATTCAACAATAATAGACTTCAAACATCCCACTCTCAATAGTTAATAGAACAGCTAAACAGAAAATTAGCAAGGGTATAGGAGATTTGAACAATGCTATCAATTACCTTGACTTAACAGACATCTATAGAAAATTCCACCCAACGAAAGAAGAATACACATTCTTCTCAAATGCAAATGGAACATTCTCTAGGATAGATCATATGCTAGGTCATAAAATTATTAATAAATCTAACAATTCAGATAATAAAAAGTGTGTTCTCTGACCACAGTGTAGTAAATAGCAATGGAAAACAATAATGGAAAGAAAACTGGGAAATTCTCAAACACTTTAAAGTAACACATGCATAAAGAAGAAATCATAATGAAAATTAGAAAATGTTTTGAACTGAATGGAAACTAAAGCACAATATATCAAAACTTATAGTTTTGATTTGCACTATCCTGATGATTGAAAACATGTTGAGCATGTTTTTATATGCTCGTTGGCCCTCTGTATGTCTTCTTTGGAAAAATGTCTATTCAGATCTTCTGCCTATTTTCTAATCAGATTGTTTATTGTTGTTTGTTTTGTTGTTATTGTGGTTTTTTTGTTTTTGTTTTGTTTGTTTTGCTGAGTTGTATGAGTTCTTTATATATTTTGGATATTAACCCCTTATCAGGTATACAATTTGAAAATATTTTCTCTTATTCATTAGGTTGTCTTTTTAGTTTGTTGGTTTACTTTGCTGTGCAGAAGCTTTTTAATTTGATGTAGTCTCACTTGTTTATTTTTGTCTTTGTTGCTTTTTCTTTTGGTGTCAGATTCAAAAAATCATCTCCAAGACCTGTGTCAAGGAGCTTACTGCCTTTTTTTCTTCTAGGAGTTTTATGGTTTCAGGTCTTATGTTCAAGTCTTTAATCCATTTTGTGTTCATTTTTGTGTATGGTATAAGATAGGGGTCCAGTTTCATTCTTTTGCATGCGGCTGTTCAGTTTTCCCAACACAATTTACTGAAGAGATTGTTCTTTCCCAATTATGTATTCTTGACAACTTTGTGGTAAATTAGTGGACCATATACGTGTTGGTTTTTTTCTGGGCTCTTAATTTTGTTCCATTGATCTGTGTGTCTGTTTTTATGCCAGTAACATAGTGGTTTAATTAATATAGCTTTGTAATAAAGTTTGAAATCAGGAAGCATGATGCTTCCAGCTTTGTTTTTCTTTCTCAAGATTGTTTTGACTATACAGGGTCTTTTGTGTTTCCATACAAATTTTAGGGTTGTTTTATTTCTGTGAAAAATGCCATTGGAATATTGATAGGGCTTGCACTGAATCTGTAAATTGCTTTGGGTAGTATGGACATCTTAATAATAATAATTCTTTCAGTCCATGAGCATGGAATATCTTTCCATTTATTTGTGTCTTCTTCAATGTCTTTCCTTAATATCTTGTAATTTTCAGTATGCACGTCTTTCACTTTCTTGGTTAAATTTACTTCTAGATATTTTATTACTTTTGATACAATTGTAAATAGGATTATATTCTTAATTTCTCTTTCTTAGTTGCCGCTGGCAGCCATCTTTCCTCAACAGCAAAACTGAAGCCAGTTTGTCTGAGAGCACACCTGATATATAGAGAGACATTCAGAGAAACAGCACCAGGGGTCCTGACCAACCTATACCTGAAGCCAAACCTATCTTTGGACATTTTCTTACCATGAGTAAATATATACCCTTTGTTATTTAAGAGCATTTTCTATTACTTGCAGTCATAAGTACTCTACCTGGTAAAATGGCTATGCCTTAATATCTAAGCCCTGGGTTATTAGAATCTTAGATCAAAAAGGGTGAGGAGGGGAACTTGTTTTTCCAAACCATGTTATTGGGTTTGGCTCTCTTAAGTGTGACTGCAAAATGGTGGGCTGGGTGAACTTACTCAGAGCTAAAACCAAATATTTTGGACATATTTTTAGATGACAGACTCCAGAAGATGGTAGGGATTTTACACATATTTATTACCTTACAGATGATGAATAGTTTTTAAATCCTATTTGGTACCTGACTGGCTGGCACCTGGTTCACTGGAATATTAATAAATATTTGTTGAATCAATGAATGAATGGATGAAAGGAGACAGTACAAGAGAATGGGGGAATGGAGGAGAGAGTATTTCAGTACGGTAGCTGTATCGATGTGGCAATTTTGTAATGTAAAAGTATGCCACACTAACCTGGACATTCTCCAGAAACCCACTGCCACCTCCAGCATTTGTAAATCTGAGACTTCCATCTCCAAAAACAAGCTATAAACATTATGAAGTGCTAGCCAGTGGAACAACCTGATTACAAAAATTAGGAGAGGGAAAATTTGGACTAGTTAGTCTTTCATGATGTATTATTCAGGTAATTCTGCAGTGAGCCCTCCACCCCAGCACACATTGCATTCCCGCAAGATTGTATCACACGACGGAGTGCCTTCATCCAAACGCCCACCTCGGTTTCCACTGCAACTCTTAGCATGATTCATTCAAGAGTTGGAGGCCTGTTTGCTGACTCTGATCCTCTCCTCTTATAAACAAAAGGCCCATTTGCTTCAGAAATTTCCCATTTGGTTCTCTAGCAATATGTACGCTGTGAGCTCACGAACGCGAAATGAAACTTTTAAACCGTATTTTAAAAAGAAGACCACATGGGTGCCACTGGATATGAAGATAAAGTTACAGTTTTAAAGGACATGACAACGATTTGCCAAAACACCAGGCCCTAAATTTAAAATCTCAGGAGGAGGAGAGGGATATAAATGAATTATACACATTAACGGAAACTTTGGTATTGCTGAAATAAAACTGAAGAACATTTTAGAGCATTTGATCCTATTTTTCTTCAGAGAAGCTATGTCCTGAGATATCTGGAACCTATAATTTTCATTTTATCATTCAGGAAGAGAAACACAATGCTCCAGTACCCATTCTTGCCAAGGGTTCAAATGAAGTGTTTTTTGAAATGTTAAAAAAAAATGAGTCCAATATAAGCTTGGTATTAATACAAATAATTTCTTTCCTTGGAATGACCCTTTAACCTACATCATCTCATCTTACTTTACAGCGTTGCATGATAGGATATCCTGTAATAAGGCTATAAAGCTCAGAAGAATCACATTTCAGCTAAAAATGGAAGTTGGTAATAAACAAAGCTGGCTGCTTTCACTGGGAATGGAGCAATATACTAAAATGTAAACATTCTGTAAACTGAGCCTGGGGAGAAGGGTTGGAAATTTTCTTAACACAAAGACAGTGAATCTCCCACCCTTCCACTGGAAAGAGAGTGAAGCCTCCGATTTGCTGATGATACTTGATATCCCCAGAATTAGTGTCACTATCACCATCATTGCCACTCACCTTGGAATGACAGGACTTGGCCAACTGGCTTCTATAGAATGAGCCAAACACCATTTTGGAGTTTTATTTTGCAGCTGCTATAAACCCAGGGGAAGATGCCAATCCCAACTGAAATCCAAGAAGAAGGAAGAAAAGAAACGAGATCTCAGCTATAAATGATTCATCATCTGTTCCGGAGGGGAGATGCTGGCAGAGGTTACTCGGGTCAACAGAGTGCGAATCCTTCATCCCTTAGGAGAAGTCTGCTGACTGGCATTGCGTTAGCTCGCTGCAAATGCAAAGCCTTAAGCCTTCCATCAGTAGCACCTGGTCTGCTCCTGATGGACGAGCAGAAATAATTAAAGGTGTCAGAAATTTCTGGAAGAAATCCAGGTGACAAAATTCTCTGGGGTGAATACCGAGTGAAAAGAGCTTAGGAACTTGCTTTCACTTTACGTCTCTCTCCGCATCTCCCCAGGAATATGCAGTCCTTTGCAAATCACTTGCCATGGCAGGAATGGGACTGAGCTGAAAGCCTGGGGAACAGAACTGCGTGGATATGGCCTCCTACACACAGCCCCCGCTCTTTCCACATCTGAACGGCATGCATCCCCTCAAATAAGACACAGTATATACAAGCTGTGAGAGGGGATGAGCGGGGACAGGTAGGTCATCGCTAAACCAAACCTGCTTTATGCCTGAAATTGAAAGCAACCAGCATTACCAGGCTCGATTTAGAGCTACCAATTCTTAAACTCTACAAATATCTGGAGATGAGGAGAGATTGTACCCTTCTGACCCTTTAAGGAGACTACCCTCTGTGGATAGAGGGAATACTTAATAAGTGGTGAGGGGGCACATGCCTGAGGGCATGCTCTATGAACTGCAGAATTGACTGAATCTACTAAGCAGCAGCAGGAGACGTTTCTCAGCAGGTAGATCCTACCAGCCCTTCCCCCATGCAGTGCCCAGCCTCTTCTCTAAATAAATGTTGACAAATAGTAAATGCTATTGGCTTGAAGTGGTGCCACATTGGTGGTCCTGAGTACCCATCTCTCTCTCTCTGATGATACTTGATATCATCCTCAACCCAGAAGGAAGGGTGTGTGTCTCTTAGCACGGAAGGACACAGCATGAGAACAAACAAGCAAGCAAACAAGCACATTGAACAACCAAAAATGGTGTGGGGCTTTAAAAAGGCCTTGAGAACATTCTGGCCCCGGAGAGCCTCTCTTCACATGAAAGGACCAGAAGGTAGAGAAAGTCCTACTTCAGACAAACTTGAAAATCTAGACTCATCCAACAGTAGAGCAAGAAGAGACCAGAAAGTCTTCAGTCTGGTGTTTTGGAAACATGTTCTTAATAGAGCCCCTTCTGTTTTCTTTTGTCTTTCAACCTAATCGTGGAGCAGAGGACGTGGGAGTTAGCCTGAAGTCTGGGGTCTTGCCTGCAGAGCCCTCCGGGGTGGCCCTCAGTAGTGGAATTCCTTTGTTAATTCATTGTTAATACCTTTAAACTGTTAATTGTTTTCAACTATGTTCTTAGAGTTCTCAAAGTCATCTAGAAAGTTTTTTTCTTTTTAACAAGAAACTGTATTTAGTAAAATTTTAAAGAGGAAATATTTTCAGATTTTATGGAAATGTTTTGTATATTGCAGATATCAAAGTAGAAAAACATAAAAGAAAAGCAAAAAGCAAAAAAAAATGTAAAAACCAATAAGGTGGAATTCCACAAGACTGGAGCTTTGGAGAAGCACGATTTGAGCACATTATTAGATGAGGAAAAAGTGCCTCAGGACATTATTCATAAAAGGTCATCAATTTATTAAATAAAAATAAACAGAAAAAAACAAATCATATTTAGTTTGTTGAGAATTTTCAAGAGACATCATATGTGGATCCTGGCCTCAAGAAGCTTTTCAGGGAGGGAAAGATGCATATGGAAACATAATCTGAGCTACATGGTGATATCACCCATGAGAGAAGCAGATAAAATGTTCTGGGGGCTTATACTAAAGAGGTTTTTCATTCCACCATGGAGATTCTCAAGGTGACCCTTAAACAAGTTCTGATATCCTGGGACAGTTGGGGGTATAGGGAAGTTTGGAAGCCAGGTGGAGAAGGATCTAGCAGAAGAATCAAGAAACAGAAACTCAAAGTGTGTACAGCCTCCAGGAAGCAGCTGGAACTTATATTTTGTATACAGGAATTCTCAGGAGGTGAGAAAGTTGGTTCTAGATAATACTAAATCTTAAGAGTCAGTTTAAAGATTCAGACTTTTTTAAAATTAATTTTTATTGGAGTATAGTTGCTATACAGTGTTGTGTTTCTGCTGTACAGCAAAGTGAATCAGTTGTACGTATACATATATCCCCTCTTTTTTCGATTTCCTTCCCATTTGGGTCACCACACAGCACTGAGTAGAGTTCCCTGAGCTATACAGTAGGTTCTCATTTGTAATCTATTTTGTACTTAGTGGTATATATATGTCATTATCTATTTTATACATAGTGATGTATATATGTCAATCCCAATCTCCCAATTCGTCCCACCCCCTCTTACCCCCTTGGCAACCATAAGTTGTTCTCTACATCGTCTCTCTATTTCTGCTTTGCAAATAAGTTCATCTGTATCATTTTTCTAGATTCCACATATAAGCAATATTATGCGATATTTGTTTTTCTCTTTCTGACTTAACTTCACTCTGTATGACAGTCTCTGGGTCTATCCACGTCTCTGCAAATGGCACTATTTTGTTCCTTTTTATGGCTGAGTAATATTTCATTGTATATATGTACCATATCTTCTTTATCCATTCTTCTGTTGATGGACATTTAGGTTGCTTCCTTGTCTTGGCTATTGTAAATAGTGCTGCAGTGAACATTGAGGTGCATGTATCTTTTTGAATTATGGTTTTCTCCGGGTAAGATTTAGAGTTTTATTCTATAAGTGAATTATTGTTTCGAGGTGGGAAGGGACAAAAATCTGAGATGAGCATAAGGAAAATGAGTTTGGTAGATGTTTTTAGAACAGCTGATGGTAGGGACAAACATTAAGTAGTGACAGAATGAAAAAGGAAGGGGCACAGGTGAGATCAGTGACCACTGAGTACAGTCCATACAATGTGATCGTGATCCAGTGAGATGCCACATGAGAAAAAGCTCCATCAACTCTTAGTGTTAATCAAAGTGCAGGTTGCCATTAAGGGAAAGGGCACAATTTCAACTCTGAGGCCCTAAGTGGGTACAAGCAACAGTTTCCTCATATGGTTAAGAGGTAAGACAGTATCTGTCCCTCAGGGTGCTTGGGAGGAATTCAGATAATAACACAGTATAACCTGAGTTTCCCAGAAACTCAGACTGGATACAAATGAAGTCTGAGTTGTACTGACACCAAAAAAAAACCCCTTCAAGGCCTCAAGACTGAGTCCCCAAGTGCAAGACTATTGGGCCTCCACTCCTTCTGAAGTCTACCCCAATTATCCCTGGCACTTTTCAGGTAGAATTGCCAGATTTAGCAAAAAAAAAAGAAAAAAGAAAAAAAAATTACAAGATTCCCAGGTAAATTTGAATTTCAGAGACAATGCACAATCTTTTTAGAATAAGTGTATTCCCAGTAGGACATCTGTTTTTTATGTATGTATGTATGTATGTATGTGTGTATATATGTATGTCTGCATTGGGTCTTCTCTCATTGCAGTGGCTTCTCTTGTTGCGGAACACAGTCTCTAGGCATGCAGGATTCAGTAGTTGTGGCGCAGGCTTCAGCAGTTGTGGCTCGCGGGCTCTAGAGCGCAGGCTCAGTAGTTGTGGCACACAGGCTTCGTTGCTCCGCAGCATGTGGGATCTTCCCGGACCACGGCTCAAACCCGTGTCCCCTGCGTTGGCAGGTGGATTCTTAACCACTGCGCCACCAGGGAAGTCCTGGGACATCTGTTTTGTCTCTTCTCCACTGTGTTGGGGAGGGAGAGATGCCCATTCTAGGGGTATGAGCATGGCCAGACCCTTGGCATCTAACACTGGACAGTTGAGATTAGCAGTAGTTTATTAGTCATATATACTCATAGCCCGGGCAGGAGGACATCATACACCATGCAGGGCCACATGGGGGTTGAACTTGGGAACAGAGTGGACAGAACAGGGGCTATAGGAGACAGGCTCTGTAGTATTGAGAGATGGTGGTGGCCCCTGGTCCCTGAGGAAAGATGGACTGGCTTGGTGAAGCCCCTGGATGGTCAGCCCCATATGTGGTCAAGGAGCTGAAGCCCATTACTGGTCCCCATGATAAGGAGTGTTGTTTGACTAGAGAATGTTACCTGCAGGAGCATAATGGGGAGGGGGATTTGCAGGTAGGTCATTGGAGACCCTCTCAGTTTTAAATGTCCAGGCAGCACATACTATTGGTTTGGGGCCTTTGTACCACAATATCATTCATTGTTTATCTGAAATTGAAATTTAAGTGGGTGTCCTATATTTTATTTGGCAGCCTTATTTCCAGAGGTTGCTTCACCTGAATATCCATCAGCCTCAGTCTCTTTGGGGACAGTTGGCCACTTTTAAGTCTCTGCTCCTTATGCTGCCCATGCAAATCTGCTCCGGCCCTGCTCTTTCCCACCACCAACCACAGCTTCTCTGCACGTGTGAGCCTTCTGCTGGCATGAGTTTGTTGAAGAGGCACACGGACTTTTCTGTACTGTTCCAGATGGTAGAACTAGGAACTGTGAGTAGCAATTACATAATAGAAGCTTTCAGCTTAATGTAAAGAGCTTTGCAATGAAAATCCCTCAGGGCTTCAATGTGTTACATCACAAAGTAATTAGTTCCTTGTTATTCACAAATATCTATGCAGAGACTGGGCCATCATTTGGTAAAGATACGGAAGAAGGGTTTCCTCAGATCCAGCAAAATCTTTTTTCGGGGCCCAGTGCAAAGTGAAAATGTGGGGCTCCTGCCAGGTCAGGGAAGTCCATCTCCCACAGCCCTGACCCACTGCGCTTGAGTGACCCCCAGGGGGTTGCAACCTCCAGGCCAGGACATGCCCCATGTCTGGACAGGGGGTGAATGAGAGACTCCTAAGTGTCACCGGGGTTGGGGCCTGCTGTCACCTTGCCCCTTCTCCAGGAACAGCAGGGCACAAGCATGACCCCGACTCTTTCCTGGGGGCAGAGGGTCATGGCAGATGCGGGCCTCCCTCTGCTGATGTGACCCAGCTGCCATTTGGGTGGCAGTGATCCATGGGTGGAGGGGTAGGCAAGGGGGCAGGGCAGGAACCCATCCTGGGGAGACTGGGAGGTGGGAGGAAGTGAGACCGGGTATGAATTGAAGCTCAAAGTCCCTGGAGTATGTCCCGAGGTCCCATCAGACTTCACTTACAAAATATCAATTTTACGATAGACTTATTAAGAATGTCAGTACGGCCACCGCAGAGCTTGAAACGGCAGGCAAGCCCTTCTGAGCATGGCAGGCTGCCTAATGAGCCCAATGGCTGTTGGCATGAAGTCCTTTCAGGAAAAGCAAAGGGGGTGGCTGCTTCTTGGGTCATTGGCCAGTCTGTCTTGGAACCGAACACAGAGCTAGGAGGATGAAGATGACAATGAGAGGACAGTGTCAGCTGCAGCAGAGAAAAGACTTCCTGCTCAGACAGGTGACCAGGCACTCCAGGGAAAGGGATGGAGGCCCTGCTGTGTGAATGATGAGAGCAGCCCAGCCCAGCCCAGACACATGAGGCCGGGAAGAGGGAAACGGTCTTCCACTGAGCTGCGAACCAGCAGGTGAGGTGTCACCTGATCCTGGACCTCGACGTCATCTCCAGCAACATGGACTCCTGCTCACATTTGTGAGATCGGCTTCATCCCTAACAGCACCTGAGCACCCAGAATACTTTTCTTTGTGCCCAAATCAAGTCTTTTGTGCTCCTGCTTTCTTTTCCTCTAACTTCTCCGTGGTCTCTCAAGTATTTGCCCTTTGATGATTGAAGAATTACTTTACGTTCATTCTCCTGGGAACATGAAAAAAAAATCACATGAGATTCTATTGTCTGAACTTAAGTTACAGTCATTGAAAATGTAAATGTCTTAAAAGGCAACCAGCATCACCTCTATTTGGTCATTGTGATATAGGGCAAATAGCTCTCTCCAGGCTTTAGCTCTGACATGCTTATACACTGTTATTTGTTTCTATTTATTATTAAAATATTTTTGTGCTGTCTCATATGGAACAGCTTTTGAAGATTCCTGTGAGCCACAGCTGGGAAATTCCTTCTTTGAAGTGCTCCATTTATTCATCTTTTGTCAGTGGCAGGCTCTTTATGCTCAGACGTTTTATACTTTTCGCAGTTATTTCAAAATCTATTTCATTTGACGTAGAGTCAATTTATCATTCTGCACACAGTCCCATTTCTTTTTTTGCTCATTTCTCTCACTTTGGCATTCTGCTAAGTTCATCAGAGCACTTTTCCCCCCTTCTTCTTTCCCTTTCAAGCTGAATTGTGGAGCCTAGAAAGACACTGAGAGCCCACTGCCCTAGAAGGTTCATACCTCCAGTTTTTCCCTGGACCCCCAGCTAGGCCCAGAGTTTACAAAAGTTAGAGACTGTAACTTATGAATCTGCCTAATAATAAGACCAACTTATTATTATGGCTCTCAGACATAAATCTGAAAGTGGTTCATTGGAGAATATTGGCTTGACTCCATTTAGAATCAAAAAGAGCTTCCGTGGTTGGTCCATATGGTTGCTAAATATTGTTCTCCCAGGGTTTTCTCAGTGGACCAGTTCTGCACATGGGCATGATTTGTATGAAGTTGTCTAGGTGTGGAAGAAAATAAGGTGATGATCCCATGGTTCTGAGACTGTTTTAGTTTCAGCAGAGTATTCCCTTGAAGCAGCTACACAAAAGGGCTTTTTCCCCCCCAAACTCATTTTAGCTGAGTATTACCACTTTTATTTGACTTAATCAGGAAAAAAGGCAACTTGGCATGATGGAAATCCAGATAGTTGAAATCCTTAGGATCCTTCTCTTGGTACGATAGCAGACATAATGTAACTAGCAAAAATTGCTTACCTACTCACTGACTTATGGCTACTAGCAATGCAAATGGCACCAAAGTTGCATGAATATTAGGAGTTAATCTCTTCATTGTGATTTGTGCACATCAGAACTCCTTTGGGCTTTTTCTTTTCATTTTGGAAATCTTGTAAGAGACTCATTGGCCAAAAAGAGAAAGAAAGAAAGAAAGAACGAGAGGGAGGGAGGGAGGGAGAGAGAGAGAAAGGAAAGAAAGGAAGGAAGGGGAAGGGGAAAGGGAAGGAAGGAAAGAAGGAAAGAGGGAAGAAAGACCATTTTAATAAATTAGATAGCAAAATAATATCACATAGATTTTAATTTATTTCTAATGAGTCCTTTTCCCATTTTCTCCATTAAATTTTCTGGAGAATCTTAGGCTAATCAACCTTCTATGCTTTTTATCTTCTAATTTACAAAATTCAGTGTTTATCTTTAATTTTCTTTCTCTGCTAAGTTTAGAATTTTTTTCTGGTGTTTGAGTACTCAGTGTGTCCATGCTGATTTTTCTTGTTTAACTGTGAAACCATCTAGTATTTTGATCTGGCCTTTGAATACCTTTTTGACCCCATGCTGTAAATTTTGATAAGTACTATTTCCATTCTCTATAGGTTCTATATTAGTGTTTTCTTTTAATTTTTTCTCTTCTTCAGTAATTATTTAGGATTTTAATTCTTCATTGGTTGCAGCAAATGTAATTAAACCTTTGTTACGAATTTATATTTCTATTGTATTTAAAGGAATCTATTTACTTTTCACTTTTTTTTTTTTTTTTTTGTGGTATGCGGGCCTCTCACTGTTGTGGCCTCTCCCGTTGCGGAGCACAGGCTCCGGATGCGCAGGCTCAGCAGCCATGGCTCACGGGCCCAGCCGCTCCGCGGCATATGGGATCCTCCCAGACCGGGGCACGAACCCGTATCCCCTGCATCGGCAGGCGGACTCTCAACCACTGCGCCACCAGGGAGGCCCTTCACTTTTTTGAATTCATTAAGCTCCTATTAATGTTCTCATAGATTATCAATCTTTATAAATGTTCTACAGATGTCTAAGAACAAGTTATAGTCTTTATGTGTAGTGCAGAAAATTAAATATATTAAAAAACATTATAATCCTTAAATTATTAAAAATCCTTTATTGTGTTCATTTTTTTGTCAAATTCATCTGTCAAGTCTAAAAAAATATAAAAAGCCTCATTAGAATTGTGTTTCTGTTAATTTCTCAGTGTTTGCTTTATATTTATAGTGATTGTAACTTGCCATCTAAATACTCATAACTCATATTCATTGTGGGTTATGTTTTGATAGATTTTGTAAAATCATCCTCTTTCTTTCACTTTCTACTTTGTTGGGTCACATCAAAATGTAGCTCCTATGCTTGAGGTGAAAGAGTAGTTACATTGATTCTTGGTTGTAGTCGATGTTGGGAAAAACAGTGGTGTAAGGTGTCACTACTAGCCACTCTCGTGTCACCTCTGATTTATTAGAAAGACACTTGGTGGCCCTTGAAATGACTCTTACTATCTTTTGCTCAAGCTGGCTCCATTGATTTTTTTTTTTGAGCTTTACTTTTTCTAAAAATTGAAGTATAGTTGATTCACAATGTTGTGTTAGTTTCAGATGTACAGCAAAGTGATTCAGTTTTATATATAATATATTATCTATATATACTTTTTCAGATTCTTTTCCATTATAGGTTATTACAAGGTATTGAATATGGTTCCCTGTGCTATACAATAGGTCCTTGTTATTTAACTATTTTATATATAGTAGTGTGTATCCGTTAATCCCAAACTCCTAATTTATCCCTCCCCCGATCCTTTTCCCCTTTTGGTAACCATAATTTTGTTTTCTGTGTCTGTGAGTCTATTTCTGTTTTCTAAATAAGTTCATTTGTGCATTTTTTTAGATTCCACATATAAGTGATATCATGTGATATTTGCCTTTCTCTGTCTGACTCACTTAGTATGATAATCTCCAGGTCCCTCCACGGTGCTGCAAATGGCATTGTTTCATTCTTTTTTTTTTGGCTGAGTAATATTCTATTGTATGTATGTACCACATCTTTATCCATTTATCTGTCAATGGACATTAATTTGCTTCCATGTCTTGGCTATTGTAAATAGTGCTGCTATGAACCCTGGGGTGCATGTATCTTTTCAAATAAGAGTCTTTGTCTTTTCTGGTTATATGCCCAGGAGTGGAATTGCTGGATCATATGGTAGCTCTATTTTTAGGTTTTGGAACCTCCATGTGTTCTCTATAATGGCTGCACCAATTTACATTCCCACCAACAGTGTGGGAGGGCTCCCTGTTCTCCACACCCTCTCCAACATGTGTTATTTGTAGACTTTTTGCTGATGGCCATTCTGACCTGTGTGAGGTGGTACCTCATTGCAGTTTTGATTTGCATTGCTCCATTGATGTTAAACTTGGTAGAAGCTTCTCTAGAAGTGCTTTTCAGACACAGTTTCCGGTGTTGTGATTTTTCTTGGTTTTCTATAAAAGAAAATAAATATATGTTCGATAGGATGAAGTATGCCTGCGGGATCCAGGAATGAGAATAATCGTATCAGGTGGCAGGATGTTATATGGAAACAGCAACTAGACCTAAATGTAGGAATTAAAATCCTCTTAGTGGAACTTCCCTGGCAGTCTAGTGGTTAAGACTCCACGCTTCCACTGCAGGGGGCACCGGTCCGATACCTTGTGGGGGAACTAAGATCCCGCATGCCATGGGGTGCGGCCAAAAAAACAAAAACAAAAAACAAAAACAAACCCCTCTTAGAGTTCTGTGGAAAATTACCTTTTTATCTTATAAATGGGGAAAGTAATTCATTTAGTCTGTACATGGAACAAGTTGGAATTTAAAAGCTAGGTAGGCTGGCTAAGCTTCCCTCAGCAGTACTCGGTAATTAGGAAAGTCCAAATTTCTGATTGGTATGAAGGTGAAACCCTGATGCCCCACAATAACTAAAAAGAGTTTTGCTTTTAAGATATGGGTCGCAGTATTTGGGGAGAAAATAAAGTGTTCAGGCAGTGTCCCCGGGAGTGAGCATCAGAGTGGTAGATGGCACTTGAGTTACATGAGTGGCATTGTAATCACCTATAGCAACAGATGCATAATTCTGACTTCCACAAGTTGCTTTTCCTTGGACAGAAACACCTTAAAAATTCCCTATCAATACCATAAGCCTATTGCCATTACTTTCTAGAAATACTCTAATTTCTTTTTTCTAACCCAGAACTTTTCCAAAGTAACAGATCTATCAAAAGAACACCTGAGAGTAGAAAGGCAATCATCTATCAAAGGAGAGTCAACCAAAATTGAGAAGAAATGAAACATGAGTCCACCTCATTTCTGATGCAGTCAGATCTGGAGACCATCTTAACCTTGGTATTTGAGATATTTGGGCAATTCCTCATCCTTATCTTCATCCTTTGTACAGTTAGATTAGAGGCCTGCTTGGTGCATGCAGCATCTACCATCCACACTGAAGGAAACCCAGTTCTTTGCAGTACTGTGAGGAGAAAGCCATCATCTTGACACACTATTTGTTACAATGAAAAGCCTTCATACAACCATCTGTTTCTTATAAATGTGTTTATTTGTTCACCCTGGAGGAGCAGGGTCTTGGCTAAGCGGTCCCCAGTCACATAAGGAGAGTTGTGATTAACATCAGTATCCTCAAGAGCTGATAATGAAAGTCATGCTGTTTAGTTTCTTCACTGTATAAATCAAGACACGTACATCTTGCTAAATGTTTGTTCAATGACTCATGTCCATGTATTCAGTGTCTTCGATTTTTTGTTCAGTCTCGTAAAGGTCCAAAGATGAAAACACGAATATTTTTTAGTGTAGTGTATATCAATGCATTATCAAAATAACTGATTTAAAAGTGAAAATTATAAACATCTACTAAAGGCCAGGGCACAAGAGAATGATATTTTCAAACATTGTCTTGGGGACAGTGAATTGGTTTGGCAGTGGAGGAAAGTAATCTATTAATATCAACAGCAGAAAAATACACGTCCATTGACACAGCTTTCTACCTATGCACATTTATTCCACAGGAATAAGAGACTTAGGATTTAAAAATATTTAGCAGAGTGGTATGGGGGGCTGAGTAATTTTTTCTAAAGATTAAAACTGAGTTGAGATAAAAGGGGCTAAATACTCCCACTTTCTCAGTTCAATTTTGGCATTTCACTAGAGACACCAGTACTCTCAGTATTGGGGCCTGGGGGTGGGGAGGGGAGGAAGCAGAGCTTCGACACAAACATAAAATTCAAGTTTTGAAACAAATGAGATTGAATCTTCTGAACTCAAATAAGGCTATTTTTTCAAATAAAAGCTACCAAATTGTGATGGGGTTTTTATGGAAAGGGGGATTTGACAGAGCATAGTTGGAATCAGTTATTGGAAAAATAAAGTTCTTTCATGTTTATTTATCTATTTTTTAAAATTATTTATTTATTTATTTTTATTTGGCAGCATCAGGTCTTAGTTGCAGCACTCGGGATCTTCCTCGTGGTGCGTGGGCTTCTCTCTAGTTGTGGCACACGGGCTCCAGAGTGCGTGGGCTCAGTAGTTGTGGCGCGTGAGCTTAGTTGCCCCGCGGCATGTGGGATCTTAGTTCCCCAACCAGGAATGGAACCCGTGTCCCCTGCATTGGAAGGCAGATTCTTAACCACTGGACCACCAGGGAAGTCCCTTCTTTCATGTTTATGTCTCAACAAGTTGATATACCACATTTATGATTATTATACCAAAATGCACATGCATATTTTTGGGAAGAAAGTATTTTTCTTTATGTATTTTAATCATTTCCATGGTTGCAGTACATTGGTAATTTTTTTTTTTACTTTTGGAATAAAAATTAAGCAAAAAACGATATACTAAATTTGGCAAAAAAAGATATACAAAATTAGTCAAAAATACGGAGAACATAAATCAAAAGGAGAGCTGGAAAGAGGCACAAAATACTGCTTCATTAATTTGAAGTGTTTATTTGTAAAAGGTTTAAGTAAATGTTTATGGAACATTTGTTATGTGCCACAAACATGAGTTGGCTACTTTCACGTTTATCTCATTTAATATATCTGGTGCAGTCAGAGACGCGTTACTTGATTTCATGGCTCTTTGTAGACAAACTTTTCAGTGATTGCAAACAAGAGAATTTGGAATATGTGATATCCTGAAATTTTAAAACTGGTTTCTGTGAATTTCACAGAACAGAGCTCAGAAAAATATGGACAGGAAGGAGGAAAAATAAGTCAAAGAAAATTGGGAGCTGAGAAACCAGAGTCCATTCTGCCTGAAGACACATTTAAAAAAATTTTAACATATTTTTAATAAAATCTCTGAACAGGGTTGTTTGCGACATATTGCCAATAGTCAGTTATATCACTTGAAGATTATCCAAATTCTTTACCACCTTCTCTCCCTGTCCTTGCGTGCTCACCTCAAAGTGAGGTTCTTTCCCTTAAAAAAAAAAAAAAACTAAAAAATAGCTAATCAGTCACGATCATACAGTTTGAATTCACATGGGCCCATTAATAAATTATCTACTTTAGAACATAAATGTCCTTGTTTGTCCACAGTATTGAGTCTCTACAGAGGCCAAGTCTGGTTGTATTGCCAACTAGCTTTGTTTATTTATTGAGGGGTCCAGTTTTAACATCCCTGGCAAGGATGGACCATGATCACAGGTCGTGGAGTTCCCGAATCTAATGAGATGCACCCAGACTGGGGGCTGAGAATGCCACATCTCTCATCTCACCCTGGCCGGGGACTCCCTTCAGTGTGAATCCTTTTTCTGCACCGTGATCAAGTCCACCCTTTGCCCGATAGCCTTGGGTAACCCAAATATTTGTTGTCTGGATATTCTCAAGCTTCAGCTTTCTCTTGTCATCCTTTAAATGCTAAAGCATTTGAATATAGATGGCTTGGTATATGTCAGTGTTTCCCCCAAATCTCTAGAGTTAGGCAGATGGGGGTGGAGGATGTCATATTTTCAAATCTACTTCCTGAGTCCCCATCCCTCTGAATTCCCAGGTGCCCTGCCTCAATCACAGCCCCTACATGGAGGCCTCACGTCTGCACTGCTCCGCCCCCTGTTCTCCTGTAGAACCCCACTCACATGGGGCTACCGTGTGAGTGAATGTGGGAGAGTTTTAATGACGTTTAGAGCGGGGGACTTGAAATTCAATTATATTACAGAGAAGAAAACAATTTCCAATCAAATGCCAGACATGATAGTTCTATAAATGCATTGGCTACTTCCTAAAACAGGGACACTTATTGGCTGTATCCCTCTGTAGAGCCTTCTGTTACCATCTTTCTATACCAGTGGTTCTCAATCTTGACTATACATTAGAATCGCCTAAAGATCTTTTAAGAATCCCAATGCCCAGGCTTTACTCCAGACCAAATTAAATAAGCCTCTCTTGGGGTGAGATCACGTTTAAGGCTCCCCAATTGATTCTAGCATTCAGCAAATTTTGAGAACCACTGCTCTAGATATTTTTTATAATTCCCTCTTACATTTTGTCAGACTTCTAAAGTCTTCAGGGTCCCAAAGAAACCACAAATTTCTCTCATTTCATTAGGAGCAATTCAGATATTTTATGTATGTATGCATGCATGTATGTGAGCATGTGTATATGTATGTATGTGTGTATGTATGTGTGTATGTAAGTATGTATGTGAGTATGTATGTATGTATGTGTGTATGGACATCTATACTTTCTGTCTCCTACTAACTCATCTATGCTGTACCTATGGGTCTTCATTTTTTCCTCCATAGGGTGCCCCCAAATAGGCTGAAACAAAAGAACCATTTCACCCAAAGACAAATTATGTCACTGGCTGAGAAAGTGGACACATCTGCAGTCAGTTTTCGTTTAAACGGCATTTTTTTTCCTTAACAGTATACATGGGAAATTTTCTTTGAGCCCCTTGAAAATAAAGGGCTTTGCACATCTAAAAACTCTTCCTCTTTGTACAGTGCCCACCTCTCCTTACTTGGGAGATCAGAATTTCCTTCTGCCCAAGCAATGCGATCTCAGAGAAAGCTGTTCTCACCCCAAACTCACAAAACCAGACCCTCCAAAGTGAGACCCAGGGCATGCCTGCCTTGGTGTCTGGGGCTGGATCCAATGAGCTGTGAAGTCTTTTTGATCTTTAACTCCTAAGAGTCTGATTTCCCTGCACGTGGAAGGAGAACCCGGAGTGAGCTGACCTACAGGTGTTAACTTGACTAACCTCTGCTCTCCACATCTGTTCTCTTTGCATTGGTGTTATTTGGTGTTTTAATAGAGACTTTTATTGAGGATTGGATGAGAAGAGATGCCAATGAGAAAGTATGCTTTTCTATAGCTTCATCTATCCAAACTTGCTCCATCACCCAAGATTTGGCCTTTCCAGAACAAAGAATATCTTCAGCTTCTACACCCAGGTGCTTTGGAGGTCTCGTAAAGATGCCAGAGAGCAGCTGCAGTCGTGGTTTTGGGAGGCTAATTACTAAAGCAGCTAGGAGCTATCCAAGACGCAGGATTCCTCAGTCAGTGGGACAGCCTGTGCCTTCCATGTTGGCAGTATAGGTGGTCTTCTAAAATCTCAGGAGGAAAGCTAGTTTTCTTTTTTGTAAACCACCAGTTCTCAGCTCTGGAGTTGCAAAACACTGTTGCCTTCATCACCTGTTACATGTGTCACTAGTAATAGCATTTTAATGTTAATATGTGGGATCATTTACTTTTTAAAGTATACTGGGTTGGCCAAAAAGTTCATTCAGTTTTCTCCATAAGATCTTACGGAAAAACCCAATGAAGTTTTGGCCAACCCAGTATTTGAGTAGATTAGAGGTTCTCTTTATATTAAAACAAAATCCATCTCTCACTTGGATTCCAGTATGCTTCCCTGAGCCTGACAAAGTCATGGAGTTACAGCGCGTGCTTGGGAGTCCTGCATGACTCAGAGCCCGCCTGTGGTAATGGGTCACACATGACATCCGTCATGTGTGTGGGGGAGAAAGCTTGGGAGCTGTTGAGATAATTAATGGGGTAATAGGTGGTTAAGTTCAAGAAGACTTCAGTGGAAATTACATGAGTGATCACCTTCTTTCCACCACAAGCTGTTTCCTTGCTTGGGTTAGAATTTCTGTACCTAGGAAATTGTACGCTTTGTCTTCTCCATTTAATAGTCATTTACCCACCATCCTTTCAGATGTTTATTTACTTTGGGGCACAGTAAGTTTATTTACTTATTGTGGGGCTTGGGCATGGCTCTAAAACAAAACCACCGACGAGAATTTCACAGAGCTTACTTGATGATCAGGTAAATCTTTCCCAGTCAGAACCGTACAGCCAATAGGAAAGAGTTTTGCACAATTTGGACTTAAATATTTGTTGATGGAATAGCTAAGTGAAATCACCTGTGACATATAACATAAAATGTGACATGAGTAGGTTACCATTTTCTGAAAACAATGTATTCTTTTTTCCTTTTCATCTTCCCCACCTCCCACCTCAACCCCTTGGGTCAGTTTTCTTACATTTCTCCTACTCTCAGAGAAGAAAGAGAGATGCTTTGATAAACTGCTAGGCTACATGGTAAGGGCAAGTCTCTGCAATCAACCTGAGAAAAGCCGCCTTGCCGTTGCAGGCATGGAGTGATTGCCCCCAGCCCAGCGCTGCCTGGGTGTAGGTCAGTCAGGCTGCCTATGTGTGCCAGTTCTTGTGTGCCAGGGCATCCCTGGCCTGCACAGTGGCTGCTTTTGCAGAGTCCAGTGTTGGTCCTCTCCCGTGCACTGCGGATTCTGTTCCTTGACCTCTCTGAGTCTTTGAGGCTACCAAGCCTTTCCTCCTTAATCTCACCTCCGCTGCTTTCACGACACTTGCTCCCCTAGACAGGCACCCCATCTCTGACTTGTCCTGTGTCCTACACTGATGTCTATCTCCCTGCTTCTTGCTATGGAAAGTCCCCAGGGTTGTGTTCTCAGCCTTCTGCTGTTCTGCCTTTTCTCTCAGAAGACCCACGGCTCTGTGCTCATCCTCATTCTTTAAGAAGCCTAAATCAGAACCAAAAGCTCTTACATCCTGGAGTCTCAGCCTGCCATGTCCAAATGGACACTTCACCTGGAAGAATCACTGTGATTTTAAACTTAATATACCATGATCAGAGGTTACCAGCTGCTACTGCAGCAGTCAGTCTGAGTGCATTATCCAGGCCCTGTCAGAGGGGCAGAGGCACTAGGCGGGGATAGAAGAAGGGGTTCATTACGGGGATTTGACTTCAGCACACGGTGAAAGCTGGGTAAGCAGTCTGCGGACGTCAGTTGCTTCTGTCTCTGGTGTTGGAGCTTGAACTCGGTAGAGCAAGCAGTTGGGAAGGAATGATGGATGGTGAAGTGTGAGGAAGAGGGGGCAATGATTGACAGGCTGGAGCCCTGTGCCATGACCTAAACACACAGCTGGTCCAGCAGTTACAGAAGCTGCAGGAGGAGACGTAGCCATGTGCGTTCAGCTGCCACAAGCCCCTGGAGCAGCCAGTCATAAACACGGGTGCTGCATCATTTCTGCCTTCCAGATCTCACCCAGGACTCTCCCATGGCATCGCACTGGGAAGAGAATTCTGAGAAACATAGTTCTAGCTTAGTCTTGTTGACACAGTACAGACACTCCCCCCGGTCCCCCAAGGGCTATTACTGTCACGTCTACATCATGTGTCAGTCACCCTTCTACCAGGTTGACTTTTTGGAATGTTGAGTTTTTATTTAACCACCATGCTATTTAAGAACTTCCAATGGCTTGGCACTGCCCAGAGTGGTGGTGTTTTCCCTTTTTGAGGGATTTTAGGTGTTCTGGAGAGTAAGCTCTGGGTTCTCATCCCGGCTTCAACCAGAGCAGTTTTGCCTTTATCTGCTTGTAAGTATTGGACTTCTCAGTGAGATTTCATTTGTAGAAAACCTACCTGTTGGTGTTAAAGAAAAAGAAAAAAAAAAAAGGAGAGAGAGAGAGACAGAGAGAGAAGGAAGGAAAGAAGGAAGGAATGAAGGAAAGAATGATCAAGTTTTGACCCTCCAACTGCAATTCTTATTTACCCAACTTTTACTACCGCCAATGGGAACCATCTTCTTTAATGTGACTGGGTCCCTTAGCCATCTCTCAAAAGACTGTGTTCATTACCAATTTTGTGCGTTGACTCGTACTTTTTTTTTTTTGGCTAGATTGACCCAAATCTCTTGGTTTTTCCTTAAGCAACTGTAGACCAATGTTGTCTCTGAGTCAAGATAGAGATGTGCAGACTTGTCTCCTAGGAAAAAGGGGAGGATGCTGGTGGTGGTGCCATTTCATTTAAACACACACACATATGCACTATGCATCAGTATAAATAATATAAATAATTTTATTTTAAGAATTTTGTGTAAATGACTATATCTATAAATTTATATGTAAATGACTATGTCATCAAAGAAGATAAATATAAATACATGTGAAAAACCATTTAGAAGAAAAGAGTAATGTTAGTAACATCTATTAAGTGCCTCCTGTGTACTAGGTCTCATAATTTTTCCCTCATTTAATTTTCAGAGTGACCGTAAGATGTAGGAGTCGTGAGCCTTGTATAACCAGTTTCTTGAGGACTCTAAACTTTGTGGGACAAGCATGAGACAGTTTTATTTTTTCTAATAACCTCCCCAACCACATTCTCTATTCTGGGCAGCGAGGATGTTTAATGACATCTCAGTTAGATTCCATGCTTTTCAGTCTCTTTTGGGTTTTGAAGTGTCTCATTTGAGTTCTGAAGAATCAGTCCTGTTTATTTAAAGCCTTCAATCTAATGCCTACTAACCTCTGTCTTTTGCCTCCTGCCTGGGTGGGCTAAGCCTGTGGGCTGCAGGGGCTTAGGCAGGAGAAGGGATGGGCCCAGTGGTCTGCTCTCACGCAGCTCCCCTTCCCTCTCTTTCCCCTGCCCTCCTCCTTCCTCTCCAATTGTGGTTGGAAGGAAAGAGAGAAAAGACAGAAGTCTTTTTTACTGAATGCTCCTAATGAGGTCAGAGTCCCTGTCATGGAGAATTATGTATGCTGGTTTTTTTTTTAATTTTTAATTTATTTATTTTTGGCTGCACTGGATCTTTGTTGCTGTGCACGGCGAGCGGGGGCTGCTCTTTGTTGTGGTGTATGGGCTCTAGGTGCGTGAGCTTCAGTAATTGTGGCACATGTGCTTAGTAGTTGTGGCTTGCAGGCTCTAGAGCGCAGGCTCAGTAGTTGTGGCCCACGGGCTTAGTTGCTCCGCAGCATGTGGCATCTTCCCAGACCAGGGCTCGAACCCGTGTCCCCTGTATTGACAGGTGGATTCTGAACCACTGCGCCACCAGGGAAGCCCATTATATATGCTGTTTTAACACTTTGCTTTAGACTCTACATTTATGAGTGATGGCTCCAACATGCCTATTTGACAAGGAACTCATCCCAGGCAATTCTCCTATGTATTTATGGTTGCTTCTAATGAGAAAAAGGGGGATGGAATGAGGTGTTGGCATTTACTGCCCTCTATAACAGTATACCACTGGGTCAGCGACGGAGTTTGCTGAGTCATTTAACAAATATTTATTAAACATGTATATAGGATGTATATCATTCTGATATCAGGTGTTAAATAATGCCGAAAATAAAAACCTTACCGGTATGCAGAGAGGTAGAAAATTTGAAAACCCCACGACTCAGATTTCAGGTATACAAAAAAGGGTAGTTGTTTTTGTTTTCTATAACTGATAGAATTTTCTAATAAGCCCCTACCTGCTATCTTCTGGCTGGAGCCAGAGGGTGGTATCTAAACTTACCAATTAATATTTCAGGATTTGGGGGCTTAACGTCTTTTTATACTTAATCAGATCTTTTGGGGGTAAATGCTTAGTCTGTCAGTTTCATCTCCCCTCCCCCACTTCTGTCCATACATATGGGGACACTTATATGACCTCCTGGCAATGAGAGGAGGAGCCTGAGAGCTGTGTGCTGACCTCGCACCAGGCTGGTCTAATCTATTGATGAGGACTGACCATTTGTGGTACCTCGTGGGGACCCATAGCTGCAGCACATGATCTTGGTTCTTAACCTCTGGTAACTAATTTCCGATGTTCTGTGTCTCCATTTCATATCCAGTGGACCTCAGTCCCCTGATGCTTTTGGCATGTTGACATCATCGTTGGGGATGCAGAAACATCCGGATTCCCTGCCCACCGTATCTAGAACATGAGCTCCTTTCAATAGTGGTAGCTCAAGTCCATTTTTCTAATTGTTTCCATCCATCAATGCTGCACCTTTGATGATGGCTCCCCTAGAAACTTATGGTCTTCTGCAGAGCACAGTGGGAAAAGCAGGGCCCTAATCTTGACCTTCCAGGGTTCCCTACACTTTTTTTTATTTGACCACACCACATGGCATGCAGGATCTTAGTTCCCTGACCAGGGATGGAACCCGCACCCCCTGCAGTGGAAGCGTGGTGTCCTAACTGCTGTACTGCTAGGGAAGTCCCTCCCCACACTTACATGGACATTTCTACAACCTCCCCTCCCTATGAATCAGCCCCAAGAGAGTGGAAGACTGGCTTTATGTCTCATTTCCTCCCCCTACCTCATTGGCATATTTAATTTTCTCCATCTCAAACTGTGGCAATTATGTGGCCATGGCCTTGTAACACTTTTTCTTCTTTTCTCTTCTGAGTCTCTTTGACTATACAAAGTGCAGGGCAGCCGCGAGGACTAATATCCCAGCACCAGACGACATCTTGCACCTATTATCTGTCCTGGCTGACAGCAAGGAGTGAATGGCGGCATCCCCCTTCAGGCCCCTAATAGATAGCACAGTGCTATTTGAGAACACCTGAAAGAATGCCTGGGTGCCTCTCCTCGCACCTGACAAGGCAGGGGTGGAGGGCCCAAGAATAATTGCCTTGTCACTGGCATGTGATTTATTGCAATGCTTAATTATGTCTACAGGGCACCATCTGGAGACCCAATTTGGGTTCTTTACCAACAAAAATTAAAGTCAAAATGTTCCTTCTTCTGAGCTCAACTGAGTCCCACTTTGGACTTCTCACACCTGGAGAATATTACCCTATGCTCAGTCCCCAAACCACATCCTGACTTTTCCAGTCTAGAGGGTCCCAGCCACACAGAGCAACTCTCACTGTGAAGACTATGGGTTTCCCTTTCTTAGACCATGCTATCCAAGGGATAAACATGTGGAATGTTCTGTATTATACCAAAAACTCAACAGTAGAGTGAAATCACCTTCAGTGTGTTTCTGAATGGTTATTGGCCATCGGCCAAAAGCAGTATTGCATTTATTGCCATTTGATTGTTTTTTTTTTCTAATTACCAGTTGGCTGGTAATTGTCCCCAAAATATTTGTTTTAAAAGGATGCTACCGCATTACACGGGGAGATCAGCTCGGTGCTTTGTGACCACCTAGAGGGGTGGGATAGGGAGGGGGGGAGGGAGATGCAAGGGGGAGGAGATATGGGGATATATGTATACGTATAGCTGACTCACTTTGTTATAAAGCAGAAACTAACACACCATTGTAAAGCAATTATACTCCAATAAAGATGTTAAAATAAATAAATAAAAAGGATGCTAGCAAATCAGTACTCAGTGATGAAGATTGTTTTTTAATATTACTCAGTTTTCAAATAAATGTTGAATCTACTCTAGGAATATTTTTTTAAAAAAACATATTACTGTGAAGAGTTGATTTAAGAAATGCTTATTCCTTTCAATTAAAACCCAGAGCATTAATCAAATGTTTGACACTGTAAATGTTTCCAATTAACATCTAGCTTAAAACCACATGTGTTCCAGTGAAATTCAAAAGATCTATCTGTACAGGTGACCTCAGAGAAACCATTAACACATGGCTAGAGATAGCAAGAAATATTCTCCATTTGTGAGACTGAGATGAAAAATCAGTTTATGACTGATTATTACTTCAAACATCCCTTTCAGATGTGGGCTTCCTCACTAGAAGTTGGGTATTTCTCATGGCGTTAAAAGGAAGAAGGAAGTAAAAAAAAAATACGTGTGTGTGTATACAGAGAGAGAGAGACAGAGACAGAGACAGAGAGAAATGGGATTAGAAACAAACAGTCCCATCTGGATGAATAGCTAGTATCTAAGACAGTGGTTGGTCACAACATGAACCTCATCGATAATCTTACAGCCAAGAGAAATTTTCCAAGCAGTTTTTTGTTGCTTTCTGCTGCAGAGGTAGCAAACTCAAATATTTCCAGGGCCCAAGCAGATAGCAGAAATGGAAGAAATGGGGTGTCAGGTTGTAGTGGCGATCCCAGTAACCTGGAGGGCATGCCTCCCGTCTACACGTGAGAGCTACCACCCAGCTCCAGCTAAGTACTGTCTGTGCAAATGGAAGCCAGGTTGGACCAAACATACTGATATTTCAAGAGAAGCCAGAACTGAAGCTTTTAAATATGATCACGTGAATTTTACATGATGGCTATTAATTCAATTGAAAACAATAACATAGACCTCTTTGCAGCCAATTCGTAACCTTCGTGTCTGCTGCATACAGCATGGTCAGAGACAGTAAAGGGCACAATTGAGAGGAAAGCGAATCCGTTTCAGAAATATGTCAGCACATCACCAGCCTTGGAGAGTGGGCTCTGGCTTGCTCACTGTTGAATCCACCAGCTCCTGGCAGAAGAAGAGAGAGTGCATACTTTCCCAATAATTTCTCAACTGATAGGTCAAACTTAGTTAAATTATTCCAGGTGTACTATGCAGGGGGTTATTATGACCATAAGGAAAATGGTAACATTAAGACATGCCCATTTGCCCAGGGTCCTGATGAATTGCATTCTCTCTCTCTTGTCTTCCCTGCAGCCTATCAACAGCTGGGGTTGTCAATCGAACTGTGAGGGCTGCCAGCAAACACCTAGGGCTAGTCTGCGGTGGATGGAAAGGTACATATTTCTCTCTCTTTTTTGTTCTTCAAATATGTTTCCAAAAGAAAAAAATCAGAAGGCAGAAGATGACCATAATAAGATAAATGCCTGGCAGGTTACAGAGTGAAATATTTGACATTCAGAAACAATTGCAAGATCCAAAAAGCCGTTACATTCACGCTTGTGCAATGATTTTTTTTCCTATAAAACACAAAACCAAGGTTTGTCTGTCTTTGGTGGAAACTGTTCAATGGCTTTAGAAATAAGAAAAGATGATAATTTTACCTTATCAAAGAGACAGTTCAGTTCGTAACTAGAGCCAGAAGATGTGGATTCTAGTTCTTTGTTTTGCTTCCTAACTAGCTAAGTGACTGTTGAGTAAATTGCATTGAAAGGATCCAGAATAAGCCACTGTGGCACGATTATTTTGAACTGAAGGCGTTTGAGTTCCTGAAATCCCTTATCTGCCTGAGAGCAGAGACCCCCAGAAGAACTCAATTGTCATAAATCCCCTTTTTTGGGAGCAAGTCTAATTTTCTCTCTGAGAGAAGAAGTCAGTATCACACCCAAACAGACATTGTTACAAAACTAACATATCTCCCACCTATTCTCCTAAGGGCTCCTTTATTTTCCCAGTAAGTCATTTGTTTTCTCAGAAGTGCCCTTCTCACCCTCTTCCTAACCTATTGCGATGGTATACAAGCCCCCATTTCTAACTGCCCTTTTGAGTCACATTTTTCTGTGAACTCCTGCGTTTATACGTGTGTGAACAAAAGTGTCCTTTCCCTTGCCAATCTGTCTTTTGTCAGTTTAGTTTGCAGGACACCAAGGACCAATCTAAGAAACAGCATCCTTTTTCTCATCATGTTTTTTTGTTTGTTTGTTTTTAGCATCTTTATTGGAGTATAATTGCTTTACAATGTTGTGTTAGTTTCTGCTATATAACAAAGTGAATCAGCTATACGTATACATATATCCCCATATCCCCTCCCTCTTGCGTCTCCCTCCCACCCTCCCTATCCCACCTCTCCAGGTGGTCACAGAGCACTGAGCTGATCTCCCTGTGCTATGCAGCTACTTCCCACTGCCTATCTATTTTACTACTCTCAATGCTACTCTCTCACTTTGTCCCAGCTTACCCTTCCCCCTCCCTGTGTCCTCAAGTTCATTCTCTATGTCTGCGTCTTTATTCCTGTCCTGCCCCTAGGTTCATCAGAAACATTTTCTTTTAGATTGCATATATATTTGTTAGCATATGGTATTTGTTTTTCTCTTTCTGACTTACTTCATTCTGTATGAGAGACTCTAGGTCCATCCATCTCACTACAAATAACTCAATTTCGTTTCTTTTTATGGCTGAGTAATACTCCATTCTCATTGTGGTTTTGATATGCATTTTCCTAACGATTAGTAATGTTAAGCAGCTTTCCCCTTGGCTCATTGGCCATTGCCTATCTTCTTTGGAGAAATATTTAAATACTTTGCTCATTTTTAATTGGGTTATTTGTCTTTTTTTTTTTTTTTTTTTTTTGCGGTACGCGAGCCTCTCACTGTTGTGGCCTCTCCCGTTGTGGAGCACAGGCTCTGGACGTGCAGGCTCAGCGGCCATGGCTCACAGACCCAGCCGCTCCACGGCATGTGGGATCTTCCCGGACCGGGGCACGAACCCGCGTCCCCTGCATCGGCAGGTGGACTCTTAACCACTGTGCCACCAGGGAAGCCCCTGTTATTTGTCTTTTTATTGTAAGAGTTCTTTATACATTCTGGATATGAGACCCTTATTAGATACATTATTTGAAAATATTTTGTCCTATTATTTAGGTTGTTTTTTCACTTTCTTGATAGTGTCCTCTGAAGCATGGAAGTTTTTATTTTGGATGAGATTGTTGGGAGGAAAACTTTTCCTCTTACAACTTGGGCCCAGTGGTCCGGGGTATGCAAATTAGCTAACAATAGATTAGCAGGAGGAAAATCAAGGTTTTTTTTTATGCTCTCAGTGGAGAGTAACTCCCTCAATAGCCAGAGGTAAAAGTGTTGTAAGCAGAAGTTAACAAAGATTTGTTTGTTTGTTTGTTCTTGTATTTGCTTTTAGGACTTCAGTGGGAAGGTATGAAAGGTTCTCTTGGACTTTTAAGTGCTAATGGAATGGGGTAGTCTGTCTGCATCTCAGCTGAACTCACAGGAAATGCCCTAAGAGTGGGGCAAATGGCAGCTGTATTTTCTGGAGGGTCTGCTTCAGTCAGATAAGGTAAGTTCAGATAAAATTTCTTTCTGCGTCTTCTTAGCTCAAATGCTTTCACTTACAAATAATTTTTATACTCTGAGTGGGTCCCCATGAGGTTCAATTTATCTTTTTTTATTTTTTATGTTTTGGTTGTTTGTGCTTTTGACGTGATGCTTTTGATGTGATATTGTTACCAAACCAAACTGGGGTCTGCTCTCCCGTGCCCAGTAAAGCCAATCTACTGACACTGGGTTGTGGTGAAGGAAAGTGCAGTGTTTATTGCAGGTGCCAAGGAAGAAGGAGTGTAGGCAGCTAATGCTTGAAAGACCTGGCATTGACCCACGGTGCTTTTGACTTTTATGGTAAAGAAAACAATGTACTTGTATTGGCAAGTTGAGACCTCTCTGGTAAGTAACAGAGCTCATATGTGACACCAGGGTATTCTTCCCTATTGCACTGGCTTTGCCTATGGCAGAGCATTGGTTGGGGTTCTCCCTTTTGGACTCAAGCTTGGTCATTTGGCTTTGTCTGTGATGAAGCATTGTTTGGAAATTTCCCTTTTGGGGGCTAGGGAACTGTGACCCTGGGAGATGATTTTGCATTGCATTGGTTTGTTTTCTAGGTATTTGACAACATGGGCTGTGAATAATTAAGTATGGGTGATCAGAGGTCTGTTCTATCTGGTAGTCCCCTACGGTGTATTTTATAAAATTGGTAAATTTTCAGCTGTGTTCCTATGAAAAGAAAGAAAGATGGATTTGAGATGATTATATGTCTCCCATCTTCCCGGTGGGCACCTCCTTGACTGATAAACCTTCCTCTGCGCCAAACTCTATTGTTTCAGTTTGTCTGGGCTCACTGTGTGTTGGGCACATGAACTTGGATTTGACAACAATATCTACGAAAACATTGCTTAATCCAAGACTTTCACCTGTTTTCTTACAAGAGTTTTTACGATTTTAGCTCTTACCGCTAAGTCTTTGATCTGTTTTTAGTTAATTTTTGCATATAGCAAAGTAGGGGTTCAGCTTCATTGTTTTATTGTAAAGTCTATTCTCTCCTCGTTGAATTACCTTAAGGCCATTGTTAAAACCAAGTGACCATAAATGCATGAGTTTATTTCTGGACTCTCAATTCTCCTCCATGGATCTCTAGGTCAAGCTTTATGCCAGTACCACACAGTATTGATTACTCTCTTTTTCTGTTTATATTTTTCAAATACTGCTACAGTGAACATTTGCAATAAAAATTCTAAAAGTCGTTACAATAATACAGTGAATCTCTTGAAATATGTTAGTTCAGAAAGAAGTAGCGTAACAGGGCTTTCCTTTCCAAAAGGCTACCAGCTGGGAAAATCATCATGTAAGTTATTTCACACAACATGCTTCAGTCTGAGAAGGAAGCAAATCTTGAGAAGCCCTTTATGTTCATGGACAGTGATGTTCACTCAGGGATCCTTTTCTTAGTCTTTCTTCACCTGAGCCAAGCACATCCACCTTCTGCTTGAGTAGAATGATTTCTCAGCTGGGAGCACATAGGTATATTTAAAAGATGACAGCAGTACTTAGAATGAGACTTGGACGGATTTTCAGAGAATGGGTAATCATTATTTTATAGCTAGTGGCATTTGAATGGATCATAGCTTAGAAGGGATGAGGGACCCTTCAACGTTCTGACTACACAAATGACAATAATTCTGATGAGAAGGAAAACAGAAGGGTATCTAAAGAAACCAGTGGTTGTCCAAGCATCGTTTTCAGTTTTGTAAAGATGGTGACCAGATTTGTCTTGCCTATCACTATATTTACATGGCTAGCAGAGACCCTGGCATAGAAGGCATAGAATTAGTGCTGGTAAGTATTTGTTAAACAATGAGCCTACATTTTAATAATAGTTCTCTCCCTCTCTCTCTCTCTCTCTCTCTCTCTCTCTATATATATATATATATATATATATATAAAATCAGATGGAAAGAAATGAGTATAAAGTAGAAGGGGAAAGAGGAGGCATTGAATAATTGGAAGAAAATAACTCAGAACAAGATACTAGAAAATATTAAATGAAAATTAAATAAATATTTGTTGGAAACAGAAGACTATCACAAAAGAAGTGGTCCCACTCATACTACCTGTTGGTCATGGGTCGATAGGTATTTTGCTCCACAGTCACTCAGGGACCCAGGCTGATGGAGGCTCGGCATCGTACACCTGCATCATTTGGACCACGCAGCCTCATCAGTCACTGTGGCTGTAAGAGATAACTTGGGAAGTACATGCAGGCTCCTGAAGGCTTCTGCTCAGCAGTGACACGTGACCCCACTGCACTGCAAGGAGCTGGGAAATAGGAGCAGGCACCCACAGCCTAATCAATGTTTTATTTAATCTTTTATACATTGTAAATTTTTCAGCCGTACATTGCTTTATCTTCAGCCTAAAGGATAATATCTAGGAAATCATGGGTTTGGTCTGCTATTACATTTTCTCTAATACATATTAAAATGAATGACTTTTAGAAATATGGAAGTTCATTCACCTAAAATTATTTCACATATTACAAAATGTGTCCCTTTTAGAGACAGATGAGCTTGTTGCATGCAATCAACTGCAGTAAAGGGAAGAAGGGAACACAGCCTATATGGGGGGGACAGTGCACAGTGGCTGTGAAATGCTACAGGATTCCTGAGTGATCAAACTGAAGAACAACTATAACAATGGTGCCCCCAGACGAGGACTATTATTCTGACTTGGAAATATTGAACAAGATGGAAATGCATAAGAATTAAGCCATAGGAGATTAATAATAATAGTAGTAAAGAAATGCAACATAATGCAAACCCTCCACACTTGCAAGCCTTCCACACTTGCTTTTTTTTTTTTTTTTTTGGTGACTTGTGTTAGTCATTTAATGACTTATTTGAAGGAAAAGTAAACTGGTTCCCTTAAAAATCACTTTGCTTTGATAATTGCAATCACTGGTATTGTTACCGCCTGCTGTGCTAAATGCTTTCCTCACCTTATGTCACTTAATCTTTTCAACAACTATACAAATTGGATTCTATTAATATTCCCGTTTTTAGGACATCTGAGGCTAATTTACGTTAAGATACTTGCCCCAGATCACAGAGCCAAAACTGAAACCCAGGTCTTCATCTAAAATCCAAACCTTTGAAATCAATTCTTATTTTCCATCTTGTCTTAGGGTCCTTCTTCTTAATTCTTCTGTCATTTCTTTGTCTCTTACTATTCTTCTTAGAGGTAGGCAAGGTGTAAAAAACAATAGTTCAAAGAGGACTGTTAGATAGATTTTCTGAGTAGTTATTGTCTCGTTTTCTTACTTTCATATTTCTTTTCTCATCCTTCTGCTTCCTTTTAACAACTTTCCCAGTCCAAAGGCCAGAATCAACAGGATCAAAAATCAAACAAAAATCTTGAGCTTCCCTAAGGACACACATGGGGGATTTGGGAATCTCAGCTGTGCAAATATGACGCCATCTTTAGACAAACTGTCTGGAAGGATAGGGGGGACCAGTCCCTGTGTGTTGCATGCAGATGTCATGTAGCCATGCCTCTAGCCAGCTTTATTATCTGACAGATACAGAGCACAAATATTGACTTTTGCTATTTTTACTGTAACTGCGGCCATAAACGTTGATTACTGCAGGAGAGAGCAGACTGGGAAGAAAGCAGCAGTGTCTTCACAGCCCAAGAGAGCTTTTGTCTTTGCCTCAGGACGGAAAAAAGAAGGAGATGAATAAGGTCCTCATGGAACGATTCAATACAGGAATAATAAAATGGTGATGATGTGAAAGATCCCACAGCTCTGACGGACTTGGAAAAAAAAATCCCTATTGATTCCGCACTGTCATCTGTGTTCGTTTAGTCCAGGCAAATTCTGAAAATAGGAAGGACAGGAACTTAAGAGAACTCAGCCAGCCCCCCTCCCAATGCTTTACACTCTTATCTAGTGGGACTTCTTCTTCCCATGGCAATACACAATCACTGATAACGACACTTTCCAATCTCTTCCCATCCATATCCCAATGTGGCATGGCAAGGGAAATAACCAACACAAAGCATTTCCTTGGTCTTTTGTAGGAAATGAAGAGATTCCTCTTTTGGTGGCAATCTGTTCATTTGGCAAATGCACAAAAGCAAGGGGATTTTCTGATTTAGGGCTTGTTGTTGTTGTTTTTTAGATCCATACGTAAAACTTAGCTCGCCAGTGTAGAGTAACTTAGATTTCCTGTTTGATTAGATTTATGTGCATTGCATGAGCTTCGGGAACCAGCAAGATCAGAGTACTCATTAAAGACATTGACACGATGGAGGCACAGGCTGCCCTAAACCTGGGAGTGGGTACAGATGACTGGCTTCCAGATGCGAGAAAACGGGACTCGGCAGCTCAGCCAGGCACTCAAAGGCGTGGCGTAGTTCAAGGCTTCAGAGTCTCCACCTTGAGGTTCATCTGTCTCGTGCCAGCCTCTCACCCCAGGCACAGATCAGCCCCGAGCAAACAGATCTGTGCCTTCTTGAGAGTTTCAGGGATGTAGAAATAAAATCCACCGAGTCACTGTCAGGGGTCAAAAATCACTCAAACAGATGCAGAGGAACAAAGTAATGAATGTGGTCTGGAGGTGGAGGGGTGCCTGTGTGTTGAAGGCGGGAGTCTATGTTTGTGCATGCTAAGGACAGACCAAATCCTATTTTCCCTTTAGAGTCACCGTCAGGAGACATAACGCATTAGTCCATCGCAGCAGCGCCTTCCATGGTCAAAGGCTGCTGGTATCTCCCTTGAAAAGAGTCATTCATTAATTGATCTAATGAGCTTGACTGAGGGGTTTCTACCCATGAGAGGTGGGGCAGAACATATAAACATGTCACATCAAGGAAAGAACGTGGTTTTCAGAGTCAGACAGAGTTGGATGCAATTCTAGGTCCCAGACACATACATACACTTTGTGTGATTTTGTGAAAGTTTCTTGGGTGTTTCTGAGCTTTCTTTTCATTTTCTATTAAACAGAAACATGGCCTGGTTATTGGGAGGCTGAAAATAAATGACATCTGTACAGTGTTTAGCATATAAGCTTACCCCTCTTTATTACCATCCCCCACCCCATAAGAAATACCAATCAGGAGAATATAGAATGTTCTCTATCAAGCAGTTTATAGTATAATGCAGAACTGAGCATCAGTTCAAGGGAATTCAGTGGGACCAGTATCTTAGAAAACTGGCTGATATGTCCTATCTGGAGAGCAGGCTGCAGAAATACACTTGTCTAAAATTCACATAAAATATTAATCTCCTGTCCACCTTTGTATGTACCTTATAGAACACCTTTTCTTTCAAGCTTTTTTGTAAGAAGAGTGAGGAGTGCCACTGATTTAGAGTCCTTCTCCACCACCCAGTTGTTTAAGCCATTATAATGGGAAGGTCTTTGCAAATCCCCAGCCTTTAGAGGTCTTCTCTCATTTCACACTTGGTGACATGAGCTTGTTCTCTGATCATCAGTTAAGTTTTTTTTTTTTTTTAACAAATTGTAATCTCTAGGATTTTCAGGTGAGATTGCATAACACCGTTAATCATCCTAGATCTACATTTTATGTCCCCTCTTAGAATCGTGAAGTTCTCGAAGACCAAAACACATAAATCCCCATTCATTGTTATAAATACAAAGCAAGGCTCTCATTTTTCTTTACCAACATCCACCAAACTCCCTCATTTTGGATAATTATTATCCGATGACAGTAAAACCATTTTTGTGTTCACATTATATTTTATTTATATATTCATTTTGATGATCAGACAACAAAAATGATGGCTGTTTTTAGTGAGTTTGTGGAGTAACGTTGACATCAATCATTAGGTCAGTTGGTTGTAGTGAAAATATGTTTTTCTCTAGTCCTGCTCTTGACAAAATCAAAGTAACATAACATGGTATCCTTTGATTAGATGGGCAGATGGAGGGGCCAGGCCAGTGCCAGGATATATAATAAACTTACATAAGCTCAGCCAGTAAGGAACCAGGACAAGGGCCCACCCTAGCAGGGAACATGCTGGCATAGGACAGTCATGAAGGCTGCTTGGACATGCAGTTCATAGGATTCTTGGGCCTAAGTTCATGTTCAGCTTTATAGAATAGGAAACGATTTATAGACCCTTTCACTCCAGCGGGGAAAGAGGTATTGTTTGTATTATTTCAGGGTCTAGCAGGCAAGTATAACCCTATTATGGTGGCTTGACTAGGATAGTTGTGTCCTAACACTAATACAGGGCTATTTAAATAATCAGGGAATAAACACTGCATTTGAAATCACAGTATCTGCCTCTATGTCATGTTCAACTATCTGAGCGACCTCAGCCAGGTCACAGCTCACTCAGCTTTGGTTCACTTATCCATAAAGTGGGGAAGGACATTTCCACTTCACAATGTCGATAGGATTAGGTTAAATTATGTATGGGAATAGACCTAAATTAATAGTACAACAAAACATCCATTTCTCTGTTCTCACCCTTCTTACCTTCACCCACTTTTACTAAACATTCAGAAGTCTTTGATGACTTTCTGGTAAAGCCAAAGACATGAGCCTGTCATTTAGGGCCTCTACCTGCCTGCTGTAATTCCCCACTATTTCCTTATACACATTTTTAGCCCACAGCAGCAGATCTATTTTCCCCTACATGAGTCCATTGTAGTTGCAAGATCTCACTGGGACATCCAGTTGTCCAATTTAGCAGGACATCTCATCTGGTAGCATTACTGCTGTGAAAGAGAGGATTATTGGTTTTTAGGCATGGAAACTTCATGGTCAGAATCCTGGCCCAACCCCTGGGCTTGGGGTCGTGCTCAGAAGTTCACAAGAGCCAGAATGCCAGCTTATTAATTACCAAGTATTAATTGCCAACTGTTTGTATTATGCTAGAACAACATCTTCATAGAATGTCACATTATAGTCATAGGTTTGCTGGATGACTGTGAAATCAGAGCAGGAGGAATTCATTTGATTAAATTATTAATGAGGGTGTCATTAATGCAAAGAAGTCCAGATCCCAGTGAAAAATAAGGTTGTGGGCACCCCGGAGAGGCTTGGGCTCTCCTGCAGACCTCATGGAGGTGCACGGTTGTAGCTGGGTGATGGGGCATGAATTCGTGGGACCTGGACCTGTTCTCAGAGGCAGGGTCTGGTGGACAAGGGGAACGCCTGAAATTTAGTGAGTGTGTCTGCAGAGGCTCTTACTAACCCATCCGGCGGCTGACTTGTATTGGAGAGAGATCAGCGTTATACTTAGTGGGTAATTATAGAAATGGAGGCTGGGAGAAATCCATGCAAACCTTTCCTCGGTTAGCTCATGAGTCATTTTCCCCCAATAAAGAAGAACCCCATCTAAAATAAATTAGATCACCTTGCTTTTCTTAGCAGCATGTCGTATGTTTTCTTCCCCTCTTGCCCATGTTCTGTCAACGAGGAGAAATGGTCTTGCAGAGTCCCTGACAAAGCAGAGCTCACAGTAGAACCAGCCTGACCCAATAAGCTGACCCGGAAACCTCGTGGGAGATCCTTCTTGAAACATCCCAGCCCCGTTTCAGGACCTCTGTGGTTAATCTTCAGATAACAGGCTCAGCTCCTTACAGCATGTCCATCACCTCATCTATAGTGTTTGCCATTCTTAGTTTGTATCAAACTCTAAAGAGTTGGGGGAAAAGAAACATTTTCGGGCAAGCAGTTCAAAAGTCAAGGTGATTGGTGACTTCAGCTCTTTCCCACATGACACACCAGAGAACTCAACTCAAAATAGCAACGTGTACAAAAAGAAAATCACACCATCCCAGCTCCCTTACTGTGCTGAGTAACCATGGGGAATCTTGTAGGATTTTCCCATTAATTCTCAGGAATGGCCCACTCTAGCCTTCCTGATGAGTTTATCAGTCTGTATTTTATTAGCAGTCCTGTTATGTGTGCTCCAGTACTCTAAAATGCAGCTGTGTGATTATCAGTGTATGTGGAATATAAATGTCTAGTCGCCTCTGAGCCAGAGACTAGAATATTCCCCAGGCATGTCTCGCTGCTGGGTAAAAGGGGCATCCCTACGTGGAGGGAGAGCTGTCTGCTATGTCCAACAAGCAGGGGCCGGGGAAGAGCAGTGTAGGGGGGTTGGGGTGGGGAGTGTAGTCTGAACGGTGTATTTCATGCTGCAATTGCTTATTTGTTTTCATTTGTAACAATTATTTTGAAATCTCAAATAACACTAAAAAAGAACTCAATGTCTTATATTTCCAAAGGAAGGCAGAAATTTAAATGGCTGGGAAATACAAGTCTAAACTAGTCTCAGAGCAAATACAGAGACAAGACTTATACAAGTGCTTTACCAATAAACAGCCCTATAACAGAGAGAGTATAATGATAATAAGATACAGAACATGGAGTTTTAAACAGGAAAAGCTCACTGATATGCTCAAGGTCCTTTTTAATTTTTTTAACTTTATTGAGGAATAATTGACAAATCTAATTGTATATATTTAAAGTGTACAATGTGACGCTTTGATATACATACTCATTGTGGAATGATTACTAAGATCAGGATAGTAAACACATTCAAGGTCCTTTTTACTTTGACCATTTTTGTATTAATGCCCCACAAAGGAGTACTCTAGATTTTTAAATACGCCTATGAAAGAGCCTGAAACTTCCACTGTATTTTTTAAAATTCTTTATTTATTTTTTATTTTATTTATTTTTGGCTGCATTGGGTCTTTGTTGTTGTGCGTGGGCTTTCTCTAGTTGCAGCGGCTTCTCTTGTTGCGGAGCACGGAATCTAGTGCACGGGCTTCATTGTTGTGGCACATGGGCTCGGTAGTTGTGGCACACGGGCTCAGTAGTTCTGGCACCTGGGCTCAGTAGTTGTGGCATGCGGGCTCTAGAGCACAGGCTCAGTAGTTGTGGCACACGGGCTTCGTTGCTCTGCAGCATGTGGGATCTTCCCAGACCAGGGCTCAAACCCGTGTCCCCTGCACTGGCAGGCGGATTCTTCTCCACTGCGCCACACCAGGGAGGCCCCCTTCCACTGTATTAACAGTAGTTTCCTCCGTGGAGGAGGCAGAAGACTTAAGAGGAAGTTTATTTTTAGACTGTTGGACTATTTGTTAAATATTATCCTGTTAGAATGTATTCATGTGTTGCTTGCAGAAATTGAATATTAATAAAAGTTTAAAAAATTGTACGATAATCAGATGACCTCCCGGTAGTGCTCAGCCTGCCTTAGTTGAATACTTGAGGGCATTTCCTCAAGGTTTCTGGAGGCAGTTTCTCATCAGAAGGAGATGGTGCTTGGTCAAGATGAAGGAATTCCTCTCAGGGTCTGTGCTTTCCCCGGGCTGTCAGCCGAGACTCAGTGTCTGGGAATAGAGGGACAAGGAGGTACAGGAAGCCCAGAGAGAAAACTGAGTGTGTGCGTGTGTGTGTGTGTGTGTGTGTGTGTGTGTGTGTGTGGTGGTCCAAGACCCCAGCCCCGTTCAAATCCTTCCCAAGGGGAATTCCTGGATGTCCTTCTACATTAAGCCAAGTTTGAAAAATGCAGGGCTAAATAATTCTCTACTGATAATTCTAGTTCTACAAAAAGCCCAAACCAAACCAGATAGCCAGTAGGAGGAGCTTCTAGATCCACAGGTCGTGTGCTCTGAGCTGGAAGGTGCGACATGCACGGAAGGTGCATGGAAGCACTCAGCTCACATCTGGGCCACGTTCTGCCTGTTGAAGCCGGTGGCAAAGAAAGTGAAGGGAACCTCTGTGTCCAGCCACCCTCTTCCTGGTTCCTCACACCACCAGGCTGTGGGGCCTGTGCAGGTCTCATCCCGACGTGTGGTGATTCTTTAGTTTTAAAATTCAAATTTAGCACTTTTTTTTTTATCAGTTGGAACTCTTCCCGTGGCAAATGATAGAAAACCCAAGGAGCTTTACAAACAGTAAAAAGGATGGTGTTTTTTCATGTACCTGAGAAGCTGAAGGTTTTAGGCTAAGATGGGTCTGGCGCCTCAGGTGATGTAACTGGTTTCGTCTCATCTCCATGCTTCCTGTTGTCCCGTTCTCAGGTTCCAGGTGGTGACCAGGTGGTTGCCTCTCAGGTTCAATGCAGCATAAGACAGATCATCCCTTTCTGGTCTTCCCTCTCTGGTCACACCCATGAAAGTCCAGGATTTACTGATTGGGCCAGCTTTAGTCGTTGGTCCTGTAGATCCCAGTCACTGGGGAGGGGAGATTTGGTGCTCTGACTTAGGGCACCATTTCCTGACGTGTAGAAAAAACAATAGGTCCGCTGGTAACATCTCTGCTGGCTCCTCTGACTACTTATACACAAAGTTCTGAAGACAGTAGGAAATATGGTGCCTTGGGTGGCCCCTCCTGCAGCCTCCTCTGTCCTTCGTGAGTCTAAAGAAAGAATCAGGGACAAATGTCACCTCTCTGCAGCTTAAGTTTTCTAACATAACTTAATTGTAACCAAGGTTTTTTTTAAGCAATACACCTTTTTATTTAAATGTCAAATATTTTCAAATCATGCAGAAATATATCAATAATGTCTTTAGAAAACCCACATAAGCAAGCCCTGAAGACAACAGAGGCTGCAGATTGAATCTCAAGTAGAATAAGAAGAGAATCAGTGACTCAGGGAGTTACTGCATGAAAAATCACACAATGGAAACCTCTAAGCATGTTATCCTTAACAAAGTGATTTTATTAAGCAAAGTCCGTCTCTATTTAGCACAAGGAACGCATTATTTTAGTTCATTAATAATCCCAAAAGTGTCTTTTTAATATTTTGACAGTAATTTCAAATGGAAACACTTTCATATGCATACATAGAAATGACTGTTTCAAAAGGTATACACACACACACACACACACACACTCGTACACACATAATTATTATTACTAGTTGAATCATAGCCTGAGGTAATGAGGAAAGAAAAGGTCAGTCTTCCAAACACAAAACACGTACATGTTGAGAGCACCATAAGCTGAGAGGAAAAAACAAATTGATTCTCATATTTTTCATCAAGTTTTTTAGAGTCACGAATAGCAGAAACCCTTCTGATTGATTAAATTTCATAATTCTGAATTTGATCAAATCATAAAACACCAGTCAGACTGTAGTTTTTATAACCATTATAGATAATGAGGGAAAGATGGAATTAATAAGAGTTCACTAAGAGTATTAAATTATCCCATCTTTATCTTGTTAAGAAAAATTAGAAATTGTGCATGCATGTGTGTGTTTTCAATCACAAAGAAGGCTTTCTTCTTCTAAACTCGCAGAAGCCGTTTCCCAGCAATCTGAGGCAGCATAGTTACAGGCAAGAAGGATATACTCTCTTTTCCATGTGTTATGGAAACACATGTGTTATGCCCTCCTGGAGGACAGGGCTGTGTTTCCCTATTGACTCTCTGAAGAGTCCAGACCAAGCCAAGACCTTCCTCACATCCTTGGGCTCAGACCTGAAGAGTTTCCCTGAAGTGGTACTCAAATTCCTGCTGGCAGTCTCCTAAGAAATGCTAAAATCTTCTTAGGAATTTAAATTAACCAGCCCTTAGAGACGTGTCTAGCTCCAGCTGTGAACTTCTCAGCTTTACTCAAAGCCTCATCAGTGCAACAGGGGAGTGATTCAGCCGAGTTCCAGAGGGTCTTAGTGCTCTTTGCAGAACCAGCAGGGGGAGCCAGAGCTTAAAGTTATCTTAGGCATTCAGACTTTTTAAAAATTGATTGTGTCTTTGGATGGATGATACACAGCATAGGTTACATAACTTGCGGCACACCACAAATGAAATCAGTGCCATTAACACGAGAGTCTGGGATGAACATTTGGGTAAAGGTGGCTGTCTTTACATTCCCATTTATGTGACTAAGAACAAGTAGAGAAAAATCTTCACCAATCTGCTGATGGTTGCCATCGATATGTCAGAAATCTTAAGGTGCTTTTTACAGTACAGATTGGAGAGGAGAATTTATTGGCTTGTGGACTTCACTGCTTGCAGCCTGGCTGAAGAATATGCTAGGACTCCCTGAAAGGACCCCATGTATCTGGGAGTCATGCGTGCTCATCCACCTGGACAGGTTAGCATCAGGGAAAGATGAGCTTTGTTTCTACCTTTGATGAGCTCAAAGCACCCAGAATCATATGGGGCAGAGAAACCAGCTGTGATTATTTTTCTTGACCTACAGTAGCAGGGATGGTACTAGTCATGAAGGCAGGTGCCGATCCAGCTGATTTCTGGTTTTACAACAAACCCAGAAGTACAACCTGAGGCCCGAAGGCCGTGTTGCCGCTGGCTGTTTCCTACTCCTTACAGAAAAGTGGACCTCAATTTCAGCAAAGCAAACCTAGATTTTTCATTTTTCCTTTTCCTAAGTCTGAAAGAGTTAAACTATTGTAGTTAAAGTGGTTCAAACTAAACCCCTGTCAGGTAGACTCACTTCTATAAATGTGAGCAAACGGAGGGAAACACACACACACACACACACACACACACACACACACACACACGATTCTGCCAAAGAAGAGAAACAATCTGAAAAATCCAGCCTGTGAAATGAAATTCCTACATGAGATAGAATAAAGTGTATGAAAATCTCTAATTGGTATTCTGACCAATTTCGAGAGGCAGTGGCATCTGTGGACCTAGAGGAGGTTAGTCATGAAAAGGTACAGATCTGAAGTCAGGCAGATTGTTTACAGACAAAAAGCCAGCTGGTTAAATGTTAAAACCTCATGAAAGAAGTGAAAGGAAGATCACTGCCATGGAACACTGAAGTGCTCCAGTTGAAGGAGGTTTAAGAAAGTCTCTCAGAATTCAGAGGAAAAGCGTACTGACACTAAATGGATGAAGAAAAGAAAAGAAACATGTTTTGTGCATCATGAGTTCTAAAAGTATACAACAGAACAGATTAGGGAGAAGAAATCACCAAAACAGTGATGGAAGAGAAAGTTGCTAAAATGAGTAAGGGTTACCACCTTATTTAAAAGGTTTAGCAAATCCCAGGAAAGATTTATTTAATAAAGCCGCTCATTGGATAAAAATGATCAAGCACATTTATATATTAGCTCTTAGCAAGGAAAAAAAAAATTAAACAGAATGGGCATGGTCCCTCTTCCAATAGAGCTGAGTCTACTTAGGCAAATCACAATCAGTGGCGTAAAGCATGGAAAGTGCTGGGACAGAGGTGACACTCTTACAAGAGGTGAACTTTAACTGGTTTAAAGGGATCAGGGTTGACTTTCCAGAAGAAGTGATATTTTAGCAGACTTGAGGAATATGTACGCATTATCTGATTGAATAAAAAAGGTCTTAGTAGGGGAGCAGGAATGTAATCAACCTGGTTAAGGTCTTGAAACTGAAAGAGAGCATGGCACATTCGAATAACTAAAAAATTCCTGTAAGCCTGGAAAATCAAAGAAAAGATGAATTAGTGAGGCTGATGGAAAAACAGAGGCAGTGTTACAAATGATCTTGTCTGTATGACTCACTTTAACCCTTTTGCTACGACTAAGGATGTAACAAAAAGATAAGGACTTTCGGTAAATAATGATTGCATGTGTATTTTCAAAAGGGTTCTCTAGGGACTTCCCTGGTGGTCCAGTAGTAAAGAATCCACCTTGCAATGCAGGGGACACGGGTTTGATCCCTGGTCAGGGAACTAAGATCCCATATGCTGTGGGGTAACTAAACACGTGTGCCACAACTACTGAGCTTGCGTTCCTCACCTAGAGCCCACGTGCTGCAAACCACAGAGCCCACGTGCCCTGGAACCTGCATGCCGCAACTAGAGAGAGAAAACCTGCATGCCACAACTAGAGAGAAACCCGAGTGCCACAACGAAGAACCCGTGCACCACAATGAAAGATCTCGCATGCCTCAACTAAGACCCAACACAGCCAAAAATAAATAAATAATAAATAAATCTTTTTTTAAAAAAAAAACGGGTTCTTTAGTGATGAAGTGAAGAATGAGCAGCAGAAGAGCCAGATGAATAGTTGGGAGACCAGTTAGGAGGCCGTCACGGAAATTTAAGGAGGGAAAGGGAATCTAAACTAGGGGAGTGGCCAGTGCAAATGGAGAGAAGTAGGTAGATGCAAGAAGTTTTTAAGAGGTAGAATCAACCTTAAATTAATTGCGTGTGGGTATCAGGAAGAAGGAGTCAAGGATGACAGGTGTCCTGAGATGGGAACTTTCGTAAAAGGTTGTATTATTTGTTCCACTTTGAACTTGCTGAGTTGATGTGTCAATGAGACATTAAAGAGGCAATTAGATCTAGAAATGGGAAGAGGGATCTAGGCTGGAGGTAGGGCCTTGGGAGCGCTTGGTGTATAAATGGTAAATGGTGCCATGGGAGAGGATGACACTGCTTACGAGAGTGGAGAGTAAAAGAGAATGATATTCAGAATGGAAGAGAAATTCATTCTCAACATCATTCTTTTCTTGCTCCCCCCCCCACCCTCTTTACCAATGTCATCCTCTCCCACAGCATCATTTACCATTTATACACCGAGCACTCATAGGCCCTCCACTAAAAGGATGCACATGATCCCTGCAACTGGAGTCTTAGGGAAGGCTCTGCACCTATTTTTCAGCAGTGAGGGGGTCACAACCAGGAGACTAGGCAGATGGTAGCTGCCAGGATGTGGTTGAAAAATTGAGGCTTTAAAATGACATGTAGTAAAGTTTGCCTTCCTGCCCCCAACCCAAGTATTTGGAAAAACAGCAGGGAAGGGTGTTCTAAGGGGAGAACTACGTTTCAAACATGGCATGAAGGTGAAGTGACAGAGGATTTAGAAGAGCCCATTTCTCATTGAAGAGGAGCTCCAACTGGCAAAGTAGAAATTCCTTGGAAGAAAGGGGAGAGATTTAAGAGAAAGTATAAAGAAGTACGTGGAAGGGAGGTGATTAATGAATGGCAAAGTGTTACATCTCATGCCTTGAAAAGAGATATGAGATAGGAGACATGATGGAGAAAAAGGAGAACCACGTTGAGTTATATTATAGATATATATATTAAAACGTCATATTTTGTAGAAAAAATACAGTAAGTATCTAAAAAGAAGGAGGTCAACAACTAAAATGGGAGCTAAAAGCAGTTTGTCACCAGATGGTGACTCCAAGTATCAGACAACTGTGGGGAAACACTGTTACAGATTTTGAGATGGAAAGATTGTGAGACCAGAATTTTATACCCAGCTGTTGTTTATGTGAGAGGGTTCTTAAAAATTCTCAGAAATGCAAGGATGCAGAAAATATAGCAACCAACATACACTTCTTGTGAATGTACTCTGAGAACTCTAATAAATTAAGAAATATTAGGAACATAGCTTCTATACCAAGATGGGAGACTAAGCATGTATATATCTCTCCATTTTCCCTTCAAATCCCAGGAAAAGGACTAAAGAAGGATAAGAATGAGGTTAAATCTTCAGCAGTCCTGGAAAACAGAGACAGTTTTATCTGCAGAAATTTTAAGGAATTTTGGAAAATTATAAAGTAGACTGGTTTGACAGGGAAAATAGAGCCAAGAAAATCACAAACAAATAGAGACATCTGCAATGGATCACTGAAGAAGCGAGTACCAGTCTTCCCCACAGAGCCCTGGAAAAACTCCAAGGTCATCAACAAGAGCTGGAAATATTTGTTGAATGATGTTGAATGAATGGGCAGCCTGTGTGGCAATTAGCAGCATAATTAATTGAAGGGTTGCCAGCCCAGCTGGACTGGTCCTCCGTTCTAGTACACAGAGGGCTGGCTGTGGTCTTTTCTCCTAGGAGGTAGCAGATGAGATGAATTCTGTAAATAAAGGGGAGGCTCTGTCTCCCAGAAAGGGAAAAATAAAAGGAAAGCAGCTCTGTAGATGAGTGAAATGCCCTAAAGCTTTCTGCTCCCAGAGGAATATCTGCTTGGCTTGCTCTGATTTATTGAGATGAGTTCTTAACCTGCTCATGTGCTCTCTGCTTGCCCAACCTGAAAAGAAGTCCGTTTGTGGGAACATCACCTCCCATCCACCCAAAGAGGACTGAAGCACGCTCCCATTCAGGGCAGAGGCCTGGGATAGGAATGGTCCCTCCACAGTTGCTGGGGAAAGTCAGTGGAGTGACCAACAGTGGTCACTCTCATCTTTCAATAATAATTATAGGTGGACAAGCAGGCATTGAGGAAAAGCAAACCATTAAAGAGAAGCATCTGTAGGCACAGTGGAGCAGATGGTCTCTGAGAGATTAACAAAGGCACCAGAGGATAACTTAGCTACTCAACTGGAATCATCAAAAATACATGATAGAATACTGAATAGATAGATAGATGATAGATGGATGATAGATGGATAGATAGATGGATGGATAGAAAGAAAAGCTTCTTTTGAAAATGAAGAATAAGAATTTGAGAACTTTTAAAAATTAATTTAAAAATTGCTTAAATTGTTAAAATCATATGTATGCCACTAAGAGCTGAACCTAGTAAATGTGGATAATTTTCCCTTCCTGCACAACTTTTTACATTACCTGGAATCAATAATTATCTTTTTGTTCATTTGTTTGCTCAGTTTCCACATATTTATCACCAATTTGATTCATATTCTCCAGCAATTATCTGAATCTTTTCTCAATAAATACGTTCACACTAGGTATTCTAATACTTTCATCTTTTTGAAGAAGTTTCTCCATGACTTGTTGCAGTGTGGAAAGGTTTTCGTCTGCAAGGGTTATCCTAGCGTCTCTGATCTTCTTCACTCTTCCGGGGATTTTTATTCATTTCTCTCTTGAGCTGGATACCCTGTTTCTTCGATCTCATGTCTTCTTTCTGGGTTTACTCCTTTGTTTTGGTGGAGCATGTCTTCTGGTGACTTTCCTTGGAAGGATATATAAAAGGTAAATTTTTTGAGACCTTCAATTTCTGAGACTGTTTTTATTTTTGCCTGACACTTGATTGACAGTTAAGCTAGGTATCTAGTTTTAAGAATAGAAATAGGAACAGGAAAATATTTTTTGCATTTCTTCTAGTTTTCAATATTTGCTATTAAGAAATCTGAAGCCACTGGAATTCCTGATGTGTTGTATAAAACTTGTTTTTCATTTTTTTTTCCTGTCTGGGAGACTGTAGGATTTCCTCTTTGTTCCCCGTCTTTTGAAACCACACAGTGAAAAGCCTTGATGTGTGTCTCTTTTCATTCTCTTTCCTGGTCACTCAGATGATAGTTCCTTTGGATCTGGAAACTTATGTACTCTGTTTTGCCAATGTTCTTGAATTATTTTGTTGATAATCTCCTCCCCTCTATTTTATCTGTTCTTTCTTTCTAGAATTCTCATCATTTGATTATTGGACCTCTTGGACTGTTTTTCTCAATTCCTTATTATTTTTCAATTCTTATTACTTTGTCTTTTCCATCTTTTTTCTAGGAGACTATCTCAACTTTATCTTCCTATCTTTCTATTGATTTTTTAAATTCTATTTTTAATTTCACAGAACTTTTTTCTGAATATTTATTTTTATAGCCTTTTTAATGATTGCAATATGTTCTCTTATCTATGTGAGGATATTATGATAATTTTTGAAGATTTATTTTTTTCTATGTGGTCTCAGTTTCTCCAATTACTTTTGTCCATCTGTCTGTTTTGGTGTTTAGTGTTCATCCTAGGCTCACATTTGAGTGGGAAGCTTACAAGTTGATTGGAAGCTCTGAGCTAGATACCCTGTTTTATTGAAAATCTCCAATATCTTTCCTCTTGAACTAGCCAAGCTCTTTAACAAAGACTCTGGCAAGTTTTGAGGCCCAGGGTGATGGAAGAGGAAGAGGTTGTGTCTCTCAGAATTTTCTGTGTAAGTGCTCACTTAATCCATCTCTCCATAGTCCAGAAGTTTCATTTATATTCCATTGCCCTGAGACTCTCTGGTTTATTGTCTTCAGAACATAACCCTCTAGTCCTCCACCAGAGAAGAGAAGAGCATTTGCCGAGTCACAATGAATAGAAACTAATTTCTAAAATGCTTTCAGGGAATTCCCTGAGGTCCAGTGGTTAAGACTCTGTGATTTCACTGCCGGGGGCCCAGTTTCAATCCCTGGTCGGGGAACTAAGATCCTACAAGCCACGTGGCGCAGCAGATTAATTAATTAATTAATTAATTCAAATGCTTTCAACCCAGCCTTTCTATTTTAGCCTCCTCCCCTCCCTTTACATCCACTTCCAGAGTAGCCGGTTTGCATGCTCACTTAGACTTTTGAGGATTCTGTGTTATAACCTCAGTTTTCTCTACTGCTGGCTTAGATTCAGCCTTCTTAAGTAATATGTCCCTCAATACTTATCCACCTGCTTTTCAGATTCCAAAATTTTGTTGCTATTGTCCCCGCTGCCATATCCTTGTGAGTGTATGTCTTATAAAATCTCCCTTTATTTGCCCTTAAAATTTTTTTTGTATGTTTTCTTTTATCCACAGATGCAAATGGTTTAAAGAATTATGGGATATGTTATTGTTACCAGAATTAGATGCCATTGTTTTAACTAATCAAAACTATGTTTTGATTAGATAACGGGAAACGATGTTTCCCCGTTGTATTCTTGATTCTCTTTCTGTTTGGAACAAGTTACTCTCTTTGCCTTTTAATGGGGTTTCAGGAGGGAAGAAAAGTACATACTTATGTTAAACATGTCATCTTTACCTGGAAGTTGATTTTTTAGCATATTTGCTAATTGCAATAATTATGCAATATTGTACCTGATTATATCTAACTCTCTAAATAGTTGAAGTCTTGAGCATCTATTTTATTTAAAAAATTTTTTTCATCTTTATTGGAGTATAATTGCTTTACAATGTTGTGTTAGTTTCTGCTGTACAACGAAGTGAATCAGCTTATATGTATACATATGTCTGCGTCTTTATTTCTTCCCTGCCAATAGGTTCATCAGTACCGGGTTTTTAGATTCCAGATATAGGCGTTAGCATACGGTATTTGTTTTTCTCTCTCTGACCTACTTCACTCTGTAAGACAGACTCTAGGTCCATCCACCTCATGACAAATAACTCAATTTCGTTCCTTTTCATGGCTGATTAATATTCCATTGTATATATGTGCCACATCTTTTTTATCCATTCATCTGTTGATGGACACTTAGGTTGCTTCCGTGTCCTGGCTGTTGTAAATAGTGCTGCAATGAACATTGTGGTACATGACTCTTTTTTGAATTATGGTTTTCTCAGGGTATATGCCCAGGAGTGGGATTGCTGGGTCATATGGTAATTCTATTTTTAGTTTTTTAAGGAACCTCCATACTGTTCTCCATAGTGGCTGTACCAATTCACACTCCCACCAGTGCAAGAGGGTTTGAGCATCTATTTTAATCAATAGAGGCTGATAATGTGCTACAACCATAGCAACCCCAAAACTTGAGTGGCTTAACAGAACAAAAGTTTGATTCTCGCTTTGTTGAATGTCCATCATGAGTAGGGGGTGGTTCTTCCCCACAGTCCCTGGGGTTGACAGAGGCTCAACCATCTTGGGGTTGAATGATCTGAAGCATACAGCCTTCTTCATTCTCATAGTAGAGACAGAGAGAGAAGGAGAATCTCACATTAGCAAATGAATATTCCAGCTTAAAAGTGATATGCTCACATTTTGTTGGCCAGAAGGTTTCATGATCTTGATTTACTGAAATATCTAGGGAAATATAAGCCCCACTAGTGTTTGAAAGGAAGAGAGATTAAGGGAGCACAAGAAGTCTCCACCCTGGCACCAACTACACATTTTAGATAAAAGGTGATGTAAGAAGGCATATTGGTTAGGATAATACCAGACTGTTATAAAAAGTAGATCCAACCCCCAACCCAATTCAGTGGCTTAAAAGAAAACATGGTTCGTCTATCTCTACTGTAACACATCAAGGTGAGCATCCAGTGTTGGTAGGTGGCTGTGCTCCATACCAGACGCTTTCCTGTGTTAGTACATTTCTGCTCCTAGGACTCAGAGAAGTAATGTAACACGCCAAGAGTCCCTTCCATTTTGAGTAGGAAGTGTAGTGACAGAATTCTTACACTAATGGCTGGTAAGTGTGAAAGATTCTAACACTAAGTCCCAAACCTTTCCTCTGACACCTTTCCACCCTTCTTCCACGGGGAGATGTGCCATTATATTTGAAAACACCAGAAAAGGTGTTTATGGAAAAGAAATGAAAGCTGCTAGTAAGGGACAAGACAGAACATTGTAGAAGCCTAGTCATGGAAGAGATAAAAAAGATTTCATCACGAACTGTGATGCTTCTGTGATTACATTGGTGGGAACTTTGACTCAGTGTAGTGAAGGCTTGAGGGCTTTATGCTTAGTGCATGTTGCTTTCAAAGAATGTGATCAGTGGGCCATTTCTGCAAGCAGAAATTGCTTAACCATGAAATAAACATCACGTGATTTCAAATAATGTACAATAAATGGGAATTTTTCTTATTGGTGTTGCTAAATTCATTTTCTTTCAAAAAGCATCACCTTAGAGGCAATAAGCAAGCTTCTAAATGTATGGAGGCTAAAAGATGAAATCTTAAAATCCTGAAATACAGAAATGTTAGGGAAAATAACAAGAGGCAAGATATTTCCACACTGTCATCCAACTTCCCCTGCTGCCACAGCGCTCCCTAGTATATCCTGATAATCTTTAATATTTACTCAATTCTAATTCCCCATCGATTATAAGAAGCACCATAGTGTGGGGAAACAAACCCTATTAAATATAATCTCAGGGCTTCCCTGATGGCGCAGTGGTTGGGAGTCCGCCTGCCGATGCAGGGGACGTGGGTTCGTGCCCCGGTCTGGGAGGATCCCACATGCCGCGGAGCAGCTGGGCCTGTGAGCCATGGCCGCTGAGCCTGCGTGTCGAGAGCCTGTGCTCCGCAACAGGAGAGACCACAACAGTGAGAGGCCCGCGTACCGCAAAAAAAAAAAAAATATATATGTATATATATGTGTGTGTGTATATATATATATATATATATATATATATATATATATATATATAATCACAGGTTACAAGATGCTTAAAGTTTAAGGTCAGAAATCTTATAAGAAAATGTTAATTTTAAAATAGAATGAAGCATATTAAATGGATGATTATCACTAATATTGGGAGGTTATTATCGGTTGATTAATGATGAGCCAGCTGGAGATATTTTGGCACAATGTGGAATGGAAAACACTTCTGGGTAAGCAAGAGCTATAGATCAAAAGGGATATATTTTCCTGGGAAGGCGGAGGATGTTGTAGGAGTGAAAGAGGAATCATTTCTGCAGAAGTTGGGGGTGGACTTGGAGACATAAGGAAATGGATTCTCAAATGTAGCCCAGACTGAGAGAAGGAAATAGCAGCTGGATGAGAGTGATTGTTCCTTCAGTCAGGAGAACAGGATTTTGATTAGAGTTTAAAATATCATGATATGAAAAAGAAATCCCAGATTTCTTTGAGAGCTAAAATCTGGGTCCTTTAGAGGGTTCCCATTATGTTCATAATTACTATTTTTTTGGTCTTTACAACAAACTGGAAAACACAGTTGCTTTCATTGTTGAAAACAAAAATAGCTTCAGAAATTCAGGAAAGCCAGTCACTTGTTCAGAGTAATTACTGGGCTTAGGTGTCTGAGTCCACCCTGATCAAAATTGAAGAGATGACACGATGGTACCCTCACTTCCTCTGCCATCGTCTCCATCCTCTTCTTCACCCAGGCACCCCACCTCAAAGGTTATCACACCTCCCAAGCTAATCCTAGGCAAGGCATGAACTCATGTGCTTATTGATAGGACAGCTTCCAGACTATGAGTAAATTTCAAAAGAAAAGAGACTTCAGAAAAAGAAATGGCAAGACAGGCCTTTGGTCTAAGGTTGAATGGTGTGTTCATCCAAAGTGTGGAATGAATTAAGAAATCAGACATTAGAGGGACTCCTGGGCAAATACTAAGAGTGGCCTGCACCCAATCATTGAGGGCCAACACCAAATCAAGCATCATTTTATTTCACACTTAAAAAAAAACCTGAGATAGGTGTATTGCATCCTCTGTGTCACAGATGATCAAAGTCTATGGTGCAGGGACGCTGCTGTTTATTTAAGGCCATGTAGGAAGTGAGGTGGCCCAGTTCAGACTTGCCGTGCATGTTGCCTGACGGCTGAGCTCATGTTCTTCCTTCTCCACAAGAGACTTGGGGTTATAGCACACAGCAGAGGCCAGCACCAGGCACCTTGTGACAGGCGCCATCCCCTGATGGTCAAGGTTGGCCTGGGCTGATCCTCATTAGACTGAGGAATTCTGTGATATTCTGAAGCATCATATTCCAACTGGAATCCAACAACAACTAATACTTTCTGCTGATTAAACCTATTTCTAAAAAAATTAAAAAGAAGTAGAGTTCCCTCCTGACTATAGTTGATATTTTGTAGGCAGGAGGTCAGCCGCATTCTACACACCCTCCCCGTCCTCTTCCTGGCCCCACCAGAAACTGCCTGCGTCCATGGCCAAACAGAGATCTCAGAGCTGAGAATGGTCTGTGGAGGCTGGTCATGGAAGCCAAACTCTACAACTGTTCTCTGTACTTGTCTGTGTGATGGAAGTTTCCCCACAATGTCCCCTCTCGTCTGGGAAATAATTTCTGTTCTTAGCAAGAACACTGATTCTGGAGTGGATTACAGGTCACTTGCCATGAAAAGGGTAGGAGATGAGAGGAAAAGGACATGCATGCTTCTTTGCTACGTAACCCCATGAAGATGTGCAAGGCTTTGTGCGGTGGTTCCAACAGTATCTTAAGAGAACCTCCTTGACCTGTCCAAGTACTTCCTCCACTTGAAATCAACTTAGGGCAGGAAGGTCAGCTTTGGTCCCTCTCACGTGACACCGAGTAGTGAATGAGAGACATCCAAGGACTTGCTGATATAAATACATGTGAAAATATTTTTTGTTTTACCATGAAGCCAATTAATATCTGTGACAGCACTTTGGATACTTTAAAGCGCTGCTCAAGAGTGAGGTGGAGATGTGATTGTTTTCTTTATCTCTCTTTCAAAGGCCTGCATCCATTGGTTGGCCTCAATCGTATGTCCATCTTAAATTAATGTTCCTTTCTTATTCCAGTTTGGTAAGGTATTGACAAAGCCAGCACTGTAATTTTAGCAAGCCAGGGTAATTGCATAAGGATCAGCCCTTTGGAAGATCCCAGCTTTGCTAACTGATAGGTAATATCTCAGAAAAGTGACTCGCCCGCTAAGGCTGAAAAATCTTTGGGTTTCACGCAACCTGAGGAGTGGGATGGAGAAGTAGCCCCCAACATCGCCACCAACCTAGCTTTCACAGCTGGACCTCAATATTATTATTTTTTAATACATTTATTTATTTATTTTTGGCTGTGTTGGGTCTTTTGCTACGCACGGGCTTTCTCTAGTTGTGGTGAACGGGGGCTACTCTTCATTGAGGTGTGTGGGCTTCTCATTGCGGTGGCTTCTCTTGTTGTGGAGCATGGGCTTTAGGTGCATGGGCTTCAGTAGTTGTGGCACGCGGGCTCAGTAGTTGTGGCTCACGGGCTCTAGAGCACAGGCTCAGTAGTTGTAGTGCACTGGCTTAGTTGCTCCGCGGCATGTGGGATCCTCCCGGATCAGGGCTCGAACGTGTATAGACCTCAATATTATTATAAGCTCATCTGATGTTCACAGCAGGCCATTTTGTTTACCTGCAGCACATAATTTCATGGAACACCAACCTCAGACAAGGTTACCTTAGACCATGATAAAAAGAAACAAAACAAGGCCACTTCATAATTTTGTATTAGCATAGATAATAAAAAGATCGCAGTGACACTTGCAAGATACCCAGTCATAGAATCAATTGCCCCACTCTCTGACAACATCCAAGCTAGAAGGAGCCTCTGAATCTTTAGAACATTCCCTGAATCACTCAACCAAAGCTCAGTTCCTGTAATGGGTTCTTTCTAACACCCTTCTACTGAGATACCTCCAGTTTTCTGTGATGCGTGTTCTCCCTTGTGTAATGAGACATAAACCCAATTCTTTCAACTCCAGGTGTTTTCTTATTGGACATGGCTCAGGGCACTGACAAACCTTATAGTTAGCCCACAACTCCACCACTTCCGAACCAGAGTAATTGTCTCCCTCTCATCATCCTCCTTCATCCCCATCCAATGCCTGTGCTATTCACAGGTGGAAAGGTTGAGAGGTGGGACATACAATTTCCCCTGCACTCCTGAGGACAGCAGTTTTCTGCATCCTGCGGGTCATTTTAAACCTTTAAATCTTTCAAGCAGGCAGATGGTCAGGTGCCTTGCTTACCAATGTGGAGTGCAGGATCTCCCCCTTGCCCGTCACGGGGGCTCTCGTGTGGGCCTTGAGAATCATGTTCATTCCAGAAGGCATATATAGCCCCCTCTAGACTCCATGATGAAGGGTTTGTACACAGCTGGCTAGTGGAATAATGGGGGTACAGGCTATCCAGGTGTTTCACACACGTATAAATGTGTGTGTAGTTGGGCTCAGGGTTAGAAATTCAGTCATTGCAGGGGCAAAGCTACAGGTATGTGCATGAGGGAGACTGGCCAGGTCTAAAGCAGTACAAAGTCATGGAGTGTTTGGCAAACTGGCAAGGGTGTGTTCTTTCTAAAGAGGGGGCAGTTTAATTGCTGTTCATTGTAGCCATAAGGCAGTGGGGTCCCAGTGTGGCCAGACCTTTTGATTCTTCATGTGAAGTGAAAATGCAGATTTCAAATCATGAAGTCTCCTGGTTTTCTGATGCTGGCATTAAATTCAAATGTTTAAAAATACTGTGAAGTATTTTTAAAACTATATAGCAAAGCAAATTCAGCTTATTTGTTTCTGGTTTGTGATGCTGCGGTATCACTTTCTCCTCTTTTACAGAGTGAGAATAAATCATAATAAGAACACTTGAATGGTTATTTTTACCAAATCTACTTTTTTTTTTCTCTTTCTTTCTTTCTTTCTTTTTTTTTTTTTTTGTGCTACAGAAGTAAGTTATTCTTTGTGGGTTTTCCTAAGAAAATAAAATTTTAAATATTTGGCTTTCCTTATAAACATATGCAATTCTTAATGATAATTATTTCCATCAGGCTAATCTGCATAAGCAATTCTATGATAACAAACCAGGATCTCAGGGAACTGAGCAGAATCACTACTTCTTAGATTGGAGACTGCAGTAACCAAAGGGATATATTTTGTAACCAAAGGGATATACTTTGTTTTAAAACTATTAAAAATATCAAAATCATATCCTCTGTTCAGTCAGGCCCTTTAATAAAGTTATTTGTTTCACAAGAATAAATCCTGTGAATTTATTTACAAAACATAAATTTATAAATTAAAGGAAACTATACAACTATAAGATAATGATTTATGGACATCTCTTATATAATAAAATGCAACAAAAAGAGTTTTTTTCTGTTCCATCATGATGTTTATCTCTTAAGGTTATGACGCTGTCTGATGATGAGTCGAGATTTTGCTGACTTGATTGTCAAATCCTATAATCCTCTCATATTTCTTTTAGGAGTTTCTTTCTTTTATTTGGAACTAATTGTTTAGAACTTGGCAAAACTTCAGTGCCCCAAGGATTCAAGGAAGAACAATCTAGCCATAAATATCAACCCACTGTTTTATATGCTAAAAGTGGGGAAGGGTCTCTAGAATATAAAAATACATTACATAGCACTTGCCCTATAAGGGCTTATAATTAAGACTCAAACAATCTTATAAAGAGAACAGCTGTAATGGCCATTAAGTTCAACTCCAGTGTCTGAGCAACTATCACCCAGTCTATTCTTAGCTCCTTCCGGTAACACACAAATCCCAACCCCTAGTTTATCTTGAATAGCTATAATAGAAAGTCCTCTCTTACATGGACTGACATATCTCATTATTTTGAACTAGTTTTTCACTTGAGCCATAAAAGTTAAGTACAGTCCTCCTTCCACATGGCCACCCTTTTAAATTGTTGAAGACAGGTTTCATGTTCTCTACTGGCTACACAAAACACCTGAGTTCTACAGCATCTTGGCATTATGCTTCCTTCAAACATATGCTCTGGTATTTGGGAGTCATCACTGTATAGTAGTACTGAGCCATTAGACTGGATGAGTGAGCTTACACAAAGAACAGAGATCTGAGGACTGAGCCTTAGGATCCTCTCTTCCTTAAGAGATAAAGGAGACTAGAAGGAACCAGAGAGAGAGAGGCAGAAGAGCTGTCTTTAAAGTAGGATGAGAACCAGGAGAGTAAAGTGTTCTAAAACCCAAGTGAAGCAAGTGTTTCAAAGAGTATGTCAGATGTTAGTGCTAAGACAAGTATAAGAGAGGGAAAAGATGATGCCTGAAAATTAGCATTGAATACAGCAACAAGGAGATTATTGATCTTGATGAATAATTCTGGTGGAATAGTGGTGGTGAAATTCTACTGGAGTAAGTTTTGGAGAGAATGAGAAGAGCCAGGTATTGAAGAAAGTCAGTTTAGACAGCTCCCTTGAAGAAATTTGCTGTTAAAGGGGGCCAGAAGATAGGATGGTGGTGATTAGTGTGATTAGAGAGAGTTTTTTTTTAAACGGTGGGAGAAATAACAGCAAGTTTATGTGCTGATTATCATGCTCTCACAGAGAGAAAATCATCAGTGGAGAAAGAAAAATTACTGAAGCAATGAGTGTGAATAGGAAAAGCAGAATAGGTTGCTGTTTGTCTGCTTGTTTACATGCAGCAGAGTTTGCCTTAGAAAAGGAGCTTGGTCAGCTTATCTGTAGTTAGAGTAGTAAAAAACAAACAAACAAAAAAACACATAAGCTCTGTTTTCACCCTTCCGGTCATCCTTCCTTCTTTGTGCTCTAACAATGATGAAACCAGTAAAGAGTGAGACTGTGGCCTCAATTTTACTTCTGTATATCCAGCATAAGGTTGTATTAACTGTTTTAATGCCACTCACCAATAGTCGACTAAAACTCATAAGAATTTCCACTTAGGTTATGTTCTGTTTCCAAGATGCACCTAAATGATGCTGCATTTGTAAAATAAGTCCCTTGGATCCAAAGAGAGGATCTTAGCTCTAGCCCTGGTGAGTTTCATCTCGTTAGTCTTGAAACACTCAAAAGTGTTGCTTGGAGCTTAGAGCTTAGAGCTTTGTCTTCAGAAGGAATATAATGTCATGCTAGAAATTAATTTGTTTATGAAAGCCCCTCTTTTGAAACACCTAAATTTTTCATACTCTTGCTGTTTTTCTCTTTTTACTCACCTTACACGTGGGAGGTTTTTGTTTGTCTTGCATTCAGAATTAAGGGACATTCATTTAAAAACTTGCATGAGTCTCTCTTCAAATATTGAAGGTCCAGATAAAGACAGTACCCTTTTGCACTGTTGGTGGGAATGTAAATTGATACAGCCACTATGGAGAACAGTATGGAGGTTCCTTAAAAAACGAAAAACAGAACTACTATACGACCCAGCAATCCCACTAATGGGCATATACCCTGAGAAAATCATAATTTGAAAGGACACATGTACCCCAATGTTCATTGCAGCACTATTTACAATAGCCAGGACGTGGAAACAACCTAAATATCCAACGACAGATGAATGGATAAAGAAGATGTGGTACGTATATACAATGGAATATTACTCAGCCATAAAAAGGAATGAAATTGGGTCATTTGTAGAGATGTGAATGGACCTAGAGTCTGTCATACAGAGTGAAGTAAGCCAGAAAGAGAAAAACAAATATTGTATATTATTGCATATATGTGGAATCTAGAAAAATGGTACAGATGAACCTATTTGCAGGGCAAGAATAGAAACACAGACGTAGAGAACATACATGTGGACACAGGGGGGATGGGGAAGGTGGGATGAATTGGGAGATTAGGATTGACATATATACACTACCATGAGTAAAATAGATAGCTAATGGGAACATGCTATAAAACACAGGAAGCTCAGCTTGGTGCTCTGTGACAACCTAGTTGGGTGGGATGGGGGGGTGGGAGGGAAGTCCAAGAGGGAGGGGATATAGGTATACATATAGCTGATTCACTTCATTGTACAGCAGAAACTAATACAACATTGTAAAGCAATTATACTCCAATTAAAAAAAAAAAAAAGACAGTAGGAAAGTTCGGACTTCTGCTAGCTTTGCTTTGCCAGATGAGGGTATCATCTGTGTGTGAGGAGTCAGAATGGAGCTACAGCTGGAGCCGGCTGTAGGATATCACCGCAGTGACAAATAGCTGATTTCCTTTGTTTGTTGTAGCAATGTGGACTGAGCTGGGACAGTGCCTGTGGTTGCTAACCAGCAGGACTTCCAGGGATTCTGAAACATTCCATGGCCTTCGAGAGTGTTCAGGATCCCCAGTGCTACTGAATTGCTCTCTGCATCAGTGGGTACCTTCTCTTATTTCTAGAAAACCTCCCTTTGGTGATGCACCTCTCATCTCAACTTTGGTTTGGGAGAGTTTTCACTTGAGCCTCTAAAGTCTTTATATTCCTTGAGTTCTGAGAATCAGTTTCTATTGGTGTATCAAACTCTCATTAAGAAGCTTTGTTTATTATTATTTATCCTTGTTTAAGATTGAGTACCAAATGTGCTATTTGAAAAGAACAGGACAGAAGAAAATAACAACAGTATCAAATGTACTGCGATAAGTAGACATAATCTAACCATGTAGAATAGTTAATTATTAAAATGATATGTTGCGGAGAGGGAGTCATTAACTAAGCAGTGGGAGATAAACACTTTCTGACAGCACTGTAGAAGAACAAATTTTGGTCATGGATCAGGACTGTACTAGAAAAACATCCTGCCATTTGGAGCTCATCTGAGATCTGGTTCAACTCTCAGTTCCTTGGGGAAGATGATCACCCTGACACCCCAGCTCAGCAAGGCATGGTCCATGGACAGATTTACACTGTCTTGAGTCCTAGGCACACAGAATCTGTTGTGAGATACCTTTTCTTAGAACTGAAGGGATCTGACACACTGATCAATTGTGCTGACGGACAGCTGGGCTCCTCTTCAAAGTGCTATGCAACTATCAGCCTCCATGTGTTAGAGATTTTAAGATATAAGCTCTTCTTTTTTTCTGGGGCAGTTAGGCCAGCTATGATATTCTTATCAGAAGGGAGACATAATCCATGGTGAGCCGTTCTCACACTCCACCCCGTAATAGTCCCACCTCAGGGACTAAGATATTTGACTTTGAATCAAACCAGGTGTCCTGGAGCCCAGAGAAGAGCTGTTATCTGAGAATTCAGAAACCAAAATAATATCTTGTAAATGAGAAGACGATTTTCTTCTGGTCAAACAGTACTAGTTTAACTTTAGGGAAAGTCAGATATTTAGTATTAATATCTTGAAGCCATGGCAAAGGCTTGGGTTTGTGTTGTGTTTTTTTTTTTTTTGAAATATAGAAATATTTATTTTGGCGAGTACACGTATGAAGCTGAATACAAAAGGCTAACATGAAAAGGTGAAATTAGTGCAGTAAAGGGAGGAAAAGAAAAAACAAAATCTTACTTGAAAAAATAAGAGCAGTGAAATAAACTTCTATGATTGAAGACAAAAGTAGAAAAACAAAAATATCTGTAAAGAGAAAGGAGCTATAATCACAAATAGTAATAATAATAGCAATAATAATAATACTCTTAACACTCTAAGAGCATTTTTTTGTGTACCAGGCTCTGTTCTGGTTTTTTAAATATATTAAGTCTTTCAATCCTCAAAACAATTCTATGATATAAGTATTATTCTTCTTATTTTATAGGTGAAGAAATAACATATAGAAGTATAAAATACTTCTTATTTTATAGGTAAACTCGCCAAGAGGTTACATTAATATCTCATGGTTTTAATGCTGATACATTTCTAGTCTTAGATACAAATGCTTGTTTCAGGACTTATCACAGTTCTGCTTCTTTGATTTGTATCTTTCCTTCAACGACCGTGTCTGAGATCTCAATAAGTCCTGCAAGTTCTACCTCCAAAATATATGCTAAATCTGTCCCTTCTTTCCATCTCTCCCACTGCTATCCTAGGCTAAAGCACCATTATTTCATCTAGATGATACAACCACATCCTAACTGGTCTTCCCCTTGCTGCTCTTTCACTCACAATCTATTCAGCAATTAAAATACACTTGTGAAATAAATCAGATCCTATTTCTTTCTTGTTTCAAACTTTCCAGTGGTTCCTCATTGTACTTAGAGAACATTTTAAACTCTTTAGCATGATTTATAATTCTTTATATAATTTGGCCTCAACCTACCTCTCCAACATCATTTCATTCCATTCTCTTTCACTTTCTTAGTGGTAGAGAGTTCAAGTTCCAATAACTTGTCCTTTACCTTAGGAGAAATATATCCATATGCCCACAGCATTGGATCTGTACAAGGGTTCTGGGTACTTGTTACTTGCTGCACACCATGACTGATTAGCACGATATCAGCATGGTGAATCAACATGCTGTTCTATAAAATGTCAAGACAGTCAAGGTCCCTGAGATGATGTTATGGCAGAGAGCAAGAGAGTAAACGTAGCTCTGGGCAAGAGAGCGAACATGTACTGCTCTCCTTCTCAGATAAAAGCAAATTGCTTTTTCAGCACTATTCACAATGGCCAAAACATGGAAACAACCTAAATGTCCATCAACAGATGAATGGATAAAGAAGATGTGGTGTGTGTGTATGTGTGTGTATACACACACATGTATACACACACACACACACACACACACACAAAATGGAATACTACTCAGCCGTAAAAAAGAACAAAATAATGCCATGTGCAGCAACATGGATGGACCTAGAGATGATCACACTAAGTGAAGTAAGTCACAAAGAGAAAGACAAATATTATATGATATCACTTATATGTGGAATCTAAAATATGACACAGATGAACTTATCTACGAACCAGAAACATACTCACAGACGTAGAGAAGAGACTTGTGGTTGCCAAGGGGAAGGGGTGGGGGGAAGGGATGGACTGGGAGTTTGGGATTAGCAGATGCAAACTATTATATATAGGATGGATAGACAACTAGGTCCTACTGTATAGCACAGGGAACTATATTCAATATCCTGTAATAAACCATAATGGAAAAGAATACTTTAAAATGTATATGCATGTATAACTGATGCACTTTGCTGTGCAGCAGAAATTAACACTGCATTTTAGATCAGCTATACTTCAGTTAAAAAAGAACTGAAGAGGGCTTCCCTGGTGGCACAGTGGTTGGGAGTCCGCCTGCCGATGCGGGGGACGCGGGTTCGTGCCCCGGTCTGGGAGGATCCCACATGCCGTGGAGCAGCTGGGCCCGTGGGCCATGGCCGCTGGGCCTGTGCTCCGGAGCCTGTGCTCCGCAGGGGGAGAGGCCACAGCAGTGAGAGGCCCGCCTACCGCAGGAAAGAAAAAAAAAAAAGAACTGAAGAAAAGCAAATTGCTTTTTATTTTTTTTTACTGAGGGATATTAAAAAGCACACATTCACCAAGTTAATAACCCACATACCAAATGGTACAAGCTGTGTTGCTCTGTCCCAGTAAAGCTCTCTCGTCTGGCATGGCAGCTGGAACTGGGGCTGATTTTAGGTTTACAGCAGTCCACTTTCATCCACTATGATTCATTTGGTGTTTGCTGGGGCCAGACAGTTTAATTAAAAGGGAAGGGGATGAGACCACCAGCCCTGCCTCTTTCAGTGTCTTTGATGTTGGTAATAAGCGCTTCAGTTTTTCCTAGAATGCAGTATTCCTCTGATTTACAGTCTTTGCTGGGGTACTAGGGCTTGGGTAATTTCTGGGTCTTTTACTAGTTCTATTATAATAATGACTTTCATTGCATAACTCAGAGAACCAGTGTGAGAGTTTTGCTAGTTGCTAAATATATTTATCCCAGTTAAGCACTTGGGGATTAGAAAACCACTGAGGACTCATTGCAGGATTCCATTTATATCAGGCTTTCATATGTGCTGGAAAATACTTTAATTGGAGGCCCATACTGGCACTTAAGGTTCCCTGATGTCATCATCAGTTAAGACTCCTTATTCAACTGTCCTTTTAAAATCTGGGTATTTTCCTTTCCCCAGCATACAGTTACTCTGTTGAATGGCTGCAGTTTATTTGGGGGAAGTATTAGGGAATGTTTACTGAACATGCTTTTGGTGATGTTGTAAAATTGTTCCTCAAGGTTATTCACTTTAACAAATGATTCTGGGTTTGTGATCTGACTTAGTCTGGAAGCTGGGTAAGGGATTGCAGTTTTCCATTGCAGCTGATGTCGTACTTCTTTTCAACACTCATTTATTTTCATTTTCCTTTTCCAATTTAAGTAAATTTTCTGGTTGGCAGTCTATGTATCTTGTCCCTCTAGTCATCATGGTCTGCTAGCAATTGGCAGAGATGGGCACTCCTGTTGCCACTCTTCCCTTGCTGCCCACTACAGTAATACCATTCACCTTGTCTCTGACAGCTCAGCACCGTTATTACCTGGTGCTGCCGTTATGGAAGCCTGTCATCCCCACTGACACAGAGGGCCAAGCCTGTTGTCAGCTCTCATGACAAAGGACTGACTCGCCTCTCATGGCCTAGAGATGGAAGTGTCCTCTGAACCCCCTGGAGTATATTTTCAGTTGGTGAACTTTCTGACCTCATACAGTGACTTTGCTCTAACATTTCCACTTCCCTGCTCCTTCTGATATCTTCTTTAACAGCAATTTAAGGCAGTTCTAGAATCTCTGCTTCGTATGTTGTAGGTCATTTTTTTGACCAAGTTTCATAGAGTCTTCTAGGATGTTAAAACTGACTCGCAGGAGAGCACATCCATGTTAATAATTTCCCCTACCTGGTCTTACATTGCACTACCTGCTTCCCCAGGCAACCCTCTGAGGATCTGCTCTCACCAGTTCTCCCCCAGTTCTTGCTGGTGGGTATTAACCAGGTGCTCTAATTGCTTCATTTACTTCCTGCAGGAAGCAGGAACTGCGGCAATCTTGTTGAAGATGCTGAGCACTGACACTTGTTAAATATAAGCCTAGAGGCAATAAGAGATATTAAGTGCACATCTTGAACTAGACAAGCATTATCCTGCGAGACACCTGCCTCAGGTGATGTCTTTGCAGAATTGCTGTCAGTGGGGTTTATTTTCTAGGAAAGGAGACTAAGAACTTCTTCTGTCAGCCTGTAGGTTTTAGAGGAATCTAGAAGTTTGATCAGTTTAGGCTTAAGCGTCCCGTGTCTTAGGGTCCTGTTCTTTTCCTCTCAGGAAATCCATTCAGAGAGACTTCAGCTTTCTACAAATAGAATAAGAGAGACCAGATTTACCTGTTTGTCCCAAAAAAAAAAAAAAAAAAAAAGACAAAGTATATGAAACAATGATATTCAAAGCACTGTAAACCAGGCAATAAAGTAGAGTGGTTACAGAGAAAAGGGAACAAGGGTCCAGCCCTGTAATTTCCCGGCTTGCTGCTTTGAGAGGGTTTTCAGGTTATAGCACAGGGAGTAGGACCAAAGAGTAGCCTGGTAGACTCTGTGAGCTGAGAAAGTGAAAGTAAGTTCATGAAAACCAAGACAGCTAGAATTTGCCACACAAAGTACAAGAGCAATGGACAGTATGATTTTGCATTTTAAAAATATCATTTTGAATAGCATCAAAAATATGAAATGGTTAGGGATAAATCTGAAAAAAGATGTGAAAGACTTGTACACTGAAAATTGTAAAACTCTGTTGAAAGAAGCTAAAGAAGATCTAAATAAATGATAGATACATCATGTTCATTGGCTGGAAAATTCAGTATCACTATGATGTCAGTTCTTTTAAAATCAATTCTAGATTCAATGCACTCCCAAACAAAATTCCATCAAGCTTTCTTGTAGAAATTGATAAGGTGATTCTAGAAGAGGCAAATCAACTTTAAAAAAGAACAAATTTGAAGGACTACATTGATTTTAAGACCTCTTATAAAGTTAAATTAACTGATCCATGCAGTATTGGAGGCAAAATTAACAAATGGATCAATAGAACAAAAACAAAGTCTAGAATTAGACCCATATAAATATGGACAACTTGTTTTTGCCCCAAGTCAGTTTGGCAAAGAAAGGATCATCTTTTCAGCAAACTGGAATAATTGAATAACCATATGCAAAAATTACACTTGGATCTATACCTCACACCATATAAAAAATTAACTCAAGGGCTTCCCTGGTGGTGCAGTGGTTAAGAGTCTGCCTGCCGATGCAGGGGACACGGGTTCGTGCCCCAGGTCGGGAGGACCCCAAATGCTGCGGAGCAGCTGGGCCCGTGAGCCATGGCCACTGAGCCTGAGCGTCCGGAACCTGTGCTCCACAACGGGAGAGGCCACAGCAGTGAGAGGCCCATGTACCACAAAAAAAAAAAAAAAAAAAAGAAAAAAAATTAACTCAAAATGGATCATAGATTTAAATGTAAAATGCGAAACTGTAAAACTTCTAGAAAAACATAGAAAAAAAATCTTAGAAACCCTGGTATAGGCTGAGATTACTTAGAAATGACATCAAATGTACTATTCATAAAAATATAAATTCGGAAATTAAACTTCATCAAAATTAAGAACTTCTGCTCTCCAAAATACAACATTAAAAGAATGAAAAGACAAGCCACAGACCAGAAGAAAATATTTGCATATCATATATCTAAAAGAGACTTTTTTCAAAAAATATAAAAAACTCTCAAAAACCCAATAATAAGAAAACAATTCTATTAATAAATGAACAAAAGATTTGCATAGACACAGCACCCAAGAACATATAAGAGGGCAATTAGTCACATAAAAACATAGTCAACATAATTTACCATCAGGAAAATGCAAATTAAAGCCATATTGGGATACCATTACACATCTGTTATAATAATTAAAGCTTAAAAAAAGATTGCTCACATCAAGTGTTGATGAGGGTGTGGTGCACCTGGAACTCATACTGTGTTGGTGGGAGTGGAAAATCATACGTTTACTTTGGAAAAGAGTTTGTCAGTTTCTTAAAAAGGTAAACATATCCCTACCATATGATGCAGCCATTCTATCTACATATATTTACCCAAGACAAATTACAGCATATATCCATACAACAACTTTTAAAAGCTTGTATGCTTTTGCCTTTCACATATAAGTGTATAATCCATGTGATTTAACTTTTGTACATGGTGTGAATTATGGGTCAAATCTATGTTTTTTCAACAGTGATACCCAGTTGTCCCAGCACGATTTATTGAAAAGGCTGTTGTTTTCTCATTGTTCTGCAGTGCCATTTTTGTCATTAATCAAGTGTTAGATATCCGTGGGCCCCTTTCTAGGCTCTTTGTTATGATTTTTGGGGGTCTGTTTTTTACATCTTTGCACTAATACCATACCATGTATACCGCATTTCTGTAAACATTTTAGAATCATCCTACCAGGTTTCACACAACAGAGTTTTAATTTTCATTGGGATTGCACTGAAGCTATAATTAATTTGGAAAGAATTAACTTTTTTTGCAATATTGAATTTTCCAGTTAATAATCATGATATATTGTTTATACATTTAGGTACCATTTATTTTTTCTTAATAAGACTTTGTAATTTTCTGCATTGAAGTCTTGCACATCTTTTGTTAAATTTATTCCCAGTTATTTGATTACTTCTGATGATAAGGTAATTTTTAAAAAAATTCAGTTTCTAATTATTGGTATATAGAAACTTAATCAATATCTTACTGTTGACTTTGTATCTAGCAACCTTGCTGAAACTATATTATTAATTTTAATGGTTTATTTGTAGGGTTTTTTTAGATAATTGGTATTGTATTGAAAGGTGGACTCAACTAGATGTACACACTTGAAACCTAATTTCAAGATGTTTTTATCAAACAGAAAAGAATGCATAGAATAGAAATATATCTTTCATAACTCAGGGACACCTATGACATTTAGATCTAGTTTCTGAATTGTGGCCCTAGTGAAGTTCTCCACTAACAAACAAAATAAAACAAGAATAAACAATAATAAAAGACTGGGCATTCTTAGAGCAGAGATAATTTTCGTATTTTGAATATCTTGTTGCTAGGGAGCAAAGATTATTTCTTAAGTTCAGAGATGATGTTAAAAAGGACCAAGACATCAAATTAAAAGGTGTTTCCACTGGTCAATTTGTGACAATTTGAGTGTCACTAGAAAATTAAAGCAAAAATTATAGTTAATTAGACAAGCTTAATTTGTAAAACATGAACTAGTCATGGTTCTCAAAAGAAAATTTAGTATTGTTTCAATTAGCTAGTACCATATTCAAGTTAATTTGTTTAGGAAAATATGTTTATGTAAAAAGCTGACTATCAATGGAATACTTCTAAAGGAGTTAATCCTCAAATTTAAAATGTCCTTATCTGAATAGCAATAGGGCACATACTTTATAGGACAGATTTCAATAAAAATATATGAAGCTTTACAGAATCAACAACACTGTGACTGCTCATGTCACCCAGAATTAGATGAATCATTAAAACCTGCAAGTGGAACTCTTTTTTTTTTTTTTTTTTTTTTAACTGAGGCCTTGAGACTTTCTGTTAAAACCAGTCATATTCTTACAAGGACAGTCATCTATTAAATAATATTTAACTAACTCTTTATAAATCCATTATGAGCTATGTTAAGACATTCTATTAAAAAATACTCCAAATGAATGGAGTCATGATCTGCATTGTGCCTTGGAGAATAACTCTATCTCAGATTTCACCCCTGCCTGAGGAAAATGCTTTCAGTCCCCAACTTGTCATCTTCATGAGCTGCTCAACTCTCTGCCAGACTTTTACTGGACAAATCTCTCAAGGCGTTTCGTATCCCAGCATCTTCACGTCCATTTCTGACTGACCAGGATGACATTTACCACTTGATCTTAAACTGGAACAACTGTGCTGATCACCCATTTTCTGCCAGGAGAAAAACAACTGAAATGCTTTTTATCATCTGAGGGATGGAATCTTCCTTAAAACCTACCCAGTAACCCTGTGACAGAATGACTGCACTAAGAATTTTTCTTTTCTTAGTGAAAGGACCTATAAATTATAATCACTCAAAAGCTTAGTGGCCACCACATTGACAACCTCTGAAGACTGTACCCAATGTCCCAGATAGTAGGTAAAGAGTGAATCTAAATTCTAAGGGGGGAAATTTATCACACACACACAAGAAATGGACAAATTCTTAGAAAAGCACAACCTTCCGAGATGGAACCAGGAAGAAATAGAAAATATAAACAGACCAATCACAAGCACTGAAATTGAAATTGTGGTTAAAAATCTTCCACCAAACAAAAGCCCAGGACCAGATGGCTTCATAGACGAATTCTATCAAACATTTAGAGAAGAGCTAACACCTATCCTATTCAAACTCTTCCAAAATACAGCAGTGGGAGGAACACTCCCAAACTCATTCTACGAGGCCACCATCACCCTGATACCAAAACCAGACAAAGATGTCACACACAAAAAAACTACAGACCAATATCACTGATGCACATAGATGCAAAAATCCTCAACAAAATACTAGCAAACAGAATCCAACAGCACATTAAAAGTATCATATACCATGATCAAGTGGGGCTTATCTGAGGAATGCAAGGATTCTTCAATATACGCAAATCAATCAATGTGATACACTATATTAACAAACTGAAGGATAGAAACCATATGATCTCAATATATGCAGAAAAAGCTTTCAATAAAATTCAACACCCATTTATGATAAAAACTCTCCAGAGAGTAGGCACAGAGGGAACCTACCTCAACATAATAAAGGCCGTATATGACAAACCCACAGCCACCATCATTCTCAGTGGTGAAAAACTGAAACCATTTCCTCTAAGATCAGGAAGGAGACAAGATTGCCCACTCTCATCACTATTATTCAACATAGTTTTGGACATTTTAGCCACAGCAATCAGAGAAGAAAAAGAAATAAAAGGAATCCAAATCAGAAAAGAAAAAGTAAAGCTGTCACTGTTTGCAGATGACATGATACTGTACATAGAGAATCCTAAAGATGCTACCAGAAGACTACTAGAGCTAATCAATGAATTTGGTAAAGTATCAGGATACAAAATTAATGCACAGAAATCTCTTGCATTCCTATACACTAATGATGAAAAATCTGAAAGGGAAATTAAGGAAACAATCCCATTTACCACTGCAACAAAAAAGAATAGAATACCTAGGAATATAGCTACCTAAGGAGACAAAAGATCTGTATGCAGAAAACTATAAGACACTGATGAAAGAAATTAAAGACGATACAAACAGATGGAGAGATATACCATGTTCATGGATAGGAAGAATCAACATTGTGAAAATGACTGTACTTCCCAAAGCAATCTACAGATTCAATGCAATCCCTATCAAACTACCAATGGCATTTTTCACAGAACTAGAACAAAAAATTTTGCAATTTGTATGGAGACATAAAAGACCCTGAATAGCCAAAGCAATCTTGAGAAGAAAAACGGAGCTGGAGGAATCAGGCTCCCTGACTTCAGACTATACTACAAATCTACAGTAATCAAGACAGTATGGTACTGGCACAAAAACAGAAATATAGATCAATGGAACAGGATAGAAAGCCCAGAGATAAACCCACGCACATGTGGTCACTTTCTCTTTGACAAAGGAAGCAAGAATATACAATGGAGAAAAGATAGCCTCTTCAATAAGTGGTGCTGGGTAAACTGGACAGCTACATGTAAAAGAATGAAATTAGAACACTCCCTAACACCATACACAAAAATAAACTCAAAATCGATTAAAGACCTAAATGTAAGGCCAGACACTATAAAGCTCTTAGAAGAAAACATAGGCAGAATACTCTATGACGTAAATCACAGCAAGATCCTTTTTGACCCATCTCCTAGAGAAATGGGAATAAAACCAAAAATAAACAAATGGGACCTAATGAAACTTAAAATCTTTTGCACAGCAAAGGAAACCATAAACAAGATGAAAGACAACCCTCAGAATGGGAGAAAATATTTTCAAATGAAGCAACTGACAAAGGATTAATCTCCAAAACTTACTTATAGGCAGTTCATGCAGCTCAATATCAGAAAAACAAACAAGCCAATCCAAAAATGGGCAGAAGTCCTAAAAAGACATTTCTCCAGAGAAGATATATAGATTGCCAACAAACACATGAAAGGGTACTCAACATAGCTAATCATTAGAGAAATTCAAATCAAAACTACAATGAGGTATCACCTCACACTGGTCAGAATGGCTATCATAAAAAAATCTACAAACAATAGATGCTGGAGAGGGTGTGGAGAAAAGGGAACCCTCTTGCACTCTTGGTGGCAATGTAAATTGATAGAGCCACTATGGAGAACAGTATGGAGGTTCCTTAAAACACTACAAATAGAACTACCATACGACCCAGCAATCCCACTACTGGGCATATACCCTGAGAAAACCATAATTCAAAGAGTCATGTACCACAATGTTCATTGCAGCTCTATTTACAATAGCCAGGACATGGAAGCAACCTAAGTGTCCATTGACAGATGAATGGATAAAGAAGATGTGGCACATATATACAATGGAATATTACTCAGCCATAAAAAGAAACGAAATTGAGTTATTTGTAGTAAGGTGGATGGACCTAGAGTCTGTCATACAGAGTGAAGTAAGTCAGAAAGAGAAAAACAAATACTGTATGCTAACACATATATATGGAATCTAAAAAAAAATGGTTCTGATGAACCTAGGGGCAGGACAGGAATAAAGACCTAGACGTAGAGAATGGACTTTAGGACATGGGGAAGGGTAAGGGTAAGCTGGGCCGAAGTGAGAAAGAGAGTAGCATTGACATTTATACACTACCAAATGTAAAATAGATTGCTAGTGGGAAGCAGCTGCATAGCACAGGGAGATCAGCTTGGTGCTTTGTGATGACCTAGAAGGGCGGGACAGGGAGGGAGGGAGGGAGACACAAGAGGGAGGGGATATGAGGATATATGTATACATATAGCTGATTCACTTTGTTTTACCGCAGAAACTAACACAACATTGTAAAGCAGTTATACTCCAATAAAGATGTTAAAAAAGTAAAATAAAAAACCTAAGAGGCTCCACATGCCAGTATGTAGAATAAGTAATCATAACATTAGTAAAAATAGAATTGGAAATAAATTGAGAAGAAAATTATAAAACTTGTACAGATTCAGGTTTTTGAGGAGATGGTGCATATGGGGGAAACACCAAAATCAGGAAATGGGAGGTCAAAATATATTTTCCTTTCTTTCAGAAAGAAAACATAATATCAGAAATACAGGTTTCTACTTTAAGATGCCAGTTTTTAATTAGTAAATTCCTTTTTGTTTGTTTATTTACTTAATTATCTAATCTGTCTCTGTAGTTTACAGTTTTTTAACTTCCTGGTACCCAAGGAGAAAAAGATGAGAACTTTTTTCATCAAATTTAGGAATTCTTTGATTATTTATTTCTTCAACTATTCCTTATGTCCCTTTCTCTTTTTTTTCCTTCTGGGACTCCCATTATGAGTGTGTTGGTCCATATAATGGTGTCCCACAGTTCTCTGAGACATTGTTCATTTCTCTTCATTCTTTTTCCACAGACTGGATAATCTCAATTGACCTATCTTCAAGTTTTCTGATACATTCTTCTGATTACTCAAACCTGCTCTTGATCCTGTGGTAGGCAGAATAATGGTCCCCCAAAATGTCCATGTTCTACTCCAGAATTTGTGACTATATTGTTACATTGCAAGGAGGGATTAAGATTGCAGATGGGAATAAAAATGCTAATAAGCTGACTTTATGATAAGGGGATTATCCTGGGTTTTCTGGTGGGCCCATTGTAAGTACAAGAGTCCTTAAATGGGGGGAAAGAGGCAGAACAGTTAGAACGAGAGATAGCATCATGAGAGAGATTTGAACTGCATTGTTGTCTTTGAAGATGAAAAGGGGTGATGAGTGAATGAATGTGGGTAGCCTCTGGAAGCTGGAAAAGGCAAGAAAATAGATTCTTCCTTAGAGCCTCCAGAAAGGAAAACAACCCTGCCAGTACCTTTTATTATGATTTTAAATTAGTGAGAACCATTTCTGACTTCTACCTCAGAAACTATAAGTAACAAATGTTTATTGTTTTAAACTACTAAATTTGTGGCAGTTTGTTATAACAGCAACAGGAAACTAATACAAAGCACTTCTGTTGGGGTTTTCATTTCAGTTACTAAACTTTTCAACTCCAGAATTTCTATTTGATTATTTTCAAAAGAGTAATTTCTATATCCTTACTTATAATGCTATAATTGCTGAGACATCATTCTCATTCTTTCCATTGGTTATTTAGGTATGGCCCTCTTTAGTTCTTTTAATGTATTTAAAATACCTGATTTAGAGTCTTAGTCTAGTAAGTGCAACATCTGTGCTTCTTCAGGACTGTGTTTCTGTTGATTTATTTTTTCCTGGCTATGGGTCATACTGTCTTTTTTTTTTTTTTATACCCGTATTTTTTGTTAAAAACTGAACATTTTAAGTAATAATAATGTAGTTACATGTAGCTATGTTGGATATTAGATTCTGCTCCCTCTCCTTCTTCAGCTTTGCTGCTGTGGCTGTTTTTGCTGTTTTTATTATTATTGATTGTTTGTTTAATGGGTTTTCTAAAGTAATTCTATATAATCTTCATTCTTTGTCATGTGTGGCCTCTAAAGTCTTGCTTGATAACCTTAGTGGTTGGCTAATGATGGAACAGAGATTTCCTGAAATGCCTGTGACCAATAAATCTCCCTGTGTTTGCTATTGTGTCCTGTGTGTGTGTTGCGGGCACAGTTTACAACTGTGTCTTAGTCTTCCCTGCCTGCTTGCACAGATCCTCAAGGTTGTCCAGAGGTGAGGTCTTAGGGCCTTCTCAATTCTTTCCTAAGAATGTTCACAGTCTGCCCATGTACACAACCCAATGCATGCAAGTGGCCTTTCTGACTCCCAACAGTATGCAAGAGCTTTTCTAAACCCCGCTCTGGACAGTTTATTCGGTAGCTTTTCCTTTTAAACTTTTTGGTTGGTCTATTGTGTGCCTCAACTAGTATTGACCTTAGTCAGTCACAATGTTAAACAATTGTTTATGATTGTTTTCAACAAGTTCCTCTGGGCACAAAAGCCATTAATACTGGAAGAGCTCTGAGTTAGGTCAAATAAAAACAATCTTTCAAGTGGAGTCTTCCAGGGAACCACCAGGCAGGGAATGGGGTTTTGAACAAGTTCCTACCCTGATCAGCCATTTTTTGTGGCTGCCAGGCTGTTGGCTTCCACTGTGATTGTAGTCTCTTGATTTTCAGGGCTACTACAAAGCTGGAGAGAAGCGATGGGAACATGAATAGCTGAAATTCTACAAAGCTTGCTGTTCTTAGCAAGAGTCAGCCATTTTTCTTGAATACTCCATTGATTGCTGAAAGCTTTTGTTAATTGTCAGCGTTGTAACAAAGTTAATTCTGACAACTTTGTAAGTGTTCTCATTGCTTTTATGGGGAGAAGTTTTGGAGGTCTTGACATCACTTTAAATTAGTTTTATGGTTTGAAAATCATTAAGTGAAAAATCTCAAAACGATGTCTAACCTAAAAATTAGTCATGGTTCCGAAAGGTACTAGTAAACATAAATAGCACAGCAATAAAAGTTTTCTAAATTAAAAGTTTATTTTCAAAGTAGTAAATGAAAACTTTTCATGGTTAAGATGAGCAACTCCCATTTTTCTCTTCCTGTGACTTCTATGTTTTTTGATGCCTAAATATAACTAAGTGTTTTTGTTTTATTGATTATTGCTATACCTAGCAAATCTACATCTTGGTATTTACCCCAGAGAAATACTCACCCTTGTCTGAAAGAGCTGAATCCAAGGATTTACAAAGTAGAAAATTTTGGTGACAAGTTGAATTTCTATCGATATGAGGACTAGTTAAATAATTCGTGAATAGCTACAATGGAATATTATGCAGCTGTTAAAAGATTTACTGAAACTTTGTGTGCCAATATGGAAAAATATTCATGACACAGTTTTAAGCAAAGAAAGGTAAATAATTGTACATATATATGTGTGATAATAATTATGTTTAAAAAACAGTAAGATAGGGCTTCCCTGGTGGCGCAGTGGTTGAGAGTCCACCTGCCTACGCAGGGGACACGGGTTCGTGCCCCGGTCCGGGAGGATCCCGCATGCCGCGGAGCAGCTGGGCCCGTGAGCCATGGCCACTGGGCCTGCGTGTCCGGAGCCTGTGCTCCGCAACGGGAGAGGCTGCAGCGGTGAGAGGCCCGCATACCGCAAAAAACAAAAAACAAAAAACAAAAAAAACCCAGTAAGATAAAACATAACTATTTCTACATGTGCATATATATTTGCAATTATTCATAAAACATCTGGAAATATACATATAAAGTAAACACAATTGGTTATTTCTAGCAGTAATTGTGAAATCAAGGTGAGGTCTGGGTTAGGGTGGGGGAGGGAGGATACAGGGAAGAGATGGATTGTACAAGAATATTAAACTTTGATATGTTTAAAATCTATCATAGGTGTCATTATGTTAATATAAATTAAATCTAACATAGATACAACTAAAAAAAAATTTATGTGTGAACATATATCAGACTTTTGCGGCAAAATCTAATAGTAGTTATCTTGGTGGTCCTGGGAGATTAAGTATAGATTTAATTTTCTTATGTGGACTTTGCTATTTTTCCATATTTTTCTATAATAAACACATATTACTTTGGAATAAGAAAACTTTTAAAGTTGATACAGGTAAATATAGATAATAAAGAGTAAATAAGGAATTTCTAAATATTCTTTTACTATCTTAATGACATTAATAGTTGGACAAAAATTGTAATTTTGATTCAAAATCAAACAGCAGTGCCTATTACATCTTGTGAAAATGTATAACACTTGGAGAAGCCTATGTGTATGGTTCTAGAAACTAAAATCTATTATCATCAATTAAATAATAGGCCAAAAGTTTTTCCTCTTCCCTTTGTCTTTTAATGTGAAAGAATTTCTTAGAGATTCCCAGAAGGTTCTCCTTGAAAATTATATCTCTAAATAACCCTAGCACATGTTAAAATTCCACCATGGGCCTGGAAAATAATATGTACTTTAATTGAATATATGTGGTTAAGTCTCATAAGATGAACAGAAGTTTATTCAACTTTCCATCATAAGTCCCTAAGCCCTTTGAAGTTATAGATTGAAATGCATTTTATATCCACATGACAGATGTGACCCAAGAAATGCCATTGAATTTTTATAAATTTCCGAATTCATTGCTCTACTTCCCCAAAGCAATCTCTTATAGGTTTGTATTTTGTTCTTGCTTTTGAAATGCTGTTATTCTGCATACAAAAATCACCATAGTCACAAGAGTGGCATCAAAGAGTTTCTAAAAATGTCTTGAAATGAAACAATCTAATTACAGAGTCTGTTCTCTAATGCCTCTTGATATGTCCTGGTCATTACACTCACCACAGCCCTGCTGAAAGAAGATGACAGCACCACCTCTTCCTGCCCCAGGAGAACCCCAAGTTGATCTAAATGTTTGGGTGTCCCAACTCTGTCACCCTCTTCATCCCCTGATGAAGTAGTGTGAATTAATGACAACTCCCTTCCTGGGGTTGTAGAAAAGAAAATGTGATCCGAATGAATAAAGTATTGCAAATGTCAAAATAAATTTCAGCTAAAAATGATATTTTTCAAGGAGATCTAATGAGAAAACTGTTCAAAAGGCAGAGTTAGAGTTTCCTGGTTCCACATTTAATTAACTCAATCTGACTTTTGTTATGCTTTATATTATGTGTTTCCCTGTTCGGTAAACAAACAGCAGAAAATTAAACTAGGGCAACTGCCAACGAGCAGTAAATTTAATTGAAAAATAATGAATTGCCACAGGGTACCACAGAGTTTTGTGAAGATAAACTTATTTTTCCTGGAAGGTTTCCACTTGGATTTGTCACAACTTGATATATAAAGGGAACAAAAGAAGTGAAATATGGTACTTGATGCTAGATACATAAGAGGGGAATGGCCTTGGAGAATAATTTAAAGGCTGGTTTCTGGGACTTTCAACAGATGAGCCGTGTTTCCTCCTGAAGAACAGAGTGGGCTTCCAGAGGAGTTCTAACTCTGCCCTCTGGATCTGCAGAACCTGCCAAAACTCTGCCCTATCAGCTTTCAGTCAAAGAAAGCTCATTGTGGAAGAAGCAGAGTGACCCTGAAAATGAGGAGTGTACGTGGTTTAGGGAAAAGGGAGACTTCAGACAAAAAAGGATACTCCCAAATAGTTCTATGCCATGTGACCAGTAACTGCTTAAGTCATTCAAGCTTGATATGAATCAAAGGTATTTCTAAACATTTGGCTATTTATTTTCTTTCCTTGATCTCTTTTCCTGATGTATTGGTACTAGTCTAATGATTCTCTATGTCCAGGCAGGAGAAGGTTTGAATTAAATCAGGAGAAAAATAAGGTCTTTCTGAGTGATATGAAAATGACCACATCTGGTTCTCAATCTCACAGTGTGAAGGGCAGGTGTCTGTTTATCTGCTTGTAGATGCAGTCTTCCAGGTTCAAGTGCTGGGAGCTCAACAAAACTCCCACTCCATCCCCCAAACCCCACGAGCAGGAGTGGAATTGCTGGGTTCTCTACACGTCTACTCTTTCCTTCTTGCTGCTGAGGAAGATATTACTCAGTTATTCTCCCAGATTTGCAGCAACAGTTCCCATGATGAACTATGATCCTTTTGGGCTTCTCTCGGAGGTTATTTGACACAAAATAATCCACTGTTTGATGTCAGATATTTGTTTGGACTCCCTACCCACTCCTTACTGGTTAGATAGACTTTGAAGAGTCATTCATTTATTTAATAAATATTTTCTGAGCACCAACTATGTGACTGGCACTATTCTAGCTACCAGGGCTTTAAAAACAGAACAAACCAAAACAAAAAATCGCTAACTTCATAAAGCTTACATCTTTGGGGGAGAAAGACAGACAAAATAAGTGACTGTGTCATAAAGTGATGCTTCCTAAGGAGAGATACATGGAATTCCAGAAGGCAGCAGCTGGTTACGGCAAACCTCCCAAGGAAGATATCAGTTGAGAAAAGACCTGAAAGAAAGGAGAGCATGACTTGAGAGTATCTGAGGGCAGAATGTTCAGGCAGAAATAAAAAACTGGTTGCTCCTTGAGAGGGTTCTGGGCAAGAGTGTGCCTAGGGTGTCCTTGGAAAAGCACAGAGGCCAGTGCAGCAGAAATGAAGGTGCCAGGAAACGGGTCAGGGAGGTAACAGGGGCCAAATGGTGCAGGGTCTTTGCAACCACTGTATGGATTCTTAACTCTAAGCAAGGTGACAAGCTACAAAAGGGCCTTGGGTAGAAGTGACAAGACCTCACTCTGACTTCAGTGTGGGAAGAGGCTAGAGGATGCAAGAGAGGACACAGGCAAACCCATTAGACTCTCTGCAGCCGTGCGGGGGAGCCAGGGTGGCTTGGACGTGGGTGTTCAGCCTGGGAAGTGAAGAGCTTCTGGAACAACCTAACATCTTTAGCCAATTTAGCCAATGAGAAGACAAGACTTGTACTTGGTTATCTTAAAACTTGAAATAATGGAGGTCAAGGTCTATTGCCATATAATAGGGGATCAATAAATGTTCATTCTTTTCTGTTTCGAAGCTTCTCACCTAAAAAGTGGTGCATGAAACCATGAGAACCACAGGTTTTGCAAACTTTGTACTTATAAATTCAACTCAAAGAAAGAGTTGGAGGCTGTAATTATAATTCATCTATGATTGTTAAAAAACATCTACAAGGAACAATACTGACAGCCATAGAGCATTAGTGAAAATGTTTATGTACATGAAGTTTGAAATAGTGCTGGAGTTTATAAACCAAACTTATGATAATTGTTGCTGTAGCAAGGCAGAGAAAGAAAATGGACTAGAAATAGTGCTTAAAAGGAATTGTAACCTTTTCTTTATTTTGAAAGCAGTTAAGAGAAAAATATCCATAGTTGCTAAGTCCTGATGGTATTAACAAGGATGTTTTTATTAATTTTTGATTTGTTCGTAATATTTAAAACATTTAAAATTTTCATTGTAATTTAAAAATTAAAACAGAAAAATAGAAGAAGGTAAGGAAGAAAGAAGAGAGAAGGGAAAGAGGAAAGGAGAGAGGGACAGAACAGAGAATCAGTCAGATTTACCATAGTCTACCTTAAGCAGATTTTATTTCAGTTTGAAATATGGCTTTTAAAACATTCATCAACAGCTAGATGTTAACTGAAAATTATCTGCGTAAGTAGTAACAGCTCTGACTGATGCCGGAATAGCACTTTATAGATTGTAATACCCTTTCGTAGAACTTAGTGCATTTAGTTCTCAAAACAATGGTAAACGACAACGTGGTAGTTATGGAATTTCCATTTTTTCCAGGTGAGGAAATTAGCATCCTGAGTTGCTAAATGATTTTCCCAAGGTCTCATGGAATGGATGCTGCAGAGCCAGGCTTGGGACCCCAAATTTGGGGTCTTAGGATTCAAATAGCTACTCTCTTCTTAAGCCTCCATAAACATGTAATTGTGAATTTTCAATTTCATAGTAATTTTGTTCTTTTTATTTCATGAGAAACATATGGATTCTGTTTTTGCTCTAAAAACCCAAACACTAAGGGAAGCTAAGCACTCCCTTGATTTTCTGGCACCTCTTCCTAAGCTCTATGACCTACCTCAAGAGCATTGACCTCAGAGGCAACCATTGATCCTTGTGAACCCATTCCTGTACAAGTCCATACATATATTTGTACCTTTAGAGATATAATTTCATTTTGTTTTTGATATTAGTAGGATGAAATTATATCTCATTCTATAATAAATATTTCTGAATTTTCTTCCAAAATGACTAAACTAATGGTAACAGTATGTATGAATTGATTGCTTCAGACCCCCCAATACTGGCTATTAATTGCCTCTTTTATTTTACCAATCTAAGAGGGAAAAATTCCATGCTATGTTAAGCTGTATTCCCTGAATACAAGAGAAATTGAGCATCTTTTTATGTGTTCATTGACTGTTTGCATTCCCTCTTCTTTTTCCTTTATTAATTTGTCTTTTGGATGGTTTACCTTTTTCTTATTGATTGCAGATTTTCTATATTTATCTGGTTGTTAATTCTTTATGTCTAAATGTATGTCAAGTTTTTTTGTTTTGTTTTGTTTTGTTTTTGTGGTACACGGGCCTCTCACTGTTGTGGCCTCTCCCGTTGTGGAGCACAGGCTCCGGACATGCAGGCTCAGCGGCCATGGCTCACGGGCCCAGCCGCTCCGTGGCATGTGGGATCTTCCCGGACCGGGGCACAAACCCACGTCCCCTGCATCGGCAGGCAGACTCTCAACCACTGCGCCACCAGGGAAGCCCTATGTCAAGTATTTTTTCACAGTCTTTCTTTGCCTCTTAACATTCCCTATGGTATCTTTTCTCATAAAAATAAATTTTACATGTTAATAGAGTCATATTTTCCATATATGCATTCTCTTTGGGTCATGTTTTAGAAGACCACACCTATCCAGAAATTAATAAGCACACTTACATTTATATGTGATTTTGCTTTTACGTTTAGTTCCTTAACTGCACTTGGAATTTATTTCTGTGGGAACTCAAAGATCAATTTTATAAACAGAAATACAATAATTTGAGAGCCATTTAAACAAAAGCCCATACTTTCCTCAGTGATCTAAATTGCTGGCTAGATTGTTCTATACCAAAATCCTTATGTAAACTGAATCTATTATGTGCTCTATCCACTTTAGAATTGATACACATAGACTGATGCATTTTAGAATTTACTTGTTGAGTTACATGAAAAATCGTATGTATTTGAAAACTCAAGCAGCTCAGACTGTAGAACTAATAAATACTTCAATTCTTCTTTCACCTATATCCTCCTGCCCTAGCTGTAGGCTCTTCCTCAGAGAAAACCACTATTTTTGGTGTTTATTTTTCAGACCCTTCTCAGTCTTAAAGCACTAAACAATATATGATAGATTCTCTTTGTAAAAAAAATAAAATGCTAAGAAAGGACTCCAGGTGACTTTCATAATCCTTTCCAACACCAACACCCTCCTTTGCAGTAACCACTATGAACAATTTAGGTATTTCCTTCTAGACCATTTTTTAACATGCACTTACATGGATGTAGGCACATAAAAGACACATAAGGCTGATGTTTAGCTGGCATACAATCATGTGGTTCTATCAGTTATTAAAATATTGATAAACTTCCGTGCTGTTTGACAGAGAGCTTCTGCCTCTAGTTCCCCAAGTACCCTCCAGTTGCTGGACCACCCCTCACCATCCTAAGCCCCCACCTCCAAGCCCCTGCAGATCCCTCATAATATAGCAACTTGTTATGAGGAAGGTTAATGCCCCCAAGTAACAGTGGGCCCCCAGCACTACAGGAGCATCTATTTTGGTCTGTTGGTCTCCTGCATACTAGTTGTTAAATATCTTAAGTATCATCCCTGACTATATAGTATATATAGCAGATCTCTAAGACTTACAGTTTAGTTTAAAAAGTCAAGTTGGAGAATATGGTAGGCAGAATAACAGTCCCTCTCCCAGAATGTTCATGTCCTAATTCCTAGAGCCTGATCCCATACAACCACATGTTATAGTATATGACAAGGTGGGGGGATTAAGACTGTAGATGAAATTAAGGTTGCTAATCAGCTGATTTTGAGATGGGGAAATAATCTTGGATTATCTGGGTGGACCTGATGTAATCGTAAAAGTCTATACAAGTGAAAGTGTTAGGAGTGTCAGAATCTGAAAGAAATTAGAAGATTTTGTGCTTCCGGCTTTGAAGATGGAAAGGGCCACCAGCCAAGAAATGTAGGCAGCCTCTAGAAGGCATAAAGGCAAGGAAAGGGATTCTCCCTTAGAACTTTCAGAAAGAATACAGTGCTGATGAGACCTTGATGTTAGGCCCATGAGACCCATTTCAGACTTCTAACTTCCCAAATTGGTTAAGAAGATAATTCATTTGTGCTATTTTAAGTTACTAAGTTTATGGTAACTTATTAGAGCAATAGGAAACTAATACAGAGAACTGAAAGTACAGTGTACAGTTTATACTACAATACAATTCATTCCGAACCCCTCTGAGCTGTTTCTGATCTCTAAATTCTTAGAAAACTGTCCCTTTAATGGCCTTCTAATTGTGGCACTTAGTGGACTATCTTTGGTTCTCATCTTACTAGATCCTGTGGCACTTGACACTGTAGAGACCTCTTTCCTAGAAAGTCCCTCCTTTCTTGGTTTGTATGGTGCTACTGTTTTTTAAGCTCTCCTCCTGCCTCTTTCACTACTAGCATACCTCATAGCTTATTTATTTATTTATTTGCATTTTGTTGCATCTACAGTATCAGTGTTCTACACATTTTGTTTTCTCTCCTTCTCTACTGAATCTGTATGATTTTCTTTGATAACCTCACCCACACCTGTAGCTCTGCTACTCTGTGCTTATGACTCTCAGATACTTGTCTCTAGTTCAGTTATGAAGATAATCATGTCATTTTGATCTTCCTTCTCCTCTCTTATTTATGTTTCTGCAACTTCTACAGGATCAAATAGTACTTACAGTTGGTTCACTGTTATCAAAAGGCTTCATTCTTTCTAAGAAGGTGTGCTGGCTTCACCTCCAGGCTGCTTCCTCAGGTCTCACACTCCACTCAGATCTAGAGGAATAAGATACACTGAATCTCACACTTTCCAGCCTATCATAGAAGCCAACTATGTGTTCATGTCAGGGTTAAGGTGAGACTGCAAGTATGAATAAAGCCTGGGAGAACTAATTTCCAAACAGAAGTATGGAAAAGAAGGAAGCCCATCCCCATTGTCATCATCACCATCACCATCATCCTCATCATCATCACCATTATCATCATCATCATCATCTTCAGTAGACCAGAAAATCATACTTAAAAGGTATCACATTCTTTTGCTAGCCAGTGGGTAGAGTTTTTAAGAAAGATTGGATCTGAGAGAACAAAGAAACTCCATTTTCTTTGCCCATTTGAACTGTATTGTAACTTGTGTCATTCTGTGATTCTACTAAATGAAGGGCCTGCCTAAGAGATAACAGAATCAGAGTATAGCTTGTAATTGGCATCACACACTGATTACAAACTAAAAAGACTAAAATTAAAAAGACAAGTTTTATTGAGACCAGGGCAGGACCCAGAGAGGTGGGGAGAGAGTGCGGGGAAGGGAAAGAGAAAGAGAGAGGAAGATAATTTATAGAGGCAAATATAGAAAAGGCATCAGATGAAAGGGCAGGAGGAGATAAGGAAAGGTATCATTTAAACCTCCCACGGGCTCTGCAGTTTTGGAAGGACTAAAAGTAAAAAGCCTGGTTCTAACATCAGCTGCTCCAGGTCATAACTGCAGTGGCTAGATGTAACTGGGGAGACTGTGCTTCTGTGCTTTATAGAGAAAGTTTTGGTTTCATAACTAGTCCAGGAAGAGAACACTCGATTAGTAAGACCAGGTCGAAGGCCATATTGAAAGATCCTGATGAGAGAGAGAAGATCCTTGCTGACCTCCCAAGTAGCTCAGCAGCTCCTGCTTCCCCATCAGGTTAGACAGTTGAAGCTGCAGAATAGACAGTGGCAGTGGGAGAAGAAATCATGGAGGGACCCTGGGGTTGGAGTGCACCCATATCTGCTGTAAGCTTTCAGTGGGGACAGCTGCTCACTTCTTGTTTATTTCAGTGCAAGGGAAGTGTTGGCTGCACCTAGGGGCTCTGGAAGTTGAGCTTCCAATGTGGGTTCTGAAGGTCAGTTCTAAGAAGGAGCCATATCTTAGAGGAATGAGAAACAACCCTTATTCTAGGAGATCTCTGAGATTTCCCACCAATACCCACTTAACCTAAACATGTAGAGAGCCTGGGGGATAAACCAACCACAGATTCTAGTTGGAGACCTCAGTTCTTCTACTGTGCAGTGGAGTGTGCTCTTAGGCAGAAGTATGTGCCTTTGAGGGGTTATGAAGCCTCACTAGGAAGAGGTGAAGTGTAACAGACAAAGTTGTTCTGAAAAATCATATTGGATCTCTTCTGCACTTCTGCGTCCAAATCCTTCTCCTTGACCAATTCCAAAAATAACCATCTACCTTTGAGTTAGGGGTGGGATGTAGGTGATTATTTCTGTAAGGACACAAAAGAGAATGAAAGAGTTCCAGTTTGAGTATCCAAACTAGGATTTTGGAGTAAAATAATGAGTTGGAAAGCCAGGTGATCAAGCCCACCCGGAACATTTTTCCTCAATGCAGGGATTATACCCCTTCAGCTTGGAGAAGGGACTGCAGCTCCTGCCTGCCTTGTTAAACCCCTTCTTATCAGGGACAAAAGCAGTGAATCAGTGGACTCCATATTTTATTGTCATTCTGCTGCTCAGTGCTCAGGCTGGAAACTGGTGCTTTCATTGCCCGGTATCTCTCCCTCCTCCTGGGAGTAGCCACCCTTCTCTTTTGCAGTGTTGATACCCCACCCCATTCACCCTGCTCTAACGTAGGGTCAGGGTGGTAACTGAGCTTCTGCATGGACTTCCCACTGGAGCCACAGTGATTGGAGGAAAGAGCAGAAAACTCAGCTAAGCCAATAAGAGTCCTTCCTTGAGATCTTTTGAACCACACCAAGTAACTAAGTAGCATCTTTTCAAGGTGAAGCTCATCTGAGTAACATCCCTCCCATCTTCCCACCGTCACTCAGCCATCCCTGAGGACACCAGGATTCTGCCCTTCCTGCAGCTTAGCTATGTGAATCAATACATTTTCCTGCTTCACAAGCTTATTTAAGTTTGGTCTCATTTGCTTGCAATTAAAGCGTTCTGATCCTGCAGTTCTCTTGTGAATATCTGAATTAGAACAGTATTGAATGAAAACACTCTCCCCCCTCTTTCAATCCTACAATACCATATAAAAGTATTCCTAATACATTCAGATACTTCCTAGAAAAGTTTGCCAATGTTTGTCCACGTGTTAAAATTTTTAAATAGCTTTTTCTTTCACATCCCTTTGCAAACAATACTAACTCCTTTTGGAATGAACAGACAAAAGGAAGAACAGTTCTTCAGAGACGTGAGATGCTACGATGTAATTTGTCTGGCCTTTATGTTGGAAATGATTTTGCTTCATTTCTGTTAATTTTTCAGTGGTCAGATAAAAAAGGAACACATTATTTTCCTTTTTTTGTGTATTATAAATGAATATAATTGCCAAAAATTCAACAAAGACTTCTGATGTAAAAGTGTATCCGTTTCAGCTAAGCCCCTTCAAACGCCATCACATACCTAAGGACCTGGGTATCGGGATCTATTTTCACAGTTCCTTCCAATTCTAATGAGCTCTGAAGAAGTTTATTTCAAAATAATCCTTCTGTATTAAGCTCTGGCTTATTGTCAGGTCCCCTTTTGTCATAATTGTGTGAAGTTTATTTTCCAAATGAAGGTTTATTTTCGCATGGAATTCTGAGGTTTTTCACTGTGTATGTGAGACAATTAGTTTGGGATTTTTGGAATTTATTTTAGACCAGACAGATGTCTTCAATTTACACACTCTAGGAGGTGACAAACCCTATTAACATTCAAAAGCTATCAATTTACTTTATCTTTGTTCTTCAGCATTCTCAGCTATGATCCAAGCTAACTCTCTTTTTGTTTGCTTGATTTTATGGTCGTGTGTTTTTATGTAGACAGAAGCAGAAATTTAAGAAAAAGATGGAAGATAGCTTTAATAATTTTATCACTGTCAAAATCTGGTGGGTTACTTTAAGAACCTTGAATTTTACCTTTATTAGGAATGCATTTTCGCTAACTAAAATTCTTCCCCCTTAGCAGTCATGGTTTATGCATATACACACACATGCTCGTTGCCTATCTTTGTGTTATTCTTTACCTTGTTGGTGGCCCCTGAGTTAAATCTGGTACTATACTGCCTTTGCCTACATTTTCTTTTTTTAGTTATTGGCTGTTTTTACACAGGTAATATAAACATATCTCTAAATCGTACGTGCTTAAGCATGAATTCAGTTATTCTTCAATTCATTGGTCAAATCCCTTGTAGATCAAAAGTAATGGCACTTCTGTTGTGTGCAAAGTTAAATCCTGGACGGCTGATTTAGGACAGTCTGGGGATGGGGGAGTGGTCAGTGACGTTGTCCCATTCATTTTTATTCTGAAATTGAAGACCGCATACTGTTACATCTTTTTCAGGTGCACTCTGCAGCCACTAGATGGCTCAGTGGATATGCTCAGGTCTTTTCCAGAGTGATTATTTCAGAATGTAACAACCTAAATTGCTATTCATTTCTCACATTGAAGTCCAAAACTGCACCCGGATTGCGATTATAGGATTAAAAAAATGAGGGCATGACAGTCCCAGGACTCAATCTGAACAAACCCAGCCCACTGTCGTCCAATCTTGTTTACATGTTTGCCTTTTATTATGGCCGCCATATTTTATTTTAGATGAATGTGTATTCTCGCTGGCAAGGAGAAGATTATGGACTAACAGATGTCATTGGTAGTGTCAGATCTAGATCAGATGTAGAATGATTATACATCCTGACACAGTTGTTTTTGAAATCAAAAATAATCATGATGTACAGGATGTCTGACTGGTTTTGGTGACATTGTACTTGACTTTGAACTCATTCTGTTTCCTTTATCTTGGATTAAGTTATTTACCTATGAGTCCAATAGAGCTTAAACCACTTAGAACTAAGATTAAAAGGATACTTCCTTAACATAACTACTTCAAACCACTTCAAATATATATACTGAAATATACTTAATGCTGATATATCATAGGTATTCTTATTAAAATAAAGATCAGTGTGCTTCCCATCATAATTTAAAAGTTTTTTTCCTGGACATTCTAGGTAATGCAGCAAGTCAAGAAAAATAGAAAAGATATTACTATTGGAAAAGGAGAGACAAAATCTTTGTTGTGTGTAAATCATATTATTTTCACTGATTAAGGAAGTTTTGATGTTGGTCAGTTACTGAAAAATTATACAAAAATCATTAAATTAAAAAACTAATTGTATAAAAAATCAATTTCCCTATATGCAGCAATTACCAATTAAAATAAAATAAAAATATATTCCATTTAAAACAGTATGCAGGAATGCTTAAACAAAATGCATATGACCATATGGCAAATACTACAAAAATTTCTTTTTTTAAAAATTAATTAATTTTATTTTTGGCTGTGTTGGGTCTTCGTTGCTGCTTGCGGGCTTTCTCTAGTTGTGGTGAGCGGGGGCTAATCTTTGTTGTGGTGCACGGGCTTCTCTTTGCAGTGGCTTCTCTTGTTGCGGAGCATGGGCTCTAGGTGTGCGGGCTTCAGTAGTTCTGGCACATGTACTCAATAGTTGTGGCTCTCAGGCTCCAGAGCGCAGGCTCAGTAGTTGTGGAGTACAGGCTTAGCTGCTCCGTGGCATGTGGGATCTTCCCGGACCAGGGCTTGAACCTGTGTCCCCTGCATTGGCAGGTGGGTTCTTAACCACTGCGCCACCAAAGAAGTCCTAAAAAGCTTTCTTGAATGACATAAAAATACATTAAAAAAAAGAAAAGATTACTCTGTTTCTGGGTGGGGACAGAAATATAAATGTTCTTCCCCCTAATTAATTTAAAATTTTAATGATAGTTCAACAAATGTCACCCCAGGATTATTTTCTTTTCAAATTTGATGTGAAGACTCAATGGAAGAAAAGGGGCAATAAAATAAGAGAGACTCATTGTTAAGTACTTTGTTTATAATTTATCATGAACCTACAGGAATCACAAAAGTTTAGCACTAACTACTCAAGGAGAGTAATAAGAATTCACATATCATATGATATATTATTAACTAAAGACTAACACATATATTATAGTATTTATATATTCATGTACAATACTATAAGATACTATTATAGGTATAAATTAGTATTTAATAAGGTAGCTCTTCAAGTTATTAGATGAAGAATGGATTTACTCAAAAAACTATGGTTATTTCATATTTCTAAAATAATTAACATAGTTTCCTACCATGAACTCTACTGCAAAATATAATCCAGGTGGATTATAGAGAGAAATGATGAAATATATATGAAAACCAAAAGTATTAATTGAACATTTACATAATAAGGCAAAGAAAGCTTTTAAGCAATTAAAGGGGGAAGTATTCATATATATGATTACCTAAAAATAAATGTTTTTCCCCCAAACTATAAAAATGATAAATTATCAATCAGGAAAGATTTTTTTTGGTGGAGATTAATGAAAAAATGCTATTATTCTCAATATATTGAGTTCTTACAAATCAATAAGAAGAAAAAAAACACAGTACAGTAGTTTTAAGGGCAAAGACATGAACTGGCAAGTCTCCAATGAAGAAATATAAATGACAAGTGAACAAGCTGAAAACATTTTCAACTACACTAGTAGCCAAAGAAATGAAAATTACAACAACCGTGAAATACTGTTTTTGTCTCAAATTGGCAATGAGTAAAAGGAATAATTATAGTGCTGGGCAGGGTACAGAGAAATGGACACTCATATTCCAATGGTGGGTACGTAAATTGGAACAATATTTCTGGAGGGCAGCTTGGCAGTGCATTTCAAACACATTAAAATGTGCATATCTTTTCACCAAGGAATGCCACATTTAGGAATTGATTAGATGTATATAAAATAAAAATATCTGTGCAAGAATGATCACTACCCTATGTCTCATTACCTTGAAGATTTGGGCCAAATTTAAATGTTCAGAAATACCAGAGAGATTAAATAAATTATAGTATGTACATAGAATTCTTTTATCTATACATTCGGCAAATATTTATTTACAATAATATGATATGTACTTGTTAGAGATCTAAAACACAAAGGACTAGGAAATGTTCACAGGATATTGCTGGATGATAAAAGCAAGCCATGAAGCAATACACATGGGAGATCCCATTTTTATGAAACCTGGATGCCCCGACCCTCAGGAGAGTGAGAACACAAAGGAACATATAGCAATGCTGGCACCCATATTATGCACCCCATGAACATAACTGTGGGATTTTAGATCCCTTCTCAAAATTTCCCCCAGTTATTATTCTTCAATTCACATAACACTGACTCAAGCCTATTCTGTCATATCTGGTGTGTAACAGTGTTCTCCAGAGAAAGAGACAAATAGGAGATTATATATTTATATTTACATGTAATCTATATGTAATTCCTTTATTATAAGGAATTGGCTTGTGCGATATGTAGGCTGAGAAGTCCCAGTATTTGCCCTCTGGAAGATGAAGGTGCAGGAAAGCCAGTGGTGTAGACCCATCTGAGTCTGAAGGCTTGAGAACCAAGGGGGCTAATGATGTGAGTCCCAATCCCATCTGATGGCAGGAGAAGACTGATTTCCATGTCAAGCAGTCAAAGAAAGCACATTCTCCTCTCTCTGTGGTTTGGTTCTGTTCAGGCACTCAAAGGACTGGATGATACCTACCTACACTGAGGAGGGCCATCTGCTCCACTGAGTCCACTGATTCAGATGGTAATCTCTTCCAGAAATGCCCTCACAGACACACTCAGAAATAACATCTAACCAGATCCCATGGTCAGGTCAAATAGACACATAAAATGAACCATCACACAATGGGAGGTTGCAAACCATCCTGCGTTCCTGAGAATTTTAGGGATTTAACTTTTCATACTATTCTCCCTACCCAAAGCCAGCCTAGATATAGAATTTTTCACTCTCCAATTTTTAAGTAAACATCTCATCTAAAATTACCTAAGGCCTCATCCACCAGAAGGCAGACAGCAGAAGCAAGAAGAACTACAATCCAGCAGCCTGTGGAACAAAAACCACATTCACAGAAAGATAGACAAAATGAAAAGGCAGAGGACTAAGTGCCAGATGAAGGAACAAGATAAAACCCCAGAAAAACAACTAAATTAAGTGGAGATAGGCAACCTTCCAGAAAAAGAATTCAGAATAATGATAGTGAAGATGATCCAGGATCTCGGAAAAAGAATGGAGGCAAAAAGATCAAGAAGATGCAAGAAATATTTAACAAAGACTAGAAGAATTAAAGAACAAACACCTAGAAGAATTAAAGAAAAAGCAAACAGATGAACAGTATAATAACTGAAATGAAATATACACTAAAAGGAATCAATAGCAGAATAACTGAGGCAGAAGAATGGATAAGTGGCCTGGAAGACAATGGTGGAATTCACTGCCACAGAACAGAATAAAGAAAAAAGAATGAAAAGAAATGAAGACAGCCTAAGAGACCTCTGGGACAACATTAAATGCACCAACATTTGCATAAGGGGTCCTAGAAGGAGAAGAGAGAGAGAGGACACAAGAAAATATTTGAAGAGACTATAGTCAAAAACTTCCCTAACATGGGAAAGGAAATAGCCACCTAAGTCCAGGATGTGCAGAGAGTCCCAGGCAGGAAAAACCCAAGGAGAAACATGCCGAGACACATAGTAATCAAACTGACAAAAATTAAACACAAAGAAAAATTATTAAAAGCAACAAGGGAAAAATGACACATAACAACATACAAGGGAACTCCCATAAGGTTAACAGCTGATTTCTCAGCAGAAACTCTTCAAGCCAGAAGCGAGTGGCATGACATATTTAAAGGAATGAAAGGGAAGAAGCTACAACGAAGATTACTCTACCTGGCAAGAATCTCATTCACATTTAATGGAGAAATCAAAAGCTTTACAGACGAGCAAAAGCTAAGAGAATTCAGCACCACCAAACCAGCTCTACAGCAAATGCTAAAGGAACTTCTCCAAGTGGGAAATATGAGAGAAGAAAAGAACCTACAAAAACAAACCTAAAACAATTAAGAAAATGGTAATAGGAACATACATATCAATAATTACCTTAAATGTGAATGGATTAAATGCTTCAACTAAAAGACACAGGCTCGCTGAATGGATACAAAAACAAGACCCATATATATGCTGTCTACAAGAGACCCACTTCAGACCTAGGGACACATACACACTGAAAGTGAGAGGATGGAAAAAGATATTCCATGCAAATGGAAATCAAAAGAAAGCTGGAGTAGCAATACTCATATCAGATAAAATGGACTTTAAAATAAAGACTGTTACAAGAGTTAAGGAAGGACACTACATAATGATCAAGGGATCAATCCAAGAAGAAGATATAACAATTATAAATATATATGCACCTAACATAGGAGAACCTCAATACATAAGGCAAATGCAAACAGCTATAAAAGAGGAAATTGAGGGTAACACAATAATAGTGGGGGACTTTAACACCTCACTTAACCGATAGACAGATCATCTAGACAGAAAATTAATAAGGAAAAACAGGCTTTAAATGGCACAGTAGACCAGATAGATTTAATTGATATTTATAGGACATTCCATCCGAAAACAGCAGGTTACACTTTCTTCTCAAGTGCATACAGAACATTCTCCAGGATAGATCACATCTTGGGTCACAAATCAAGCCTCGGTAAATTTAAGAAAATTGAAATCATATCAAGTATCTTTTCTGACCACAACGCTATGAGATTAGAAATCAATTATAGGGAAAAAAACATAAAAACACCAATACATGGATGTTAAACAATACGTTACTAAATAACCAAGAGATCACTGAAGAAATCAAAGAGGAAATAAAAAAATACCTAGAGACAAATGACAGTGAAAACACGATGATCCAAAACCTATGGGATGCAGCAAAAGCAGTTCTAAGAGGGAAGTTTATAGCAATACAGTCTCACCTTAAGAAACAAGAAAAATCTCAAACAATCTAAGCTTACACCTAAAGGAATTAGAGAAAGAACAAACAAAACCCAAAGTTAGTAGAAGGAAAGAAATCATAAAGATCAGAGCAGAAATAAATGAAATAGAAACAAAGAAATCAATAGCAAAGATCAACAAAACTAGAAGATGGTTCTTTGAGAAGATAAACGAAATTGATAAACCTTTAGCCAGACTCATCAAGAAAAAGAGGGAGAGGACTCAATAATATTAGAAATGAAAAAGGAAAAGTTACAACGGACACCGCAGAAACACAAAGTATCATAAGAGACTACTACAGGCAGCTCTATGCCAATAAAATGGACAACCTGGAAGAAATGGACAAATTCTTAGAAAGGTATAACCTTCCAAGTCTGAACCAGGAAGAAATAGAAAATATGAACAGACCAATCACAAGTAATGAAATTGAAACTGTGATTAAAAATCTTCCAACAAACAAAAGTCCAGGACCAGATGGCTTCACAGGTGAATTCTATCAAACATTTAGAGAAGAGCTGACACCCATCCTTCTCAAACTCTTCCAAAAAGTTGCAGAGGAAGGAACACTCCCAAATCCATTCTACAAGGTCACCATCACCTGATAACAAAACCAGACAAAGATACTACAAGAAAAGAAAATTACAGACCAATATCACTAATGAATATAGATGCAAAAATCCTCAACAAAATACTAGCAAATAGAATCCAACAACACGTTAAAAGGATCATACACCATGATCAAGTGGGATTTATCTCAGGGATGCAAGGATTCTTCAGTATATGCAAATCAAACAATGTGATACACCATATTAACAAATTGAAGAAAAACCCATATGATCATCTCAGTAGATGCAGAAAAAGCTTTCAACAAAAGTTAACACCCATTTATGATAAAAACTCTCCAGAAAGTGGGCATAGAGGGAACCTACCTCAACATAATAAAGGCCATATGTGACAAACCCACAGCAAACATCATTCTCAATGGTGAAAAACTGAAAGCATTTCCTCTGAGATCAGGAACAAGACAAGGCTACCCACTCTCACCAGTATTATTCAACATAGTTTTGCAAGTTTTAGCCACAGCAATCAGAGAAGAAAAGAAATAAAAGGAATCCAAATAGGAAAAGAAGAAGTAAAACTGTCATTGTTTGCAGATGATATGATACTATACATAGAGAATCCTAAAGATGCCACCAGAAAACTATTAGAGCTAATCAGTGAATTTGGTAAAGTTGCAGAATACAAAATTAATGCACAGAAATCTCTTGCATTCCTATACACTAAGAATGAAAGATCAGAAAGAGAAATTAAGGAAACAATCTTATTCACCATTGCAACAAAAAGAATAAAATACCTAGGAATAAACCTACCTAAGGAGGTAAAAGACCTGTACTCAGAAAACTATAAGACACTGATGAAAGAAATTAAAGATGATACCAGCAGATGGAGAGATGGTATACCATGTTCTTGGATTGGAAGAATCAATATTGGAAAATGACTATACTGCCCAAAGCAATCTTTCAATGCAATCCCTGTCAAATTACCAATGGCATTTTTTACAGAACTAGAACAAAAAGTCTTAAAATTTGTATGGAGACACAAAAGACCCTGAATACCCAAAGCAATCTTGAGGGGAAAAAAACAGCTGGAGGAATCAGACTCCCTGACTTCAGACTATACTACAAAGCTACGTTAATCAAGACAATATGGTACTGGCACAAAAACAGCAATATCGATCAATGGAACAGGATAGAAAGCCCAGAGACCAACCCACGCACCTATGGTCAACTGATCTGTGACAAAGAGGCAAGGATATATAATGACGAAAAGACAGTCTCTTCCATAAGTGGTGCTGGGAAAACTGGACAGCTACATGTAAAAGAATGGAATTAGAACACTCCCTAACACCATGCACAAAAATAAACTCAAAATGGATTAGAGACCTAAATTTAAGACCGGACACTATAAAACTCTTAGAGGAAAATATAGGAAGAACACTCTTTGACATAAACCACAGCAAGATCTTTTTTGACCCACCTCCTAGAGTAAGGGAAATAAAAACAAAAATAAACAAATGGGACCTAATGAAACTTCAAAGCTTTTGCACAGCAAAGGAAACTATAAACAAGATGAAGAGACAACCCTCAGAATGGGAGGAAAGATTTACAAATGAATCAACGGACAAAGGATTAATCTCCAAAATATATAAACAGCTCATGAAGCTCAATATTTAAAAGACAACCCAATCCAAAAATGGGCCGAAGATCTAAATAGACATTTATACAAAGAAGACACACAGATGGCCAAGAGGCACATGAAAAGCTGCTCAACATCACCAATTATTAGAGAAATGCAAATCAAAACTACAATGAGGTGTCACCTCACACTGGATAGAATGGGCATCATCAGAAAATCTACAAACAACAAATGCAGGAGATGGTGTGGAGAAAAGGGAATCCTCTTGCACTGTTGGGGGGAATGTAAATTGATGCAGCCACTATGGAGAACGGTATGGAGTTTCCTTAAAAAACTAAAAATAGAATTACCATATGACCCAGCAATCCCACTAATGGGCATATACCCTGAGAAAACCATAATTCAAAAAGACACATGCACCCCAATGTTCATTGCAGCACTATTTACAATAGCCAGGTCATGGAAGCAACCTTAATGCCCAACGACAGACTAATGGATAAAGAAGATGTGGTACATACATACAATGGAATATTACTCAGCCATAAAAAGGAACGAAATTGGGTCATTTGTAGAGACATGGATGGACCTAGAGACTGCATACAGAGTGAAGTAAGTCAGAAAGAGAAAAACAAATATTGTATATTAACGCACATGTGGAATCTAGAAAAATGGTACAGATGAACCAGTTTGCAGGGCAGAAATAGAGACACAGATGTAGAGAACAAACGTATGGGCACCAAGGGGGGAAAGTGGTGGGGGGCAGGTGGTGGTGCTGTGATGAATTGCGAGATTGAGATTGACATATATGCACTAATATGTATAAACTAGATAACTAATAAGAACCTGCTGTATACAAAAAAATAAAATAAAACTCAAAAAAAAAAAAAAAAAACCTTTACAGCAACATCCAGACTGGTCTACGACCGAACAGCTGAGCCCTGCAGCCTAGCTAAATTGACACACAAATTAAATCATCTTGCCTCTCTATCTCCCTCCTTTCTCTGTGCTTTCCATTCCATATTCCTGATACATTCTTATGTAGAGTGGTTTAATTTCGTCAAACTGAATCTTTTCAAATAGGCCATAACCTGGAGCTCTTCATTTTTTATTCTCTTCAAAATCTCAGGAATCTCCTATTTACTAAATTCTAGAGTGATTTCTATAGGTGGAGAAGCACCTATTTTCTCGTGTAGCCTCAAATATTAAATAACAACAACAAATCTCCCCGTTTATATACATGTATGTATATTATTCTGTATGAAGAATGACAGATGGTAGATTTTGTTTTTTGTTTTGTTCTTTACTTTCTCAGCACTCTTGTATGTTTTCACTGCTTCCAGCAGTATATACTTTTGTAATGGGGAGAAGTTACAGAAATGTATTCAGTTAGCAGGTATCTATCTGTTTGTCCTTTATTTATTGCTTATTTACAAAATGGACCTGCAGGGGACTTAGAATAATTTACATTTAAATAACATACTGCATCTTAGTTCTGTTATTTTCTTTCACATTATTTATTTTATTTCATTTCCTACAGCCCTATGAAGTAAGCAGGGAAATTATTATAGTTGTCCTTGTACATATGTGAGCATAAGGCGATAGAAATGTCCATGCTGAGAATAATTATAGGTCTTCTGATTCTGGGGTTGTGATTTTACCATTTACAACCATCCCTGAATTAATATGGGCAGAGCTGGTCCATATGACACTCACCTCTTTGCTGCCACACATACCATACAGGGGAAACCACAGAAATGTGTTCTGTTTCACCGTGCCTTTTTCTTAGGGGTACTCCCAGTTTTCACTCGTGTATCCTATGCTGTAGACCCTACTGATAAACCTGTTTGTGCTTCCCTTTCTTAGCTAGCTCTTTAGTGCTTTGCTATGTGCTTACCATACAAACACATTCAGCAGCATCCTCTGGTCTTACTAGACTTTCTCTTCACTAGCCACACTCCCGGCCTTAGTTTCTCATAGATGGACCCATCTGGAGGGCCTAGGGAAAGTTTTCCTGTTCCTTCCAATCAAACACGTGGCAAATTATAAAACAGTTTTCACTGCATTGACTTATTCCTGGGACAAAAAAGTTAATCAATAGGAAAATAGGCCCCAGAAAGCCATTTGTTTTTGCATTGGGTCTTAACGAGAAATGGCATCCCCAGTGGAAGAAAACATCTAAAAGACTTCAATTGCAAGGTGATCATTAAGCTAAAAACTTAAACTTTGAAATGTAAGCTAATTGAACCATTTTTTAACTATAATAAAACTATTTTAGCTATTTGTGATGTATGTAGTATAGATACCCGGTTTTAGAACTTGTATATAACGGCTATTTAATAATTTCTATGTGGAAGGCTCTGTTTTCAATACTTTAACAAAAAAATTTTGTTTAATTTTCATAATAATCATCACATAGGATGTTTCCCATTTTTCTAGATAGAGACACTGTAGCATGGAGAAGCTAAGGTAAATGGCCAAGGTCACACAGCTGGTAGATGGCAGAGATGGGAGTCCAGTCCCAAGATCATTTTCTTACCCTACGCTGTGGGTTTCATACACATCACAGGGGTCACTGCTCTACATAGATTTATTGAGCACCTACTGTGCACCACGTACTGTTCTAGACATCTCATGTGTTACTCGTTGCTTCCAAAAAAACATTTTTATACTGATGAAGAAAATAAGACCCAGGGAGGCAGGTGTTCAGTTACTTCCTTACTGGCAAAACTTGGATTCAAAGCTATATCCATTGGCTCTGGATTCTCATATCTGTCTGATTCCAAAACGTGTGCTGAATTGAGTATTCAATATTACCCTGTGATTACTGAGTGTGAAATTTTAAGTTAAGTAATGAAACCCCTGATTTTTTTTCTTTGGGAAGATGTTTAACAGTGTTCCATGGGAGTGCCAATGGCAGAATTATCAAAGTGGCTAAAATAAAGGAACTGGGGAGGGACAGTACTGATTCTATCCTACCCATAATTGTCCCCCTACCTTTTTAGGTTCTTGACTGGGGTCCCTCCTGTAATAAAAGATTAACAGGAGAAAGACAAACAGAAGTTGAATAACATGTATACCTCCTTATTCCTGACTGCGACTTCCCCAAATCTTTAGAATTTCCTAATTCATAAGAGCAATGGGGTCATCTTTTGTTATAATATTTGGTCTTTTGTCTTCAGTTCCTGAAATGGCCATGACCTGGAGCCATTTAACAGGGAATCAAGTCACAGTAATAATTTGGTCTAACCCTCCCTAAGTGTCAGTTATTCTGATTTATTATTACCTAGAAAGTACCAACAGATACAAATTTAAAGTCATAATCCATATGCTGCCCCGAAGAGAGTTCACTCTGGAGAGAAAGAGCTCAGGTTCTGGAGTCATAATGCTTTGGCTCAAATCTTGCCATATCTCTGCCACTTCCTAGCTTTTTGGTTCGGGGCCAATTAATTCACTTCTCAGTTCTTCCATCTGCAAAATAATAGCTCCAGCTCCTTCAAACTGCCTTGAAGATTAACTGAGTTGATTAAATGAGTTAATTTACATCAGGAACGTTGAAGAGGACTTGTCACATAGCAAGGACTCAATAGCTATTATTATTATAGGAAGAATAGATTGCTGTGGAAGTGTCATAGTATTTATGTACATTCTATTAACTATGTTTATGTAACCTATATCAGAGACCATCTCTCCCAATTCTTGGGACTGTAGTCTTTAGGAAAGTGTATTGTCACATTCAAAATATGTAATAACCTGTAACATTCAGGCACTAACCAGTCATAGAGGACAGACACTGCTCTAAAGGGGCGTCTAGTGTTAACTTTGTAGGTGCCAGATTGTGAAAGGCTTGGGAAGGGGCCCCTGACTGCTGGCATGGTGGGGCAGCAGAGGCTGGGGCTCGGGCGCTTTGGGAAGCATCTCTTTACCAGCCTGTAAAAAGGTCTTTCATTATTTTCCCCACTGGCAAACTGGATGTTAGCCTGGCTTCACAACTACCATATGAATCATGTTCTTTCTTACTATCCTAATCCGTAATGAAGCAGGAAATAAATATAATTATAAAACAGCGAATATCTTTTACCCTCCACCCAGTTCCAGAGGAATTAAAGACTTTTTCCCTTTAGTGAAAAAAAATGTAATGCAGAACTGTGTTTAGATTTTGTGTATCTATTACATTCTCCCAAAAGGGTAAATGGACCAGAACCTGGGTAAATGGCCCTGAACTAACCAGTCGCCTCAGCTTGCTCAGCTGTATAGCATGAGTATGTTAGACTAGGTGATAGTTTACATCCTTTCATCTCTTTAAACTCTGTTCCTTTTTCTTCTTTAATTACACAACTGCAGCCTGAGGTCTAGCCCAGGGCTCCTGAGTGTAGCCTGAATCCAAAAAAGTTAGGAATGCTACAATAAATCCACTGGGTAGAAAAATGCACCCAACCCACAGAGTGATTCATTGGCCCCTGAAAAGGGTTTTGCTGCTACAAATTTTTGTCCAAAACATTTGATCCAGCAGTAGTTCAGTCTAGACACAAAGTGGCCAACATGCTTTGAACAAATCTGCTTTTAATGTGCAGAGTGCTCTTGTTTCCAGTTATTATTCTGAGTGATTAAACAAACTGCCAAGCTTTTCCTGCTGCAGTCACCATTTATTACTGAGATACTTATTGGGGATTTAATAGTACTCCATTTGAGACAATATCTTGAGACTGACGAACTCAAAAGAAAAGAGATGTATTTTTGGCACAAATTGATAGAGTTTCAAGATTTCTGTAATAGATACATACACAATCATATTGTTGAATCGAAAGAAATGTGTTTCCAATAAGCAGTATTTACTGGGGTTTAACGACAATATAATAGTTACCTGTCTGTTATGTGGTAGTCAAAGCTAAAGAAATGTGTTTCTAATAATCAATTGGCATTTCAAATAATATAACTGCCATATGATATCAGAACCTAGATACGACCTGCATTTTAGACTTGTTTTGGGAGCCTCATTCACGAAATCAAGGTATCAGTGATTGGCCATTATAAAAAAGCATATTATCATCTAAGGGCTAGAATTTTTACTTTTTTCTCTTACATTTTCTCAGCTTTTCTTTTTTCATTATTCCTTTTCCTTTTCCTTTTCCTTCTACTTAGCATGTATTTCCTTACACCTCGTATTATAGCTAGTTGAGATTGAATTTTGCCTATATAAAGGAGAGGGATCCTTCCTTCCAAGTGGGAAACAAAGTAACTGAAAACATGCTCATTTAATCCACGCCTGGAGAAGCAGACAGGACAGATCTGAAAGTGGCAGTGATGTCTATGTGGTGACACGCTCCCTTGGGAATAACTCTGCCTGTCACTTTGCAATCATAATTTCATGAGTTATTATGCTGTATACCTTAAGCTTATTCCGTGTTGCAGGTCGGTTACATCTCAGTAAAACTGGGGGGAAGAATTTTTAGCTACTCTCTCTCCCTGGGCCACTCTGAAAGCAGCCCATTCTCCCACACATACACAGACTTTGACTCGTTCATTCATTCATTTGGCAAATATTCATAAGGCACCTATCTTATGCTAAATTGGTCTACTAGGTACGAGTGCCACAAAAACAAAAGGCAGAGCATCCACTTTCAAAGAACTCTCCGTCAAAAGAAGAAGGGGGGAAAGACAACCCCTAGTGACACGCTGCAAGGTAAACAAAGGACACCATCCATATGAGCACAGGGCTGGGGGTGGTGATCACCCATCATAGGCCCAGGCGGCTTTCTTGTCCGAAGGGTGCAGGATAAGGACCATCCAAAAGATAATGGTGCTGTAAGATGTTACTTTCCGATGCCTTACGGTTTATAAAACACCTCCTGACATAGTCCTTCCCTTACAGAAGCTTCTCCCTGGCACTGTGTACATCTCACCTCTCTGTCTGGAATGCTCCTTTTAAAATTCTCTCCATGGCTGCACCCTGCTCACCCACCACATCTCAACTCACCTCTACAGGATCTTCCTGCCTACCTTCTCGTAAGTGCTGTTCCTAACGCCCAGACCCCCTGTGTTTTCATATCACCTCTGTTTTCTTCAAATACTAAGCACACTCCATAAAGATGCTGTTGATGTAATGGCTTGTTATCTGTCTCCTGGTAGAATGCAGTCTCTGCAGGGTGCCAACCGCAGCCCTGTTGACACTGCAGCCCATACAGGTACAATAGACAGAAGAGTCTCTGACAGTCGTGGGCCCTTATCCTCATGGCTTGAATGAATGAAGTTACAAACCTATCGTGCCCTTAAACTTCAGAACTATAGCCACCCAGGCAGCCACTGGTTGAGACTTTTGGGATGAGGGAATGCTCCCTCCTTGAGGAAATAACACAATGTTCAGGGTGTGACACAGAAGGCTAGCTCTCACGTGTGACCTGGTGCCCATCAGAGGCTGGCTCTGTTGCTGCCCAGCCAGCACTTCTTCTGCAGAAGACACTCAGAGTGCCCACTCCAGGAAGAGTCCCTGGACTTTGTTCTGAGCATTGCCTGTTCTCCTCTCCAACCAAGCCCTGGCAACGAGACACCCAGGGTCTCCAGCCAGACGTGGCATCTCTGCCTGTAGCTAACTGCAGCCTCCAGCGCCTGGAGAGCAGGGCAGATAGCAGGAGGAAGCACGTGGCAGGACAAAGGTTCCTGTGATGACAAAGCCTCTTCGGAATGAGAGCTCGTTAAAAGCCTGTGCCTCTGCTCCCCACGTCTGCCAAGTGCGGACCTTCCTTATAGGGCTCCGGGCGGGGGTCAGCTGCAGAACGTGGTGAGTCCGGGCGGAGGTGGGACTTCCCCCGGAAGCTGCAGAGGGCTGGGTTGCGCAACTGCGGGCCGACTTGTCAGACCAGGAGCTTTCAAGGGATTCATCCACTCCAACACGTGCACGTTTTGAAAAGCAGGGATCTGCTGAGAGTTGATTCATTCCTCCGTGGGGTCTCCTAATCCCACCTCCCGCCATTCCTAGACTGCCCTCCCCCCTTTTCTTTGCTGCCCTTTTGGAATGATGAGACCCCCATGTTAGGAAGTGTCCTTTGCTGCTTGAGATTAGTGTGTTTTGGAAGAAATCTATTCCAATAATAATACTAATATAATGAATTTGTACTGCCCTTTGACAAAGGAAGATTATTGTTTCTAAAGGTACTTTGAAAAATGTTGCTATACAAATATCTCACTTTGAGTTTTCAGCCTATTAAAAATTGTGAGAGAGTAACATTCCGATTTTGAGTGACAGTAAATTGAGACTCAGAGAGGTTGAACAGTTTAGCCAAGGTCACACAGCTGAGGATGGGCAGAGAGGGGAACAAAGCTTCTATTTTCTCTACCATTCCATCTCAGTGCAGATCTCTTGGTAATTTCCCTCCAAAACATGGTTTAGAGGGACAGAAATTGAAAAATTGCTTCCTAGTTTGGGAGGTTTCCTTTTTGATCTAAAAGAAAATAATAGCATATTTACAGATAAACTGTGAGATTAAATATATCAGCAAACATTCATGTATAAGCATGCGTAATGTGGCTTACACCATGAGTTGTATGTAGTTTTTCAGAAACATTTTTAATATTTCAGAATATGTCCCTAAGGATGAACTTTCTGCAAATACACACTCAAACTTCTCTCTCTTTAAAAAGGGCCACAATTTTGTAATTTGATACTTGAAAGGAAGTGACATATAATTTTTAAACAATTTACAGTTTTACTTGGCATTAAAATTATTGCTTGATATTTTAAGCTTTTATGAATAGTGATCCCATTTCATTAGTTTTATGAATGCACATAAAAACAATTTTTTATGAACCCTACTAATTTGAAATTCATGACCATTCAAACATAGACCTTTACCTTTGTTTGGCTAATTGGGAAAACCTGTAGGCAACCAGAAAATGTAAACTCTAAGTGTTTGATATACTTAAGAAAATATATTTTTCAATCTCTTTAGAACCAGATGCTTGCGTTGTATGCACATCTTACTCATTTATTCATTAAGACCAATCCCCAAGGGCTTCTATGAGCCAACAATTATTGGCTTAAGTATTATGTCTGGTATAGTCTTGAAAGTAATAGTTATAATTCATTTTTCTTAAACCTTATTTGCAGAGCTTTACTGATTCAGCCTACTAGTCCATATTAGTAATATTTAATAGCAGTGGAAAGAACACAGAGTTTGGAGCCAGACAGACCTGGTTTGAATTCCAGTGCTGCCACTTTTTAGTTGATTATCCTTGAACAAATGAATTAATCCTTCTGTGTTTCATAGTCATCCAAACCAGGGCACTTCTAAGAATAAAAGAGAGCATTGTTAGTAATTACTCTGGAAAAACAAACAGAATCAGGGACTTGCCTAGGCAAACCAGACATACGTACGGTTACTCTATCGAAATGTGATTCATCTTCCAAATTTCTGGTCTGTGGCTTATCTAAGTTGGTGTCTTGTTTCAATTTGTCTATCATTGCTTCAACTCTATGGACTCAACTCTCCTGTCTAAGCCTCATGATGTCATCTTGAATATGACACATTCACTTGTAAGAATAGTCTTGTTAAGGTTATTAAGTCACATGTTCATGGGTAGAAAAGTCCTAAAATCAAGTTTAGAACTTCATATGTAATTCAAAACTTTTCCACTCCCTAATAATCAGGTCTGACTCTGGCCCTTGGGAACAGAAGAGGGAAGGGGTATATTCTGCTCCATTTCTCTTTATTCTTTTAATCCTTCTTCCTCTCCTCAATCCAGTGCTCTGGCTCCCCAAGGTCCAGGCAGGGGAAAGCGGGATTATCGGAAAATAGCCCGTTCCACCCGCCCTAGGCTTCCTTGGGCAGCATGCCCACTGTGCACCGTGTGCTTTATCAAAAATCTGTGCCACTTGTGGCTTGAATTTGCAGGCCTTTGTCTGACAGTGATGTTGAATATATTTTTACTTGTACTTCTCTTCTGTAGATTACCTATTCATATCCTTGGCCAATGTCTCTTTCTTGACTTTTTGTAATAATATTTTCTTTCATTTTCTTAAAATAAAAAGAATAAGAAAAACCATCTCCATGCCTAAAAATGATGATGATTAACATTTTATAGTATTTTCTGTATCTGCTTTTAATAGAAGAAATAAAACACTGCAGGTAAAATTGAAGTACACTTTGTAACTACAGTACCCATGAGCTCTAAGTAGTATATTATTCATGTGTGTGTGTTTTAAGTTTATATAAGTGATAAAATACCATACCCATATTCTGTAATTTGCTTCTTTACTCAACAATATGCTTTTTAGAGCTTTCCATTATATATGTTAAATATATATATTTAAAATTTCTTTTAACTGCTGTATAATATTCCACATGTGTACTTGATTATTGAAAACCCCATAATTGCCAAATAATGTTCTATCACGTTTCTAAGGTTTGACTATTACAAGCAATGCCTGTAAACATCCTTGTACCTGTCTCTCCATGTTTGTGTGCAAATATTTCTGGAAGATGTTTACTGAAAGTGGAGTTTCTGAGTGGTAAGATATGTGCATTTTAATTTTACAAGCTACTGACAAAATGCCCTTTGGTTGGTCATACCACTTTATACTCCTGCCAGCAAGGCCTGGTACACTTTCTTACCAGCAAGTGATATTGCAGAACATTAGAATTTTTATCAGTCTTATGAATGAGATATAAAGTTATGTTTTAATTTGTAATCATCTGATTTCCTTTCTGCATCACATCTTTCAGTTAATATGGAGTGTGAACATTTTTTATGCATAACGGCAAGTTCTGTTTCTTCATCTGTAAATTCCCCATTTGTATTCTCTGCCCATTTTTCTTTTGGGATAATAGTTTTTATTTGTGTCTTAATAGAAGTATATTTACTAAAGATATTAGCCTTGATTTTGTTCCTGCTTATATTTTACTTTTAAGTTTTCTTGTGGGGTTTTGGACACTTAGAAACATTAAGTTTTTGTGCAGTTATAAATTAGCCTTTTCCTTAATAATTTTCCTATTCATTGGATACTTACTTTATTTGGATGTGTGGATATAGGTTAATATGACTACAAAGCTGTTTTCAGGGGAAGAGGGACTTTTATAAAGGAACACATAGTGAATAACTTTAATACTCTTAAATGGAATAGGAGGCAAAAATGTATGTGAAAGGTAATACTTAATGTGGGAAAAAATATTGCCTGAATTTTTAAGAACATACGTAATTTTGTTTTGATAGGGTGAGATAGCATTTTATAAGCACAGCTTCTTAACCTTCTATGTCTTTCTCAGGCACCAGGACAGTCCCTGTCGAATGAACTCCAAGACCATGCTTCTCATGGTGATTATTTATTTCTGGACGTCATGTCAAAACCAATAAAATATTTCTTTGAGAACCGTTTGTGACATTGTGGAGTTGAGTAGCATAATCCTTTTAGTGTCTAGATAATCAGCAAAATAAGATTTCTCCAGGAGTAATCTGACCTGAACGCAACATAAAGAGAAGGGAAATTATCACGTAGACAAACAACAAACATAAACATAATCAGCCTCTTCTAACAAGTGACACTTGAAGTTCCTGGGTCAGCAAAGTGAACCTTCCTGATCTTACACAGAGACATTCTCTGATGGACATTTCCTGTGTGTAAATTCTGTTCCGTCTGTAATTGTCGGAATTGATTATTTAAGAGTTGGCCGGATGCTGTGCTTTTCTGGACCTGGCATGTGTCTGAGTCACTGCCTCCCAGGATATTACCCTTCAGGCAGCATGTGCTGATATTCTGTGTCCTTCCAGGACTGGATACCTGAAAAGAAACCTAAGATTCATGTCACAGATTTGTATGGGGTGGTACCTGGTATGGAGAAAACACCAATCGACTACTGGACCCTCTATGGATAAAAGTTAGAAGTAAATTATATACTCTCCAGCGACTGGCCTGGAAAAATAGGGAGACAGAAATTCTAATTCACAGTTACAAATATTAAAGTGGCTCCAAACTCAAGTCATTAAAACTCCTCACATTAGGGGCACTCTGCCTCAGATGGAAACAAGCTCCAAACTCAACAGGAATCTTCATGGCCACGGCAACTTACCTGCCACTAATCATCTTTAGATCTACACGTTTAATACCTTCTGCTATATTGGGGACAGCCTCATTATCTTATTTCCACTGGTCCTTGGAATGAAGATTATTTTCCCAGTTTTCCCTGTAGCTGTTGGAATAATGTAATCCCTTTTGCTTCATAGAGAATTCCCTTCTTTCTTTTTTTAAAATATTTTATTTATTTATATTTTATCTTTGGCTGTGTCAGGTCTTAGGTGCAACATGCAGGATATTTGATGTGGCATGCGGGATCTTTTGCTGCAGCACGCAGGCTCTTCGTTGCGGTGCACGGGCTTCTCTCTAGTTGTGGCCTGGGGGCTCCAGAGTGTGTGGGCTCTGTAGTTTGCGGCTCGTGGGCTCTCTGGTTGCGGTGCCTGGGCTTAATTACTCCCGGGCACATGGGATCTTAGTTCCCTGACCGGGGCTCAAACCGGCATCCCCAGCATTGCAAGGCGGATTCTTTACCACTGGACCACCAGGGAAGTCCTGAGAATTCCCTTCTGTAGCTGTTGGCAGAAGCCTTCCTATCCCCTAGATGTAGATGGGACGGAGCACTCCTGAAACACAGACAGTGTCATGTGCTCAGCCGGGAGCTGAGTGTTTTTAATTCAATCTGTTATTTCATCCTCATCAAAGCCCTACAAGTGTGATGTAATGGCCCACAATTTTTACAGAGCAGGCTACTGAGACAGAACGAGGCCAGTTATCCAGTTTGTATGTGGGAGTCAAGGATTCAAACCCATGCTTTGTTGTTCGTTTGTTTTGTTTTTTGTTTGTTTGTTTGTTTGTTTTTGACTGAACTGTGCAGCCTGTGGGGTCTTATCTCCCCAACCAGGGAGATAAGATGGAAACATCTTATCTCCCCACGCCCTCAGCAGTGAAAACACAGAGTCCTAACCATTGGACTGCCAGGGAATTCCCTAAAACCCATGTTTATCGGACAATAAACACTTCTCTTTTTACTGTGCCACTCATTGTACTTGTTTGATGCCATCATTTAAAAAAAAGTAATAACTGGGTGATCTTGGCCAAGCCATATCATCTTTCTTACTTCATGGGGCATAAAATGAGAGGGAAGAACTAAATAATTGTAAACATTCTTTTTATCTCATAAGTCTTCCAATTTCATAAAAGAGGAATAGAAATGGCAATGTCATTTTTTATAACAGTAATTGTTACAAAGAAGTGAATGACTACCAAAATGAGACAAAGCATTCAGAAAATACACTTGGGTATGATTTCCCTCCATATTAAATAAAACTTCCCTATTTTTTTTTATTTTATAGTAGAGTTACTGGAACATTTATAGTGGGATTTTCACGTCAGGTTTTAAAAAATTTGTAAATTTATTATCCAGTCAATTTTGTTTTTCCTTCAAAGGTTTGTTTAGTTTTATGATGTATTAGGATCAAAATATCCAACAATAAATTGGCATTTCAAAAGCAAGAAAATCTAATAAAAATATCCAGGAAGTAACTTAATGAGAAATATGTGGGCTTTATGACTGGACAGAAAAGAAAACTTGAATAAGTACATGGAAATATTTCCTTGGAAGGAAAGGTTTACTGTAGAAAAGTGATCAATTCTCTTGGAATTAACATAAATTTAATGAAATGTCAATTAAAAACTCAACATGGTTTTTGGGGAAACTTAATATAAGGATTTTAATGTTTACTTGATGGAATAAAGTCCTAAGAAAAGGGAATTTAAAAAAATTAAATGGTGTTATGGAAGGACTCTTACCAGATTTCCAGTTGCATTATGAATTTTGGTAATTAAAACTATAAGCAAAGTTTTGATGAAAAAGGTAGAGAATCGATATTCTAGCTTAGCCAGCGTATCAACTTAGCCTTCTAAAAATGTAAATGAGGTATCAAGGATTCTGGTCATGGTTTGTTTAGAGTGTAAAGGATGATATTAGACCTCTTAAGACAAAGGGTGAAGGCAGGGTTGTGATTTATTGGCTGCCTTACCCTGACACAAACATTAGATGTAGTTATAATTAGGTAGGAGGTTACGTTATTTAAGGTAGAATTCAGCTTTAAGCGTACAGCCCAGAGAAGTAGGAAGAGCCTTCTGCTGCAAACTATTCTATCTTATTCCAGGTCACATCTTGTCATCCCAAGTATATGGCCCTCATCCTTTTGATCCAAGATGGTGGCCTCTACATTCTAGGCAGTAAGATGTAAAAAGAGACTGAGAAGAAGGAGAGGGCAAAGCTCATAGGCCAACAGCCCTAAAGGAAGGTTCTGGAAATTTGCCTTCTTCTTACATCACATGGACCAAAACTGTGTCACTTTTTAGTCACATGGGTACATGAGTACCAGGAATTTTGTCTTCTTCTGAGGAACCTGGTACCCAGCTAAAATTCTACTATCCTGGATGGAATGGATTCTAGGAGACAAGCAGCAGACTCCACCACAAAGGGATGGAGAATTAGAGGGAGGAGATCTGGGCGGGTATTATAATGTGAGATTTGGAAATATCTTTGTGAAATCTTCTCTGACATAAACATATAAGGGGATATTCCTTGACTCCTTTGGTGTGAGTGTGATCATGATACAAACTAAAATCTCCTAACATCCTGCCAACCGGAGTCACAGCCCCCTATAGTGTTCATTTATGTTATGCCAGAACCTAAACAACACAACTTTAGGAAAAAGAGGTTCTTGTTTTAGAAAATGAAAAGAAAAAATAATAATTTATGGACCTATGAAATCATGCTGTACAAAATATTTAAATCTGTATTAAGGCTTAAAATTTTGATAATAATGTTTGGAACAGTAACCAGTGTAAAGTGAGAAACTCTCAATCTTTCTAAATCATTATGTTTTTAATGCCTGATGGCATTTCACCATAATTCATTTTACCGATTCAATTGGATTACCACGTACATGTAGCTTCGTCATTGTAGGTAAAGCATACCCTAGCTTAACCTGATTTAAGGACCACGAGAATGCCCCATAGCATCAAAATCAAACAAACAACTGCTCAGCTTCTCCAGAACGTGTTTAGCTTAAGCCTCTTGTCCGTCTTCCCAGTATCAACTGTCCTGGTAAACCGTTAATCCCAGTTGCTCACTTGGCTTTGAACGATTTTTTTTTCCATTTCCCTTTAATCAGTGCAACCAAAGGAAACCACAAGTAACTTTGACTCTCAGGTATCAAAAGCTGTCTCCCAGGTTTATGACAGGTTGAATTGAATGTGTACAACAGGGGATGCAGGTCTGCTGCCCAGATGGCTGACCCACTCTTGTTTTGTTTTTTGATTGAGCCAGTTTACAACAATCAGGATATTTCACATAAACATCTAGTGTTCTGGCTTTTCTTTCTTTTTTTTTTTTTCCTAAAGATTTTTTTGATGTGGACCATTTTTTTAAAACTCTTTATTGAATTTGTTACAATATTGCTTCTGTTTTATGTTTTGTTTTTTGGCCGTGAGGCCTGTGGGATCTTAGCTCCCTGACCAGGGATCGAACCCACACTCTCTGCATTGGAAGGTGAAGTCTTAACCACTGGACCGCCAGGGAAATCCCTGGCTTTTCTTAAAATATCGGTAGATGTGACAGTTCCTGACCACCCCCATCCCCCAACACATGACAACAGAGTAGGAACTGAGCAGTAACTGTCCCCTTTACAACATGCACCGTAGTTCCCCTCAGACTTCACCACTTTGTATTATCTCCTCCATCCTGAGAACAAGTGCGGGTTGCTTTGTAAGCACCCATAGAGTGTTGGTTTTCTTACCCTTCTCTTTGACCCTGTCTCTATCAAAATGGAGAAAGTGAGACATAAACTAAGAGGGTCACCTTCTTCAGGAAAAACGTGAGAGAGCACATTGCTTTGTGGAAATTCAAGATTCTTAAATAATAGCATGTCATATTAGGTCTCTTCTGCTATTACCTTCCTGGCCCTGTTAGGTCTTTGGGTCTGAGATCTCTGGAATACATCTTACTCCTGAAATATTTACGCAATGAAAAATCTGATGTAAAGTTTCATCTCATAAGGGAAACCATCTCTGTAACTTTATCCATCCCATTCTCCAGCTTAACATAGCCCCACGTCTAGATGACTATCTTATACCTCTCACCGTGCTCATGCTCTTGGCCACACTCGACACCTGGGAGCTTTGCTTCCAACGCTAAGCCCATCTGTTTTTCATATCTCTCTGCCATTTCTGCTCAGATCTCATTAGCTATAAAGAAATTGTTACTTCTCTTAGCTACTGCTGTTTCTTCCTTTTATTGCCCAGATTCTAAAGCAGATAGTGTGTGGTCCCTGACTCAATCTTTATATCACCCAAACCATCTGCTACACTTACCTCAAGCCAACCTTCACTCACGCATCGTGGGGTCCTTTCCAACAACTTCCCCCATAATTTTCTCATCAAGATGACCAATGGTCTCCTTCTAACCACTTCCAGTTACTTTATATTTTTAAATTAAAAAAAAAATTTTGGCCATGCCACACGGCATGTGGGATCTCGTGTTTCCCAACCAGGGATTGAACCTGGGCCCCCTGCACTGGAAGGTGAAGTCTTAACCACTGGACCACCAGGGAAGTCCCCAGTTACTTTACTTTAATTAAACTTTCTGGGCCTTTTGGAAACATTGATTCTTCCATGCTTTCTTGGGATTTGGCTGTCGTTGGATTCTGTGACAATATAGGCTGCAGATTTTCCCACCCCCTAACTGCGACTGAATTTCTTGCTTCTTTATTTTTTCTCTATACTACACACACTAAATTTTCTCCTATGAAGAGTTCAGATATTTATGGCTTTGTTATTCCATATATTTCTCTCTTTTTTTAAGGATTTGTTTATCTTATACCTGGAAGTTTGTACCCTTGACCACCTTCACCCATTTTTGTTCAACCCTCACCCCACCGCTGGCAGCCACCAGTCAGCTTTCTGTATCTGTGAGTTCATTTGTTTGTTTGTTGTTTACTTTTAGATTCCACATATCAGTAAGATAGCACAGTATTTGTCTTCCTCTGCCTGACTTATTTCACTTAGCATAATGCCCTCAAGGTCCATCCATGTTGTTGTACACAACAGGATCTCCTTCTTTATATGGCTAAATAATATTCCATTGCATATCCACTTGTTTCTTATGCCCCCAAGATGCACATCTTCACAAAATCTTTTACCCAATTATGTGTATGGCCTTTTAGATTTTGAAAAGTTCTCTTCACTTACAGTTAACCCAGTGACTCATACATCATCTTCTCAACAATGCTAATGTTGATATTGTTATTATTATTCCCACGTTTAGAATAAACTCCAGAGAAGTTAATAGGCACCTGCTCATCACTGATTGGGAATTAGTTCAAGTTCCAGTTTACTGGCTGGAGGACCTTGGTGCTGGGGTAGGTGGCAGCTGACAAAGGTGACTGGGCACGCTGAATTAATAGTAGGAAGTCCATCTGGTGATGGAGACAGAGAATCTTAGCCTAGGTACCAGCTCTGTCACTTAACTAAGTTACATGACTTTATTAGCTATGTTAACTAATTGCTCTGACCTGTTTTCTTATCTTTAAAATGAAAAATACAGTAATAACTAAATTACTTGAAGCTGGTGTCTGGAACACAATTCTTGCTTTAGGCATGAAGGCATGTTTGTTGTGCCCACACCACTGGGATTTTCTCCCTTTCTGTACCCCCAGCGCCCCCCATGCAGCCTTGTCCTGAGCGTGGTAGAGCCCTAGCACACTGCCTGATGCTTACAACTCCTGCTGGGAGCGTAGACTCTCCTCGCCTCCCCGGAAGGTGAGTGGTTCACTGCTCAGCAGGAACCATGATGAAGTGTCCTGTCTCCACCAATGTCTGTCACTCTACACACTCCTGTAGCTACAGCCCATCATCACAGAGAGCTCCTTTGGGGACTGAAACTACTTCCTCATTATACCCGAGTTCACTGGCTGTGGTGGTCACTTCAGAATTTCTACACACGAGGGCCCTGAGGTCAGCTTTTTGCTTGGAGGGAGCTTGTATATATAGGGGCCTTTCCTTAAAACTGCATATGGGGACTTCCCTGGTGGTGCAGTGGTTAAGAATCCACCTGCCAATGCAGGGGACGTGGGTTCAAGCCCTGGTCCGGGAAGATCCCACATGCCGCGGAGCAACTAAGCCCGTGCACCACAACTACTGAGCCTGCGCTCTAGAGCCCACGAGCCACAACAAGAGAAGCCACCGCAATGAGAAGCCCGCGCACTGCCACCAAGAGTAGCCCCCACTCGCCGCAACCAGAGAAAGCCCACATGCAGCAACGAAGACCCAACGCAGCCAAAAAAACCCCAAACAAACAAAAAACTGCATATGGATAGCAAGTATATTGTTTCTACATAAATTGCTTGTGTCTGTTTCTTCTTTGGAAGAAGACCTGCCACCAAGCAACTGCGAAATATTAGCCACTTTCCTCTTTGTCGGGGGGTGACACAACCCTGCAGTTAGGCTGTTACCGCTAATCCTGGCCCTGGTTTATCCACCTTCTTCCCTTCCCATACATCCCCTTATTGATGGTTCCTGAGTACCTACTCACTCTCCTGAGATGTGACCTGTTCTCCTAGGAACAATCCTTCTCCCATCCAGAATCATTCATCTGTCAGCTACACAGGCTCTTTTCTCTTCTTCACTTAATAGGTCAAGCCATTCATGAAATCCAGTAGAGTTGTCCCTTGTAATTCTTTTTGTCCATGGGATCAGTAACGATCACACTTCTTTCTTTTCTGATATTTGTAACCTGTATCTTTGATCTTTTATTTTATTTTATTTTAAAAACCTGTCTTAAAAATTTTTTTGATATGGACCTTTTTTTTTTTTTTTTTTTTTTTTTTGCGGTACGTGGGCCTCTCACTGTTGTGGCCTCTCCTGTTGCAGAGCACAGGCTCCGGACGCGCAGGCTCAGCGGCCATGGCTCGTGGGCCTAGCTGCTCCGGCATGTGGGATCTTCCCAGACTGGGGCACGAACCCGTGTCCCCTGCATCAGCAGGCAGACTCTGAACCACTGTGCCACCAGGGAAGCCCTGATCTAATTTTTAATACCTCTTTTCTTCTGCTTGTTTTAGGTCTAATTGATTTTCTGTATCTAATTTCCTGAGATGGAAGCTTAAATGATTGATTTCTGATATAAGCCTTTGATGTTATAAGTTGGCCTCTAAGCTCTACTTTTGCTGCATCACATAAGTTTTGATAAGTTGTATTTTCACTTGGTTCAAAATATTGTTAAAAATTTATATTGAGACTTTTTCTTTGATCCATATGTTATTTAGAAGTGTGTAGTTTAATCTAAAAAATTTGAGGATTTTCCTAATATTTTTCTGTTAGTGATTTCTGATTTACTTTTCATCATGGTCTAAGAGCATTCTTTGCAGGATTTCTATTCTTTTAAATTTGTTAAGGTGTGTCTTATGGCCCAGAATTTGGTTTATTTTGGTGAATGTTCCATGCAAGCTAGAGAAGAATGTGTATTCTGCTGTTGCTGGGTAGGATAGTCTATAAATGTCACTTAGAATGATTTGATTGATAGTGCTTTCAGGTCAGCTATATCCTTACTGATTTTCTGCCAGCTTGATTTATCAATTAATGATAGGAAGGTGTTGAAGTCTCCAACCATAGTAGTGCTTATCTGTTTTTCCTTGTAGTTTTTGCCTCACATATTTTGATGCTTTGTGTTAGGTGCATGTGGATTTAGAATTAATTGAGCTGGAGAATTAACCCTTTCATCACTGTATAATGTCTCTCTTTATCCCTCATAATTCTCCTTGATCTGAAATTTGCTTGTCTGAAATTAATGTAGCTACTCCAGCTTTCTTTTGATTGGTGTTAACATAGTATATCTTTCTCCATCTTCTTACTTTTAATCTATACATGTGTCTTCATATTTAAAGTGGGTTTCTTATAAATAACATCTGACTGGGCCTTGTTTTTTATCCACTCTGACAATCTCTGTCTTTTTAATAGTGAGTTTAGATCATTCACATTTATGGTGATTATCGATATAGTTGGATTGATAATTAGTACGTTTGTAAATGTTTTCTCTTCATTGTATTTGCTCTTTTTATTTTCTTTTCTATTTTACCCCTCTTTTTCTGCCTAGAGAAGGTATTTTATATGCTTCCATTTTTATCTCCTCTCCTGGCATATAAATTATACTTCTTTAAACCTTTTTTTTTTTTTAGTGGTTGCCCTAGAATTTCCAAGATATATTTTAAATTAATCTAAATCTACCTTCAGATAACACCATACTGCTTCATATGTATTACAGATAACTTGTAACTGAGTACAGTTGACCCTTGAACAATATGGGGGTTAGGGATACCAGCCCACCGTGCAGTCAAAAATCCATGTATAACTTTACAGCTGGCCCTCCTTTTCCACAGTTCCACAACTGTGATTCAATCAACCACAGATCGTGTATTACTATAGTATGTATTTAGTGAAAAAAATCCACATATAAGTGGATCCATGCAGTTCAGATTCGTCTTGTTCAAGGGTCAACTGTATTCCCAATTCCTCCCTCTGTTCCTCATGACTTCTTGTTATTCATTTCACTTATCCACATGCTATAATAACTGAAAATATTATTTCATTAATACATTACTTAAACAGATAGCTTTTTTTTTTTTTTTTTTTTGCGGTATGCGGGCCTCTCACTGTTGTGGCCTCTCCCATTGCGGAGCACAGGCTCCGGACGCACAGGCTCAGCGGCCATGGCTCATGGGCCCAGCCACTCCGCAGCACGTGGGATCCTCCCGGACCGGGGCACGAACCTGCGTCTCCTGCATCGGCAGGTGGACTCTCAACCACTGCACCACCAGGGAAGCCCCAGATAGCTTTAAGTCCAATTAAGAATAAGAAAAATATTTTCTTTTATTTCATACAATCCTTCTCTGATGCTCTTCCTTTTTTTAAATAAATTTATTTATTTATTTATTTATTTTTGGCTTCGTCGGATCTTTGTTGCTCCACACGGGCTTTCTTTAGTTGTGGCAAATGGGAGCTATTCTTTGTTTTAGTGCACAGGCTTCTCATTGCGGTGGCTTCTCTTGTTGCAGAGCACGGGCTCTAGGTGTGCAGACTTCAGCAGTTGTGGCACGCGGGCTTCAGTAGTTGTGGCTTACAGGCTCTAGAGCTCAGGCTCAGTAGTTGCAGCACACGGGCCTAGTTGCTCCACGGCACGTGGGATCTTCCTGGACCATGGCTCAAACCTGTGTCCCCTGCACTGGCAGGAGGATTCTTAACCACCAGAGAAGCCCCTCTTCCTTTCTTTCTGTATATCTTAGTTTCTGACCTGTGTCCTTCTGCCTTTACATACCATTCTTATATGCTTCTTATACCATTTCTTGCAAGACAGGCCTTGTGGTGATGAATTTCCTCAGTTTTTGTTCGTCAGAGAAGGACTTGATTTCCCCTTCACCTTTGAAAAATAATTTTGCTGGATTTAGAATTTTTAGGCTGTTGTTTTTGTTTATGTTTACTTTTAATACTTTAAATATTTCACTCCAGTCTCTTCTTGCTTGCATGGTTTTTGATAAGCTCATCATAATTCTCATCCTTGTGCCGCTATAGAAAAAGTACCCACCCCCAAGTTGCTTCAAGGTTTTCAATTTGTCTTTGGTTTTCTGAAGTTTGAACATGATATGCCTGGGTGTTGATTTTTTGGTGTTTATCTTCCTTGGTATTTTCTGAACTTCCTGAATCTATGATTGTCAATATCTTTGGAAAATATTTTGCCATTATTATTTCAGATATTTTTTTGCTTTGTTCTTTTCCTCCTTCTGGTATTATAATTATGCATATTTACATGTTTTGAAATTGTCCCATAATTCTTGGATGTTCTGTTTTTTCATTTTTTGAAATCTGCATTTCAGTGTAGGATGTTCGATTGACATGTCTTCATACTCACTGATTCTTTCCTAGGCTGTGTCCAGTCTATTGAGGAGCCCATCAAAGAGATTCTTCATTCTGGTACAGTGTTTTTGATTTCTAGCATCTCCTTTTGATTCTTAATGTTTCCATCTATGTATTAATTTATTGATATTAATCACAACTATATTAAATTCTCAGTCTGATAATTCCAAATTCTGTTTCTATACCTTAGTCTGGTTCTGATGCTTGTATAGTGTCTTCATGCTGTGTTTTTTCTTGATTTTTAGCATGTCAAGTAATTTTTATGTTCAAAGCAAGACTGATAATAAGAATGGAGATAATAGGAACAGAAGCAAGTAGGTTTTTATTGTAAAGTGTTAAGTTAATCTGGCTACATACTGAGCTGTTAATGATTGCTGTACCCTCAGATGCTAGAGGTTTCAGTCTCCTCCTCTAGGTTCTTGTTTTTGTCTCCCCTGTTGACTTTCCTAAGAACTCTTACTTAGATAGACTATGTGTCTTGCAGCTCTTTTAGTTGTGACCCACTGCTATTATACCAGAGCCCAATTGGCGTGGTGTCACAATGTGGGTGAAGGAAAGTGTTCTATGATCCTACGATTAAATTCCATCCTTCTGGTGTGCTTCCGTCCTTAGGCTGTGATCTTTAGTGTCATGGTTTTTTCTAGCTTCTTCCCTCCTCCCTGAGGCTAGAGTGGCAGAAATGCCCACGCCCAGGTGGGATTAGGCTGTGGTAAAGTCTTTCCCTTTGAGATTGAGCCTTTGTTATAGAGACTGCTTGGGTTTATTGGACAATAGTTACTCTTTCCCTCTCCCTGCCTGGGACACCAAAGGGGCTCTTTTATGACTCTTCATTCTGGACTATGACTTTAGAATGTGTCTCTCCAGATTTGGGGGTTTTCTCTGTGACCTCAGCTCTCTCAAAGAGTCCATAAAAGTCCATGAAAAGGCATCAATTTTCAGCTTATCCAGGTTTTTCTTGTAAGGATGGGAGTGACAACATTCAAATTCTTTCTATGTCAGTGCTGAAGTTGGAAGCTTTTAACGCTTTGAATCACTTCTGATTCTCATGTGTTCCATATTACTCCCATTTATGCCCTGATTATTCTTTATCCAGGGATTCCTAGGAATCTCCTAACTTCCCATTCTGCCGCAAACCTCTTATTTTTCCTGACATCCAAAACATCACTTCCATTATGTCATTGTCCTGCTCATCAGCTGTCAGTGATGACGGATTACTTATTACACAAATCAAAAGTTTTTATCTTGACATTCAAGGCTGTTTGCAGTATTTGTCCATAACTTTCCTTTGGCTACTTTCCAACAAGAAAGCAATGGTTCAGGTTAGGAATACTGTCTCATTATCCTTCTAACCTATGTACATTGATGTCTGGAATATTCAATAGACTTTGTCAAGTAAGTTCTCCATTTAAAAAACAATTCAGATACTTTATTAAGTTCCATATTCTCTGTGAAACATTTTCCTACTACTCTTTGTGCCATACATTTTTACATGGATGGAAAAAATAATGTGCCTAGAAGACTTCTGATTCATTGGATAGATGAAGAAACTAATGGGCTGAGTTGAAGGGGCTTTTTCAAGGGCACACAGCTAGTTAAGGTCAAAACTGAACTTAAAACCTACCTCCCATTTTCTTTCCTCAATTTCAGGTCTCCTGGAGTAGTGATTATCAAATGTCAGGGGGCATATAGTCTCCAGGGACGTCTTTGGTTTTTTTTTTTTTTTTTTTTAATGTTTCTGGGACACACCCCCTGAGACTCTGACTTAGTAGGCTAGAGCTGGGGCTCAGGAAACTGCATTTAGAGCAAAGGATTCTGAAGCTGGTGGTTCAATAATTCACTCTGAAAAACACCATCATAGAGGACATTTACAGAATATAGAACAGTGGTCAGCATTCAGAGAGTGCCTGGGTAACCGAACCGGTAAAAGCAGAGAGCTAGAGGAAGCAGTGTCCGTCTGGCTCTGTTAGGTTTTCCCAGAAATTAAAAAGTTCTGATGTTGAACTTCTGGACCTTCAACTACAAATAAAAATCTTGATAGCTTTCTTAAACATGCACAGCATTAGTCATCAGGGAAATGGGAAAATGGCTCAATGTAATTCAATATTGCCTCAAAATGTATTTATTCATTATTATAGATAAACTTCTACTCTCACCCTCCACTTAGGTAGAGGTGAAATATATACTTACTGAGAAATTCTGGGAAATACTGAAAAATATAAGAATACCCAAGATACTGTTTATTGAACTTGCTCTGTGACAGTGCACTATGGCTCTTTATTATGAATTATCTCATTTGATTCTTATAATTACTCCTGACATAGATTTTTACATTTTAATTATGTTTTTAAATTTTCATTTTATAGCTGAAAAAGTGAAACTTAGAGAGGTTAAGTGACTTGCCCAAGGATACATAGCAAGTAAACAGCAAAGTCAGGATTTAAATACTGCAGGTCATATTCTGAAGCCTATGTAGGCTTTTAAACACTAGACTCTATTCTGTGAAAATCCCATTAGTGCCGATTGTGTTGACCACAGGCAAACCCTGTTAGTTCTCTGTGCAGTTCCTTCCAGCCGTTCAGGAGGCATATGAGTAAAATATTGAAAACTCTGCTCTTTGGAGACAAAATGAGCTTGGTTCAATTTCTGGTTTTGACACTAACCTTATGAATTTGAGTAAGTTTTAAAAAAAATTTTTCTCTAGTCTCAGTTCTCCCAGCTGTAAAATGGTGAGAATAATATTTAATATGACTGAGAACAATTTAATAAGATAATGGTTGCAAAGCACTTAGCACTGTGCCTAGCTGATTCTAAGCACTCAGTAAATGTTATTATAAATATGCATATGATTTAAATTTTATATATCTAAAATTTGCAGTCATACTGAAAATTATTATGTGCTATGTATTCTGCTTACATTTATGATCTAGTCCAGACAAGTGCCCAAATGTCTGTATTGCCCACACCTGTCTTGAGAAAATCCATTCTACCTGTCGACCCTAATATTTAGATCACTCCTCCACCCCTCACCCCTGCTGATTAGAACTGGGGAAGGCATCTGATACCAAGAGGGACAATATGGACAAATAGAAAAGACAACTGAGAAGTGCTAAAAAACCTGACCAGGATCTGCAATGAAAGAACAAAAATGTTGTGAGACCAGGACAGCCATGGGGAGTAACTACTAAAGCCAGAAGGGAAGAGGGGAGGCCAAAGAGGATGAAGAGAGAGAGAGAGAGAGAGAGAGAGAGAGAGAGAGAGAGAGAAGAAGGGGAAGGGGAAGGAGAAGGGGAAGGAGAAGGGAGGGAGGGAGGGAGGAAGGGAGGAAGGGAGGAAGAACATGAGTCCCAAAGCTTTATCTGCTTCCAGCTCAGATTCCATTTCCAGAAAGATCTCAAGGGGGTTTTACTTGGAATTTCCAACATGATTCTTAAGTTGGAGCAATAAACACTCGGAAATAACTAAAAATGAGTAATGAAGAAGGTCTTTCCCTGTCAGTTAGAAGGTATGCGTTAAAAGAGTGAGATAGCGTATCTGCAGACAGACTGATGGATGGGGCAGCACGTGAAGTCCCGAAACAGATGATGAGCACAGGAAAGTTATGATGTAATAAAGGTGGCATTTAATTCAATGGGGAAGGGATGGATGTGCCAATACCTGATGCTGAAGTAAATTGGCTCACCAATTTGAAAAATACAAAGCCAGCTCTTTCTTCACTTCTTTTACTGGCATAAATTCCAGAGGGGTTAATGATTTAGACTTAGAAAAGAAAACCATACAAGCTTAATATGAAAGACAGGGGATTATTTACATAATCTAGGGCAGCTGAAGAGTTTTCTGTGGACAATATTAATGGTATCGATCATAAAGGAAAATACAGTAGATTTAACTACATACATATAAAACATTTGCATGTAAAAAAGGTTTAACCAATAAAAACTAATTAAAAATTGGAAAAATGTTGCAACATACATAACTAACAAAGGATTCAACCTCTTAATATGTAAAGGACTCATAAATAGCTAAGAAAATATATTGGAAAAATGAGAAATGGATACTGTATATGCAACGTGGTCTACTTTTTGTGATCTACACATGTATATGTGTGTATATGTATAAACATGCTTTTTGTAAAAATATGTATTTCTGTTAAGAAAGAAAATTAACATATTCGACAGTTAAATAAAAATAACTGAAGAGATCTACCCCAAATTGTAAAAGAATCATGGGATCATGGGTGATTTTTATTTGTTTCTCTTTTATCTTTCTGTGTCTTCTGAATTTTTCAGCAGTAAATGGATTTTGCTTCTGGAATGAGAAAAAAAATGTGTAGAAATTAGGAGGATTATGAACAATGGGATGAATTGCTACCTAATTTTGTTCGCTTTCTCTGGCTTTCTGAAGACGCTTTAATTTGAGGGGGAGCAGAACTGTCAGTACTCTGACTGAAGGCCCTCGGAGTGGTTCCTTGGCCTCTGGGTTTGGATGTTTCACACAGGGGATGGTATTGTGGGAACCGGGCTTGCTGGCCCAGCCTGCCTCCACAGGGTGTATTCCTGGGCCCAAACAGAGCACAATGAAGAAAGATGAGAAAACAGCCATAGGCTTATATCCCAATAAAGAGAGAGCATGACTCCAAGAACTTTCCAGGGTGTTTCCAATTTGACATTTCCTTCTTGACCTTTTAGCTTCTCACTTTGCTTCACATACACTGGCCTGGAGCTAGATTTAGCATTATCGTTAGAAAAAGGCTGTTTCCCCAAGAACTCAAACTACAGATCTCTGAACCCAAGAAGGAAGATTCAGAGATAGCCTTGCATGGGGCTTGTCTGACACAGAGTGACATAACCTTGGAATAGTTTCTGCCTGGCTGAGGAGAGTGAGCAGGTGGCTTTCCAAACTTGAACGAGGCTTGGGTATTCAGTGGTCTTTCACCTGTACAAACGTCATGATATATCAGACTGTTCATGCAGCCTCATAATCACATCATTTTGCAATTTCACTTCATTGGTTTCCCTTGACCTGCCTCCAAACATAAAGAAAAAGATACTGCTTTGGCTTCTGACACGGATGACAACCTTGACACTCGGGGTGATGTGGGTTGTTGTAGGGGTCAGCAAGGAGGGTCAGATCGTTATGGCTTTGAACCTGCCGATTGGTCCAGCATCGAGCCCCACTACTCCCTGTGTTTCCATCACATGCAATCGCTTGGGTCCTCCGAGCAACTCATGTGCTTTGAAACTCTCCGGTCTCCGTCTTGGGACATTGGCCCCACCTCACCTTCTCCCCCTGGTTCATTTCCTAAGCAAACCATGGCTGACCCTTAGCCCCGTTCAGAGACTCTGCGAGCATCCCTTGAGCCAAGACTTCATGTTCCTCTGGCCTGCTTACTTCTCTGGCTCCCCTATTCCTCACCTGCCACATAAAACCCAGGTGGCAACACACAGACCAAGCATCTGCACTCGGGCATCAAAAGTCCTGGGTTCAGACCTCCGTTCCCGACCTGTGTGATTAGCTCTGTGTTAGGCAGTCGACTCAACTCTACTCTCTCTTCTCTCTTTTGTTAAATGTGGGTGATGATAATGATATCTAGCTTATAAGCTTGGAGTGAGGTAGTGCCTGTGGATGACTCAGCCTAGTGTGTGGTTACCTAGAAAACAGTCAGTATAACAGTTGGTCAATATAGTGAGCCAGTATTCTTGTCAGCATACAGCATAGTAAGAGCCATTCATACACAAAGAGCTATTCATATTTCTGTCTTACCAATCTTCCCCCCCCACTAGCTTTATCTGGCCAGGTTGGCCTATGTATTCCCCAAATATGAACTCTTCCCTGCCTCAGGGCCTTTGCACTAGCTGTTCCCCATGCCTGGAGCATATTTCCCTGACTCTCGCCCTGTGTGTCTGGTTTCTGCTCTTTCTTCCTATTTTCAGCTCAATTACCATCTCCTCCTGAAGGTCTTTGGCCTTATCCTAGGTGAAGTAGATAACCTTACCTCCTGTTTAATCTCCTGTCACAGCGCTAGTTTACCTCTCCCTAAGTTACTTATTTACTTCCCGATTGCCTGTTCCTCTCACCAGCCTATAAACCCTCTGAGAGTAGAGGCTCATTTTCTTTTCTCTTGGTACCTTCAGCATCTATGCAGTATCTGGCACAATCCTCAGTAAGTATTTGTTGAATGAATAAGTGAATAGATCAATAAGTGGGCTAAAGGAATGCGCTTCTCTTACAAAATTTCTCAAATGAAATAGAGAACACGGAAAGGCTTAGCAGGAAATCCAAGTGCTCCTTGATAGTCAGTTGCTAGAAGAGAAGTCTGTCTCCATTTTCCCTTATCAAGACCCACAAAACTATGCAGAGTCCTTTGAGCTTCTTAGCGGGGAAAAGCAATGCATCAATACAAAAGATAATCTTGTTTCTTTCTATGAATTCGAAATAATTTTTGAAAAGGAACAGGCCCTCTCAAAGCATTATGCCCACACAATCTTTCCTTTAAGCAGCAAAAAACCCCAAATAGTTTTATGATCTCTAATGTAATGCAGATGTAGAGGGTAAGAATTTGATGGTCAATTAATTTAGAAAATATCCAGGGCCTTGCAGAGGTTCAACTTATGGACTTTGAAATTTAACTCATGATTACAACACCCTTCCCCCTACTCCTCTCCCCAGCCCTAGATACAAAAAGAAAGGAACACTTGTAATATTGCTTATGGAATGTTCTAGAGGGTTAGTTAAGCTGCTCTTCATAAAAACTCTTGGATCAAGTTTTCCTGGCCTTTTCCAGTTGGGACTGTTCCTGAGCATTGAAGTGAAGCAATATTAAACTGGCAGGCTGCTGAGAGCCGATTATTGTGGGGAGTTGAAAGGAAAGAGCTGGCATCTTTGTGCTTCATTAATCTTTGAAGGAAAGAAAGCTCTGGCCACTGGACCAAAGGCCCACATGTCAGAGCTTGATTTCCTGTTCTTCTGGGTTTCGGTTTGAATGTAAAGCAAATGTTTCAGGGAACTCCAGGCGGCTAGAAGGTATGCTCTTCTCTCCTGTGACCAAGACTTGATTTCATGAATTAATATCCAACTCCAAGAAAGCCAAGAGCTGTTGAGGCTAGAGGCAGTTTGGTGCTGAGAGCGAGATGTAGGCGCAGTGAGCCATCAGTCCATCCATCAGTCAGTTAGCAAATGGTTATCGAGCTTCCCTGAAACTTTTTTTTCCCCGTAGCTGCAAGCTTTAGGGTTAGTTTTTTTTTTTAATTAGTTTTTATTGGAGTATAGTTGATTTACAATGTTGTGTTAGTTTCAGGTGTACAGCAATGTGAATCAGTTACATACATATATCCACTCTTTTTTTAAAAAATATACATCTTTATTGGAGTATAATTGCTTCACAATGCTGTGTTAGTTTCTGTTGTACAACAAAGTGAATCAGCCGTATGCATACATATATCCCCATATACCCTCCCTCTTGCATCTCCCTCCCTCCCTCCCTATCCCACCCCTCTAGGTCATCACAAAGCAGAGCTGATCTCCCGGTGCTATGCTGCTGCTTCCCACTAACTATCTGTTTTACATTTGGTAGTGTATATATGTCCATGCCACTCTCTCACTTCGTCCCAGCTTCCCCTTTTCCCCACCCCCGTGTCCTCAAGTCCATTCTCTATGTCTGCGTCTTTATTCCTGCCCTGCCACTAGGTTCATCAGTACCATTTTTTTTTAGATTCTATATATATGCATTAGCATAGAGTATTTGTTTTTCTCTTTCTGACTTACTTCACTCTGTATGACAGACTCTAGGTCCATCCACCTCACCACAGATATCTCAGTTTCGTTTCTTTTTATGGCTGAGTAAGATTCCATTGTATATTGTATATCCATTGTATATTCCATGTATATTCCATGTGCCACATCTTCTTTATCCATTCACCTATCATTGGACATTTAGGTTGCTTCCATGTCCTGGCTATTGTAATCAGTGCTGCAATGACTCTTTTTTAGATTCTTTTCCCATATAGGTCATTCCAGAGTATTGAGTAGACTTCCCTGCGCTACACAGTAGGTCCTTATTAGTTATCTGTTTTATATATAGTAGTGTGTATATGTTAATCCCCATCTCCCAATTTATCACTTCCCCCCACGATTCCCCTTTGGTAACTGGAAGTTTGATTTTGAGATCTATGAGTCTGTTTCTGTTTTGTAAATAAGTTCTTTTGTATCATATCATTTTAAAAATTAGATTCCACATATAAGCGATATCGTATGATTTCATCTTTCTCTGTCTGACCTACTTCACTCAGTATGACAATCTCTAGGTCCATCCACGTTGCTGCAAATGGCACTCTTGAACAAAATAACGTCCTCTTTTTCTTTGTATCCAGAGTTCTTCAAACACACCCCCAACGTTACACTTTCCACCCTTTATTGCATCTGAATACAATATTTTCCTCAAGAGAGAATAAACTACATAACAGCATTTTTGGTAACTGTTATATTGAGACATAATTGATGAATCAAACAATTCATCCATTAAAGTATACAATTTGATGGTTTTGTATTATCCACAGAGTCGTGCAACCATCAACATAATTTTTAAACATTTTTATCACCCCAAAAAGGACCCTCCCATATCCTTTATCTCTGAGTCCATCTAACTCTATGTCACTCTTCTCCAAACCCTAGGCAGTCACTGGCCTACTCTCTGTCTCTAGATTTGCCAAGTCTGGATATTTCATATAAATAGAATTATACAATATGTGGTCTTTTATGACTGGCTGTAATAGCATTTTATGTATGACATTTATCCTTGTGTCAAGCACAAAAAAATGTTCTCAGTAAATACAGGTATTTGAATGAATGATTGTCCTTCTACTATCAATTCACCGCTGTGCAGTCACTGTGTGGAAGGAATAAGACATGAATACTGACCACAAGTTATATTCAATCCAGATGACAAGAGAGGATTGATCTAAAATAAGAAAACTAGCTAAAACACTCAATTAAGTGGTACATAGACTGGAAGAAAAAGATGACATATCACAAGGTACTGTTTTAGAGTCAGTTTTAGGACAAAATATCTTAAGTAATACAGATGTAGTTTGGGATTGATCAAAAAGGGTTATTTATACCTTGTATTCTAGTTTAACTTATCCAAACATTTATCCTGGCCCCTCCACCTATATCTAAATGTCTGTGTATCTATATCATCTATTTCTACTTCTACATCTCAATTTCTTTCAGTATCATCTGTATCATGTTTTTGGAGAAGCATGATGAAACTTTAGATTCTTGCGGGCATTGCCATGGTTTCTTCTCCTGAAAAATGAATATGGAAACCTACACTTTGATTGATGAATACTAGGTAACCTCAAATGAAATAATCCTTCCACGCTCCCCATTACTCTTTCCTCCTCTTGTTCCGTGACTGGGCATTGTCCAAATCTCGTCTTCAGTTTGCTTGTTGACAGTGCAGCACTGTAACTTTCTCTGAAGCAGGAGCTCCATTCTCTACAAGCCTTTCCCACTTGGTTAGTCCATCCTACTTCAAACTCCATGAGTTTTTTTATACCAGCCTTCTCTATTTCGATGAAGCCACACATGATTGAAACCCGAGAGTCATATTTCCTTCTTCCCAGTTCTTCATGCTCTCGGGTCAATTAATCATCAAAGTCTGTTAATGTTTGCCATGGATGGTGTTTCATGAGTTATTTATTTTTGCTTGTGCCAAGCTCCCTAGTTGCAAAATGTAGATAAAGATTTCCCACCCCACAAGGGAAACTATGAGGAATAAAAAGCACAGGCATTCAGTTCTTCCCTTTAAAATAGAGAATGCACATTCTTAATCAAGATCCCGGACTCTGGGGTCTGCCTGAATGTGACCCTGTGGCCTTGGAGAAGTAACTTAGCTTCTCTGTGTCTTGTAAAATAGGAACATCTTATATGAGTAATAGCATGGGAGGTGGTCAGGATTAAATGAGGTGATCTATGTAAAGTGCTTAGAAAGATGCCTGGAGCAGAGTAAGAACTCAGAAAAGGTGCCTCTTGGTAGATATACATGTTGTGTTTGTTTTGCTTTGGCAGAAGTAGAGGACCCCAAAGTTCCCGTCATGGGCTGTCCTGTACCCAGGTAGATTGGCATATAGTCCCACCTGCACTCACCTCATCATGAATTTACCCAGATGTGTGTCTGTGCCTTTGCTTTTGCTCTGGCCAGTAAGAGAGAGGTGGGGCTTGGTGCTTATGAACTTTTCGGAGACTATCAGAGCTGTATGCTAATGAAAAGATAAATATTTATAAGGATTTAATGCTTTCCTTGCTGTAGATTTTTTTTAAGGATACAATTTGAAGCTTGCTATGACATAGTGAGTCCTGACTGATGCTGAATGAGCTTCAACTGGCTACTTTAAACCAACAAACCTACTTCGCCTTGAGCCAATTTCTAACTAAAGGACCAACCTCAAACTTCCGCAAGTTAAGACACAACCATGCACTAAATCATCTCATGGCACTGTAGTTACATCTCACACGACTCTCTCATTCTTTTTCCATTTTCCTTTTCATTCTTCAGTCTATAAGAGAAGTATGCCTTTTAGTTCCCCACCCTATTCACCATTGTAGTTCTGAGTGATGTTTGATTCTTTTCGAAAGAAGGTGTCGCAGACTCAGGAGCCATGCCCACAGAGGGCTCCAGAAAGGACATGAGCATGGTTCTTTTAAGTGCTCAGCTTCCCAAGGACCCTACACTTAAGATTCGTGAACTCACTTATGCTCATAATGTCTGGTATGTTTGATAAAAGAAATCAGAATCATTACCTACCTAAATTGGGGGGAAAAAAACCCATCCAATCTCATTATCTTTGAATAAAATCAACCTGTATTTATCCTGGTACACAGCCATCTCCAAAATGTATTTTCTTTGGCTGTTGATTTTATGCATGTTCACAAGGAAAATCTAAAAAGCCCATTCAGCAGGAATGCAAATGTGGCTTGGGAAGGAGTGAGAGTTCTTATAAAGTTCTCCAAAAAGGGCCAATTCGCTATTGGATTCTCAAATCCTTCCTCCACTGTGAATATCAGTTACAAATGCAGTGAGGAGCCTCATGGTTTTACCATCTTCTCCAAGCACAAACAGCCAACATCATCACACACAGATTTGCACAGGCACATTGCAATCGACCAGCCTTTGGCTCTCTCGTGACAAAGAGGCGCCATCCTCTGAAGCAACAGCACATTTTCTCCCCAGAGGTCTGGGCAGCAAAGAATGCATGCGAAGACCGCGAGGCTGTAGATATCATACTTCCCCATTCTGTGTTCCAAATGGCAAGGAGGTGGCCATCATTAAAAAGAGATCATCCCTAATAGCATATTTAGAAAATTCAGCCAACGGCCTGCTTTCCTTTTTTAGCCCTCATGAAAGAGTAACGTAAACCAGCCCAGCGGCTTTGGAACTACTTTAAAATAATGCCACGTACTCCCCAACAACAGCCCAAGAAAGAGGATAAGTGTTGTTTTTAGACAACTATCCCCTTTGACACTTTTCTCTTTCTTTTAATATTTCAATAAGTATTTAGTGGTTGTCTGCTTTGTACCAGAAACCGGTGAGCAAGATGGCCATCGTACCCACCCTCAAAGGGCTTACAGTCTGGTGGGGGAAACAGAAGGAAAGTGCTACCAAAAGATGCATAAGGGCAAGGGCTGTAGGAGCACACAGAGAAGCATTTGATCTAACTGTGAGGGGGTCAAGGACAGCTGGCTAGAGTAAGTGCAGCCTAAATGGTGACTTGAAAGATGGAGAGGAGAGAGCCCAGGAAGGAAGAACAGCCCAGGTACAGGAAAGCTTGCGCATGAATATGAATGTGAGACAGGACATGGCACGTTGGAAACACTGGACTATGGGAAAGGGAAAAGAGGGAGCAGGCTCATTAGGTTATATGAAGGCATGTTAAGGAATCTGGGGTCTGCGTGTGTGTGTTGTCAGGGGCTACATGGAAGAGTGAACTTACTAGATTTGTATTTCAGGCAAAGCACTATGACTGCAGCATGCAGAACGGGTGGGAGAGTACAGGACTGCAGGCGGGGACGTTTGGGTGGCTGGCACCCAAACCTAGACAGGAAGATGTTGTCTGAACGAAATTAGCAGCAGTTTGATGAACAGACATAGCAGGGTCCATGGTGTCCAACATCACTGCCAGATGTTAACAGCATCCTAGTTGCAGGAAGATTCCTCTGCAGAGGCTGGATCTATACTATTGACGGGGCTGCTGAAATCCAGATCACGTGTTACTAGAGATGCGTCACTGTGGATGGTAATGCCCAATTATCAATTGAACAGGTCTACCTTGTGATCCTCTAATGGAAAAAAGTGACAGGTTAGGGTGGCTGAGATTTAGGAGATACCACAGGCATTGAGCTACTTGTTTTTATGCCAGTATCACACTTTCCTGAATACTGTAGCTTTAAGACAAATGTCAAAGTTGAGTAGCACTAGCTCTTTTTTTTTTTTTCAGAATTGTTTTGGTTGCTTTTTGTGTTTCCTATGGGTTTTAGAGTGATCCTGTCAAGTAAAAAATAACTGCTAGGAGTTTCATTGTGATTGCATGGTGGCAAATAATAAGGATTCTAGGTATGCAAAGATTAAGAAAATTTGCCTTTCATGTACCATTCTGAGGAAATTATTTGAGGATTTACACCAGCAAAAATAGGGAGGGATCAAAGAGAGGATATTGTGGAATGCACGAAACGCTGATAGACCCCAGTTGTATCCATGAAGCCTAGAAAGCATCTGGTCTGGGTGGTGGCAAGAGGTCAGGGGGTGGTGAATGTCCTCAGGAAGAAAGTGGATTCCATGCAGTATTCGACCACATAATGGAAAGGCTGAAATGGTTTGAAGATATAATGGGGGCAGATTACATTTTTGAGAAGAAGAAAAGAAAAAAGGAAGGCATTTAGAGACTCTGGCAAGGTGAGGAGAAAACTATACAGGAAATCTGTGGTCAGAATGTGAAACGAAATTTGAAAATGACATTTTAATAAAAGCTATTGTTAGAGCATAAGAAAAGGAAATTTATTTAACTTTGATGCAAGAAGAATTCTACTTTATGTGGTCCTGAGATCATCGTACTGATGCAGTAAAGAAAGAAATGTAATGCTTGCACATGCCTGGGGTTAGCAGTGAAGAATAACTAGCATATGAGTTTTTAACATGTACCATGGGTTAGTTACATAACCCTCAGAACAACCTCAAAAGATGGATATCATTTTCCTCTTTTTCCTCTTCTTAGAGGTAAACAACTAAGATGAGAAGAAGTTAAGTGACTTGTCCAAGATCACAAAGTTAGTAAGTGGCGAAGCAAGATTCTTAAACATTATTATATGCTGTCTGTGTTAAAAAATATATATGTAATATTATACATATATTTAAATACATACACATATATAGTATTTCTGGTTTGTGATATTTAGAATCAATTTATGGATAAATCATGGAATAACGTTCTAGAACAGAATGCTGATGCTAGCAATCTCACATGTACAAACACATATTTGGCTAATGGAACTTGATAGGTGGGATGGGGAAGATGAATGACGAGGTAAGGAGGGTAATATTCTTATCTTGCATAGTGGGTAATAATGAGATAATGTGTAAATTTGATGAACCAGACATAGAGGTATAAGCTTTTGTTTTAAATTAGAAATGCAATCAATAGAAAAAAACCCATTAATAATTATATCACTACCCAAAGTGGGGAGCCTAGGGAAAGGAGAAGATGGGAGTTGTACAAGTATACTAAATCTTCATTTCTCATAATGAGCCATCTCAAATGGGTAAGTCAAGCAATTACTGGGTAAATATGTAACTCAGTGATTCTTAACTCTCAAGATGCATCAAAATTACCTATTGGGCATTAAACATAATACCACTGCCTGAGTTCCAACTCAGGGATCCTGATCAATTAATGCTGGAGAAAGACTAGCATATGGGGAACTTCAGAAAACTCCTGGCTAATTTTAATGTGAAGTCAGAAATGAGAACCTCTGATTTAAAATAGGAAGATCCACCAGAAGTATCTAAAACAGAAACTGTTAAAAGTGGAGGATGTGGGTTGGGAAAGATTGGAGTGGGAGATTTTGTGCTTTTTTAGCGTAAACCATTTGTATAATTAGATTTTTTATTATATGCATAACTAAATTTCATTAAATACCAAAGAAATACATACCAATAATTTTGTAAAATAATATTTAGATGTAGATAATAGATTACAAAGGAACCAGTACAAACAGTATCATCCCAGACTTGTGAGAAATATATACATTTCACACAAACATGTATGAAAATGTTAACAGTGGTCGTCTCAGAGTTTGTCTTCTCATTTATATTTTCTGAATTTCTCTTGAAAGCGTTCTCTTGAAAGCGTGGTAGAATCCTATCTTCTTATACTTTCAAAGAAGTAACAAAACATTTATAACATATCTGAGAGAATATGCCAATGGACCTGTAAGGGTACACATTTCTCAGCTTGGGAAATAATTACTTAATGATACTAAAGTCTCATTCTCTGAAAATATCTTCCTGCTATAAATTATCAGTGTAAAACATTTGTTCACAGTAATTATATAATAGAATATCAACATGAGACGCCTGACCTTGGATCCCAAAAGCTAATAAAAATATAATAAATCCCAAGTATCCTGACTCCTAAGTCAAGATCCAGGGATCACCAAAAGTTTGCAAATTAAGTTCTGCCAGCATTAGCCCATCACTCAACCTGAGGGTGTAGACGAGTTGACATGGAGGAAAATGGGCAAGAAAATTGCTTCGGAGACAATTGTGAAAATGGTGGCAATTATCCTTTTTCCTTTTCTTTCCCCACGTTGGCGAGGAGGAGGGTGTCTCCTCTGCACCTTAAGGCAAGTAAAAATACTTAAAGACTTGCCTGTGTGTTCTCAGACATTGGAGACAGAGTCCAGTGTTGTCACAAGCCTAAGAAGATGCAGCTGACAGAAAAGAAGAGAGATGAATGCACTGGGCGGGGCACGCATTTCTACTGTTGGCAGAGGCAACAACACAGGTTTTCCTTGGGATTAGGTATGGATACAATGGAAGGGAGACAACCCTAGTGTTGTCTTTTAAAGGATTTGTATCCAAGAGGATGTCTGGGGTGGAGAATTCCAATAAAGAGCTGGGCTACATGAAGCCCAGGCTACCTAAATCTATGGGAAACCACAGCTGGAAGACCCCAGAGGAGGCTCTGTGGAAGACCCACAAATAATGCCACGCTGGGGAACCAGGCTATGGAATCTGCCCCAGCTAGAGGGCACCAAGACACACCCTACCTGTGCCGTCCAGGTCCTAGGAAAGAACCTCCCCCTTCTTCCCTCCTCCTGGGTCCAGCACTGCAGGGGCCAAGAGCTGCTGCTGAGAAATGGGAGGAGGGGTGGAGCTGGACCCAGTAAAGAAACCCACTACCCATCCCCACCTCCCCACCCCACCCTCTGTTCTGGGCTCTGGGCCTGAAGCAACCCGAGCTGAGGGAGGAGAAAAGTTTTTAACATGAATGGAATTCGGGGTTTTAAAATTACCCTGAATGGGAATTATGTGTTTATTAAAAGAGATTGGGTTCTTTATTTTTATGAGAGTGACAGAAAAGAGCCATATGAGATGAGAGCAAGGGGTAGATTAAGAACTTTTCCACAGAATAAGTTTAATGGAAAGTGGTGTAAAAGAATACAGTGGGTTTCAGCCTACACTCCATTGAGCCCAGTCCGTTCAATTGACAGGATAATTTTCTTGAGTTATTGTTGTTCATTTAAGTTTTTTTTTTTTTTAATTAACTTGAGGGTAGTTTTTGTGCATGGAAGAGACCATAGAGAAGTTCATTTAATTTCTAAAATTAATATTAGATACATTACAGTTACAAAGCTAAAACCTAGTTCTTCCCCATGCTTTTAAGTTCTGCTTATAAATGGTATTATTCTCTTAGCAAATTTTAACAGTTGCTTTTAAAGTTCTTTTCATTAATGCTTGGTCTCGATTATAAACTTAACTAATTTAATTCCTTCAAATATTTTAGACCGCATATTTAAATTTGACATGTTTGATTTCCTTCTTAAGTGCTTTAATTGTCTAACTTAACAAACCATTCTTTATAAATCTAATAAGCAAACATAAATATAATGAACTTTGAATCCTCTTAAATGTCCCAATAGAGGATATATACTTGGAAAGATTTAAAAATAAACTCACAAGAGTACATTAAATATCTAACACATTTTAATTTTCAGTTACTGGGCTGTCACTCTAATTGGCCAAATTTTCCTAAACATGAAAAAAGTCCTAAAATACCAAATATTAAAACCCTGGTATTCCTTTTCTTGCACATTTAAAGGCTGAATTCTAACTCTCCTAGGGGTTATGAGATGCTTACCACTAAGGAAGATATTTACCACTTCAAGTACCTGATGTGAATTTTGACAGGCGATTTCTGATGAGTGTGAGATGCATTCAGGACAACTGTTTCTGCCAATTAAGGACACTATTATATTATGCCACATATAACATGGGTTGCTTTCTCAGCATGTCTGGGGTTGCAAAAAGAAAAACTTCAGCCAGGATGCTGACTGCATTTTGTCAGCAGCTTTTTGATGTGATGCATTATCTTGTATTGGTGATTGTTTATGTCAATGACTCTATAACTCAAAGGAGGTTTTCACATGGCACAAGACCTCTCGATTCATATCTCACACATTACCTAATTCTTTTTTCTACTCACAAACATCTGCAACTTGAACCTAGGTTGATTACCTCATTCGATTTTCTATTTCCTTGGATCTTAAGTTATGTAGGTGTATTTTCTCTCTACTGCTAAACAACTTTGAACTTGATGGAAGCCTGCATTCTTTCATCATCCTGGACCACCCAACTCTTGCAGGTATTAAAATGATAACCAATTGCATTTTGAATAAAAATGATAGGAAAAAAAAGAAAACATGAATGCAGACCTCCATTTTGGACTCTGCTGAAACATTTGTTTTTTTCCATTTAACAGTCATAGGAAGTAGGCTGCGCAAATATTTCTATTTTAATAGATGAATACATTCGAATATAAAGAGGCTAGATAACTTATCCCAAAACATGTAGATAATAAGGGTCAGAATTAAGACCCAAGCCCAGTTCTGATTGCAAGTGTGCTATGCATTCTACTGTAACTCCCTGCCTCTCCTTAAAAGTTCAGCAAAGGCAGACTAAAAGAATAAACATTGAGAGAAAGTTTTCCAATATTTTTTGAACTTCATTAAAAAAAATAGAGAAACAGCTTTTTAAAAAGGGTGTGTATTATCCTTGTGAAGTCTTTCGGACCAATTTCCATTCTTCAGGATCATGTAATGACGATAAATGCTGTAGGAGAAAAAGGCCTCTCTTACAAGTCTCATTGATTATCTCTTTCAAGGGGACTCAGTTGGTAATTTGTATAGTCGGGGGAACTGGCATTTTTCTTTGTTATATTTCAAACCTTGTAGAAACTTCTCAAAGCAGAGTCACAGAGGCTTCTGCTAGAAATCCATCCCATGCCACAAGTTGGTGTTGAATGCCACTGCCCCCACTAGGATGGAACAAAAACCTGTAAGGCAAAGTGTCCTATCATAGATCTGATTTTCAGATCTCCCTCACCTTTTTTTTTTTTTTTTAAAGCAGGGGGAACTGTTTCTTCCTACTAGATCTTATGTAGGAAGCTGATATTTAAAGAGATAAAACCAGGGAGGCTCTAGTTTAAATACAAATTAGAGATCTGAATTCTTTGCCCCTCTACCCTTCCACGAAGGCCCTTAAACACCTCAGCACCCATAATGGTCCATGGAGAACAGTTTCAATACCATTCTCATGGAAAGCGCATGACAGCCTAAGCATAGCATTCCTCTAAAAAAAAAGTCTACAGAGGACACTTCTTAGAAGATTTCTCTCTTGGCCCCAAGGAGGAAGGAACTTGAACACAGTGTCTACAGAGGCAGATGTCATTCTGACCCCCTCATTACCAGCTAATATTAGAAACAATGACATTACTGTTCCAGCCATACAGAAGCCTCAAGTGATGTTTGCCAGATGCATGCCATCTCCATCATTTTGTCTAAGGCAAATAGATATGTATACATTTGTCAGAGAGCAATTAGTAAGTAAGGCTGCTAGAGCCAGTTCTCTGTGAGAGACATTCTGCCCCCCCCCCGCCCCCCATTTAATCTCATCCCAAATATGGTCTTTGCAAGTTAGGGGAGTTTATCAAAATCAAGCTTTTCCAGGAAAGGGGGTGAGTCCAGCGATGCCCTATTTCTGCTTTTCCCACCAAATCTTCTTAATGGGCTCCTGGGCATCAGACAGAGAAATAATGAAACAGGAGGAAAATGTGTTCAGGCCAAACTAGTCAGCTCACATTGGCCTTCTGGATACCCAGACTCTGCAGTGCTCGAATGCTCCATCCACGTGTAATTTATATTACAGTTATTGATTGCTTCTGCTACCTCAGAATTATGGAAACAGACTTGGAAGTCATCAAGAAAAAAGGTAGAGGCTATTATTATAGTGCTTATACTCTCCAATAGTTTGTGGTTTTCCTTTCACATAAACTTGGGAGTTGAAATGCAAGGCCAAGTGGGAATCATAGCCATAAAAAACACGGGCATCTATTTTATTCCCTCAAACAATTTTGAAGAGTTTTGACTATATTATCCACCCCCAAACCCCTCCCCCCCAAATTTCAACCCCAAATCCCCTTAAAGATTAACAAGCTGACAAACTTTGCTAACGTCAGGGAGAGGAAAACAGCTCCCTGCTAGCTGCCGGAAATGGACTCCAGACTTCCTCTTTCTTCAGCTGAGGACACTATGTAACTGTTCAAAAATGCGAAGGTTTCTTAAAGCATGATGACTATTACAGGACTGAGAGGCAGGCTTCTCCTGGAGCCAGGTAGCAGCATTCAGCCAATGAATCAGACCCCAGTCTGGCCTGATGCTCAACAAGATGATTTATAATGGGATACAGGGGCAGCCGGCAGATACAGCTCAGAGGTTGGATAATCCAGACCAGCTGGGTATAGACAGTGACATTTCACCCTACCCCACCACCCCAATATCATATGCTCCCTGCAGGACATGGGAGAGCAGGACTTTGAGACGGCAGCTTGCAGATACTCAGTGCACAAAGATGCAGGCTTATCAAGAACTGGTTTCACTATGTCTTTCTAAAGCCAGTGTCAGTCCAGAGGAAATATCCCAGCAGGGTTTAGGTTCAATGGAAATCTGGAAATTGTAAGAAAGTCATAGTAAATATAAAGATTGTTACCTCCTCTGTGTGTGTCTGTGCATGTGTGTGTGTGCGCGCGCGTGTGTGTGTGTGTGTGTGTGTTAGGGGGAGAAGTGGCTGAGTTCACAGAAAGAGCATCATTTATATTTATCTCAAAAAGTTATTATTTCTACAGCATACAATATACTTTGGACCACAACAATTGTATTATTTTTGGTTCTGCAGCTATACAATAATGTCTTATATTTACCTATCATAAATATAAAAGGTCTTCACTAGCATAGCAATATAACAAATGGCATGTAATATTATTACACCAATAAACAAGTACATTTAAATAATATGCAAAGGTTATTCTAAAACATATGAAGCCTCTAGACATAAATTAGAATATGAAAGACAACGTTCATGAAATGGTAAAATACACATATTTTCAGAAACATTTCTAGACCGATTTCCATAGGAAATAAATATTATGAAATTTTATTGGGATCTTCCTTTCAGCACTTTAACTGGAACTAAACTCATAAACTGATTAAAAATGGGTCCAGCAATTGTAGCCTGTCATCTCCACCATGTTTCCTTGTTCTCTACTCTCTGCTACCCTCCCCCTCTCTCCTTTCCTGTTTACTACAAGTTCCATGGCAGAAAACTTCCTTTCCTAAACTATACTACAATTTCTATCACAATCCTACTCCATCCTTTGAGAAAATCTCTCTAAACTGGTTTTTCTTGATTTTTATGATGTTATCAGTTAAAATCTAAATTAAACTTTTACAATTAAAATTATATTATAAAGTTCATAAGGAGGGTGGGCAGCTAATTATATAAAGGGACTTATCTAGTAAATTCTTTTGCAGAGAAAATGAGGACTAGACAGGGCTGAGATCTCTCTTTTATAACATTAAATGCTTGAAGACATTGGAGAAATCTGTAAAGAATTTTGAGAAGAAAATTTAGTAACCTCCAAATTCCTGGACAAAATGTTATTCATGTGTGAAGATAATGGAAAGAGTTTCCAGATATGCAAAAACTCAAAGTATTCAACCCACATATCTATTCAGAAAAATGTTACCCAAAGCTGAACCCAAATGTAATCAGAAACTGTAACAATTTTTAAAAACTCAGACTCTGTAATGAGGAAGTAGAATAAAAGACTAGAGGTAAAATTTGAAATTGTTTAAATATATAAGTCAATAAATTTAAAAGAAAGTTGCAAAGCACTATGAAAATTTCATAAGTAATTTTGAAAGACTAAAAGTCTTAAAAATGAGTAAAACAATAATAACCACCTTCTAAAATCTCATAAACAAAATAGAAAGTGGAAAAAGAGAAGGAATTTTCTTCTCTGAACTGAAGGGAATCAGTAGATATTATTTCTTAAGGTTGATAATTAAAGAGCTAAAGGATGCAATTTTTTTAAAAAAATCAAAATTAAACTGTAATTGAATTAAAAACAGGATTTATAATTCCCTGGAGAAAATAAAGAAATTCACATAACCCATATAACAAAAGATAGGGAAAGAAAACCAATGTACAAACATAGAAGAAAGAATAAAGCAAGATGACATGTGGACAATAAATGTAAATTGGAAACTAGTTAAACATAAAAAGACAAAACCCAGCAGCTTGTAGTATATAATAGAAGTTAACTGTGTTCTGTTTACAAGAACTCACTGAAAGCAAAGGAAGCTAGAAAAGTTCACATTCAAAGGATATAAAAACCTATCAGACAAATGCAAACTAAAAGAAACCAGGTACCACAATATTAACATCACAAAACATAGTATTCAGAATATTAATAGTTTAAAATATAGTAATTGGAAAGAATTCCAAGCCAAAAAATATTGTTTCAGTTGCGACTGTACACTGGGCTCAGTTCCCAATGAAAATGACCAAATCAGTGTATTAGAGAAGATTCTATATCATGGCCAGAACTTATAGAGGGATGTCAGGCACCTAACATTTATAGAAGCACAGCAATAAATGGTGAGAGCAAGGGCAAACAGGGAGGTGTGGTGAGGACTCCCCAACAAGGGAGAATGATCAGACAAAGAGGTGTGGAATTCCTGCTACAACTGTGTGTAAATGGTCTATTAAAAATAGCACACCAGAAAATGAAACCAATGGAGAATAACTGCTAATCAAAAAGAATTATTTTACACATTACTAAGGTCAGAAGGCAGCAGAACATCTTTAAAGTTCTGAAAAAAAAAACCCCTCAGAATTCTATATTTTTAAAATATCCTTTAAAAATGAAGGTGAAATAAAGACAAATGAAAACTAAGGGAATTTGTTACAAAAGACCTGAACTACAAGATAGACTAAATTATGCTCTTTGGGTTGAAGGGAAATGATACCAGATGCTAAACTGCATGTACAAGAAGGTAAAAAGAGCACCAATAATAGTAAGTATGTGGGAAAATAAAAGACAACTGACTATAATTATGTAGAGGTAAAATATATGTCAGTAGCACAGAAGAAAGGGGAGAAATGGAAGTATACTGTTATAAGTTTCTTACACAGTTTATGGTGGTACAATATTAATTTTAAATAGGCTGTGATGAATTAAGGAAGGACTCTGTAATCCTTAGAGCAAGTACAAAATAACACTAACAACAACAATACAAAAGTACAGCTAAAGAATAAACAAAATGAAATATTAAAAATATTCAATTGACCCCAAATGACAGGATAAAACGAACATAGAAGAATAAAAAAAACAACAGATGGAAAAAACAGGGAAAAAAAACATTTAATAAGATTCAGATTAAACCCGGTCATACCAATACCTACATTAAACGTAAATGGACAAAGAAGTCCAATTAATAGGTAGAAATTACCAGTTTAGATAACAAGCAAGACTCAATTCTGTACTGCCTGTAAGAGATACATTTTAAGTGTTAAAGAACAGATAGGTTAAACCAAAGGTTGGAAGAAAAAAGGTTATAATATGCAAACTTTAAGCATATGAGAGCTGGAGTGACTATATTAATGTCAAAGTGTATTTCAGATGGGGAATATTACCAGTGATGTATAGGGACAGTTCATCATGATAAATAACATAAGTCATCAGGTTGACTTTCTAATCCCAGATGCATATAAATCTAGTAACAGTTTTAATGTGGATTGTGTCTCAATAAAGATGCTAAAAATACATGAAAAAAACCTATATAATAAAATTAAAAGGAAGATACACAAATATACAGTGACAGAAATTTTAATATTCTCTCCATAGGTATTAAATTTCTCAGCAATGGATAAGCTAATTAGAGAAAAAATCAGCAAGGATGAAGAAGACTGGAAAAGCTTGTTCTAATTGACAATTTAAAAGTACTATATGCAACAACTGTTGATTGTACTCTTTTCAAATGCATATAGGATGCTTATGAAGATAAGCCATATGCTAGGCCATGAAATAAATCTCAATAAATTTTAAAAGATTATAATCTTACAAATAACATTTTATGATCCAAGTGGAATTAAATTAGAATTGGTAACAATTAGGTACCCAAGGAAAGTTTCAAAATATTTAGAAATTAAACACACACACTTTTAAGTAATTCATGGGTCACAGAAGAAATCACAAGAGAAATTAGAAAACATTTCAAAGTAAATTACATTACAAACATGACATATCAGTTTGTGGGATGCAGTTAAAGCGGTGTTTAAAGAGAAATTTATAGGGCTTCCCTGGTGGCGCAGTGGTTGAGAGTCCGCCTGCCGATGCAGGGGACGCGGGTTCGTGCCCCAGTCTGGGAGGATCCCGCATGCCGTGGAGCGGCTGGGCCCGAGAGCCATGGCTGCTGAGCCTGCACGTCTGGAGCCTGTGCTCCACAATGGGAGAGGCCACAACAGTGAGAGGCCCGCGTATGGCAAAAAAAAAAAAGAGAAATTTATAGATTTAAAGTTTTATATTCGAAGAGAATCAAGATCTAAAACCATGAATCTAGTTCTATCATAAAAAACTATGAAAAGGAGAACAAATTCCACCCTAAATAAGTTGTAAGAATAAAATAATCAAGACAAAAATCAATAAAATAGAAAAAATACAGAAAATCAAACACTTGGTTCTTTGAAAAGATTAAATAATATAGCCTCTGAGAAGACTAATCAGGAAAAAGTAGAGAAGACACGAATAATATCAGAAATGACAGAGGTGATATTGTTACACAACCTATGGATATTAAAAAGGATATTATGGGGGAAATTATGAACAACTTTATGCCAATATAAATGATGACTTAAATGAAATAGACCCATTCTTTTAAAAACACAATTTACCAAAACTGACACAGGAAGAAATAGAAAATCTGAATAGTTTTAACTCTATTAAAGATATTTAATTAATAATCAAAGACCTTCTCCCCAAAAGAAACTCCATTTGTATCAAACATTTAAGGAAAAAGTAATACCAATCTTACATGAACTCTTTTTTAAAATTATTTATTAATTAATTTATTTTTTACAACTTTATTGGAGCATAATTGCTTCACAATGGTGTGTTAGTTTCTGCTTTATAACAAAGTGACTCAGTTATACATATACACCTGTTCCCATACCCCTTCACTCTTGCGTCTCCTTCCCTCCCACCCTCCCTATCCCACCCATCCAGGCGGTCACAAAGCACCGATCTGATGTCCCTGTGCTATGCGGCTGCTTCCCACTAGCTATTTACCTTACGTTTGGTAGTGTATATATGTCCATGCCTCTCTCTCGCTTTGTCACAGCTTACCCTTCCCCTCCCCATATCCTCAAGTCCATTCTGAAGTAGGTCTGTGTCTTTATTCCTGTTTTACTCCTAGGTTCTTCATGACATTTTTTTTCTTAAATTCCATATATATGTGTTAGCATATGGTATTTGTCTTTCTCTTTCTGACTTACTTCACTCTGTATGACAGACTCTAGGTCCATCCACCTCATTACAAATAGCTCAATTTCGTTTCTTTTTATGGCTGAGTAATATTCCATTGTATATATGCGCCACATCTTCTTTATCCATTCATCCGATGATGGATACTTAGGTTGTTTCCATCTCCCGGCTATTGTAAATAGCTCTACTTACAATAGAGCAATGAATATTTTGGTACATGACTCTTTTTGAATTATGGTTTTCTCAGGGTATATGCCCAGTAGTGGGATTGCTGGGTCATATGGTAGTTCTATTCTTAGTTTTTTAAGGAACCTCCATACTGTTCTCCATAGTGGCTGTACCAATTCACATTCCCACCAGCAGTGCAAGAGTGTTCCCTTTTCTCCACACCCTCTCCAGCATTTACTGTTTGTAGATTTTTTGATGATGGCCACTCTGACTGGTGTGAGATATCTCATTGTAGTTTTGATTTGCATTTCTCTAATGATTAATGATGTTGAGCATTCTTTCATGTGTTCTGTATATCTTCTTTGGAGAAATGTCTATTTAGGTCTTCTGCCCATTTTTGGATTGGGTTGTTTGTTTTTTTGTTATTGAGCTGCATGAGCTGCTTACAAATTTTGGAGATTAATCCTTTGTCAGTTGCTTCATTTGCAAATATTTTCTCACATTCTGAGGGTTGTCTTTTGGTCTTGTTTATGGTTACCTTTGCTGTGCAAAAGCTTTGAAGTTTCATTAGGTCCCATTTGTTTATTTTTCTTTTTACTTCCATTTCTCTAGGAGGTGGGTCAAAAAGGATCTTGCTGTGATTTATGTCATAGAGTGTTCTGCCTATGTTTTCCTCTAAGAGTTTGATAGTTTCTGGCCTTACATTTAGGTCTTTAATCCATTTTGAGCTTATTTTTGTGTATGGTGTTAGGGAGTGATCTAATCTTATACTTTTACATGTCCCTGTCCAGTTTTCCCAGCACCACTTATTGAAGAAGCTGTCCTTTCTCCACTGTACATTCCTGCCTCCTTTATCAAAGATAAGGTGACCATATATGCATGGCTTTATCTCTAGGCTTTCTATCCTGTTCCATTGATCTATTTTTCTGGTTTTGTGCCAGTACCATACTGTCTTGATTACTGTAGCTTTGCAGTATAGTCTGAAGACAGGGAGCCTGATTTCTCCAGCTCCGTTTTTCTTTCTCAAGATTGCTTTGGCTATTCGGGGTCTTTTGTTTTTCCATACAAATTGTGAAATTTTTTGTTCTAGTTCTGTGAAAAATGCCAGTGGTAGTTTGATAGGGATTGCATTGAATCTGTAGATTGCTTTGGGTAGTAGAGTCATTTTCACAATGTTGATTCTTCCAATCCAAGAACATGGTATATCTCTCCATCTATTTGTATCATCTTTAATTTCTTTCATCAGTGTCTTATAATTTTCTGCATACAGGTCTTTTGTCTTTTAGGTAGGTATATTCCTAGATATTTTTTTCTTTTTGTTGCAATGGTAAATGGGAGTGTTTTCTTGATTTCCCTTTCAGATTTTTCATCATTAGTGTATAGAAATGCAAGAGATTTCTGTGCATTAATTTTGTATCCTACTACTTTACCAAATTCATTATTAGCTCTAGTAGTTTTATGGTAGCATCTTTAGGATTCTCTATGTATAGTATCATGTCATCTGCAAACAGTGACAGCTTTACTTCTTCTTTTCTGATTTGGATTCCTTTTATTTCCTTTTCTTCTCTGATTGCTGTGGCTAAAACTTCCAAAACTAAGTTGAATAAGAGTGGTGAGAGTGGGCAACCTTGTCTTGTTCCTGATCTTAGTGGAAATGGTTTCAGGTTTTTCACCATTGAGGACGATGTTGGCTGTGGGTTTGTCATACGTGGCCTTTATTATGTTGAGGAAAGTTCCCTCTATGCCTACTTTCTGCAGGGTTTTTATCATAAATGGGTGTTGAATTTTTTTGAAAGCTTTCTCTGCATCTATTGAGATGATCATATGGTTTTTCTCCTTCAATTTGTTAATATGATGTATCACGTTAATTGACTTGCGTATATTGAAGAATCCTTGCATTCCTGGAATAAACCCCACTTGATCATGGTGTATGATCCTTTTAATGTGCTGTTGGATTCTGTGTGCTAGTATTTTGTTGAGGATTTTTGCATCTGTGTTCATCAGTGATATTGGCCTGTAGTTTTCTTTCTTTGTGACATCCTTGCCTGGTTTTGGTATCAAGGTGATGGTGGCCTCGTAGAATGAGTTTGGGAGTGTTCCTCCCTCTGCTATATTTTGGAAGAGTTTGAGAAGGATAGTAGTTAGCTCTTCTCTAAATGTTTGATAGAATTGGCCTGTGAAGCCATCTGGTCCTGGGCTTTTGTTTGTTGGAAGATTTTTTATCACAGTCTCAATTTCAGTGCTTGTGATTGGTCTGTTCATATTTTCTATTTCTTCCTGATTCAGTCTTGGCAGGTTTTGCATTTCTAAGAATTTATCCATTTCTTCAAGGTTGTCTATTTTATTGGCATAGAGTTGCTTGTAGTAATCTCTCATGATCTTTTGTATTTCTGCAGTGTCAGTTGTTACTTCTCCTTTGTCATTTCTAATTCTATTGATTTGAGTCTTCTCCCTTTTTTTCTTGATGAGTCTGGCTAATGGTTTATCAATTTTGTTTATCTTCTCAAAGAACCAGCTTTTAATTTTACTGATCTTTGCTATCGTTTCCTTCATTTCTTTTTCATTTATTTCTGATCTGATTTTTATGATTTCTTTCCTTCTGCTAACCTTGGGTTTTTTTTGTCCTTCTTTCTCTAGTTGCTTTAGGTGCAAGGTCAGGTTGTTTATTCGAGATGTTTCCTGTTCCTTAAGGTAGGATTGTATTGCTATAAACTTCCCTCTTAGAACTGCTTTTGCTGCATCCCATAGGTTTTGGGTCGTCATGTCTCCATTGTCATTTGTTTCTAGGTATTTTTTGATTTCATCAGTGATCACTTCATTATTAAGTAGTGTATTTTTTAGCCTCCATGTGTTTGTATTTTTTACAGATCTTTTCCTGTAATTGATATCTAGTCTCATAGCGTTGTGGTTGGAAAAGATACTTGATACAATTTCAATTTTCTTAAATTTACCAAGGCTTGATTTGTGACCCAAGGTATGATCTATCCTGGAGAATGTTTCATGAGCATTTGAGAAAAATGTGTATTTTGTTGTTTTTTGATGGAATGTCCTATAAATATCAATTAAGTCCAACTTGTTTAGTGTATCATTTAAAGCTTGTGTTTCCTTATTTATTTACATTTTGGATGATCTGTCCATTGGTGAAAGTGGGGTGTTAAAGTCCCCTACTATGAGTGTGTTACTGTCGATTTCCCCTTTTATGGCTGTTAGTATTTGCCTTATGTATTGAGGTGCTCCTATGTTGGGTGCATAAATATTTACAATTGTTATATCTTCTTCTTGGATCGATCCTTTATCATTATGTAGTGTCCTTCTTTGTCTCTTCTAATAGTCTTTATTTTATAGTCTATTTTGTCTGATATGAGAATTGCTACTCCAGCTTTCTTTTGGTTTCCATTTGCATGGAATATCTTTTTCCATCCCCTTACTTTCAATCTGTATGTGTCTCTAGGTCTGAAGTGGGTCTCTTGTAGACAGCATATATATGGGTCTTGTTTTTGTATCCATTCAGCCAATCTGTGTCTTTTGGTGGGAGCATTTAGTCCATTTACATTTAAGGTAATTATCGATATGTATGTTCCTATTCCCATTTCCTTAATTGTTTTGGGTTTGTTATTGTAGGTCTTTTCCTTCTCTTGTGTTTCTTGCCTAGAGAAGTTCCTTTAGCATTTGTTGTAAAGCTGGTTTGGTGGTGCTGAAGTCTCTCAGCTTTTGCTTGTCTGTAAAGGTTTTAATTTCTCCATCAAATCTGAATGAGAACCTTGCTGGGTAGAGGAATCTTGGTTGCAGGTTTTTCTCCTTCATCGCTTTAATTATGTCCTGCCAGTCCCTTCTGGCTTGTAGAGTTTCTGCTGAAAGATCAGCTGTTAACCTTATGGAGATTCCCTTGTGTGTTATTTGTTGTTTTTCCCTTGCTGCTTTTAATATGTTTTCTTTGTATTTAATTTTTGACAGTTTGATTAATATGTGTCTTGGCGTATTTTTCCTTGGATTTATTCTGTATGGGACTCTCTGTGCCTCCTGGACTTGATTAACTATTTCCTTTCCCATATTAGAGAAGTTTTCAACTATAATCTTTTCAAACATTTTCTCAGTCCCTTTCTTTTTCTCTTCTTCTGGAACCCCTATAATTCGAATGTTGGTTCATTTAATGTTGTCCCAGAGGTCTCTGAGAATGTCCTCGGTTCTTTTCATTCTTTTTTCTGTATTCTGCTCTGAAGTAGTTATTTCCACTATTTCATCTTCCACGTCACTTATCCATTCTTCTGCCTCAGTTATTCTACTATTGATCCCATCTAGAGTATTTTTAATTTCATTTATTGTGTTTCTAATCGTTGCTTGATTCATCTTTAGTTCTTCTAGGTCCTTGTTAACTGTTGCATTTTGTCTATTGTATTTCCAAGATTTTGGATCATCTTTCCTATCATTATTCTGAATTCTTTTTCAGGTAGACTTCCTATTTCCTCTTCATTTGTTAGGTCTGGTGGGTTTTTATGTTGCTCCTTCACCTGCTGTGTGTTTTTCTGTCTTCTCATTTTGTTTATCTTACTGTGTTTAGGGTCTCCTTTTTGCAGGCTGCAGGTTCGTCGTTCCCATTGTTTTTGGTGTCTGTCCCCAGTGGCTAAGGTTGGTTCAGTGGGTTGTGTAGGCTTCCTGGTGGAGGGGACTAGTGCCTGTGTTCTGGTGGATGAGTCTGGATCTTGTCTTTCTGGTGGGCAGGTCCACGTCTGGTGGTGTGTTTTGGGGTGTCTGTGGACTTATTATGATTTTAGGCAGCCTCTGTGCTAATGGGTGGGGTTGTGTTCCTGTCTTGCTAGTTGTTTGGCATAGGGTGTCCAGCACTGTAACTTGCTGGTCGTTGAGTGAAGCTGGGTGCTGGTGTTGAGATGGAGATCTCTGGGAGATTTTCGCCGTTTGATAATATGTGGAGCTGGGAGGTCTCTTGTGGACCAGTGTCGTGAAGTTGGCTCTCCCACCTCAGAGGCACAGCACTGACTCCTGGCTGCAACACCAAGAGCCTTTCATCCACACGGCTCAGACTCCTCAATTTGGGATGATTTGTTGTCTATTCAGGTATTCCACCGATGCAGGGTACATCAAGTTGATTGTGGAGCTTTAATCCACTGCTCCTGAGGCTGCTGGCAGAGATTTCCCTTTCTCTTCTTTGTTCTCACAGCTCCCGGGTCTCAGCTTTGGATTTGGCCCCGCCTCTGCGTGTAGGTCGCCGGAGGGCATCTGTTCTTCGCTCAGACAGGACGGGGATAAAGGAGCAGCCGCTTCGGGGACTATGGCTCATTCAGGCCAGGGGGAGGGAGGGGCACGGAGTGCGGGGCGAGCCTTTTGGGAGGTCTGAGGTCTTCTGCCAGCGTTCAGTAGGTGTTCTGTAGGAGTTGTTCCACGTGTAGATGTATTTTTGGTGTATCTGTGGGGAGGAAGGTGATCTCCGCGTCTTACTCTTCCGCCACCTTCCCTGGAAGTCTCTTCTGGTTTTAATCACAGTTTTTGGATCATCAAATGCTACCCCAGGAACATATCTGAGACGCCATTGCCTTGCTGGGGATGGTTCCTTTTTGGCTTCTCTAGCTCAGGATTAGATGCCAGTGTTTAGCACCACCAGCCCGAGAGGCCTGTCCGCTCACCCGCCAGGACGGGTCGCGGCTGGGAGCTGAGGCTCGGGCCTCGGAGGTCGGATCCCAGGGAGAGGACTGGGGTTGGCAGCGCGAACACAGCCTGAAGGGGGCCAGTGCGCCACAGCTAGCCAGGAGGAGGTCTGGGAAAAAGTCTGGAGCAGCCGAAGAGGAAAAACACCTCCTCTGGCCTGTTTGCTGGTGCGCGAGGAGAAGGGATCAAGAGCGCCACCTAAAGGAGCTTCAGAAACGGGCACGAGTCGCGGCCATCAGCGCGGACCGCAGAGACGGGCATGAGATGCTCAGGCCGCTGCTGCCGCCACCAAGAAGCCTGCGCGCGAGCACAGGTCACCCTCCACACCTCCCCTCCTGGGAGCCTGTGGACCCCGCGAGTGCCAGGGTCCCGTGATCTACGGACAACTTCCCCGGGAGAATACACGGCGCACCTCACGCCGGCGCAACGTCACGCCGGCGCAACCCAATCTTACATGAACTCTTAAAAAATAGAGGAGGGAGGAATGCTTCCTAATTCATTTTATGAGGCCAGCATAATGCAAATACTAAAGCCAGACAAAAGTATTATTAGAACATAAAAATGCTGAACAATATCACTTATGAACATGAAAGGAAAATCTTCAATTTAATATTAGCTAATAAAATCAGCAATATATGAAAAGGATAATACCATATGGGTTCACTGTAGGAATGCATAGCCAGTTTAACACTTGAAAATCAATCAGTGCAATTAATCACATTAACAGAATAAAGGGAAAAAGCTATCAGGTCATCTCAGTAGTCGTAAAATAAATTTGTCAAAACACCCATATGTGATCCTTTTTAAGTGCAGCAAACTAGAAATAGATGGAAGCTTCTTCAATATGATAAAGAATATTTTTGAAAAACGTACAGCTAATATCATACTCAATGGTGACACTTTGAACGCTTTCTGCCAAAGATCAGTGATAAGACAAGGATATCCACACTCATCACTTCTACTCAACATCTTATTGGAGGTTTTTTTTTTTTTTTTTTTTTGTTGCTGTACGTGGGCCTCTCACTGTTGTGGCGTCTCCTGTTGCGGAGCACAGGCTCCGGACGCGCAGGCTCAGCGGCCATGGCTCACGGGCCCAGCCGCTCCGCGGCATGTGGGATCTTCCCAGACCGGGGCACGAACGCACGTCCCCTGCATCGGCAGGCGGACTCTCAACCACTGCGCCACCAGGGAAGCCCCCTTATTGGAGGTTTTAACCAGTGTCATAAGGCAAGAAAAATAAAAGGCATACATATTGGGTACAAAGAAGTAAAGTTGTCTTTATTCACAAATGAATTTATTGTCTATGTAGAAAATCCTAAAAAAAGGCATCTGCTACAGTTGATAAGTAACAAGGTCACAGGAAACAAAGTCAATATACTAAAATAAATTATATTTCTACTTACCAGCAACAAAAACTTTGGAAAATGAAATTAAAACATACCATTTATAATTGCCCTAAAATAGAAAGTATTTAGAGGTATCTTTAACAAAATACATGCAAAACCTGCACACTTAAAATGAGAAGCAATGTTAAAAAATTGAGAGATATTAAAGAAGACCTAAATAATGGACAGTTATGACTTATTCATTGGTTTGGAAATATCAATATTGTTAAGATGTTCATTTCCCTCAAAATTATCCATAGATTCATTACAGTGACAATCAGGATCACAACAGGCTTTTGTGTGTGTGTGTGTAGAAGTTGACAGGTGATTCTAAAATTTAATGGAATGAAAAAGACCTTTAATAACCCAAACAAGTCTGAAACAGAAAAAGAGTTGGAGGACTTAAAGTACCTGATTTTGAAATGTATTATAAAGTGGGAATATTAAAACAGTGTGGTGTTGCTGTAAAAAAGGATAACTAGAAGCATGGAACAGAATAGAGTCCAGAAATAGACACTCACACAGTCAATTGTCTATGACAAGGTACCAAATAATTTCAGTGGGGATAAAAGATCTTTTTAGCAAAGAATGCTAAAATAACTGGCTATTCCTTTGGGGAAGAAATGAGCTTTCACATTTTCTTCATACTATACACACAAGTTAGTTTAAAATGGATCATAGACTTAAGACATTAAAGGCAAAACTCTAAAGGTTCTAGCAGAAAATGTAGAATGTCTTTATGACTTTTTGGGGTAAGCAAAGATTTCTTTAAGAAGATGTAGAAAACATTAGCCATAAATAATTTATAATATGAATTCAGCGAAATTAGATCTGCTCATAAAAAGACATTATCAAGGAAAGCCAGAGACTAGGAGAAAATATTCACAATACTTTCATATCACAAAGACGTCTATAGAATTATTAATTGTTAATAATAAGACACTCAAATTTAAAAATGGGCAGGGCTTCCCTGGTGGCGCAGTGGTTGAGAGTCCGCCTACCGATGCAGGGGACACGGGTTCGTGCCCCGGTCCGGGAAGATCCCACATGCCGCGGAGCAGCTGGGCCCGTGAGCCATGGCTGTGTGAGCCTGCGCGTCCGGAGCCTGTGCTCCGCAACGGGAGAGGCCACAACAGTGAGAGGCCCGCGTACTGAAAAAAAATAAATAAATAAAAAGAAAAAAATAAAAAATAAAAATGGGCAAAAGCCACGAAGAAAACTCTACAAAAGAAGACATAAGATTATCAGGAAAATACAAATTAAACCTGCAGTGGGATACCACTTTATATCCGCTAGAATAGTTAATATTAAAATGAATGTCAACCACATAATTTGGTGAAGAAGTGAAGCAACTGAAACTCTGATGCTTACTGGTGGGGGTGTAAAATGGTAAAACTAATTCAGAAAATGTGTTTTAAGTCATACATCTAACCTGTGACCCAGCAATCTGGCTCTGAGGTATTTACCCAAGAGATGTCAAAACATACGTCCACAAAAAGACTCTACCAGGTCAAGGAACTCTTCCTGCATCTGCTGTTAGTGTTGGTGGCTGATGGCTCACAGCTGCTCCCTCTCAAGAGAACTGTCCTCAGCTGACAGGTGCCGCCTCATGCAAGAAGTTATACCCTCACCTTCAGAAGGGGTCAGCATGACGGATGACTGATACAGCATACAGAAGGCAGCCCCCCTCCCCTCAAGGGTAACCCAAGACTTGACCTAGGACCTCATCCTTACTCTGCTTCGTCCTTCCCTATAGGTTTCTCCTGAGAGCACTCCTGAAATAAATTATCTCCACCGAGATCCAGGTATCAGGCTCTGCTTCCAGGACCTAACCTGGAGTAAGGGGTCACAACTCTGAGAATTTCTTGTACAAGAATGTTTATAGAAGTTTTATTTGTATAAACCCAAAACTGGGAGGGGAAAGACCCACAAATGTCCACTACTGCAGACTGGATGAACAAACTGTGGTATATCTTAGAATTGAATTGAGTTCTACAGAGTAGAATAGGGTAGAATTGAATTGGATTGGATTGGATTGAATTGAATTCCACTTACAGAAATGAATACGACTCAGCCATCAAAATGAATGAACTACTGATACATGCAACAGCATGGATGATTCTCAGAGACAAAAACACTGCAACAAATCAGTGTTTCATAGGACATAAAGTTAGTCCACAGCTAGGAAATGTATCAATTTAATGCCCCCAAAAGAAAAGCTCTTGTGATCATCTCAATAGTTTACACGTATATTCGTGATTAAAAATGCACTGGTAAAATAAGAATAGGTGATACTGAATTCTTCTCTCTTCTTCCTTCCCGATGAATATATATACATGTATATAATGTATATGTTCCATAATTGTATTTGTGGTCTGGCTAAGTTTTCAACTTTTTCTTTTTTTCTTTTTTATTGAAGTATAGTTGATTTACAATGTTGTGTTAGTTTCACGTGTACAGCACAGTGATTCATTTATATATATGTATTCTTTTTCAGATTCTTTTCCCTTATAGGTTATTACAAAATATAGTTCCCTGTGCTATGCAGTAGGTCCTTGTTGGTTATCTGTTTTATATACAGTAGTGTATATATGTTAATCCCAACCTCCAAATTTATCTCTCTCCCATCCCTTTCCTCTTTGGTAACCATAAGTTTGTTATCTATGTTTCAACTTTTTCTTGAGTAAATTTTCATAATTTATTTTTTTTCACTCATCTGTTTCATTGAGCTTTAATTTTTTCTTCATTGTGAGTGTTCCACTCATACTCTTTCAGTATATTATCCATTTTATTTGATTTTAATATTTAAAATCTTTTCTATATTTATTCCTATGGTTACTTCCTCTTTCTTACTAGTAATTCTATTTCTCTTTTTTTGGTTTTTGATTAGAATAAGCAGAGCTTTACCAATTTTATTTACTTTTTTAAAGAACCAGCCTTAAATTATTGATTTTATTTCCTTTTTAAAAAAATTATTTTTCTGATTTTATATTTATTAATTTCTTTCTCCTGAATTTTGTAGTTTCATTGCCCAATTTCCATCTTATTGACTTGATCATTTAATTGAGTTTTCCTTGTTCTTTTTTGAAATGAAAGCATTAAATCTATAATTTGCCTCTGACTATGGTTTTGGCTAAATTCTGAGGTTTTATGTGTAATGTTTTTGCTTAAATGTTTTGTCATTGAATTCTTATTATCCTTTCTGCACAATACTTGTAGGACAGTGTTAGGTTCTTTTTCCCCCCATTTCTAAGTATTTAAGATTTTGTTTCTGTTGTTGTTTTAAGTTTTGTCAATTTCTAGTTTTAGTGCATTGTAACCACATAAGATAGCCTATACATTCTTTCCTTTTAGAAATCTTTGAAGGTTTTTTGTATCATAGATTATGATCAATTTTTAAATTTCCCCTGGGGCTTTGTAAAGAATATGTATTCTCTGTTGGATAAAAAGTTTGACATATCTAGTAAATCAACCTTATTTCTTTTATTATCCAATCATGCATGTTATGTCTACTTGACCAAATGTGGTGTGTTAAAATCATCAACATTCATATTTCTGTTAATGCTGTCTACACTTACAAGAATTTTTACTTTGTATATTGTGAAGACAGTTCATTTGATGGATAAAGTTTCGTGCAATTATATCTTTATTGAGGTTAGTAATTATTATCAAACTGAAATTATTTCCCCTTTAACACATTTTACCCGGTATTTAATGCTAATGGTAATGTTGTCACTTTGTTTTCTTTCTTGCTTAAACTTACCTAATATGTAATATACATAAACATACATATTATATTACCATTAGCATTAAATATTTTTATATATACACATATACATATATGTATGTGTGTGCATGTGTGTGTATAATTTTTTGTGTGACACTTTGTTTTGGGTATGTGTTTGTTACATTCATCACATAGCTGAAATTCTGAAAGTATGCTTGTGATTTAAAAAATGTTTTGAAATAATTTTAGATTAACAGAAGATTTCAGAGAGGTTACAGAGAGTTCCTACGCATTCTTCACCCAGCTTCCCGTAATCTTACCATCTTATGTAACCATGGTTGATACAACACCATTAACTAAATTAATATTTCATCAGAGTTTCACCAGTTCTTCCACTAATGTTCTTTTCCTGTTTCTGGATCTTATCCAGGATACTTCATTACACTTAGTTGTCATGTTTCCTTGGTCTCCCCAAATCTGTGACCATTTCTTCATCTTTCCTTGTTTTTCATGTCAGCACCTTTGAAGAGTTCTCTTCAGATATTTTGTAGAATATCCCTCAATTTAGGTTTGTCTCATGTTTTCTGATGATTCTACTGGGGTTATACATTTTGGGGGGATAGTATTACAGAGAAAGTGTCTACTCATTACATGCTATCAACAAGTACATGGCATCAACATGACGTAGTTGGTGATCTTATACTTGGTAACTTGCTGAAGATGGTGTCTGCCAAGTTCTGCCCTATAAACCATTATTTTCCCTTTCTAGTTGCTATTTATCAGAAGGAGTCACTAAATCCAGCTTAAATTCAAGGGAGAAGGAAATGAAGTTTCATCTCTTGGAGGGAGGAGTCCTAGATCATTTGCAGACATATGTTAAAGCCACCACAGTAATTAATAAATACAATGGGAAAACTTGGAGGTTATGCAAATATCTTGTTTAAAAAAATGTCCTTAAAGTTTCACCCACTAATTTTAGCATTCATCCGTGGATCTTGCCTCCAGCAATTATTACTGTGGTATTCTAATGGTGATATTTTAATTCCCTCATTCCTTCTAGATTTATTAATTGGAATTCTTCTATAAGGAATATTTGTTCCTTCTCCTCTAATTGTTCATTTATTCATTTGGCCCTTTATATGAGTATGGACTTGTGGATATTTATTTTATTCTTGGGGTTGTAATCCAACACTTAATGCTATCATTTATTTTGTTATTCCTCTTGTTCCACCTTGGCCATTGGGATCTCTTTTGGGTTAATTCTTATGTCTTTTTGACCTGCCTTTATCTGTCTACCTACCTACCTACCTACCTATCTATCCATTCATTTATCTATCTATCTATCTGTCTATCTACCTATCTATCCATCCATCCATCCATCCTTTTGTCTGCTTGCACTTCACTGCTTTCTGGCACTACATCACCCTCCAGGCTCTTCTTGTATTTCCTCTGGTTCAGCCTTAGAATCAGCCCCCTACCCCCGGCTTCTGTAATAGTAGGAAGATGCAAATCAAGACTGAAATCAGCTATTGTTCCAGCAGTTTTCAAGTGGTCCCTTAGGTACAGCCGTTCCTTCTGAAAACCCCAATAAATACCAGGGAGCTAAATCTGCCACTGTTGACATCATCCAGCTGAATTTACACAAACTGGAGCTGATAACCATGGCTAAAATTAGGGTAGTTGTAACCGACATTGCTGATGTCAGACGGAGGCAGTAAGTGCCCCTTAATGTGAGGACTTGGTGGAAAGCTGGCTGGTATTTTGGTCTCATTACAACAGCTGAGTCAACATCAGTGCAAAACACTGGTTGGAAAGTGGTGGTGAGGCAGGCACTTCTATCCCCAGGTAGACAGTGTAGAGACAGGGCACTTCAGAGAGTCGGCCAGGATGGCCGTGTTCGTACGTGTGAGCCTGTGTGTCCCCCCAAGCACTGCCAAGCTCCACCAGTGGCTGAGCCACCCTTACACTCTCCTGTAGGTCATCTTTGCCCATCCGCCAGCCCCCAGCATGCTGGTCCTGACCCCAAAACTCAGGATGCACTATGAATTCCGGGTTTGAAAGGGAGAGTGATGCTGGTAGGAGATTTTGATGGAGGCTGCTGGTTATATGCCACAGGGTCTTTCTAGAGTGGGAGTGAGTGGATAAATTTCATCGTGCACACAATGGAACTTTTGATCCACAGCCTCAAGACGCGCAGGTCCTTCTCAGCTCCTACAGTTTGGGGAGCTCGGGGCACCCAAATCTCAGCTTCCTCAAAGCACACCTGGAAGCTTTTATTGCATTTGTTTACGACCCTGGTATGTGCCCCCACAGGAGACTGCTTTGTTGTCAGAAAGTCTGGATTTGGGTCCTGGAGCTTCCTCTATGAGGTGTGGGCACATTCTTCCATTTCTTCAACTGTACAACAGCATTACCCTGGTCCTGCCTCCATAAAGGGGTGCTCGGAGGCTCGCGTGGTAAACAGAACGTGCCCATGTGTGGAAAGTGGCATTGCCATTCACCTGTCCACCACTGTGTGACAGGGTGAGGCACCAGTTTAGGAAATAGCTTCTGGACTCAGATCACTAGGATAGGAATCCCAGCGTTGACCCTCAGCAGGTGTGGACTTGCAAGGCTGCTTGATCACTGTTTCTCAGTTCCCTGGGAAAGGGATGCTGCCAGTCCTTGCCCTAAAGCTGTGTTGCAAAGTTAATGCATGTGAAGCATATTTCTCTGTGCCTGGCGTAGAGCAAGCATAACAGGCCCTATTGGAGCTGTTATCCAGCCCGATAGGGTTCCCGCATCTATTGAACCACTTGAACTTTCAGAATGGTCTTATTCCTGGATCTTTCCAGACTAATTGGAAGAAAGCCACAAAACCGCCCTCTGTCTCCCTATGAAATGTGTATCTTCATGGATTCCACCTTATTTTCTGTTCCATGTAGGCATCCCACAGCTTGTTTGTAATCACAGATAGTAGTGTTTTAAAACTGAAAAGGGTATTTAAGCTCCTTCAGTCCAAATCCATCCTTTTGTAGAGAAGGAAATTGAGTTAGAAAGTTCAGACAACTTGACATAGAACAAAATTAATGCTGGAGCCAGGCCTTCTCACCCTGAGGCCAGTGTTCCTTCCACTAAACCTTGACATGTCCCTGTAAATTCACAGGATTATAATGCCCCTTAATTTAGAAAAGACTGGCCTGAAGATTCTTCTCACAACTTGTGCAAAGTCCCTAAGAGGAACTTTTCTGAGAATTCCCTGAGAGCTTCGGTTCTTATTTCCTCATGAGTTGGTTTCATCCAGGAGTGGCCTTCCTGCCTTGCATTACACTGACCTTCTTTCAGGCTGCGCGCTGACCGCTTCATGTTCATTTCATTTTCAAATTCAGTTTTCTTTCTGGCTCCAATTCAGTTTCCAAGTTCAAAAGTGAGGTCCCAGTTCCTGCATTTTCTCTTGCTGATTCCTTTCTTCTGTCTTTTAAAGCAGGCATTAAGAAACACAAAAACAAATTCTTCCCATTTTCTCATGCAGAGCAATTCAACTCTCAAACTCAGTTCTGGGCCACCTCCCTTTGCCACTAAATCTTAGAAATTACTAGTGGTAACTTGTAAGGACTTGGATTAAGCTTGTCGACCAGGAAATCCTCCTCACTGTGTTGTGCAAAGTGGCTGCTGTGGACCCCTCAATCACAAATATCTCCTTAGCAGTTCCAGCTGGAAGAGTTTCTTTTTTTAAAAATTCTTATTGGAGTCTAGTTGATTCAAAGTGTTGTGTTCGTTTCTGCTGTACAACAAACTGAACCAGTTATACATATACGTATATCCACACTTTTAAATATTCTTTTCCCATATAGGTCATTACAGAGTATTGAGTAGAGTTCCCTGTGCTATACAGTAGGTCCTTACTAGTTATCTATTTTATATACAGTAGTGTGTACATGTCAAGCCCAATCTCCCAGTTTATCCCTTCCCCCCCCTTCCCCCTTGTCAACCGTAAGTTTGTTTTCTACATCTGTGACTCTATTTCTATTTTGTAAATAAGTTCATTTGTACCATATTTTTACATTCCGCATATGATATTTGTCTTTCTCTGTCTGACTTACTTGACTCAGTATGACAATCTCTAGGTCCATCCATGTCCCTGGAAATGGCACTATTTCATTCTTTTTTGTGGCTAAGTAGTATTCTGTTGTATATATGTACCACATCTTCTTTATCCATTCATCTGTTGATGGACATTCAGGTTGCTTCCAAGTGCTGGCTATTGTGAATAGTGCTGCAGTGAACATTGGGGTATATGTGTCTTTTCGAATTGTGGTTTTCTCCAGATATATGCCCAGGAGTGGGATTGCTGGGTTGTATGGTAGTTCTATTTTTAGTTTTTTAAGGAACCTCCATACTGTTCTCCATAGTGGCTGCACCAATTTACGTTCCTGCCAACAGTGTAGGAGGGTTCCCTTTTCTCCACACCCTTTCTACCATTTATTGTTTGTAGATTTTTTGATGATGGAAGAGTTTCTTAATAGTTCTGGCAGAAAAGCACCAAGGAAGACTCTAATTGTCCTGACTTGGGACAAATGTTTACTCGTAGATGAGAACTTATGGCCAGAGGTGGGGTTTACGCTACCTAGATCTGTGATGGTGGTACTGTGGTGGAAGATAATTCATCCTAGCCATGAGAAAAGTGTTCTTGGCCGGGCAGAGGACTTCTGATACTGGAAGAGGTGGGGCTGGTGTGCTAAACAAACACTAACAATGTCCACCTCAGGTAACATTAAGGCAAGAAGTCCCTTGGCCTGAACCATTCTCCACACTGATGCTCAGTTAATCTTCCTGGCTCACTGCTATTCTGAATTTCTCCCATATTTAACATCTTTCAAAGACCTCCCATTGCTTGATGAATAAAGCTGTGTTGGAGATAGTTCAGGGAAAGCACTCAAGGTCATCTGTGACCTACCCCTAGTTTACCTTTAATTTTGAATTCCATGTTGACGCCTTCCCTCTTTATAAGGACACCCTTTGGGACAGAGAGTCTAGTTGCTGTCCCACAAACACCCTTTCTATGGCCCTGCACCTGGGGGGTTATGCACCACTGAAGTGCCTTCTCCCCTTCATCTATAAAATCCCGACCACCTACAAGGCACTTTCTAACCCCCTCTCTTGTGAGACCTCTCATGACCACCTGCTTCCCACCATCCAGGATAATAACAGACAGGAAATGGGCAGTGGGAGACCATGGCTGTGGACAGAGCCTCCTCTTGTCGGCAGGGAAGATGCCTGGTTGGGGGTGCATCATTGTTACATTTAAAAACCATGAGTCACTTCCACTGTCTGCACCCCAGTTACTCTTTAGCAAAATAAGTGTTGGACTGGATGTAAGGTCCCACCTAACTCCAAAATTCGATAGAAGAGCCTATAAAATTGTTTGAACCTGGCAGTTGTATGGCACCTGTGATTGTTATGATATATAATAAGGAATATGTATTGGTCTTTGTCCTCATTCTTGGCATAAACTTTTGGAATTTCCTAAGTGATAAAAGAGTGATAAAGGTGAGAGGAGTGACTTTTGTTATTCATAGAATAAGACCCTTTCAACCGCACCTGAGTTTATTTTTTATTTTATTTTTTTAACATCTTTATTGGAGTATAATTGCTTTACAATGGTGTGTTAGTTTCTGCTCTATAACAAAGTGAATCAGTTATACATATACATATATCTCCATATCTCTTCCCTCTTGCATCTCCCTCCCACCCTCCCTATCCCACCCCTGTAGGTGGTCACAAAGCACCGAGCTGATCTCCCTGTGCTATGCGGCTGCTTCCCACTAGCTATCTACCTTACGTTTGGTAGTGTATATATGTCCATGCCACTCTCTCACTTTGTCACAGCTTACCCTTCCCCCCTCCATATCCTCAAGTCCATTCTCTAGTAGGTCTGTGTCTTTATTCCCGTCTTACCCCTAGGTTCTTCATGGCATTTTTTTTCTTAGATTCCATATATATGTGTTACCATACGGTATTTGTCTTTCTCTTTCTGACGCACCTGAGTTTATATTAATGAGGTGACCTTTGGAAAGCCAGTAAGGATGGGGGCTGGTTGCCAGGGAAACCAACCACATGATTAGAGGGTTGGAACCTTCAGCCTCCACCCACCCCCAGATTTCAGGGAGGGATCAGGGCTGGAGGTTGAGCTAATCACTGAAGGCCAGTGATTCCATCAGTCATGCCTACATAATGAAACTTCCATAAAAAGCTAATGTAAGGGATTTGGGGAGCTTCTGGGTTTGGGAAGAGGTGGAGGTGCTAGGAGGGTAGTGCACCTGGAGAGGGCGTGGAAGCTCCCGCCCTTCCCCACACACCTCTCCCTGTGCATCTCTCCCATCAGGCTGTTCCTGAGCTGTATTCTTTGATAAGAAACTGGTCATCTAGGAAATGAAACTGCTTTCCTGAGTTCTATGAACCATCCTCACAAATGATCAAACCTGAGGAGGGGGTGGTGGGAACGCTCGGTTTATAGCTGGTTGGTCAGAAGTACAGGAGGCCTGGGACTTGTGACTGGTGTCTGAAGTGGAGCCGTTCTGGTGGGACTGAGCTGTAGGGGAGGAAAAATAAATTTCCTTCTACCCTTTGGATTCTCGGCTGAGAACCCCCCGTTAATTGAAGACAGACTAACAGGAGAAAAACAAGCAGAAGTTTAATAACATGTATGCCTCCGGTATATAGAGGAGATACCCAGGAAAATGAACTCCCCAAAATGGCCCAAGCCATCACCTTAAAGGCAAGAGTAGATGTTGGGAGTGGGAAGTCAGTTATGGGAAGTGACCAGATAAAACACAGTAAACAAGGGTAAGGTTACAAATGGAGATTTCCCTTATACATGTAAATTTTCCTCACAAAAGGGCAACTTTTACTCTGTTTTCAGAGATTCTCCTGTGTTTGCAGCCTCTCAAAAATAATCATCTCAAAAGAATCCTTACCAAGAGGCATATTTTGGGTTGCCATATTCTGTTCCCCTTACCCTGTGGGGTCTGATGCTATCTCCACACACATAGTATCAGATCGAATTGAATTCTAGGACACCAGCAGAATTGGTCAGTGTGGGAAAAACCCACAGGTTTGGTGACTGGTGTGGGGCTCCAAGGACAGTGGTGCTTCAAGGACAAAGGACGACCCTGCCTGAAAAGTTTCAGCCTTCCACCCGCTACCGGACTCTTACTTGCTCTCCCCCTCTTCCCCCTCCCCCTCCTCCCCATGTTGCCATGGTTACAAAATCCCTGAGCACACCTGGGCGACGCCCACCTGGGCAATGGGACCTGTCCCAAATAAGGAAAGGCGTCTGCCCTGTCCCACTCCCATCCTACAGAAGGAAGGTATATGTGCCTTGACCCATCAGTAAACAAAGTTTTCACCTCCGACCATTGCTTTTGTTTTCTGGCTATAAAAACTGATCAATAACACATGTTTGGGCTCGACTCTCCCAGACTACTAGGAAGTCAGCCGGCCTGCTGTTCTGGCAGCGACCCTTCCCTCTAATAAGTTCTGTCTTCTTTATATTCTGCCTTGTGCCTGGAAATTCTTTTCCAACCCGCGTTTGGACCACGACAACCGGAAGTGGTGTGGATAGTAAGAGGGGAAAAAAAAAGTTTTCCTGTAGTTGGTGTATAGAAGTTTTCCCTTTCAACACCAATATATAAAATTACTTTGGAAATCAGACCCACTCTGAGAAAGACATGGTGTGCCCCAAATGACGGCCATTCCTCTTTCAGGTGTGGTTTTGCACTTTGTTTTCAAGATATAAATATAAACCTACCTCTCTCAATGTTCACTGCCCCCTTAAAAAATGAATGGAAGAGGCAGATTGAATGCTAGCCTCTTTTTGAAGAAGGGAAGTAAAATTCCTTTTGATAGATGTCTGTTCTCTCCAGTGGAATCAATCAACCTTTAGAACTACATGTGTTCATCCATTTACTTTCCTAGGGGGTGGGCTGGTGACACATTCTGCCTAGAAAACAAGAAACAAAGTATATTGGATAATAGTACCAGTTTAGAAATTTGCATACAAGGTGATTTTTAAGTTACGGTTTATTAATTATTACATACAAATACATTTCCAAGAAATGAACATAATCATTTTAGCTTCCAACACTTCGTTTTGCAGCCCCGTTTACTTGGAATGACCTGAATGAATATACTTATACACAAGGAAGGAAGATGGGATCGTCTCAGTCTGATCATGGGGAAAAAAGTGAGGGAACACACAGGGTAGATTTCGAGCTGAAGTCTGTGTTTTGTGTTTTTTTCTGTACTCAGATGAGTGTCATATTATCTAGTCCCAAGGTATTCCTCCAACTGAAGATGTCATTATATTGTCATCTGCTCTGACAATCATATTAGTAAACATTGGCGCTACATGGCTCGCACATCTCTCCAGCAAATGCTGATGAGTTTATGAATAGCTACAGTATCACCTCGCCGAGGCTGCTTGTTAATCTACATTTACATACAGATGCCCAGTGGTTGATGGAGCTGAAATGCTGCCCTGGGTAGAGTACACAATGGCCCCCAATCAAACTATGTAGCAGAGACAGCAAGCCACTCTCGAGGTTGGAGGTGGAAGGCAGCTCCTTTATTTTACGAATTCACATTTCTGCAGGCTGCTGATAAGGTCTATGCACTCATATTTTTCTGACAAATGACTCTCCTGAAAAAAGCTTAAGAACACCAAACAAATACAATTTTTTTTTCATTACGCCGTAGAACAAATCAGTCCACCCAACGCATACTGCCTGTGGGGTCTTTGACTAGCAAGGTTACTTAAATTCTCAATCTCAGTTTCCGCTTCTGTAAAATGGGGATTCATCTATTTACCCATCTATTCATTCCCGCCTCCCTAGACTGGAAGGTTCTAGAAAAGTAAGAAATCTATCATCTGTGTTCTTTCTCCATCCCCAGTTCATTCTCCCTGGAAACATGACCACATTCCTGCAGATGTGCCACGTTCTCCTGTGCTGCAGATTACCATTAAGGTAACCATCTCTGATTTTCTCATGGGTGTCACTATACCAGCCCGTTTGCATCCCTGCCACAAAAGGTCACAGTCAGCAGCATTAAGCTTTCTATTATCTTAAGAGTCTGTCCTCCTCAGCCTTGTGATTTGTCCAGGGTCACTAACTGGTATCCCCTTGTTCATACAGAGTACCTGCTGCCTTCCTCATGCCACCTGTCATTAGAACCCACACTGAAAAACATACAAGCCCTGTGTAAGAGGCCACAAGCATTAGCCACAGGGGAGAGAGGTGCAGCTGTGGAGTTAGGAGCATCCAGTCTGGGGCTGGACGCACTACTTAAGAAGCAAGACAGAGCCTCCGTCACAGGCAATGGCTGTTGTAAGATATGTCAGGCCAGAGGGATAAGCAGAAATGGATGCCAGGGCGTGGATGCCAAGCGTGGGAGTGACAGAGATGCTGATGACTAGAAATGAGTCAAAGCACTTAGGGCTGATGAAAATGATAATGACACTGGATTTACTGAAATCTCACCATGTATCAGGCGCTGTGCTAAGTGCTTGTCATGCATCATCTCGTGTAATCCTCCAAACAGCTCCAAAGGGTATTATTATCACCATTTTAGAGATGAGAAAACTATGGTTCCTAGCTAAGTAACTTGACCACAGATACACACACACGTACACACACACAGGCAGTAAGTGGCAGAAGCGAGAGTCACACTCGAGCTCTTCGATGCCAGACCTCAGGCCCTTAAACACATCAGTACAGGCTCTCCCAACCGAGATCAAGAGGAGTGGCAGGAAGAAAGGAACAGAATGATGCTTCAACTCTACTTACCTTGGAAACTTTCACTCTGTGTTTTGCAGCTTAACCTTGTCTACCTGAAAAAATTCATTTCTGCTTAAACCTTTTTTCTTTCTAAGGAGTAAAGGAAGAGATATCAGGCTGCTTTGGACTATGAGTTATCAACACTGAACAAAAGTACCATAAGCAATAAGGGCTTTATTCTCTCGTATAACATGTCTAGAGACAGGGAAGTCTGGGGAATTTTAATTCCCTAGCACAGCTGTGTCCTGTTTCCACTATGCCAGCTCAGCACATGGGGCAGTCGCCTCTCAGCTCACAAGATGGCTGCAGCACCTCCAGGCATCACACACAAACTAAAGATGTCCACTAGAGAAATGGAGTATTTCTCCCATGCCTCTCTGTCTAGCAGAGAGGAAAACTTTTACCAAAAGCTTCTCTGAAGAGTTCTTCTTGGGCTTTATGCCCATGGCCATGCCTAAACCAATTACTGTCAAGGAGGATGGAATTGCCATGGGTAGCTTAGACTGTTGGTCATTCACTCTTGGAGCTGGACTTACCTTGTCTACCTACATGGGAAAGCAGAGCCCGAAACACAACTGGGAAGGAAGAGATGTGGTGCTTGGGAGGGTGCATAGGGAAGAGGGTGCCTGAGGAAGCAAAAAATAGTGAAAGCCATGCTGGGATGGGAGGAGATTGTTGGATTACCTTGATTCCTTCCTACTTTCCCCAGTAAGGTTAATTATGCAAATAGAGGATAGACATACACCAGCAATAAAGAACCTCAAAGAATCACAATGGGAATTATACCCAGGGCACAAATGGTCTCCACTCTATTTGTTCAGTGGATTTATATGGTTGAGAAATCCCTGTGGACCTTTTAAAAACAGGTGGTGTTTTTAACCATCCCCCAACCAAGGTGACTTTCTTACTCCCAAAGAAGAGGAGTTATGGGGTGTCTTCACTAAGCTGCTGCTGGAGAATATAAAAATAATAATAAAATAATAATGCCACCACCCAGTCACATGCTGATCAAAATCACCCACACCTGAGCACATTTTCATCTTGATGAGAATAGTAAGGAACTGGAGCCTATTTTATTTCTCATTTGCAACACAGCACAGGTTAGCTGTTGTGTGTCATGATGACTCCTTCTCAGACAGCACCTCTTATTATACAAGAGGGGCTAGGAAAATTCGGGTGAGAATGACTTTTAAACATCTCAGATGTACTCTGTCTCCCAGAATGGTTCCAAGGAGAGCTTTTCCATTTGCATGCGAACTGCATGAGACTATGTATGTGTCCTCCATTTAGTGTCAGGCTAAAAACCAAAGCTAAATGACTCCATAACCATTTGTTTTAGACATAGAGGCATTTCTACCCCTGAGAGGAATCCTTCAAGTCAGCAGACTATGAAGCTGATGTTAATAAAAACAGAGATGTGAACTCCCCTACTGTCTTTCCCTGCACTTAATTCTAACCACGGACTCCTCATCAGGAAGACTGACCTCTGACATGAATCTCTCAACACCACACCCAGCCTCCCACCCTCAAGTCCTTATTGACTCCTGTTCCCTAAAGGAGTCGCGTAAGATTCCAGGGAGGCAGGGGCGGCCTCACGTTCAAGATGCCTCATTCTTGGTGTTTCGCATCCCCCCTTGCCCCAGCCGTGAGATGGAAGGTTAGTACGGACATCCAACGTGGCAGCATGGCATGGGGGAGAATAGAGCAGCTGGAAGACTGGCCCTTGGTAATATAGCCTGTAACCTGATTGGGACATAAATCCTTCTGCCTCTAAATTCTTAACTCTTCCTACTGTATCAACCTCCTTCCCATATTTCAGGACAAAAAGTTTTGATGAGGGAAAGAGGCCAAAAGCAAAAGGATCTGCCAATGAATAAAAGTCCAAAATGCATCCCTCTTTCCTGGCTTCCTCTGACTCTTGCAGAAATGCCGTAAAGGTCAGTGGAAACCAAGCTATTAACAACGTGAATTGGTAAACTGTTTATAAAAAGTCTAAGTCTATTATGTTCATTGCCATTTTGAGCCTCGCTTTCCCGTGGTGCAGTGGTGTAGTGGTTACTTAACTTACAGAATCCCAGATTCCTCACCGTTCTGGAAACACAGTTTTCTTTCTTGACCAGCCTTCATCCTGGGACCCCAGCAGTTAATGGTAATAGTGAGTTATAAGCTGTTCCTCTTTGGCCAGACACTCAAATAGGCCTTTCCCTGGAAGCAGGATACACTGAAATTAGCAAAATCCTCTATACAGATTCTGTTCCTTTCCACTAATTGTGGAAAGACTAAGGTGAATGAACAATCACTCACTGTTGAGTATCTGTGATGTGTCAGGCATGTTTCGGGGGCAATTTTGCCTGCCATGTTCTTTAATCTCATAGTAAGCAATGTTCATCGATGCCCATGAGCCCAGAGAAATTAAATGATTTGGTCAAGTTCATTCAGAAGGTGGCAAAGCTGTGTGATGCAAAGCCAGGCTTCTTCCCTTAAGAAGAAGCTTCTTCCCTTCTTCCCTTCCTTTCCCGTTCACACTACATTTTTTTTCATCTGCAGTGACATATAATAAGGGTTGATCTAATGAAATAAAAATGCATATGTGGAACTACTATGTGTGTGACGCCGTGTGGCAGACTAGGAGGCAGGCCTTTTGAGCTGGGATTCAGACAAGAAGGACAGCAGAGAGGTCATCAAGGCTGCAAGAGGAGAAGGAGGTTGGTCCCTGACACCAGAGAGGGTTAGACACCAGCAAGAACATCGACCCAGACAAAGCTTCCATTCAGAAACTCTGCCTCTGTGAGCTTGAATCTGTGGATTCCAAGAGAATCCTTTGGGCTTTTGCTCCCTTTTTACAGAGCTCTGAAGAGCACAGCCCAGGATTCCACCAATATCTGGATATTCCACCAATATCTGTATTCAACAGATATTGATTGACCAAGCGGCTTCCACAGGCCAGACCGTGGGTTCCAGCAGAGAGTAAGACACGCATGGTTCTTGCCCTACGCAAATTACATTCTAGAGAGACAGACAGCAGACACATAAGCAATGATTAAACAACATCACTGATTGTACTGTGAAAGCAGGAAGTAGGAAATGAGTTAGAGACAAATGGGGAGAGGGAAGGAGGCCTCTCTGACTTGGTGACAGATGAATCCTGACGGGCTAAAGGCCACCAGTCCCGCAAACAGAAGACATTCAGCACAAGGAACAGCAGCCCACAGGACCTTAACAGGCGGAGGCACGTGGAAGGGACAGGAAGAAACTGATGTCCTAGAGTCGGTGGGCAGGCGAGATGTGGTTGAAGCCAGAGGAAGGCTGGGACCAGAGCTGGAGTGCGTTTCAGGTCACGTGAAGGAGTCTGGATTTTGTTCTAAGTCTGATTAGAAGCAGGAAAATGACATGATCTGATTCACACCTTTAGAAAGACCCATCTGGCTGTTGGGAAGCAAGCTGGGAGGCAGAGTAAGACATAAAAATCATATTCACTTGTAGAAAAAGGAAATCCCTTAGAAGAACCTGAGAAGTGTAGCAATCACATTTCCAATCTCGCACTATTTTGCCTTTTCGAGATAATCACTGTTTCTTAAATATCTTTCCAGTCTCATAATAGTAATACTAATTATTTTTACAAAATATAAATATTCTGCTTTTTAAAAACTTAATAATATGATCGTGTCTTTTAAAATATTTTACCACATGATTTTTGATGGTTGTATAATATTTTAACATTGATTTTTTTTTGCAATATAAACTTTCACTATTATAAATAGTCCTTCCAATATATAGTTTTTCCAGTACCGCCAGCCAACTCTCAAATTCTCAGCAGACACTGACCAGGTGTGCCCCAAATTTAACTCAATTCTGACACTACCTACCTGGAGAGAGTATCAGATCCCACAGGTTAAGGGCTCAGTCCCACAAGATCACCCCCCTCCACTTCAGATGACAGTTACAAGTCCAGATTGTCACCTGTGCTTCTGACTGACTGGCTCTAGATCAGAGGTTCCCACAACCCCCTCCTTAGGTTTGATGAATTTGCTATAATGGCTCATAGAACTCAGAGAAACATTTTACTCACGAGATTACTGGTTTATTACAATAGGATATAACTCAGGAACAGCCAGATGGGAGACATGCACAGAGCAAGGTATGTGGGAAGGAGCGTGGAGCTTCCATGCTTTCTGGGTCCGTCCCTCTCCCAGCACTTCCAAGTGTTCACCAACCTGGAAGTTCTCTGAACCCTGTCCTTTTGGGGTTTTATGGAGGGTTCATTACACAGGCATGATTGATTAAGTCCTTGGCCATCGGTGATTGAACTCAACCTCCAGCCCCTTCTCCTCCCCAAGGTCAGGGGGTGGGACTGAAAGTTCCAACCCTCTAATCACCTGGTTGGTTCCCCTGGCAAGCAGCCTTCATCCTTAGCTTACCCAGGGACTTCCCAAAAGTCACCACAGTAACAACAAAAGACACCCTGCTCACTCTCCTCTCTTAGGAAATTCCAAGGGTTTTAGGACCAAATATGCATTTCTTATCATAAATTTCAGTATCACAGTACTATAGTGAGAAGTCTTAAAGACAAAACTTGGTGAATATATTTAATATTTTCCAAGGAAAAATTCTCAGAGATGGAATTTCTGGTTTACAGATAAAAATTTTAAAATGTTTGCTCTGCTTTGCTAAATTATACTCTGTGAGTTCTTATTTACTCACACTTTTGCTAACTCTTTCCAATACAGAAAATTATCAAATTTAAAAAAATAAAATCTGTCCCAACTTCCATAGGTATAATATCCTAATTTTTTCTGAAAACATAAATTTTAAAAGTCTATTAATTCAAAAAAATCCTTGTACTGCTTAATTCGTATTTTTTTAATTGAAGTGTCTTCTTTTGACTTATTTTTTCAGGCATATTTTGCATTAAAAAAATAATAAGAGGTACAAAACTAAATTCAGGTCAAATCAGAACCTCTTTGAGTACCAGAACTTGCTGAAACTGGCACCAAGACCTGACCTTAACCTTAAACTGGATACGGTCCTCGAGACAGCATCCTTGTGAATGGATCTGTTCATGCTATAAAGCTTCCACAGGAATGTGTTTATTTTAGGGAAAAAATTTAGGGGAAAAAAAGGAAATAAAGAGCCAAAACCCCCCAAAACCCAGTTGTCCCAGATTTTACTTAATCTCCTCATTTTTTTTCTATCAAACTCGTGTTTCTTTCTCCTTACAAAGAAAGCCAGTCCAATGCAACATTGCCTGACCACTTACAATATCCCAGGCCCATTGCTATCCCTGGGGAATTCAAAGATAATTCAGAATCATCCACGCCCTCAAAAATTTCCGAATTTCACACAGGAGACAAATAAGTGAGCAAAGTTGCAATTTTTGTGTTAGAGCAAAATTAGAAAGTTGCACGTAGTACAGAAGAGTCACAAAAAGACGATGGAAAGCAGCCCTCCCCACAGAGAACATGATGGGGAGGCAAGTGTTACAGAGTGGATACAGCTCTGAGCTGACATTAGGAGGAGGGGCATGAAACAGCCTGGAGTGAGGACGACTGGAGAGAAGAGCCAGAGATGAGGCCACAATAATGGGAGGAGCAGGGCCACGAAGAGCCACAATCGCACATGGTGCCCAGGGCCAGTACTGGCCTCTGCCTCTTCTGGTCCAGCCTGCCAGCTAGGAAGGGTTTCCACATTTTTTTTTTCACATCTTTATTGGAGTATAAATGCTTTAACAATGTTGTGTTAGTTTCTACTGTACAACAAAGTGAATCAGCTATATGCATACCTATATCCACATATCCCCTCCCTCTCGCATCTCCCTCCCTCCCACCTTCCCTATCCCACCCCTCTAGGTGGTCACAAAGCACCAAGCTGATCTCCCTGTGCTATGCGGCTGCTTCCCACCAGCTATCTATTTTACATTTGGTAGTAATATAAGTCCATGCCACTCTCTCACTTTGTCCCAGCTTCCCCTTCCCCGCCACGTCCTAAAGTCCGTCCTCTACGTCTGCGTCTTTATTACTGCCCTGCCACTAGGTTCATCAGTACGGCTTTTTAAAATTCCATATATATGTGTTAGCATACGGTATTTGTTTTTCTCTTTCTGGCTTACTTCACGCTGTATGACAGACTCTAGGTCCATCCACCTCACTACAAATAACTCATTTCCGTTCCTTTTTATGGCTGAATAATATTCCATTGTATATATGTGCCACATCTTCCTTATCCATTCATCTGTCAATGGACACTTAGGTTGCTTCCATATCCTGGCTATTGTAAATAGAGCTGCAATGAGCACTGTGGTACATGACTCTTTTTGAGTTATGGTTTTCTCAGGGTATATGCCCAGTAGTGGAATTGCTGGGTCATATGGTAGTTCTATTTTTAGTTTTTTAAGGAACCTCCATACTGTTCTCCATAGTGGCTGTTATCAATTTACATTCCCACCAACAGTGCAGGAGGGTTCCCTTTTCTCCGCACCCTCTCCAGCATTTATTGTTTGTAGATTTTTTGATGATGGCCATTCTGACTGGTGTGAAGTGATACCTCATTGTCGTTTTGAATTGCATTTCTCTAATAATTAGTGATGGTGAGCATCTTTTCATGTATTTTTTGGCCATCTGTATGTCTTCTTTGGAGAAATGTCTGTTTAGGTCTTCTACCCAGTTTTGGATTGGGTTGTTTGTTTTTGTGATATTGAGCTGCATGAGCTGCTTGTATATTTTGGAGATTAATCCTTTGTCAGTTGCTTCATGTGCAAATATTTTCTCCCATTCCGAGGGTTGTTTTTTCATCTTGTTTATGGTTTCCTTTGCTGTGCAAAAGCTTTTAAGTTTCATTTGTTTTTATTTCCCTTACTCTAAGAGGTGAGTCAAAAAGGATCTTGCTGTGATTTATGTCATAGAATGCTCTGCCTATGTTTTCCTCTAAGAATTTTATAGTGTCTGGCCTTACATTTAGGTCTTTAATCCATTTTGAGTTTATTTTTGTGAATGGTGTTAAGGAGTGTTCTAATTTCATTCTTTTACAGGTAGCTGTCCAGTTTTCCCAGCACCACTTATTGAAGAGGCTGTCTTATCTCCATTGTATATTCTTGCCTCCTTTGTCAAAGATAAGGTGACCATATGTGCATGGGTTTATCTCTAGGCTTTCTATCCTGTTCCATTGATCTATATGTCTGTTTTTGTGCCAGTACCATACTGTCTTGATTACTGTAGCTTTGCAGTATAGTCTGAAGTCAGGGAGCCTGATTCCTCCAGCTCCATTTTTCTTTCTCAAGATTGCTTTTGCTATTCGAGGTCTTTTGTGTCTCCATACAAATTGCAAAATTGCTTGCTCTAGTTCTGTGAAAAATGCCATTGGTAATTTGATAGGGATTGCATTGAACCTGTAGATTGCTTTGGGTAATATAGTCATTTTCACAATATTATTTCTTCCAATCTAGGAGTATGGTATATCTCTCTGTTTATATTATCTTTGATTTCTTTCATCAGTGTTGAAAATCCTAAAGATGCCACCAGAAAACTACTAGAACTAATCAATGAATTTGGCAAGGTTGCAGGATACAAAATTAATGCACAGAAATCTCTTGCATTCCTATACACTAACAACGAAAGATCAGAAAGAGAAATTAAGAAAACAATCCCATTTACCATCGCAACAAAAAGAATAAAATACCTAGGAATAAACCTAAGGAGACAAAAGACCTGCCCGAAGGGAGAAGTTGGGGGACCATCGGGAGGGCAGAGGATCAAAAGGGAGCGTGGCCAGGTTTCCACATTTTTAAGTGTAAAATGCAAAGATGACTATTAGCCTTTCCGTGAGAACAGTTACTCGATTTTGCTTCCTGGTCCACAAAGCCTAAAATATTTATTGTCTGGCCCTTTTACGGATACATTTTGCTAACTCCTGGTGAACTTTGTGTCCTAAGCTCAGAATATTTAATTCTACCCTGTGGGTGACAGATGCCATTAAGCAGAGGATGAACGTGTTTTACATTAAATATGTATATATGTATATATTTTTATATATGGAAAAAGTACAGAGGTAAACTCAAGGAAAGAGGAGGGCTAAAAAAAATAAAAATCTGTTAAAAGCTTACTTCTCTAGTCTAGAAAAGGGGCAATATTCAAAGAGGATAATTATTTGCATTGGGTATTTGAAAACACATTCATCATTTTCCCCATAAACAAATGAAATTTAGATTTGAAGATTAACTCTCCATAATCCACACGACCCTTGGGGAGAAGATTCTGAATCACGGCTCTTGACTATATCCACCCATCTTAAGTGCTGTTGCCCCACACTCTGCAGTGACCGGGTATGATCACTCCAGAAAATGTGGGTGTCCAGAGCTGAGGACTCTAGATAGTTGTGTAAATGTCTACACAGATCTGACTGGGAAAACTCTAAAAGGAGATAATTAATGGAAAGGGAACACATCTTTGAGTTCCTATTTAGGCAGTAATTGGACATGACCACGTCCTCATTGCATTCTCAGGGAGGAGATAACACAGCACAGATAGAATAATCTATACCTCTAGTGTCTGCAGTTGATTCTGTCCCTGATTTCCTGGTCAGTTCCAACTGAGAGGGTGAGGATGGTGGTTCTTACAAACTGAATGATAAGGCTGTGGAAATGGGGTTCAACCACAAGGACAACAGCTGCTTTCTCTCCAGCTTCGCTGGAAAGCAAGGGAAGACTGTGATCTGAATCCTTCTGTAATGGCCCAGGCTCTTCCAAGCCCCTGCCCTGCCCTTGCATTAACTGCTTTGCTGTGAGATGGAAAGACTCCAACCCAGAGGGATGCAGGCTCCTGGATGCTTCTTTTCTCTCCCTTTGAGTCTTTCTGATCTGATTGGCAAAACAGATACTCAATCTCCAGAGAAGTAAAAGACCAGTATTGGTGATGATGCTGTCTTTGCACACAGCTTGTGAGCAGTCCAAGACCATGTTCAGTGTCATTGGCATCAACTGGTTCAAGCCTTGCTTCATGGAGCTTCTGGAATTTGAACAGAACCAGCCAATGGCAAGAGGTGGTCCCCGTTGTTTATCTGTACAGGTGGGCCAGCAGGGGCTAGGTGCCACCTTGCCCTTAGGAAGGCTCACAGGAGGAGGAAGATAGAGGCCGCGTTAATACAACCTCACATCCTCGGGGACTACCCTGCTCTGGTCCTCATCTAGGCCATGAGTGGCTGCTGGCAGGTGTTAGCCAGCCTTCTGGTCACTGTTCCTTTGAATAACTCTCTTCCTGTGTCCCACTGCTGCCCAGTCACCGTCATCATCTCTAGCCACCATCCCGATTTCTCTCTGAACCTCGCAGGGAAGTTTCTTGCTGAGCCCTCTCTCATGGCATCATCTGTTTGCATCTCTCTTCACAGGTCTTAAAGTGGCCTGATAAAGACAATATGGAGAAAAATGCAGGGGCACCTGGCAGCTCTGAGCTTCCTGTGATACATGTGGTGGTCTTGTCCCTTCTGTGGCTTGGATTGTGTTCTCACAATCCCCAAGCCTGCTCTTCTACAAGAGAAGAGGCGGGCATCCCCAAGCTGGCATAGAACCTCCAGTCCATCCTCTTGTGTTTCCTAATACGTAGGGCAGAATTGCAAGTACTGCTTCACAGTACTCCTGGTGACAGATGCTGTTGTCTTGAACGAAGGTATCTACATTAAGGAGTAGAGAGGTAGACGAAACTGAGATGTGTTTGGAAGCTGGACCAGAAGTTCTTGGAGATTACAAGAAGGAGAAAGAATCAAGAGTCAAAGATGTGGTTTAAGAATCAGGCTTGGGCAACTGTAAGGTTGGTGATACAATTCATTGAGACTGGTGACATGAGGGCAGGGGTCGACTGGGTTCAGCTCAGACATACTGATTTGGAAAAGTCTTCCAAATGGAGATGCCCATTGGGTATATGGATTTGAAGCTCTGCAGAGAGGTGATCAGGAGGAAAGCATCTTGAATCTCTCCATATGTCAGGGGCTAATTAAAGTCATGTGAGTCACTGAGGAAAACTAGAGGGAGTGTTTGGAAGGAAAAGAAAAGAGGACTTCAGACTTTTGGGGATGATCACATAACGTATGGACCATAAAGAAAACTGAGAAGGGGCAGGCAGAGAGAAGGCAGGATGGAATTGGTCCAGGGTATCTGGGCAGAGAGAGGACCACTCGTCAGGTACCACTGCATGGGACAGCAGTGATGAAGGCTGGGCTTAAATGCAGCCCATCCCAGCAGAGGAAGGTTATGTTTTCTGATAACTTTAATGTCTCCGGGAAACAAGAGGAGATTTAGACGGCTAAGAACAAGAGCAGAGGTGACACGGCGGGAGGAGAGTGAAAGTTTGAAATGTCTTACAGGAAATGAGAGCAAAAATCGAACCAGGCCTAGAGTTATAGATGTGCCAGTCTTCATCATGGAGATGGTAGATAGAAATAGAATGATGACCACACCCAGGGAAAGCGTGCAGAATTTAGTAAAAACTGAGACTGACAACAAGATCCTCAAATAAATAAAGTGAAATACATGGATCTCAAGGTGGGATGAGCATCCTTGGCATCCTGTCTGAGCAAAAGCCATCTTAGATAAATGCGTCTTTCGTTTCCTGAATTGACATTATGAGCTCATCAAATAAGTTTTCCCAAATGAGGTGTGCCTGGCAGAGGAGCACTCAGACTTTCGTGAGTGGTGGATATCGCAGGGGGTGTTGGAAAGAGGGAGCCAGACTCATTCGTCACCAAGAGAATAAAAGAGCTATGTATAGAATGAACGGAAAGTTCCGACACTCAGCCGATTTCCCAAGTCAGTAGGTCATATTCACAAATATTAACTGAACACCTACCTAGTACAAAGGGTGCACTTGAGATTCCTTCCCTTCTTCCATTCAAACCCAAGCAGCCCAAACCCAGGGTCCCTGAGTAAGGATCTCATTCCATCTGACACCAGCAGAGCTGAGGTCACTTTTGGCTCCTTGCAGAAGCCCTGCAAAATACACAGGAGTCTATGAAGAAGGACAGTTGGTTGTAAACCTCATCACTTGCCAAAAAATGTGGGTGGCAGGCCAGACTCCGTTACTCAGATCACACTCAGAAAATACAGAAATCCAAGCTGTCGCCTGACATTTGACTAAAGAGTGTTTAGATTGTGTTCTTGCGATGAGGTCTCTCCCTTTCTGAGCAGCCCTCCGTTCAGGAAGTCAACACGACATTACGTCCTACAGGAACCACAAATGCCCCATATTCCTTTTGGAGGAGGCGAGTAGTGCTTTTTTAAACATTTTTACTGGAGTGTAGTTGCTTTACAATATTGTGTTAGTTTATACTGTACAGCAAAGTGAGTCAGCTATACGTATACATATATCCCCTCTTTTTTGGATTTCCTTCATTTAGGTCACCACAGAGCATTGAGTAGAGTTCCCTGTGCTACTGCATTTGACAGATAAAGTGTCTAAAGCACAAAGAAGTGAATCGAATGCCGAGTTCTTCTAAGTTAATCTCTGAAGGGAGAAGTCTCCACTGATTCTTCATAATGTTGTGATTTTAGAAAAAACAAACCAAAACAAAACAGAAATTCTGTTTTTAAGAAACAATAAGGTAAAGACCAGTTAGACTTGGATCAGGTTTGCCTGACAAACAAACAGGTGGTTAATGCTATTAAAAATTAATCATTGTATGATTTAAAAAGTAACAGATAGATGGATGGAGTGGATAGGTGGATGGGTGAGTGGATGGACCGATGGAAGAATGGATGGATGGGTGATGTGTGGATAGATGATAGATAATAGGTACATAGTTGGATGGATGCACAGATAGATGAATGAATAGATAATTGATAGATAGATGATAGATACATGGATTGGTGGATGGGTAGATAGGGAGGTAGAGATAGAGAGAGAGAGATACAGATAGATCATGGCCAGCATTACCTGGCACTGAATACTGAAATGTGAGTCAATCATAACACAGTGAAAAGAGCTCTGAGTTTGGTTTCTTGGGATCAGTGCTTCACTGTGTGACCTAGAACCAGCCCCTTAACTTCCTGAGCCCACTTTGCCTTATCTATAAACTAGACATCAGCATGTAACCCTTGTGGAGTTTTTAGTAATAGTACCATGATTATGAATAACTAACATTCTACTGAATATCAGTCATTGGGTTAAGAATTTTATGTAGAGTATCTCGCTTGGTCCCTAAGACAATCCTGTGAGGGAGATTATTTTACTAATACCTCTTTCAGACAAGGAAAGTGAGGCATAAAGATTTCCTCAGTGGTCTGAGGTCACAGAGCTATCAAGTTGAGAAGCCAGACCCCAACTCAAGTCTGTCTCTGCTGAAGACATTTTTACCACTATGCCTAAGACACTGGGCATGAAAGTGTTTGGAAAATTGCCAAGTGAAATACAAAGCAAACACATATTAGTAAATACATATAAAATGTAATTCCCTAAAGCAAACAGAACACCTCAAAAGCACACCTTACCTGTGACTTGGCTTAATTCCGGGAAATGCCAAATCCTGGCACACGTTTCCACGTAGCCATTTGTGCTGGAGCCCAGGAGGTGCTAGGAAAGGGGTGAGGTCTAGGTAGTATCTTATCCTGAGGAGCCACAGTAAATTACCAGAAATGGCCTCAATGAAGAAACTGGACTCCCCAGTCTGCATAATGTACAGAGCTCCCGTCTTTATCACAGGGATGCTCCTTACTCAACTCCTGCCCTGCTTGCTGTAGGAGGGCAAGCTCTTGGAGATGGTTCTCCCACCAGAGTGACCTGGGCTGCTCCCGGGAATCTGGGGCCCCTCCTCCAGCTCCTGTCTGCCCAGGTGCCATGGCCCATACGATTGGACGGAACCTAAAACAACCACACAGCAGCTCTTCCTTTGGTGGGACCACACATGCTCCGTGAGAAATACCAGCGCAGCTTTTGCCCTGACCAACTCCAGGAGTGCAAGCTGAGCCGGAGGCAGACATCTCTCCTCTGACCAGCCCATCAGCAGTTAGCCCTGTGGGTTTCTCAGAAGGAAGTGAGAACTGAGCACATTCCAGCCCTCCTACCACAGACTCTTGAAGCTTCACTGAAGCCACCCTCCTCTTGTTCATGGGGAGGGGGCTGGGGAGGCCTTCAAGCAACATTTTCTCCAGAGAAAGCTCCTTAACAACCATCTCTCCTTCTAGTCAACAACTGATCCTTTCATTTTATTCCCTCCATGTCGGTAAAGGGTTTAAAACCCCTAAATTGAGTCTAACTTGTGAGTGTTTGTGTCTGTCTGAGATGTTACACGCCCTCAGACTCCTCACTTTGGAATCTGGTATCTATTGTCTAAAGGTCTTGACCTCTTAGCATTTAGCACGTGACATTATTCTCAGATCCTGGTTCTACCACCCTAGGACGTTGGCATTGTGATGATTCCCCACTCACACAGGGCAGAAAGGTAAACTGTCCTAGGTCACACAGGAAGGGACAAAGCTGGACTTTAAACTATGTTCCTTGGACTTGAAGCCTAGGCTTTGATGATGCTGTTGTTCTCTATTGCTTCTTGAATGTGCTGACTCTCCAGGGCTCTTCTTCAATTACGGAAATCTTGGGTACAGACAGGGCTTGCTGACTTCTCCCCACCCCCAAGGCTGCCTGCGCAGCTTCAGCTTTCGTGGAAAATCTAACCAGTGGCCATATGTCTCCTCAGTTCTCACGCCCCAACCTCAGCTCTTCAGGACCACTCATACCCATGGCTACCACGTCCTCTCCATACTACTCCCTCCCTCCCTCAGCTGTCACAGATACTTCTCAGGGAATAGCCTCCAGACCACCAGTCCCTTGATGCACCTCGTGACTTTGTCTCTATCCGTTCCCTCCTAGGCTTTCCTTCTCCCGCCTTCTTTCTTGCCCATCCTGCGTGGCCAATCTTCTGGCGCAAGTTGGCTAATGGGCTCTACTTCAGTATCACTCAGTCTATAGGAACATGACTCAGTTTTCTTTGTCTCTTTGCTCCCAGTAGGCACTACCGTGGGATACCATGTGTAGCAATTGCTTTTTTTTCTTTTTTATCTCAGCTACCATATCATCTCCTTAGGGAAGCCTTGCCTAAATCAATATAACCGAGTGGAGTTCTTCTCTACTAAATGCGTCTGTAACACCTGTACTCACCCACCACAAACTTTAGTCCTTACCAGAATGTAAATTCCTCGAGGGCAGGAATGGTATTTTGTGTACCAAGTTTCCTTCACTTAGAGAATTTGACCAACCACAGGGGCTCCTCAAATACTTGGTTGATTTCTTTTTTTTTTTTTCTTGAGTTACTTTTTTTTTTTTTTTGCAGTACGCAGGCCTCTCACTGTTGTGGCCTCTCCCGTTGAGGAGCACAGGCTCCGGACGCGCAGGCTCAGTGGCCATGGCTCACGGGCCCAGCTGCTCCGCGGCACATGGGATCTTCCCGGACCGGGGCACGAACCCGTGTCCCCTGCATCGGCAGGCGGACTCTCAACCACTGCGCCACCAGGGAAGCCCTCTTGAGTTACTTTTGACATAAAATATTGTGTGAGTTTAAGTTGTACAATGGACTAATTTGAGATATATAAATATATCTCAAATATATATATATATTTCTTTGTTCATTCATCTGTTGATGGACTCAAGTTGTTTCCATATCATATTGTGAATATTGTTGCTCTTGTGAATAATGCTGCAATGAAGAACAGTATGGAGGTTCCTCAAAAAATTAAACATAGAACTAGCTTACGATCCAGCAATCCCACTTCTGAGTAGATATCCAAAGGAAATGAAAACAGGTCACCCAAGATATGTATGCGTGCCCATGTTTATTGCAGTATTATTTACAACAGTCAAATACAAGTACTCATTGAGTGGATGAAAAAATTGGCAATTAGAGGATCCAACTAGGTTGGTAGAAAAACTGATCAATAGACAGGTAGAGGTAAAGTTTTTGAGAAGGCAGCTTTGTAGAATAATCCAGATGGGAAGAAATAGGTGGAACTTGGCCCCAACACAAGACTAGGAGCCTTGTAGGAAGGAATTGATGGTGAAACATCAGTGAGCAGTTGTCAGGGCAATTTCTACTTTCCAGAGGGAGAAGGAAAACCAAAGAAATGCCTCATGTTATTATTCATGAAAAGAGCTTAATGGCCAAGTGGGAACATTTGTTAGGGGAAAAATTGAAAGGAAGAGTCTAAAAGCTAAGACAGCCTGGTGACTATTTTCGAATAGCTTGCTAGAAGTCCAGGATAAAGGCATGCCAAGGAAGCAAAAGACCTGGCACTTTAAAGAAAACAACAAAAGCACACACACAGCCCTTCATGGTCAACTGGCAAAATAAAATAGGTTTTTCTCCTGCCATTTTTCAAAACTGGAAAGGCAGGCTAACTGAGGAAAACAGGAAGGCATACACTAGAAATTAGACATGCTTAAAAAAAAGAATTTAAGAGAGTATTGGTAAGGGACTCCAAGGATAAATATAATAGACTCTTTATATTCACAAAAAGGGCGAGGTCAGCTAGAATCTCTGGGAGCTGTTTAAATGGGTGTTGTGCAAAGTTAGAACAATATAAACAATAACACAAGAAAACCATTTCAGTAACTGCTAGTCATATGCCAGGCACCGTTACAAGTAATTTATATACATGGCTTCATTTAATCCCCACGACTTCCCGATATTCATCTCATTTTACAAATGAGGAAACTGAGGCACAGAGATGTTGAGTATTTGCCCAAAATCACACAGGTGGTAAGTAACAGATTTGAGATATGAATGCAGGTTTGAGTCTAGATTGTGTGTATTCTGTGCCTTAGAATTTGCTAGGAAATTACCAAACAGATCAGTTATTGGGTCACTTCCTGGGTAAACTGTCAAGCCCCAGATATAAATACAGCAGGTAAAGACTAGATGACAATTATCTAAGGGGGTCATTGAAAATTTGTGGTAGTTTTGATGTACAGCCTCCAAGCTAGAGTGATGGGTAATGTGATCTATGCCTCAGCCCCAACCTATCCCCCACCTCCAAAATACTGAATACGTGAACCCAGAAGAAACTACAGAGCAGTGAGTTTAGATTTCATACTAGATAAGTTAGGGCCACCTATAACCAAAGTTAGTTACTGGGTACTTAACAAAATGTCATCCAGCCTAGAAAAAGCCACCCCATGGTTAGTAAAAAAAAAAGCAATACCTGCCTGTCTCATCAACCAGCGCGAGGTGCATGATTTTTGGGGGTTTTTTGGCTGTGCTGGGTCCTCGCTGCTGCCTGCAGGCGTTCTCTAGTTGTGGCGAGCGGGGGCCACTCCTCACTGCAGTGCGCTGGCCTCTCGTTGTGGTGGCTTCTCTTGCTGTGGAGCACAGGCTCTAGGCGCGTGGGCCTCAGCAGTTGTGGCATGCGGGCTTCGGTAGTTGTGGCACGTGGGCTCTGGACTGCAGGCTCAGTAGCTGTGGTGCTCGGGCTTAGTTGCTCCATGACGTGTGGGATCTTCCCGGACCAGGGCTCGAACCCTTGTCCCCTGCATTGGCAGGTGGACTCTCAACCACTGAGCCACCAAGGAAGTCCTGAGCTGCATGTTTTAATTCACCCCAAAGGGTTAAAAAAAAGCTGATGGCTCTGATAGATTTTGACATTATTTATTTTGATGTTATTTGAGATCTTGCCTTGTTCCAAAGAAGCTTAGGAGAGATGAATAAAACACAAGTTAAATTAAAAGAGAAAGCAATAAAAAGGCAAAGATAGGAACAAAAACTATGGCCAGAAATCGGTCTAAACCCTCATCACCTTGGTCCAACACACACACACACACACACACACACACACACACGAACAAAAACAACACTGTCAATTACACTGTTTACAGTTTCAAAGAGATTAAAGCAAATCAGTTGCTCAGGAGAATTGATTTGTTTCTGATACTAGCAGGAAGGAGTTTATTCTGGGAGTTCTTGTAAAGAGGACCCTGTGTAATGTAACTAGCAAATTCTCATCATCTGTTATGGTGAACATAGGACCGAGTTTCAAAAACCTATTTCTTACATTTACTCTCAATATAGATGGAAAGCATCAAAACAAAGCATTGTATAAAAAATTCCCAGAGGGGGTAGACTCTGATCTCTTTGAAACAGTTTTGTGCCAAAGATTTATTTATTCCGGTTATTAAAGGATGGTTAAGTGGTTTAATTGTTACTTGGCAGGCAAGATTAGGGGTAAATTGTTAGTTCTTCAAATGAAAAACTTCTTTCCCAGGAATGAAAACCCTTATAAATGATCTGGAGGGAAATGTGTAGAGTGAACTCTTTGGGATTGGTGATGGTGCTAAATTATCTGAGGTTGTGTATGTATTCATTTATTCATCCACCAAGGTTTTATTAGATACTATTATTTTCCAGGCAAACATGGTATTAGGTTCTGGGACTACATTAATCTTCATCCTCATGGAAATTCCATTCTTGCTGATAAACCACAGGACTCTTTCGTAAAACTGGACAAGATGGCAAAATACTGTCAGATGCTTTCAATGAAAAATGTAGGGTGGTTGCACTTTGTGTAAGAGCTGCATTCCTGAAAACCTAACAGAATTCAAGACTAATTTTCCCTTAGGAACACATGCACAAGTGGACTGGAGGAGCAAAGTAAATTTGTGGACCATATACTCTTTCAACCGTTATTACAGATTTTTGCTTTAAGACTGCTTTTTATTTCCTCAGCAATCTCTCTAGTGCTTCTCTTCATACTCTCTCAAAACTAACAGCAGAGCACATGTTAATAGTCTGACCTACTTCATAGTGTTTTATCACAACTTACATGTTTCTAGAAGTTAGTGATTTCCAGGTACAATTTTCAGCAGCAGCTCTAGTACCACAACATAGTAAATGTTTGGATAATATTGCTAAAGGAGATCTTTTTGGGGGGATTCCATTAATAATAATAATGCATATTAAATGATAAATTGTAATAGTAGTAATACATATTAAGAGCAATAGAATGGTTACCAAAATTGCTGAGGAATACTGATGCATGTTAATTGTAACATACTTCATAAAATACTGACAAAAATGATGATTTTTTTTTAACCAGGCAAAGTTTTGTTGTTTTGTGACAATGACAGAAAAAGTTATAATTGAGTCTGTCAGTCAGTTTTAAAATTTTGCAATTCTTAGCAGTTTTTTAAAAATTGAGATCTGTACATTTTGGGGGTATAAACCATGAATGTTAAATAATATTTTGTACTGTACTGTTTCAAATTTGCCTAATTCAAATTCACATAAAATGTGAATTTCCTGTGAGCTTTTTGGAGCCAGGCAGCCTTGACTCCTAGCTTCACCACGTAAACCTTTGGCCAAAGTTCATACATCGTTAAACTTTAGAATCAGGAATTGTGAGTTAGGAATCTAGAAAATAAATAAAGCAAAGGAAACAGATCCCAGGAATGAACTGCTGAACAGTTGCCCTTCATCCCAGTAATAGTCTGTCTTTTGTGTACTTGGCCTTAGTTTTACAGGGACTGCAATCAATCAATGTATAATCAATCAATGTGATATCCCATATTAACAGAACAAAGGATAAAAATCACACAGTCATCTCCATAGTTGCAGAGAAAACACTTGACAAAATTCAAGACCATTTAATGATAAAAACACTCAGCAAACTAGGACTAAAAGGAAATTATTTCATTATAATAAAGGTCATATTTGAAACGTCCACAGATAACATCACAATCAGTGGTGAAAAACTGAAAGCTTTTCCTCTAAGGTCAGGAACAAGACAAAAAATGCCCACTCTCACCACTTCTATTCAACATAGTACTAGGAGTTCTTGCTTGAGCAATTAGGTAAAAAAAGAAATAAATGGCTTTCAAACTGGAAAGGAAAATGTAAAATTATCTCCATTTGCAGATGACATAATCTTATAAGTATTGTAGAAAACCCTAAAAGATTTCACACACTGTTAGAACTAATAAATAAATTCAGTGAAGTTTCAGGATATAAAATCAATACACAAAAATCAGTTGCATTTCTATATATTAGCAACAAATAGTCCAAAAAGGAAGTTAAGAAAACAATCCTATTTACAGTTCATAGAAAAGAATATAATACTTGGGAATAAACATTACCAAGGAGTCAAAAGACTTGTACACTAAAACTACAAAATATTGCTAAAAGAAATTTAAAATGACACAAGTAAATGGAAACATAACCTGTGTTTATGGATTAGAAGAGTTAATACTGATTAAATGTCTGTAATATGCAAAGCAATATACAGATTCAATGCAATCCCTATCAAAATTCCAATGGCATTTTTATGGAAAAAAAATCCTAAAATTTATACAGAATCACAAAAGACAGAATAGCCAACACTATCTTGAAAAAGAACAACAAAGCTAGAGACCTCACATGTCCTGATTTCAAAACACATTACAGAGCTACAGGAATCAAAACAGTATAGTACTGGCTTAAAGATAGGCATATAGATCAATGAAACAGAATAGAGAGCTCAGAAGGAAACCCATGATTATACAGTCAACTAGTCATTGACAAATATGCCAAGAATACGAAATGGGGAAAAAGTTTCTTAATAGATGATGTTGGGAAAACTGGATATCCACATGCAAAAGAATGAAGTTGGACCCTTATCTTACACCATATACAAAAATCAACTCAAAATGGATTAAAGACTTAAATTTAAGACCTGAAACTGTAAAACTCCTAGAAGAAAACATAGAGGAAAGTCTTTATGGCATTGGTCTTGGCAATGATTTCCTGGATATGACACCAAAAGCACAAGCAACAGAAGAAAAAAAAGGGTGAGGGGGAGTACAGCGAACTAAAAAGATTCTGCACAGCAGTGGAACCATTAACAGAGTGAAAAGGAAACCTATGAAATCATTTATCTGAAAAGGAATTAATATCTAAAATAGGAATTCCTATAATGCAACAACAACAACCCAAATTGCTTTGATTAAAAAAAGTAGGCAGGGGCTTCCCTGGTGGCACAGTTGTTGAGAGTCCACCTGCCGACGCAGGGGACACGGGTTCGTGCCCCGGTCCGGGAAGATCGCACGTGCCACGGAGCGGCTGGGCCCGTGAGCCATGGCCGCTGGGCCTGTGCGTCCGGAGTCTGTGCTCCGCAACGGGAGAGGCCATGGCAGTGAGAGGCCCGCGTACCGCAAAAACAAACAAACAAACAAAAAAAAATAGGCAAAGGACTTCTATAGGAATTTCTCCAAAGAAGACATAGGTCAACAGGTATATGCCAAGACGTTCAACATCATTAATCATCAGGAAAATGCAAATCAAAACTACAGTTACATATTACGTACATCTGTAAGAATTGTCATTATCAAAAAAATCAGAAAACAACAAGCATTGGTGAGGAGGGGGAGAAATTGAAGCCCTTATGTACTTTTGGTGGAAAATGTAAAATGGTGTATCTGATAAAAAAAATTAAAAACAAAACTACCACATAATCCAGCAATTCCACTTTTGTGTATTTATCCAAAAGCATTAAAATCAGGACCTTTAAGAGATATCTACACTCCCATGTTAATTGCAATATTATTCACAATGACCAAGAGCTGGAAACAGCCTCAAGTGTATATTATCAAATGATTGGATAAAGAATATGTGGTATATACATGCAATGGAATATTATGCAGCCATAAAAAAGGAAGGAAATTCTGTCATGTTACAGCCTGAATGAACCTAGAGGACATATTGCTAAGTGAAATAACCCAGTCACAGAAGGACAAATACTGCATGATTTCAGTCATAAGAGGTATCTATAGCAGTCAAACTCATTGAAGAAAGTAGAACGGTGGTGGCCAGAGGCTAGGGGAAGAGTGAAATGGGGAGTTACCCTTCAATAGGTATAAAGTTTCAGTTATGCAAGATGAAAAACATTCTAGAGATCTTCTGTACAACATTGTGGTAGAGCTAAAATACTGCACTGTACACTGAAGCGTTTATTAGGAGGCTAGATCTCATGCTATGTATTTTTTACCATACACACACATGCATGCACAAAGCATGAGCAAAGGAAAAACTAAAAGAGAACTAGGAGCCTTAAGCACTCAGGTACATTTTCCTTCAGGAAGAGGGATTTGATATCTCTGACCACAGATTTCATAGATCTCCCCCAATTGAAGGACACCTTGGTCCGTGTTCTGCATTCCCCTCCTAACCACTGCCTGTTGGGCAGCATCTGGACACCACACTCACCCTGGGAGGGGCCTCAAGCCTGAACGGAGCATGGCTCTGACCACTTGTCCTACGGGCACTCAGCCAGTCCTGTCACTGTGGTTCTAGCTGGCAGAGGGCTGTGCATTGTTTGCCCAGGATAACATGGCAGATTGCAACTTCAGGCCTGTTTCCTGGTCAGCTCTTTGTAAAACGGCCACTCAGGTTTTCATTTTTAAATTGGGAAGACTTGGACCCACTCATCCTTTCCTTGTGAAGGAACTGAAATCCACAAGGAACTTTCTTGAACCCTGATGACTTTTGGATTATATTGAAGCATACATGTGGAAATGCTGCAATAGGTAATTTCCTGATATAATATATTGAACTATGACTATGCAGTTACTCTTAGGGAGAACTTTACAAATCATTGTGATCCCAATTTAGCTTTTGCATAGGAAAAAACCCCACATAACCATTAAGCTCTTGTCAATCTTGTCAATGCAAGAGGCCAGAGCATGGTTTTCCTGTCTTTTCACAGGATATGATGATGACCTACAGAGAATTACTATGATGGCTTTGTCTCAGGGCAGTGACCAGTTGATTTTCCCATTAAAGTTAGACTTTCCTCAACTTAAGAGATTAATATGAGACACATTTCCAATATGCTTTCACTTTACTAAATTGAGGTGTGACTAGAAATACTCTTAAGGTAATAAATTCTGATTTTTAATGTAGCCTAAACCTGTATAATCTTATTTTCTAATAAAAATAGAAATTGTCAATAGGATTTCATTAGTAATATTTAACTGGCACTAAAATAGATGTCATATGCAGAATCTATATTGTGGCTAAATACCCATTAAATTCATGTTTGGCATTTGGTCATACACCTTTTTTTTTTTTTTTTTTTACAGAAAATATGCAGGGTTTTTTGCTAGGTATGGAGAAGGTAAACACAGTTTTCTGGTTTCTTCCTTACTGGTATTTAAAAGCAACTTACAAATGCAGAGCCCTATAGGTGGAGATGCCAGATTTAGCAACAACAGCAAAAAATACAGGATACCCAATTAAATTTAAATTTCAGATAAACAATGAATAACTAGTTTTGGTATAAATATGTCCCATGCAATATTTGAGACATACACTAAAAATATTATTTGTTGTTTTTCTGAAATTCAAGTTTAACTGGGTGTCCTACAATTTATCTGGCAAACGTATCTGGCTGACAAAGATTTAAAATAGAAAAAAATTCCCTAATGGTCCTGAACATTGTGAATTCAAATTAAGAGTTCAAATTAAGGATGTGGCTCAATTAAACCATCTTCCGTGTGGAGTCTCATGAAGTAAGCCATGACCATAGCCTCATCTGGGCTATTATCATTCGGCTCACCTTGTGTGAGGAATGGACAGGAAAACAGGAGGCCCAGTCAGCAATGCATGAAAGAGTTCAGTGCAGGAATTATTTTAACAGACTTATGCTGCATGGTAAAGCCAGTGGGGAAAGGTTGTTTCCTGAATGTTCTCTCGAGGCCAGAATATTCCAAGCCTATAGAAGTGCTTTATTTGCTTCATACTCTCTGCCATCCTCACGCTGCAAACACACACACAAACACCCCAAGCCCACCTAGTACCCGCAAAAACATTTTTTCATATTTTCAGTTAGGGTAAGAAAATGCATGTTGTCTTGCTAGGCACTATGGATTTTTGCCTTTTCCATTACTTTTGTCTCATGATTCACTCAATACCATCAAAAGATAAATTGCACTGTGTTTTTGCCTAGATCGTTCCAGCACCAAAGAATCTATTACAAACCCATACTTCCAAATGAAATCAGTGTGCTATTGCTAAAAGAGCATTCTGAATTCCCAGTTCAAAATGGCAACTGGCTGTCACACCCATAACTTCTTGTTTAAAGACCCATGAAGACAGAGAAAAAGAATAAAACATTCACCACTACCAACAGCCTAAGACCGAGAGACAAATGAACTAGCGTCTGGGGAATGAGGCAAAAGAGCTGATTTTTAAAAACTTACTCAACTTTTCTATCATTGTGTCCACCTGACATCTTCTTGCAAGAAAATCAGTCTGTGTTTCCCTCTCTGTTTGCCACATTGACTAGGATCTGTATTAACAGGGACCAGGGGATTAGACAGCCATTCTTCTCCATCTCTTCTGTGCTATGCTGTGGAAAAGGTAGGACACTGCTTTTTAAAATCTCAGTGTCCCATGGACATCTTTCTACATCCAGAGATCTAATTCTAGAAGGCAGCTGGGAAGCGGGTACCACCAGTGCTTTCTGGGATTTGACCTTGACTGGGCTGTGCTTGGCATGGCACAGTAGGGATGGTTTTAAATAGATCTTAGAAAACAACCCAATCCAAAAATGGGTGGAAGGTCTAAATAGACATTTTTCTAAGGAAGACATACAGATGGCCAAGAGGCACATGAAAAGATGCTCAATGTCACTAATTATTAGAGAAATGCAAATCAAAACTACAATGAGGTATCACCTCACACCAGTCAGAGTGGCCATCATCAAAAAATCTACAAACAACAAATCCTGGAGAGGGTGTGGAGAAAAGGGAACCCTCCTACACTGTTGGTGGGGATGTAAGTTGGTGCAGCCACTATGGAGAACAGTATAGAGCAGGGGTCCCCACCCCCCGGGCTGCAGACCGGTACAGGTCCGAGGCCTGTTAGGACCTGGGCCACACAGCAGGAGGTGAGCAACGGGCGAGAGAGCAAGCGAAGCTTCATCTGCCGCTCCTCATCACTCCCCATCGCTCACATTACCACCTGAACCATTGCCCACCATCCGTGAAAAAATTGTCTTCCACAAAACTGGTCCCTGGTGCCAAAAAGGTAAAGAAGTTCCTTAAAAAACTAAAAATAGAGCTACCATATGATCCAGCAATCCCACTCCTGGGCATGTATCCAGAGAAAACCACAATTCGAAAAGATACATGTACCCCAGTGTTCATTGCAGCACTATTTACAATAGCCAGGACATGGAAGCAACCTAAATGTCCATCGACAGATGAATGGATAAAGAAGATGTGGTACATATATACTATGGAATGTTACTCAGCCATAAAAAAGAACAAAATAGTGCCATTTGCAGCAACATGGATGGACCTAGAGATTGTCATACTGAGTGAAGTAAGTCAGACAGAGAAAGACAAATGTCATATGTGGAATGTAAAAATATGGTACAAATGAACCTATTTACAAACAGAAATAGAGTCACAGATGTAGAAAATAAATATATGGTTACCAAGGGGGAAGGTGAGGAGGGATAAATTGGGAGATTGGGATTGACACATACACACTACTATATGTAAAATAGATAACTGTTAAGAACCTGCTGCACAGCACAGGGAACTCTACTCAATACTCTGTAATGGCTTAATATGGGAAAGGAATCTAAAAAAGGAGTGAATATATATATGTATAACTGAATCACTTTGCTGTACAGCAGAAACTAACACAACATTGTAAATCAACTATACTCTAATAAAAATTAATTTTAAAAAAAGAACTTAGAGGGCTTCCCTGGTGGCGCAGTGGTTGACAGTCCGCCTGCCGATGCAGGGGACATGGGTTCGTGCCCCGGTCCGGGAAGATCCCACATGCCGCGGAGCAGCTAGGCCCGTGAGCCATGGCCGCTGAGCCTGCGCGTCCAGAGCCTGTGCTCCGCAACGGGAGAGGCCACAACAGTGAGAGGCCCACGTACCACAAAAAAAAAAAAAAAAAAAAAAAGAACTTAGAAAGATTTCCAAACAAATATACAAAAATATACAACACATAAAAATCTGCAGTGCTGTCAAAATCTCACTTGTTGATCAAATTAACTCCAGATGCTCCTTTGCATCTTCTGAGTATGATTCTTAGGAAACTTTGTCCTTATCTTGGCTATTTCCTATTGATATTTTCATCTACAACCCTTTCTAGAACTGCTTGTGGATCCAAAGGTGATTCTTACTAATTTAGGATTGATATTTCATTTCATTCATTTGGCCCCTAAGAGCTTCAATGGGACATGAGATTTTTCTCCTTTTAACAAAATGGTGTATGTCAAAGCGGAATCCAACTTTTGACCCCAGAGCTGGAACGTGAGGGCAGATGGTAACCAGCTCAGTCCCCGGTAGCTTATGAAAACCTGCTTCTTCTTAGGATTATTTTGGGGAGGTAAAGCATCAAAGAGGAAGTTAACTGGACTCCCGGACAAATGAGTGTGATATAGGGAGGAGACCTCTGGAGGCATTTGGTGTTCATTAGTGGGCATTCAGTAGCTGCTTTGTCATTTTTCTTGTTTGTCATGAAAAATAAATAGAGTTTAATAGATGATCTAACCTAGCAGGTTTTGGCAACAAAGTAGACTGTGTCCCATTATGAGCTTGATGTGTATAATTTAAAGTAAGATGGAACATAAAACCATTTCCAGCGCACATAGGGGAGTGAGTGACATAGATTTAGGCCCCGATTGTGCAGAAATGAAAACCAGTGCTGTCCTGGATGGGGTACTAAATCATGTATTCTCTTTTATGGAGTTTGTGCTGTAAACAGCATATTTCAGAATAATTAACCCTGTCATTTTTTACTTAAAAGTTTGTTTTTAAAAATTGGAGCGCTTTATGTAGAAGGCAGAAGCTTAAGTGCCATAATAGATTGCATGAAGGCCAGAAGAAATTCGAAGGGCCGGTCCTGTTAACTCACAGGTCAAAATTACCATCAGTTAGCAGGAATTAAGACAGCCCAGCCAACCCAGGGGGAATTCTGCACTTGGTGGGAAAGATCTGGGGTCCCAACCAGGGCCTCTCGCCTGGCCGGGGTGGTGAGGTGAGCATTCGGGTCTGCAGGAATCATGCCTTTGGCAGGACATGTTGGATAATCATCTCCTTTTCCACGGAATAGCATCAGGAATGGATTAACCTGTGCGGACTTGAGGGACTCTTATCCGTGAATTGCTCAGATTTTCCGCCTGGTGGGTGAAGCGACCCGATCGTAGTCACCCCCAGGGGATTTTCCTTGAGATATATTTCTTGATTTGTTCTCAGATTTGTAGCCTACACTTGGTTTCCTTTGTTCTCAAAATACGAAAATTCTCTCCCGGCAAATTAAAGAAACCAGTGCTTTGCTGCGTTCCAAAGGCCCCTATGTTTTGGAAGAAATTCTCCCCAAGGTCAGGACTCAGAAGAGCCTTCTGCTGCTTCTCCTCCACCCCTTTTCCTCCTGTAACCCATGGAAAGCATCTTTCACCTCCTCTGTCTTAAGAAAACATTCAGGCGATAAACACCTAGTGAATAATACATCCTGATGATGTTCATAAATGCACTGTGTTACTGTTGATACAGACATCCCCAATGTCTTGCAAGAAGAGGTGTATCTAGCTAGTCCCATTCGTGCATCAGACCAAAAGATTGGGTGACATGCTGAATGGTCCCCAAGTAAAAGGCAACCTTGAAAAATGGGTCGCCAACATCCCGCTCTTGGGGACTTTGTTGGGAAACTTCTAATGGCATTTCCCTTTCAGTTTCCGTGATCCTGTTCTGATTTCCTTTCCACATCGTAACACCAGTTGTTCCATCACGCAAGCCCAAGCATGCATAAAATTTATTTCATCGGGTATTTATGACTATGACTACTATTTACTCTCTCACAAATGGTCTCTTATGAAATGGAGAGTTTTTCTTGGGAGTTCAGTGATCCAGCAAGAAAAATCAATATTTGCCCAGAAAAAAAAAAAGCATACACACAAACACTGACCAAAAGCTACATTCACTCTTCCAAAAGACAACTCGGAGACCAAAAAATAGGACAGTTCGTCCAGGGCTATCCTCTCAAGACACTACACTCAGGCAACCAGGAACATCTCTCATCTGACCCATTGGTTGAGTAAAAATAGGTTTCATCCTTTCTGTGCAATCTTCACACGCTCCTGTGACAGAGATTACTGTTCCCACTTTACAGGTGAGGCACCTGTGGTTTGAGAGGTATTGTCCAAGGTCTCATGGCCCGTGACGGCAGGGCTGGGACTTGTGCTCAGACCAAAGGCCATCACCCTCTTTCCACTACAGCAGGGAAGTAGCCAGACAGTCATAACATCCCATGTTATGGCTGTAGCCTCGAAATAATGATACTGACATCAATCAAGTTTGGGAACCATTCTGCATATTATCCAGATATTTTCTTTTTATAATCTTAAATATCAAGAATGACCATTTTTAATTCAACTATCTGAAGTTTGGTATGAATTAACCTTAAGATTCAAGTATTCATTTTTCTAATTTTGTTATAAAATTATTATTACTATTTTAGTAGTAATAGAACTTTGTTTAAAAAATTTGAAAAAAACTTGAAACCATACATAGAATTACAGAGTTAACCTTGATCCAAAGTTAATCACTATGCACAGGGTCATACCGTGTATGTGTCTATGAAAACTTTGTAATTTTTCACAAACTGAGTCATTTAGATATACAGTGTTCCACACCTCACTCATTTCAATAATATACATCCCACACCTTGTCTAAACCAGCATATTTACATTAACATCTTTCTTTTGAAAACTATGTAGTGCTATAACCTATACCACCTTCTCGTTGCTGACAAACACACAGGCTGTTTTTATATTTGATGGCTGATTGTTTTCATATCTCAAATATCATTATACTCAACATGTATTTGCCAGTATATGCATAGAGAAAATTCCCACAAAATAGTTGGGTTTACACTTGATGCACTTTTAATTTTAATACATAAGGCCTTAATTGTCATTCAAATAATGTTTTATCAATAGATTGCTTCTAACAGTGCGTGAGAGGACCATGGGATATATCAAAATTTCAAACTTTTACCAGATTAGTAGGTAAACTGTGATATTTTATCTACTGTCCAATTTGCATTTCTTTAACTCTAGGTGAAGATAAGCATCTTTTCATCAGCTATTATTTTTGATGATTATTTAAAAACTTCCTGTTTATTTTTTTTCAGACAATCTTTAAGTTTCTTAGAAATATGTTACCAGCGTGATTCCTATGACCTTTGTAAATGACAAAAAAATAGCCCATAGTCTATCACATATATTGTAAAATTTTTCACTGGTTATATCTTTTGTATATGGCTCTGTTTACGATATTTTTAACAGCTTTAATTGAAACACAATAAACAGCAAATGTCTGAAGTATACAATGTGATAGCTTTTGACATCTGTTTTTACTGTTAACCATCTCACAGTCAAGATAATGGAGACGCCCATCACATTCTTTGTGCCCCTTGGTAATTGTCCCTCCCTCACCTCAGCACCTACCTACTATGATGGTTTCTATCATATATTACTATGCATTGTCTTGAATTTTATAAATATGAAAGTATAGAATGTAGTGTTTATTGTCTAGCTTCTTCCCTCATCATACTTATCTGATACTTGTTTATCTATTCCTCCATTGATGGACAGTTAGGTTGTTTCCATTTTTATGAACATTTGTGACAAACTGTTGTCTGGCCACATGCTTCCCTTTCTCTTAGGTGTAGGATTAACTTTCTAAGAAATTTCAAATTGATTTCCAAGGTGGTTATCCCATGTGACATCACCAGCAGCTGAGTATGAGAGCTCCAGTTTCCTCACATCCTTGTCAGCACTTAGTATGGTCAGTCTTTTTAATTCTAGTCATTTTAATAGATATTTATCTCATTGTGGTTTTTAGTTGCATTCTACTAATGACTAGTCACTTTGAGTATCTTTTCTTGTATTTCTTTGCTATTCACACATCTTCATTGGTAGTGTTTACTAAGATCTTTTGCTCATTTACTTGTGGGATTGTTTGATTTCTGTTCTTTTCTCTTTCTTTTGGTTTGATTTCTTATTATTAAGTTTTGAGAGTCATTTATACATTCTGAATACAAGACTATATTATAATATTGTATATTCTTTATATTTAGATGTATTAGATGTGTGCTTTGTAAATATTTTCTCCACATCTGTGGCTTGTCTTTTTATTCTTTTAACGATATCTTTCAAAAAGGAGTTTTTGATTTTGATGAAGTCTGATATCGTTTTTTTTCTTTCATGGATTATGATTTTGTTGTATCTAAGAAATCTTTGCATAATCCAAGGAAACAAAGATTTTCTCATATGCTTTCCTCTAGACATTTTAAAATTTAGGTTTTATACCTAGGAATATAATACATTTTTAGTTAACTTTCTATATGGTGCATGGTACAGATTAGAGTTCATGTTCATTTGTTCTTCATTTGGATATCCAATTGATCTACCACCATTCTTGCAAGGACTATCCTTTCTCTGGTGAATTGCCTTTGTACTTTTGTCAAAAATCAGTTGTCCCTCTATGTGTGGAATTATTTCTAGATTCTCTGTTCCATTACAATAATCTGCCCATCTTGATGACAATCCTCCACTGTATTGATTACTTAGCTTTTAATAAGTCTTGAAATCAGGTTGTGTTATTCTTCCAATTTTGTTCTTTTTACAGGGAGTTTTGATTATTCTATATCCTTTGCCTTTCTATATATATTTTAAAACAAATTTATCAGTTTCTAAGGAAAATGTCTGTTGAGATTTTGCTTTAATTGCATTGAATCTATTTACATATCACTATATGGAAAATTGTGATATCTTAACAGTATTGTGTCTTCTGAACCATGAACAATGTATGTACTTCCATTTATTTAGGTCTTTAATTTCTCTCAGATTTATTTTGTAGCTTTCAGGATGCAGTTCTTTCATATCTTTTCTCAGATTTATCACTATGTATTTCATATTTTTATGTTATTATAAATACATAGTACTTATTTTAATGTTCTGTTGTTTATTACTGGTATATGAAAATGCAATTGATTTTATGTATTGATCTTACATTCTGCAACCTTGCCAACCTCACTTACTAGATCTAGTAGACTTTTTGTAGATTTCACTGGATTTTCTACATAGATAATTATGTTTTCTGTAAATATAGTTTTACTTCTTCCTTTACAATCTTGATATCTCTTACTTCTTTTTCTTGCCTTACTGCATTGGTTAGAACCTTCAGTACAATGTGAAATAGAAATGATAAGAGCAGAAATCTTTCTTTCTCATCTTAGGGGAAAACATTCAGTTTTCACTTCTGAGTATGATGTTAGTTGTTGGTTTTTCATAGATGCCATGTTATTCCTAGTTTCTAGAAAATTTTTGCCAGAAATGGATGTTGAATTTTGTCAAATGCTTTTTCTGTGTCTATTGACATCATCATATATTTTTTCTTTTAGAGTGTTGATATGGCGAGTTACATTAATTGATTTTTGAAAGTTAAACCAACTTTGCATTCTGGGGATAAACCCACTGATCACAACGTATTATACATTTTAAATATTGTTAAAGTAATGTTTAGGATTTTTGCATGGACTTTTGTGGGTGATGTTGATCTGTCTTTATCTAGTGCTTTCTTTTTTTTTTTTTTTTTTTTTTTTTTTTGCGGTACGCGGGCCTCTCACCGCTGCGGCCTCTCCCGTTGTGGAGCACAGGCTCCGGACGCGCAGGCCCAGCGGCCATGGCTCACGGGCCCAGCCGCTCCGCGGCATGCGGGATCCTCCCGGACCAGGGCACGAACCCGCGTCCCCTGCATCGGCAGGCGGACCCTTAACCACTGCGCCACCAGGGAAGCCCCTCTAGTGCTTTCTTCGAGAAGGTTTGGATCTCAGCTCAGTATGATTGTGTGTGTGTAAGGTGGAGACAGCGGTGATACTTCTTTCTTGGGCAATCTACTTGAGCTCTAGAGGTAGTGGGCGTTCCTTATATCTGTTATGCTTATATTCTTTACATTTATCTTTACTTCTTACTAGCCAATCCTTTCTTACGCCATTGCCCAGTAATAGTTATTAATTCTTTTTTTTTTGTCTCCAAAGGTTTTTTCCTTGTCCTTTTATTTCTTTTAAGCTCCACCAGGCAACTGTAAAACATAAAAAATTCCTGAGCAACAAAGCACAACAATATACAGCTGAGAAACAAATGAACCACTGAATCATCAGTCTGATGTATGACTTTAAAGAATGGACTATCTTTTTATTAGTAAGGGTTTCAGACCAAGCAAGAATTTCAAAGATAGAGGCAAAAGCAAAACAAGCTCTTTAAATAACTACAGACATGATTCTGAAGAAATGTCTTTGTATGTACACAGTGTGCAAAGGACTATTGGTCTGACATATAACGAACTTTTTCCATTCAAATAACTGGTTTCTCTTTCCTGATTGGACACTGCCTGATACAATTATAACTGTATAATATGTTTTATTATTTGGTGGAGGTAATTATCCTTCATTACATTTTATTTTCAAATTTTCTTGAATAGTCTCAGGTTTGTTTACAGTTGAAATTTTGTATAACTGTATCAAAATGAAAGAAATTCATTAAATTCCAAAATTTATGTATGTGAAATAGACTTCTTTACAATCATATTGAGTCTTCTTACTGAAGAACAAAGAAATGCTTCCATTTTTTCAAGCATTTTTTAGATCCTTCGTAAGAATTTTGACTGCATATTTGTTACGTTTATTCCAGAATATTTTATCTTTAGCTTATCTTGGTCTACCATTCCTTGGTAGCTTATCTTTATCTTATCTTCATTTATTTTATTTACTTATTTTCATTTATTTTATTTTTTTATTTTTAGCTGCGTTGGGTCTTCCTTGCTGCCCACGGGCTTTCTCTAGTTGCGGTGAGCGGACTTCTCATTGCGGTGGCTTTTCTTGTTGCAAAACACGGGCTCTAGGCACGCGGGCTTCAGTAGTTGTGGCTCGCAGGCTCTAGAGCACAGGCTCAGTAGTGGTGGCACACAGGCTTAGTTGCTCTGCCACATGTGGGATATTCTCGGACAAGGGATTGAATCCATGTCCCCTGTATTGGCAGGCGGATTCTTAACCACTACACCACCAGGGAAGTCCCTCTTCATTTATTTTAATGGGACATTTTCTTTCATCTGGTTACCATTTGTCTCAGGAAACTCTTGTTCACATAGTTTTATTTCTTCTTTGACTCAAGAGTGTTTAAAAGAAAAAGTAGTGATAGATTTATAGGTAGTTGGATGTGTGTTTGATGGATTTGGAGGGGGTTTTTTGCTTTCATTTTAAATATTAATTTTCAGTTGTATTGGACAACGATGAGAGAATGTATCTGTAGTATATCAGCCTTTAAAAATGTATTGACTTTTTTTTTTTTTTTGGTAATCCAAGGGTACTTGTATTTTTTTAGAAATGGAAACCACCAGAGTCTCTGCATTAGAGGTGGAAAGACTGATCATTATGTTTAGATCTTTTTATGTAAAGGGAAAGATAGTGAATATTTTTCTGTAAAGGGAAAGTGGGTGTTATAGTCTGTGTTACAAATACTCAACTCTGCCATAGTAGCATGAAAGCAACCACATGCAATAGCACAAACATGCTTGTATCTGTGTTCCAGTAAAACTTTATTTACAGAAACGAAGTCTGCGGACGCCTGGTTTAAAAGACAACTGATGAATATGTTTTAGGACCTAAAGGAGGAAGATCAACTGTCCTCTTTCCTTTTTCTATCAGGCTTGTTTAGCATATAAGTTTTCTGTCTATGTTGAAAGAACAGAGAGTCTGATGGGGGATAGAGAAAAAGCCAACAGCCCAGCCCTGGGTGGCCAGGACCCCTCCCATACAACTGAGGGGCTCCAGCGCAGAGGCAGGCTCCATTCTGCTCCTCCGTTCTCCCTTCCCTTGAGTGACTCTCAAGTGCCACTCGAGGGACTGAATTGCGGGCCTTTGGACAATGCCTTTAATATTGAGTTGGTACAGGACCATGAGCACAATCCTAGCTTTGAATCCTGGCTCTTAAATACATGATCTGTTACCTAACCTCTCTGAGCCTAAGTTTCCTATGTGTAAGCTGAGTATAATAAAGCCAGCTTTGCATGGTTATTCTAAGGATAAAATGAATGAATGAGGTAAAATCCTCTGCACATAATAGGAACTTTAACAAATATTGCTTCATCTACCTTTTAAATACACACACACATATACACAGAGATTGTCCTTCCCTTTGTTTTTGCCTGGCTTTTTTTTGAAATGATCTCATTGTTTTTTTTTTTACCGGTTATTTTTGACTGGTTCACAATCTCCTACTATATAGCAAATCAGAACTGGTCCTAAGACTGCTCCGTGAGCTTCACTGCCTGAAACAGGTATCTGAAAATCCCATTACAATTTTATTTTTAAGGTGTTTACTACTGGCCCAAGAGTAGGATAATATGATTAAAAGCAACACAGAGAAAAATTTAAATTTTATAAATCTCTCAAATAAGAGAATTGTCTTTCGTGTAGATTTGAACATAAGTGGAGTTGATTTTTTTCCTTTAATTTTAACAATACTAATTTCACTCACATGAGCCTTCCCCCAACATTTCATATATATTTTAATTCTGGAAGGGAAGCTCTTGAGTTCTCCTGGGTTAGTTCTCACTCTACATATGTATGACTGTATGTGTGTGTGTATTTATATCATATTATATTACCTTATATTATATTTACATATGTAGGAATTTTTTTGCACTTGAATTGAGAGTAAGTTATAAACAACTTAAAACTTTACTCTAAGCACTTCAGTATGTGTCCATTAAAAATGCTCATAATCTCCTACATCATCACAATAGAAACCATTCTTAAGAAATTTTACATTGTTTTAATCCATGCAGTCAATATTCACATTTTCCCAGTGGTCCCCCAAATGTCCTCTTTCGCTTTATTTTTTTTTTTCAGCTTGGGAAGGGAGGATTTCTAATGTCTAGCTTTCATTCTTTGAGGTGTCCGGCCCCAGTGGCACCTGTTCATTTTGCCCGGGTAGGAACCACTGTGCTCCTTGCCTGAACCTGGCTGGCTGTAACGGTGCGACCTGGCTCCGTAGAGAGAAGCTAACTCCATGTGGCGGGATGTAGGTCTGCCTCTGGCCCTGTTGACTTCCCTTTGCCAGGCAGACTTTGTATTTTTTTTCTTTTAATTGAGATTTATCTTTTTCCAAGTACTCAGCCCTTCCCTGGGCTTGTAGTTTATTAATGAGCCATCAGATTGTTTTGGTTAAAAAAAAAGAAGAATCAAGGTTTGCATTTTAAAAGGTAGTAGACACCAAAGGGCATTGTTAGGGCAGGGGTTCAGCCCCAACTAACTGAAGTGAAGCCTTGATTTGTTCCTTGTCTCGAACTATGAGAACACACTATGCTCAGAAAAACGTTGATGACAAAAATTTCTCTTCGTTTCTGTTTAATCTGTGATTTGTGGCATGCGAACAGGAGTAATCACTTAAATGGGTGAGGCTCAAATAAGCAATTGAGCTGACCCGGGAGTCTGATTTCCTCTGGGATGTCTTCTGGAGCGCAGAGGTCAACAGCAGAAACAATAACTAAGGGCTCTCTTGGCCTCTCGGCCTGTGGCTATTTTCCATCCTAGAGGGTAATTTGCCAAAGTAAACTCTTGTAGATGGATGGGGCCTCTCCCCAGTCACTTTCCCTGCAGCTTTAGCTGGTAATGTAATTGCTGTACAGATCACGGAGGTCCAGCCCCCCAAAGGAAGAAGTACTTCATAATCTAAGTCCAGGAATTAGCCAGTATTGTAGAATCTTACAGGTAAATACAACCCAACGTGGAGCTGTCTTCTCATTCCTATAATTCCACACGGCTTCCAGTTCCCATGAAACATAGATTGTTTTCAATCTTACTAAGGTTTGGGGGGTTGCAAAGGGATATTACAGAAAGGGGTCTCCACCTTTGCTGGCTTCTGTCTGTTCTTCTCCATCTCTGAGTTTCTCACCATCTCTCCTCCCAAAAGAGAAAATTGTAGTGTTAATATCCAGAACAACTCAGCTCAGCTGGCTTCTGCATTTAAATTTGCACACGTCTCCCTGGCACGGTGCTTAGCAAACAAAACCCTTTAACTTCTACTGGAGAGTACACTCTATGAGGGAAACAAAGACTACCTGCTTTCTGCCCTCCAGAAGCTTACACTCTAGTAAGGGAGAGTGATTTCCATTGATTAAGGATACATGAAGGAGAAAGAAGTACAGGGACTTCCCTGGCGGTACAGTGGTTAAGGCTCCGCGCTTCCACTACAAGGGGCACGAGTTCAATCCCTGGTCGGGAAACTAAGATCCTACATGCCACGTGGTGTGGCAAAAAAAAAAAAAAAAAAAAAAAGTACATACTACAACTTCTATGTGTTTGTTTACGTTAACATTTCTATTAGTGACAAATTGAGAAAGACAACCCCACATCTTCCTTGACAGAGTTACAGCCCTTAGATTATGAGGGATGGAGACCCCACCCCAACCTAACTTTGGTTTAAGCTGGGAGGGGCCTGGCCTCCTCTGAGGCTGGGGAATTTGGGAGGTCGAGCGAGCTTTAGGTGTCGTTTATTTCAGTGTTGTTGTCACATGGCCAGGATCACACTGCTTATCTTTGGGGCTGTATCCCGGGCTCAGCTGTAGGTGGCAGTCCCCACAGCTTCAGTCTCAGACGAAGTGAAGAGTCAATTCTCCCATAGATCCGACGGAAGCCTCACAACTGAGAATCACCAGGTCTGTTTAACCTGACTTGTGTTATCCCCGTCCTGGAACTGACCAACATGTGGGGGGAGAGGGATGGGGGCAAAGATGTGCTGACTGACCTAGCCTAGGGCATGGTCTTCCCCTGAGGGTAGAGTCAACGCTACATGAGTAGAGAGTAGGATGAAGTGCTCTTCCAAAAGGAAATTGAAATGCAGTGGTGAACAAACACTGATATCTACTACAGCAAGTAGTGTAAAGTAAACCATGGGCAGAGGAATTATATCCTACCTGTGAAACACTGAGGTGACCCCAGGTCCCCCAAGGCAATGTGAACCCTTACCTGTCCTCCTCGGCTGCCAACACTGGTCCATCCTCCTGACTCTGGGATGTTATCAACACAGGCTGGACAGCTGGTCATCAGGATCCCAAGGTATGCATCCTGTGTTCAGAGCAGGTCACCTGCCCTACAGCCCAGTGCCCCCAGCCACGGAGCAGCACTCACAGGCCTGCTCCCTTGACATGGGACAGATACGGTTCTCATCCTTTGGGGTGTAAAAGGCCTGTCCCATTTCTCTACCCCAGAACCTCACCCCCGCAAGCTGAGGCGCTGTGTGGGATTGGGTTCACTGAAGGACAGTGAAACTTTCCCGCCTCACCATCTTTGGTCACTTGGTTTTTATTTTTAATTTTGTTAATGGTAGTCATATGTTGTATTGTTCAAGAGCCACAACTGTTGCTGCTGTCTGCTACTACTGATATCCCTGTTATTATTACTGTTACTGATCCTGCTGTTCTTGTTAAAAAATGACAGTCTACCAGAAGTCCAGAAGTAGGAAACAGAGAATAAGAATTTGACCATGATCTCCAATATTATCTAAGACAAAGACCTCTGGCAAACCAAGTCAGGAATCAGTTGTGTGTCTGTGATGGATCTGTGAATGGGAGGGGCTTGGAGCATGTCTCACGTGAGTGTTCTGGTCAACTAAAGGTTTTTGCCCAATCAATTGGTGTGATGCTCCATGGAACTTTCTCTTCTAAATCTCCCTGGAGCAAATTGTTCCCCCAGATTCTGATGGCACCCAGAAAACGGCCTAATTAGACCCAAATAGAAATAGCCTCCTGAGTGTTTGCCATTTGATTTTGCTTCCGAAAACCAATGATTTTACGCTTTGCAACTCCTGCCTCTGTTGTTATTATGGCTTCCAAGAAGTTCTTCAGTGTTGGATTATGAGTTCCTTGATGGTGTTTGTAATAACCTGCTGCTCTAATGTTTTGTCAACAAAACATTGTCTGGGTTTTGAATCTAGGGAATGGGGGTTTTATCAGGCTGAAATATCCCCAAACAATCTAATGAGAAACCTTTCCCTCCAAATCACATTTGCTAGATGATTGACTCTATTATTTAAATTTTGTGTGGCTTTTGATACATTAGGAAGGGTGCTTGGAGAAACATAAACTTATGATTATTGTATCAAATTGGAAAATCCTTGTGCTGAGCAGACACTGGCTGTTTTCCATCTATTTCCATAACTGCATTTAAAAGGCATTAAGTGTTGTGATTGTGGGTGATTTTTGTTTGGGTCTCGTCATCAATTTGATATATAATGGCATAAATTTCAAAGATACATTTTTATGGTGCTGCATTTGGGAATGAGAACGTTACCATTCAGCATGAGACTCGCGGAAAGGACGATGCCGCGTTCATGATAACGAGCTTACGAAACCTTCAAGAACGTTCAAGAACGTTCCCGTCCATTCATCACTCTCTCAGCTTGCACTCTCGTTCTAGGAAAGCAGTGCATTAATCTCCATGACTGTTATGATCACTGGTCTCATTTTCTCTGAGACTGTTTCACACTCATTCAGAGCCAGTACAGTCCAGAAGGTGGAAAGACATGGAATGTTTGGCCTCATTTTCTTAGCCAGCTTACAGGGACTTCCATTACCCGCTAGGTGAAAACTCTTTTAGTCTCCAGCTCTGAATGGAAATTCCTGGGTCAGGCTATGAGACCCTCTGGTGTCATCGTACAGAAGCACCAAACAGAGCTTGAAGTCTTCAAGCCTTTCCATTGTGGTGCCAGTCAGTTTTGCGGAAGGGAAAAGGGACCTAGAACAGTTGTTTTCACTAAGGAAACAACAGACACAAGTGCAAGAAGCCCCGCCTCCCCTTCCGCCCAAACCTCAAAAGACCCACAGAATATTACTCAGCCATAAAAAGGAACGAAATAGTGCCATGGTGTGGATGGCCCTAGAGATTGTCACACAGAGTGAAGTAAGTGAGAAAAAGAAAACCAAATGTTGTATAATATTACTTATATGTGGAATCTAGAAAAATGGTACAGATGAAGTTATTTGCAAAGAAGAAATAGAGTCACAGATGTAGAGAACAAACTTATGGTTACCAAGAGGGAAGGGGGGAGGTGGGACGAATAGGGAGATTGGGATTGACATATATACACTACTATATATAAAATAGATAACTAATGAGAACCTACTGTATATCACAGGGAGCTCTACTCAATGCTCTGTGGTGACCTAAATGGGAAGGAAGTCTAGAAAAGAGTGGATACATGTATATGTATAACTGATTCACTTTGCTGTAGAGCAGAAACTAACACAACAGTGTAAATCAGCTATACTCCAATGAAAATTAATTTTAAAAAAAGATCCATAGAAAAGGAAAGGTGACAGCAGGATCCACGAGGCTCATAGGTTAAGACAACCTGTGTGTAACTTACATTGGGAAGAAAGTAAGAAGAGGAAAGCCTCCAATTAGACATCCCAAATTAAATAATGCAGGGATACGGTTGGTGATGTAGCTGAGAGAGGCAGCCCCAGTGGAGAGGTGGGCACAGTTAGGGGCTGGGGAGGGCACCCCAGTAAAAGATAGGTGGCCTCTGTCTGCAACAGCAGCGATGGGATCCTTCCCCGACCGACGCTGCTGCCTAAGAAAGCAGGTGGAAGGGTCGTTGTACTTTGAGTGGGTGAGTCCTCAGATTCATGCCTGATGACTTGTTGGTAACCATATTGTAAGAGGAATAGTAACACATTGTAGAGTCTCCAGAGAAGAGAAACCAAGAAACTCAAAACTGGGGGCTTCCCTGGTGGCACAGTGGTTAAGAATCTGCCTGCCAATGCAGGGGACATGGGTTCAAGCCCTGGTCCGGGAAGATCCCACATGCTGCGGAGCAACTAAGCCCATGTGCCATGAATACTGAGCCTGCGCTCTAGAGCCTGCATGCCACAACTACTGAAGCCCGCGTGCCTAGAGCCTGTGCTCCACAAGAGAAGGCACTGCAATGAGAAGCCCGTGCACCACAACGAAGAGTAGCCCCACTCGCTGCAACTAGAGAAAGCCCATGTACAGCACCGAAGACCCAATGCAGCCAAAAATAAAATAAATAAATTTATTAAAAAAAACAAACTCAAAACTGAGTCTTCTGAGGACTGTCAAGGACTTTTCATCTGAGAGTCAGAAGGTTCAATAGCAAAGAGAAGAAGGGAGTAGCTTTCTTCACCTACTTAGAGTGGAATTCAACATCCATGTGATCGTAGAGTAGGTATGAATGGTAGTTATAGAGAAACCTTTTAGGTTTTTTGTTTTTATTTGTTTGCCTTTTAATGAAGGAAGTATGAACTTCCGTCATGTATGAGCAGTGAGTTCCACATCTAAAATATGTTCAGATGAGTTAACTACTTTTCAGGGACATTTTAGAGCAATTTCTCAAAATGTGGTGGTCCCTGGACCAGCATCACCATCATCATCATCACCCTGGACCTTGTTAGAAGTGCAGATTCTCAGGCCCCCACCCCAGACCTACTGTTCTCAGGCACCACCCCAGACCTACTGAGTTAGAAGATTTGGGAATGGGGCCCCGCTGGCTGCATTTTAACAAGCCCTCTTGTTTACATCGATAGGTGCTAAATTTTGAGACCCAACATTGCAGTGGAATATTTGCACGTCTGTCCTGCCCTCCGGACACTGAACTTCTCACCTCATCCTCATGTCATCAGTGTCTGTCACAGTGCTTGGAGCATGATAGGTACACCCTCCTTAACTGATGGATGAACAAACGCCTCACAAATCAAACAACAAAACAAACGTCTTGAGAATCCTGATAGGATTCTCAAGTGTGGTCCTTAAAGTCTGTGCAGCATATGAACATGGAATTCTTGTTACAAATGCAAGTTTGTAAGCCCCTACCCTATCCCACTAATACATACACACCTATGGCAACCAAATCTCTGTGGTAGGACCCAGGGATGTGTATTTTAATTACTTAAATAATTATATGAATTCATTCTTTTCTTTTCAAAAATTTACATATTTATAGAACAGGTAATAAATTCATCCACATGGTTCAACATTCGAGCCATACAAATGAGGATTAAAAAAGAGTAAATCTTCCTGCACCCTAAACTCCCCCACCTACCCAGATCTCCTCCTACAGTGCAGTCACATGAAGCAGGGCTTGATTCGTTTGTTTGTTTTTTATATATCCTTTCAGACCTTTTATACTTACACAAGCAATTACACACATACACACACACAACAAAAGGATCATATGGCAGAGTTTTGTCTCTCCTCTCAACTATATATCACACCAAGTGTGATTCTTTTAACTGTTGGTGGGAATGTGAAATGGTGCAGCCACTCTATAAGACAGTTTGCAGGTTCCTAAGAAAATAAAAAATAGAACGACCGGGTGATCCAGCAATCCCCCACCTCTGGGTATTTATCCAATGGAAACAGAAAACACTAACTCAAAAGGATACATGCTCACCCATGTTTATTGCAGCGTTATTTACAATAGCCAAGAGATAGAAGTAATCTAAGTGCAAACAAACTTCTAAGAATTACTATTTTGGATTTTGGGGACAAAATTCGAAACATGAGTTCCCATAAGTAAGTTATATATTCTTCAGATAGTCCTCAGTTAAATGTTAGTTTATCCCACCTCTAGAACCTCAAAGTTTTGAAGCAATAGAGTCTGAATTCATATTTAATTGATGCTTAATTTTAGACTCTTATTTTGCATATCTGTCGTGTGTCTCCCTTGAATGTGGTAAAACCACTCAGGACATGAGACCAGGTCTTTTCTTTCGGTTCATACATCCCCAGTACTCGGGGTAGTGGTACCCAGCATGTGATTGACACTCGGTGAGTAACTGTTGAGTGAGTGAAGAAGCCTGTAGTTTGGGTGGCTGACTGTCAGTGGCTTAGCAGAATCCTAAGTCCTGAAGTTCAGGGTCTTGTGAGGGAGACAGAAATTTAAAGCCTTGGTTCCTCGATTCACAGCGACTCTTTATAGGTGTGTAGAGCCCAACTATTGGCAGCAGCGTGGTCAGCAGTTGAGGTCAGGGAGTCAGCACATGCGCAGTGGAAGGTCTGCTCCGTACAGAGGCAGCTGCTTGTCATAAGAGAGCTGCCAGCAACCAAACAGAGCAAATGAACAAAATCCATAAACCCAGCACACAAAACCGAGCTTCATCCAGCCATCCCCTCAGGGCACATTCCGGCTTCAACTCTGGTAAGACTCCTATATTTACAGTTTGAATTCACAGCTCCCTGATCTCTCAAATTGATGATGAAAATTAGACACATGTCTAATATTTCTTAACGTATGCAGGTTCTCTTGCCTGTTAATCAGATAAAGTGAAGCAAATGGAAGTTACGAATTTTTTTTCCCTGCTAATGTATCCTCCCTCAAATGCAGAGATTGAACTGAAAAGACTCTCTGTGAAACCTGAGTCTATCAAGTAGGTTCTCCCAGGGCCTTTGAAAGACAGATAACAAGCTGGGGTTATTAAAGGGTAAAGCCTCAAGCTGTCGTCTAAAGACAGGGCGTGTTGGAAATAGGACTAAAGGCCCTGGAACGGTTGGAGTCTAGCAGATGAGGCGGTATAAATAGCTGAATCAAAGGATGCCTATTCTAAGTTGTCCTTTTCGCTGGGCATTCTTGCAGGGAGCAGTGCTTGGGGCGGGTCTGCTTCATCTTGGGGAGGGAACCAGTATGGACCAAGCTAGACCACATACCCCCCCATGCCCTCCCCACCACTGTATGGTCCTCTGGTTTGCAGGCATCCCACATCTATTCCAGTGCCTCAGCCTGAAGGACTGGCATAGAGATAAAGTGCAGACAGCAGCTCCAGGAGGCCTCATGACATGTGGATACAGAAGGACTCCTCATGAAACCAGCTGAAACGTGGCAGAAATCAAATTTGTGAGAGTAAGAGTTGAAATCATATTGTACTAAAACACTTTCTTTAAAAAACATCTCCAAAAACATTCAATGGAAGATTTTTATGCCTCCACAATGTCTCTCTTACACATGGAGTGGAAAAGTTTCTGCTGTCATCTGATGGATTCCCAGAATTCTGCTTCTGTGCCTCAGATTCACTCTCTGACTTTAGTTCAATTCAACAGATACTCAGTCATCACCTAATACAGCCAAGACACTATGTTTAAGCACCTTGAGGATGTATACATGAACAAGGTGAGAGACATAAATACTTGTAATGGAAAGGGCCTTAGAGATCATTATGGTGACCCATAAATACTGGGTCACCACTATGTGCCGAGCTTTGCTTCCCTCTAGAAAACTAAAGAGATGGCAATAAGCCAAGACAGGCAAGATCTCTGGTTCCTGGGGTCCAGGGGCATGTTCTAGAATCACCTGAAAAGCTTATATGATGCCCATGCCAGGACTTCACGCCACCTTGAAGATTCTGATTCGGTCGGTTTTCATAGAATCATGGCAACACAGGTAATTCTGATATATCTCCTGCCTTGGAACCAGTAATGTAGCACCATTTTACCAGCATTAAGTTGAGGGAACTAGGGCTCAGAGAGAAGTTGTGTTGTTCCCAAGGATATATACTGCTTAATGCCAAGTCATGCTGGGACCTTGAATTTCATACTACACTACACCCTGGCCTGGTAGATAAAAAGACATGTACACAAGTGATCATAAAAGTAGGTAAAACTTGAGAGGCTCTAGGAAAGGTTCAGAGTACCTGAGGATATAGGTGGGGAGACCACTTCTAGGATGGTAATCCAAGATGCCAGATGAAAAGCACCTTAGAGGCCTTGGAGAATGATGGGATTGTGTAAATTTTTAAATAAGGAAGTGTGAGTCCTCCAGTTTTATTATTTTTCAAGACGATTTTGGATATTTATGATCCCTTGCAACTCCATATGAGTTTTAGGATTGGTTTTTCATTTCTGCAAAAAAAAAAAAAAGCCATGGGGATTTTGATAGGAATTGCGTTGAATCTATAGACTGCCTTGGAACATATTACCATCTTAATAATATTAAGTCTTGCAGTCCATAAACAGGGATGTTTTTCCAATTATTTAGGTCTTCTTTAACTTCTTTCAGCGTGTCTTGTCAATTTCAGTATGTATGTCTTCCTTAAATTCATTTCCAAGTATTTTATTCTTTTGATGCTATTGTAAATGAAATCATTTTCTTAATTTCCTTTCTGGATTGTTCATTGCTAGGATATAGAAATCCAACTGATTTTTGCATGTTAATCTTATATCCTATGATTTTGCTCAATTAGTTTATTAGCTGTAGTGGGTTTTTAAAAATAGGTTCTCTAGGATTTTCTGTCTATAACATCATGGCATCTGTGAATAGCTGTACTTCTGCCTTACAGTTTGGATGCTTTTATTTCTTTTGCTTGCCTGATTGCTCTGACTAGAACTGCTAGTACTATGTTGAAAAGAAGTGGACACAATAGATTTGCTTGTCTTACTCCCAATCTCAGAGGAAAAACTTTGAGTCTTTCACCATTGAGTATGACATTAAATGTGTTTTTTTCGTAAGTGCCCTTTACCAGGTGGAGGAAGGTTTCTTCTATTCCTAATTCTTTGAGTGTTTTTATCATGAAAAAAAATGTTGGATTTTGTCAGAGGTTTTTCTGCATCAATTGAGAAGATCGTTTGTTTTTTTCCCCTCCTTTCTATTAATATGCTTATTACTTTGGTTGATTTTCCTATACTGAACCACCGTTGCTCTCCTGGGATAAGTCCCACTTGGTCATGGTGTATAACCCTTTTAATATAATGCTGGATGGATATGGAGGGATTCTTTCTTAAGTAATTAAATTAATCTAGTACATAATATAGTTACTAGTTAGAATACTGGTGAAGGAGGGCACATGATTGAAGGGGAAAGATTGCAATTTTACATCTTACATGGATACAGGAATAGCAAGCAGGGAAATTAGAAAGGAAAATGCAGACTTTCTTCTTATAGGCTTGAAGAAATCTCTGAAAAGACTCTATTAAGGCCTTATGCTGCAAAAAAAAAAAAAAAAGACTGCTATAAGCCCTGACACATGGTGAAGCTTCAAAATCCCAGGTGACACATGGGAAAAGAATCTAAAAAAGAGTGGATAGATGTATATGTATACCTGATTCACTTTGCTGTACACCTGAAACTAACACAACATATACAATGGTACATCAACTATACTCCAATAAAAAAAAATTTTTTTAAGGTACAAACTTCCAGTTATAAGATAAATAAGTACTAGGGATATAACGTACAACATGATAAATATAATTAACACTGCTCTGCATTATATATGAAATTTGTTAAGGGAGAGTAATCCTAAGAGTTTATATCACAAGAAAAAAATTTTTTTCTACTTCTTTAATTTTGCACCTGTATGAGATGATGGATGATCATTAAATTTACTGTGATAGTCACTTCATTATGTATGTAAAGCAAATTGTTATGCTGGACACCTTAAACTTATACAGAGCTCTCTGTCAATTATATATCAATAAAACTGGAAGAAAACAAAACAAAACAAAATCCCAGGTGAGTGCTGTCATTCGTGCACCATGGCGTGGATAATCGTGAACAAGGTCTGTGCAGTAGATGATAATTAAGTTAAAATAAGTTGATGAGTAATTTCTGTGTCTATAATTCTCTGTGCGTGTATGATTCATTTGTATTCCTGTCCTCTATGGCTGCCTAACAAGCCACTCCAAAACTTAGTGGCTTAAAATAAGAGTAAACTTTTTATTATCTCTGGCAGTGTCTGTGGGTTAGGAATTTGGAGAAGGTTCAAATAGGCAGTCTTGGCTTGAGGTCTCTCAGTTCAGTCAAACAGGAACTGGCCAGGCATCTCTCTGTCTTGGTTTAGTCTAAAGAGCTTCTCCATGTGTTTTTCCCACATGGGCTGCCTTGAGCTTCCTCATGACATGGTGTCCTCCCAGGGGAAGGACTTTGGTCTGGCTGTTTAGAACTCCAGCTTGAGTGCCCCAGGGTACCAGGTGAAGCTGTACCTCTCATATGACAGCCTCCAAAGTCACGTGGCATCACTTCCACCATAGCCTGTGGACTGGCCCATCACGAAGGTTGGCCAGATTCAACAGAGGGGATGTGGACCCCATCTCTCCAGGACAAGAGAATCAAAAACTCACAGGAGGGCTTCCCTGGTGGCGCAGTAGTTGAGAGTCCGCCTGCCGATGCAGGGGACATGGGTTTATGCCCCAGTCTGGGAGGATCCCACATGCCGCGGAGCGGCTGGGCCCGTGAGCCGTGGCCTCTGAGCCTGCGCGTCTGGAGCCTGTGCTCCGCAGCGGGAGAGGCCACAACAGTGAGAGGCCTGTGTACCGCAAAACAAACAAACAAACAAACAAACAACCTCACAGGACTGTTTTCAAACTGCCACAATTTGCTTGACTGAATCCTTGAATGCTATTTTATTTAATTGATTGGAAAACTTAATTCCCCGATACTGAAGCATGAACTTCATTGTGTGGCCCATAGAGCTGCAGCGAAGCAAAACTATGCACCCAGTGGTGGCAAGCAGAATGCCCAGGAGGAAACGATGCACTTCTTGAGTCCTGCGTTTGCAGCCCACACACAAAATGAGAACTTCACAAAACATTGCTACTCCCGATACAGATACACAAAACCCATCTTCCAGGAAACAACGTTCCATGTTTCTTCGTGCGAAGTTTAAGAAAATGCCATAAAACATCATCCGATCAAGGCCCTCGCAGTACCTGTGGCTGACACTTATTTGCTATTTTCATTTGTATGAACCATTTCACCGTCCCACAGAGCGCAAACAGCTGGTTAGTCCTTAATGAACACGATGATACAAGAATGATGTTCCACATGCACTCAGGAAGGTCTCGCTGGATAAATAAAAGGTTGCTCATTTATTTATGATGCAAAAAAATCCACTGTGCATTCGGCAGAAAGAATCATCAATTATTTATTCAGAACACTCTGTCTCCAAGTATAGCTTTTTGTGTGCACAAGGCATGACTGCTGTTATTACTCTAAAACATGTAATTTTCTTTTTGATGGTGGTGGATGTACTCTCACAAAGCATGTGGCGCTGTGGTAACCTGTGCATTTGATAAAGGATTTCTAGTTGACCGTACCCTTTTCATCCAATCCCCATGTTGCCCTGTACTCAGAAACCCAGGAGTTGTGACAGATGCATATCAGGAGTGCGTTCATTCATGAGAAATCTCATTCCCTCTCTCTACCCCCAGGACAGAACTACTGCATCACGACATCATTAATTAAACCCTGGGAGCAAACATCTTCTCAGGCATCACTCCTACCCTAACCTTAGTGAGGGCATGATTCTCAAAGGTATTTAAAGGTATTTTAAACTGACTTTCCTTCTGCTTAACTCTCTACATCCATCACATCCCATTGTCAGATCAGAGAACCTGGTTTCCAAGGTCTGTGTGGAAAGCGTAAAGAGCTGAAATCGGGTTGTCAACAGCCTACTGTGTGAGCTCTCCAAGGAGTTCATTCATCCCCCAGTGCATATACAGTGGCCGCCCCACTGCTGTGCTCACTTAGTAGGAGACTAGGGGAAGGTACATCACGTGGGCCAGGAATTACTCCTCTTCCAGACACCTGTCAAGGGCTTTCTTTATTTTTATCTTTTATTTTTTTAAAAATTTTATTGGAATATAGTTGATTTGCAATATTGTGTTCCTTTCTGCTATACAGCAAAGTGAATCAGTTATATATACATACATATATATATACATCTACATATATACACTATATATGCATATATACACATATATATATATACATCTCCACTTTTTTTTAGATTCGTCAAGGGCTTTCTTTTTACATCTTTATTGGAGTATAATTGCTTTACAATGGTGTGTTAGTTTCTGCTTTATAACAAAGTGAATCAGTTATACATATACATATGATTCCCATATCTCTTCCCTCTTGTGTCTCCCTCCCTCCCACCTTCCCTATCCCACCCCTCTAGGTGGTCACAAAGCACAGAGCTGATCTCCCTGTGCTATGCGGCTGCTTCCCACTGGCTATCTATTTTACGTTGGGTAGTGTATATATGTCCATGCCACTCTGTCACTTTGTCACAGCTTACCCTTCCCCCTCCCCATATCCTCAAGTCCATTCTCTAGTAGGTCTGTGTCTTTATTCCTGTCTTACCCCTAGGTTCTTCATGACATTTTTTTTTCTTATATTCCATATATATGTGTTAGCATACGGTATCTGTCTTTCTCTTTCTGACTTACTTCACTCTGTATGACAGACTCTAGGTCCATCCACCTCACTACAAATAACTCAATTTCGTTTCTTTTTATGGCTGAGTAATACTCCATTGTATATATGTGCCACATCTTCTTTATCCATTCATCTGATGATGGACACTTAGGTTGTTTCCGTCTCCTGGCTATTGTAAATAGAGCTGCAATGAACATTTTGGTACATGACTCTTTTTTTTTTTTTTTTTTTTTTTTTGCTACGCGGGCCTCTCACTGTTGTGGCCTCTCCCGTTGCGGAGCACAGGCTCCGGACGCGCAGGCTCAGCGGCCATGGCTCACGGGCCCAGCCGCCCCGCGGCATGTGGGATCCTCCCGGACCGGGGCACAAACCCGCGTCCCCTGCATCGGCAGGCGGACTCTCAACCACTGCACCACCAGGGAAGCCCCCATGACTCTTTTTGAATTATGGTTTTCTCAGGGTATATGCCCAACAGTGGGATTGCAGGGTCATATGGTAATTCTATTTGTAGTTTTTTAAGGAACCTCCATACTGTTCTCCATAGTGGCTGTACTAATTCACATTCCCACCAGCAGTGCAAGAGTGTTCCCTTTTCTGCACACCCTCTCCAGCATTTATTGTTTGTAGATTTTTTGATGATGGCCATTCTGACTGGTGTGAGATGATATCTCATTGTAGTTTTGATTTGCATTTCTCTAATGATTAATGATGTTGAGCATTCTTTCATGTGTTTGTTGGCAGTCTCTGTATCTTCTTTGGAGAAATGTCTTTTTAGGTCTTCTGCCCATTTTTGGATTGGCTTGTTTGTTTTTTTGTTATTGAGCTACATGAGCTGCTTGTAAATTTTGGAGATTAATCCTTTGTCAGTTGCTTCATTGCAAGTATTTTCTCCCATTCTGAGGGTTGTCTTTTGGTCTTGTTTATGGTTTCCTCTGCTGTGCAAAAGCTTTTAAGTTTCATTAGGTCCCATTTGTTTATTTTTGTTTTTATTTCCATTTCTCTAGGAGGTGGGTCAAAAAGGATCTTGCTGTGATTTATGTCATGGAGTGTTCTGCCTATGTTTTCCTCTAAGAGTTTGATAGTTTCTGGCCTTACATTTAGGTCTTTAATCCATTTTGAGCTTATTTTTGTGTATGGTGTTAGGGAGTGTTCTAATCTCATACTTTTACATGTACCTGTCCAGTTTTCCGTCAAGGGCTTTCTTGATGCAGAGGGTGGGAAGTTCCCCTCATGTGAGTTTTGGGTGGCTGCCTAGCAAAGCCTCTGATCCAACACAGCTTTGAAGCACTTGAGAAGCGCCCACAAGAAAGAGCAGCCCTTGGATTCCTCACCCAGGCCCTTCAGGGGATAGTCTATGCTTGGGCCTGTCTACTGGCTTGAGGACCAGCAGGTGTGGTCTCCATGGAGCTGCATGGCTCAGGTGATTTGGGGGAGCCTGCTAAGTGGAGAGCGGGGGACTGACGGCCTTCAGCTGCCACACCTTGGATCCACTGTGGCATGTGTGCCAAGGCCATCCTCTTCCCAGGCTGCTTCCGGCCGAGGAAGGAGTATAGTGGCCAGGGGCGGGAGGGGGTCTCAAAGAACGCCATTTCTTACCAATGTGGAGCCCCTGTAATGAGCAGCCTCTGCTCTAGGACTCCCCATCCGAGGACCTTCTCAGGGCTGCACTGCAGTTTGAGGCTCTTCCTTCCCTTCCTAATTCCTTTCATAAATGTCACACTTGCATTCGGATCTGAAGGCTATTATCCTCAATAAATTTTGCTTCACCTCCCCTTTATAGAAAGAGAAACAGCATTTGCCCCAGCAAGTCTCTCCTACTTAAAATTCCATTGTAGGGTCTGCTCATAGAGACCTAACCCTAACCCTAACCCTAAAACTAAACATCACCCTCACCCTAGGTTTCTTCCTCACCTTCACCCACTCTTCCCCTGTCCTCTGGGTTCCTGCCTACACATCTGCATCTGCCCATACAATAGCCTTCTTTTCTTTTTTTGGTGGCATATCAGAAATAGATAAATATTCCATCTATCTCATCCTACCTAAACCATTAACACACACACACACACAACTGGTTTGCTTTCCAAGTCCCCGCTCTCTGTAGGGCAGGACTTGATCCTCCTTCTTAAGCCCCATCCCCCAGTAAGACAGATGAAACCTTCTAGTGAAGCAAAGAAAACAGTAAAAATCAAGTTGAACTTTGTAAAAGATAGGTGAAACATGCATATGCTGCTACATCTGAATTTTATTTGGTCATGTTTTATTCATCTTTATATTCCCATCACAAATGCCTGGAGTATAACTAACATAGTTGAAATAACTGTTGAATAAAAAACCCACAAAAATTTATCTCTGCTATTTCCCCACCCACACTCCTCTTTACATAACCCCTCTGGCACCTCCTGGTAGCCAGTGGCTTCAAGCTTCCTTCTGGCATTTTCTATAGCCTTAACCTTTGCACCCAAATTAGAACTCTCACCACTCAAATTCATTCTTGGCTCTCACGTAAAAGCCATATTAAAATCCTTATTTTATTAGCGCCCATTATTCCGGCTACCAGAAATCTGATTAAACTCATAAAGTGGGAAAAGAATTTCCATGGAAGTCAGTCTGCTGCCTTTAACTAGTGGAAGATTTTGGATAAGTAATTCCGTTCCCTTGGCATCAGCTTTCTCATCTGTGCTACCTAGTGTATAATGTCTATTGTACATTAAGAGAATTTTCTGAAAAATGAATTCATACAATACAAATGGTTGAAATTTTACTTTATACTTTCTGATATATGTATATATATATATATATATATATTGCATATTCTTGTTAGATCAAATAAATCACTTGCATTCCGCCTTTCTGTTGATGAAGTGAAAAATGTCAAGTAGTGTTGAGGAGATTCTGGGAGGATTGGAAAGAGTGATGTTCCTGCCATCGAGGTCTAACCACCACATACACTCACACTCAGTCACACACACCCACCTACATGGGTCTTGAGAGCCATATCCCATCTGCTCTGGAATATCAGGGCAAAAAAGTCTTGTTGACACACTCGGGCAACTCCTTGGTGAGACTCTTAAGTCCTTTGCTTGGCCATCAAGGCACAGGATAGATGTCCTGACAGTGCAAGGCAGCAACAGTAATAGATGACATGTAAGGGGTTTGAAATACAGGGTGAAACCTTGGTTATTTATGCTGAACCACTCCGAAGCTCTAAGAGAAAGGAAATCTGGCATAAACCTCTGCATTTCCTTTCCCCACCTCTGGGACAGGACCCTGAAATCCACACACCTTGGAAAAATGCAAAATATCTCTTGGATCTAAGCCCCCTCCCTGTTGGTTTTAAGTACCGTAATATACAAAGATGACGGACAGCCAGGAGACCCTGCCAGTGCTCCTCAGTAAAATGTGCCGTTGTAAGACACTCCCATCAGAGAGACAGGAAATAAAGAGCCTGTTTCCTTTTTGTCCAAACTTTTTGGCAGGATCCTAATTTTTCAGTCTCCTTTATTCTCACAACATAGCTAATATATGTCACTTACCCTGAATGTACCTGAGGGACCCTTGGGGTCACAGGAGTAGCAGCTTCAGGACAGACAGTTAACTTTAGGAAGCTTGTTGCATCCATCTGATCAAAAGCAGCAGATAATGCAGGATGAGATTTTGAAATATTAGACAAAGGTTCTCCTCTTTTACTGTGTGACTTCCTCTCACCAGGACAGATAGAACATTCCACTTCGGTGTATCAGGACAGGGATATGTCAGCAGCTGTGCCAAAAGGAAGAAGAACTGAGTCAGCTTTGGATCAAAATTGATTCTGGAAACTCCTGGCAGGAACAGTGGTCTACAAGAAAAAGAATTTTAAGTCACAAGGAACTCAAAATTAGGAGTTTCAAGAGCATACATGGTTCAGCAGATGTTTTCATATCTCTCTCTGAAATGAGAGGTAGATAAACAGCTGAGTTATCCTGCCTATGTATTGGGCAGATTTCAAAGGCTGGGAGGAGAGAGGATCATTAGAAGGGAGAAAGGAAGTTAGAGGTTGGTTAGGAGTGATGCTGCTCCACTCTCTACCCACCTGGTCCTCAGGCAGGTCAGCAGGATAATAATTCCAGGTAGGCTGGAGAAGTAAGGCCGCGACATCTGCGTCTCTTCCCTGTGGAGCCTGGGGAGATAAAAACCCTGTTCTCTGATGCTCAGCAGCACGCTGGAGCTGTAGCGTAGAAATGGCCGTGAGGTGTGTCTCGAGGACTCAGAGTCTTTAGTCTCAAGAATGGCACCAGAGAATGGCTGAATGTCTGCCTTGCACCCCTCTCCCCTCTGCCAGAGAAACACAGAAAAGGCTGACGGGGAGCTAAACAGGTGTGTATGGAGAGGCCTTTTGTCTGGGGCAAGAAGGATGGAGCAACAGGCTGAATGGTCAGGTAACTGGAGAAATGATGGGACCAAGGAAAGATAAGCCAGTGAATGCCAGCTCTGACCAGCAGCAACGGAGGGACAGACACTCCTCCAAAACACACACACACACACACACACACACACACACACACACTTGCCTTGGCACTTGGCAAGAAACTGAAGTACAAAATGCTACAGGAATTGGGAGAATCCCAAAATTCACACATTCAATGACTTGTTTCTTGAGTTTTTATACATCATTTTAGGTTCCTGGGGATAAAAAGGAATAGAAAAAATTGTCCCACCCAGTGGCATAGGATCTTAAAAGAGAAAATAGGATTAGCTAGAGATAATAAGGTAATGTCTTGAAAAGGCGAGTTTGTGGCCTGAGATTGGTATTCATTCCCCGGGGATCTCGGGGTTGGGGCAGGAGTCAGGAAACACAAAGAGAGAAACATTGATGTTTTGCTCTGGTTTACTTAGCTTGAGGGCCTGATTTTGCCAGCATGATGCACAATATGCTTCATCTCTCTTTGCTGGGCCCCTGCAGCCAACTTTCTGGTAGTCTAACCTCAGAGCAAGAAAGAAGGGGAACCATCTTGATAGGTGACTCAGGATAGAGGCAGAAGTCATGGGACTAAATAAGATTTCTCCCAACCCTAGACTCTTGATCTTGTCACTCTGCCCAATGCTCACCCTCGTGGAGTTTGTGTATTGGTTCTTCCAGAAGGACTTACCTCCTGGCCCAGATGCCCAGATACCTTCCAAGTGCCCAGCTTCTTGCTCCTAAGCTACTAGCTGCCCTAGTTTCTAAGTCCTGGCTCCCTGAGGCTGATGGAGTATTGCCAGCTCTGTTTTGATGGAAACCATATGTTTGTAACTTCGTGTCAGTGTCAGATGGCAAGACATGGAGTAGAAGCTATGGCTTCTTGTTCCAAGGGGTCTTTGCTTGTCTTAGGCTTGTACAGATCAGTCCTACAGTTTGCTGGGATAACCCAGCATCCCTGAACTCTGTACAAAAAGTCCTTTTGCTAGACGTGCATGTGCTCTTGGTTTTTCCAGACAAGAAGGCAGAATAGCCATCTCAGAATTGAAGCATCATGTTGCCCACCCCGACATTGCTCCCAGGGACACAGTTCACCTGGAAGGCAGTGAGGATAAATCCAGGCTTTGTTCCATATGGTGGTAGAAAATACTAGTCACCAAACTTAAAGTCACCCCGAGTGCCTGCTGCTGATTATAAACAAAGAGGAGGGCCTGAGATGGGCAGAGTCTAGGGCCAGGACCACTCTCTCGGGCCTGAGCATAGGGGGGCACAAAGACCCCTATTGTTTACACTGGGCCTGCCTGATGCCCAGTCAGGAAGCCCCCTTCGCAAACAGAGTGGCCTCTGCCAGCCCTTGGGGACCTGGGGAATACATTCGCCCAGCCTTCGGTCTGCGTGTTTAGACTCACGCCACACCGAATTTCATCTGGGAGGAAAAGCTGTTTCAGATGACCATGAATAGCAGCTTTCATCAGCTGTCACTCCCCATTAGGGCCAGCGTGATGTGGAAATGTACTAGAGGCTGGAGTGGAAGCAGCTCTTTCTATTCTAAACATTTATTGACTTCATTTATCCTTTCAAAAAAGTTAATCAGTCCATTTGACTTTCACCCACGCCCCCATCTGGCTTAGGTTCATCTGACTCTTTGGGGCAGAAAAATTTGGTACCTTAAGGCCAGACCTGGGTGGAGCTAAGGATGCCAGTCTAGATGATTCTGGGGCTCCATTTAGGGCTCCTTCCCTCGGAGCAGTCAGCTGTGTGCCTCAGCGTCCTCATATGGACTTGGCCTCAAAGAGACAGGATATGTTTTCTGTGTTGGGAGAAATGGGATAATGTCCCTGTGGGCAGGTATTCTGTCTTATATTTGTCATTAGGAATAGTGATGGGCTTGCTTCAGTGGCATTTGGTAAACCAGCTCCCTTAGGAAAAAAAGAAAGGAAAGAAAGAGAGAGAGAGAAAGAGAAAGAGAAAGGAATGAAGGAAGGAAGGGAAAAAGACCATATTTGTAGTGTTTCCCAATATCCACAGTATAAATACTCTCACCATGGTTGAGTTCAAGGTACCAGCATGACATCACTGAATGTGGTGTCCATGCAGCTGGGAAGAGATGCAAGCTGTTGGCTCTAGTGAGCCAGTAGGGGTCAGTTCCAGCACACCACTGGTGCGTGGACCTGTTGGTTGGTTATACAAAGCTGTGTGATGGGTACAGGCCCAGGAACTTCTGATTGACCTGTATTCTTCAAGCCAGCCCAGACGATAAAAGAGCCCTTGATCCGAGCTATGGAGGGGGCAGGAATGACTGGCTGTAGCCCAAGCTAGCAGACATAATGTACTTTAAGCTCCAGCCTAAGACTAAACAGGTCAGAAGAGTCATTCATTAGCCATTCAAGATGTTGAACAGGCAGTGGGGACTGGCCAAACCCTCGTGTTTTGATCCTCGACATCCTGCTTATGTTTGGCCACAATATAGAGAAATGCAAAACTGGGAACCAGGACTTGTTCATGCAGCCTTGATGGAAAGCAGATTCTATTGTGCTGGGCAAGAGAAGGAATCTAACACCTTTGAAGAAAAATGACCCTCGCTAGGAATTTTCTCTATAAGCTGCTGCGGCTAAAGTAAACTTTCACAAAGCCAACTGGACTTCCCTGACCACCACTGATTCATTTAAGGATTAGTGCTTGGTTCAAAGCAACTGTGTGTGGGGTGTCTAGGGTGATCTCGGATGAACACCTCCTGTAGGGGCACTTGTACAGCGTGGTGGCAAAATGGTCCGATCGGGAAAAACATAAATGTAAACACAGACAAGGTGAGTCCTTCGCCCTCAGTCTTTCTCTGTGGAGGGGGAGCCAGTGAAATGAGGGGCCTGTCTGGTGCCATAACAGCTGGACCCTGGCTCGCCTTCCCTTGTGTCCTCATCACAGTGCCCGGGTCTGCCTCGATTTCTATCCCGGAGTGAAACCAGTCCTGCGCTTAAGGAAACTGCAATGTAGGAATATAAGTTTTGTATATAAATAACTAGTATACAAAGAACAACAAAGAAGTTGTCAGGTGTCACGAAGGGCTTGGAGAAGGGTGGGGTGGCTTAGGTCGTAGAGTGGTTGGAGAAGGGATTATTAAAGACACAGTGCTGCAACTGGGCCTTGAAAGGGTCACACTATGAAGACCTGCGGAGAAATTTGGAGGGAAGGACAACAGGAGAACATTCCAGAAAGCATGAGCCAGTGTATCAGAGTCAGGCAGGCATGGACTGTAAACTGGGGAGCAGGAAATGAAGGAAGGAATCACAGAAAATAAAATCCAGACAGACTATGGCAAGACAAATAGTGAATTAATGAAATATTTTGACCAGGAGGGAGTTTCTGGAAGATGACTGTGGTGATAGGGTGAAGCCAGGAACATAAGGGAAACGGGATCCTTTTCGCTGATCCATCCAGAAACAATCTGACATTGAAACTTCTCCTGATCAGGATGCCATACTCATTAAAAGGTGACAACGAATGTGACATCTGGCATCGATGAAAAGGATACGGGAGCCGTATGACAGTAGCTCTGGAGGTAAATTAGCTCTGCCCGGACAGCCTGCCAGGGCCTGGGTATCTGCCACGGGGAAAGATGGTCCCTACGACCATGTGAAGCCGGATGAATCCCTAAAGAAGGAGGAGATAGTAGGATTCACTCATTAAATTTTTCTTTCTGTTTTTCCTCATGAAAATTTTTCTTATGAAAGAAATGGAATAGATTCATCACGGGGTGGCTGCCAAAAGTGACGTAAAACCATCCAACACCGCGTCTATAGGAATGGCTTAGAAATGCTTTCCCAACAATGACTCATTTCACTTTGAAACGCTCAAGTACAAAGCCCTCTGCGATGATGGACCTGTCAGAAGGCAGAGGTGTCGGAGCAGTGGGGTCAGAGGCTCTGGAGCCAGACTGTCTAGTGTGTCATGCCCTCCATCGCTTGCCTCCTTCGAAAGCTTCAACTAGCCCTTAGCTACCCCAGGCCTCGGTTTCCTCTTCCATAAACGAACGTGGAGGTTACTGACAACACTAAGTGAACCCGCACATGGACTTAGAATAATACCTAACCCATGATAAGCAAGCAGTAAATATTAGCCCGGGATTCCTATCAACTTCTCTTGACTGTTGACCTTCATCGCTATCAGATGGAAGTTTGCTCACCCCTTGAACATCCATAACGGAGCCGGACATGTTTGTGCCTCTGGAATCGAGCTGTAGCGGTGCCTTCCCTGCTGCTTAGAAGAGAAATTGTCTTAATGAAGCCCCTTTTAGGCTGTGGACAATAAGGGATTTTAAATGTTTTCTATCCAAGTCACCCCTGGAGGGCTTTCTGGAGCCTCTATGCTCGCGCGAGGTCTCCTGAATTGCTCCAGACCTCCCTGCTCGCCCTACCTTCCCTCCCCACGCCAGGCCGAGCCCCCAGGGGTCCGGGGGAGACGGGAGGGGAGCGCAGCCGCCCGCCAGGTGTCCTGTAACGGGAGCATAAAGAACTCCCTGTCTTTACCTCTTTCCTGGGAGAACACATTTCCTTTTAAAGCAGCCAGATCTTTTTTTTTTTAAACACTTTTAGGTCACCACCAACATCGATAACAGGTTTTGCAACAAAACTTTAAAGAATGCTTCATTTTGTGCTGGTGTCGAGTTAGGAGAGTGAGATCTGGGCCCCAGACTCCACTGCTGCTCACCAGCCCAACACATGTTCTCTTCTGAGGCTGATTTTATTCCAAGATTATCTACCCTCCCCCACCCCTTTTTTAAACCAGTGCACATATACAACTCATGAGAGGAGTTCACTTGATCTACACTTTCCTTCTTCCTCATTCAGAATTTGCTCTCTCTCCTATAGATCTACCATCTCAGTCCAGCTTTCTTCAAAAATACCTGCTGTTCTCCCAGTTTCAAGATAAATAAGTCCTGGGGATGTAATGTATGGCATGGTGACTCTGGCTAACAATACTGTATCGTATATATGAAAGTTGCTAAGAGTAGATCTTAAAAGTTCTCATCACAAGAAAAAAATGTGTAACAATTCGAGGTGATGGATGTTAACTAGACTTATTGTGGCAATCATTTCGCATTATATACATTTATCAAATCATTGTGTTATATACCTTAAACTAATAGAGTTATATGTCAGTTACATATTGATAAAATGGGAAAAATGTTTTGTTTTGTTTTGGTTTTTTAAAAAACATTGTTCTCCGGGGCTTCCCTGGTGGCGCAGTGGTTGAGAGTTCACCTGCCGATGCAGGGGACACGGGTTCATGCCCTGGACCGGGAAGATCCCACAGGCCGCGGAGCGGCTGGGCCCGTGAGCCATGACCGCTGAGCCTGCGCGTCCGGAGCCTGTGCTCCACAACGGGAGAGGCCACGGCAGTGAGAGGCCCGCGTACAGCAAAAAAACAAACAAACAAAAAGAACATTGTTCTCCAGTAATAGGGAGAATGAGAATAGGAGTATCTTCTTCCTGAATTTCCCCTTGGTCCAAAGTTAGTATTTTGAAGGAATCAGTAACTAATCCCTATTCTTCACATAATCTCCTAAATATTTTTTAAAAAACCAAATCCATAGATGTGCATAGTTAATTTACAGGAGGGCGGGAGGCAGGTGTGCGTGTGTGTGGATACAAAATGGGAAGGGAGCAGTAACAATGAGCTTAGGGGTCCTCTTCTCGCTCCCACCCCTGCCCCACGGATAGAATTTCTGAAGAATTTACAGTTGTGTAGACAGATTGAGAAAAAATGCAACTTCCTGATTTACTCATTTGGGCAGGATGTGCTCAATCCCGCCCATGGATTGTGGATTAGTCATTCCATCCACCAGCAACTTCGGGGATTGTTTGAGCGATGTCCGGCTGGGGAGAACATCCTTCTGAGATAAACCAGGAGTTCAGGACTAGAGCCTGACCGACCGAATCAGCTCACGTCTCACAACCTTGATGCCCTCATCTCTTCCCAAGCCCCTTTGGGTGACGCTCTTTTCACGGGGTCTTATCTCCTTTGCTTCTTTGCTTTCTCTCACCTGACCCTCATCATTCCCCCATCACAGTGAGTTTGGCATGCATTAAATCCCTGCACACTTTCACCCTTCCACTTGCCAGAGCTAGGGCTTTCTTTGTTCTACACTCTGGCTCTATGAGTTGGATTAAACCCGTCTGCCCTCACATCACAGGTGGTTTGCAGCCACATCGGGAAGAGTGTCTCATTCCAGCCCTTGAGGTGAGCCCAGTTATGCTACACAACACAGTGGTATTCTTTCCTTCCCCCCACATCTGAAGCCCCAGTTCTTGAACATGAATGCCTCATGCTCTCTGTACTGGGTTCCCAGGTTAAGTCACAGGAACAAGAGCAGAACAGGCAGCTTCAGTAGCCGGTGGGCTGAAGAGATCGTGGCTGGGGGCATAGTGTGCTAGGAAATGGAGAAGGTGGGGAAGGTGAGATGAGTTTGAAAGTCATTCCAGTGGCATTAGGCAAATTACAGAGTCCACAAAGCCAGGTCTGAATTGACATCCGGAAGTCAAAGCCAGGACTGAATCAAGTATGGAATTGTTACTGGCATCCAACAACTTCTAGAAGTGCTAGGCTCTCTTCTTTCCACTCCTTACAAGGAAAATAAAATTTCATTAATGTGCCAATGGATAGAGTTTGAAGTCACAAGAATAAAGTCAAGAACCCTTGTTTTCTCATGGAGAGTCAGTCCATCTAGGATTTCTCTTTACGTCCAATAGTTAATAGAATAAAAGGGGTCGAAGGGGTCTTCTCCTCTGTTCCCTTAGAAGGTCAAGGAAATCAGGATGTGACCACTAGAGAGAAGGACGAGGTTGACCACGTGGGGGCTTTGTCTAGGTCTTCAGGAAGCTACCATGGTTAACTCCAAAGATCTTGTTGAATTCCACGATTAAATGAAATTGAAAATTAACTGAGATTTTCTGCATGGCATTTAACATTTAATTGACAGTGCTGTGCATTTGTTTATGCCTCTGGCCAATCATATTGAATTCCTGGATTTGGGTCCAGGGGGTTGGGAAAGGATCAAGTTGCATGGCTGTCTTTCAAATCCTAAGTTGTTAGAAAGCTTTAAAATTTAATGTATCTTCTATTTTTCATGAAAAAGGTCGTGTGGGTTGTGGATATAATTAGGATTGAGGCAGAACGTTTTTCAGTGGCAATCATTGGAATCACTGATTTCATTGAGGTATTTCTTTTTTCATTCCTTTTCAAATGTTTTTTGCTTGGAGCACAGGCAAAAAAAGACCCTGTGATTTGCCGAATTCTTTAATGTCATCCCACCTTTCCTATTACAGCCCTTCAGAATGCTACAGTGCATCACCCAAAGGCACAGGGAGAAGGAATTTATGTACCCACCAGACCTGGAATGGAAGTTGAAATCTCAGAACACTTCATAAATCTGGGAGGGCTCTCATGCCTGTTGGCAGACTCCTGGCCCCTGAGCCATACGTCAGGTTGAAGAGCAACTTTCCTTTAAGAACCTCAGCTATAAAGCATGATCCATTGTGCAAGAAGAAAGTCCCTGAGGGCCAGCTGGGTCCGACTTCCATGGCTCTGTTGAAAGGAGGTCAGTGTGTCCATCCATTCTTCTTTATTTTTAGACAGTAAAAGAGAGACACAGATAGGCAAAAAAGCCTGTGACACTGACCTTCATTAGCTTCATCCTGAAAATGTGATGGTACGTCTGACCCTTTTTTGCTTCAAGGCTACAGCTTCACTCACTGTCACGGCGTTTACTGCCAAGCGTGTGATGACAACATAGCTTTTCTTAATTGCTCTTGAATGTAATGAAGCAGGAAAGAGAAGACAGGTCTTTGGATTCCTAGCCTCATCAGTGTCTAATGAATCAAGCATTCCATCCCGGGATACTGCTGGTTTTAACTAGCAGTAGGTGCGGAATTTATTGGGGCAGATGGCGGTTATACGGGATGCGGGTGTGCAGAGTTCCCCTGAGTTGGAGAGGTGCGCACCCACTGGGGCAGCCCGGTGCTGTGGAACAGATGTACTTCCTGCCCTGGTTACTTCACCTGAGTTCTGTAACTAAAGAGCTCCCTGCTGACAAATTCCTCCAACACTTTAAAACCACATTTCCTGTGAAGGTCTTTCGGAGGTGAAGTAAAAGTTAACGGGAAGCACAGTGAGGGGCCGGGATCGGGTTGCCTTGGGGAAGTTTATTACGGTTCACACAGTGCTGTAGACCCTGCGGATGTATCCACTCTGACGTGACGTGGTAAACTTAGAGGCAAGCAGGTTTGCCACTTCCTTCACATGGCTTGTCCCTAGAGCAGGGCTGGAGTCCCTCCCAGCCCACACAAGAGGCGCCTCCCAGACCTCACCAGGAGGGGAGTGCTTGGTCTTGAGTGATGTTAACAGCAGCGGCAGCTCACATTTACCGAGTACCTGTCACTGGCCAAGCCCTGCTCTCAGAACCTGAGGCACGCAACTTTATTGAACCTTTAAAACAATTCTACAGATCTGATGTCATTAATACTCCTATTAACAAAGGAAAGTGAAGCAAATTGAAAACAGTGTCATCTGACTCTGCGATCTCTGGGAACCCAGATATCTTCTGGGCACCTGTATTTCAGCTGTAGGTCTGGGAAGCTGAAATGTGATTAAGTTGAACATACTATAAAAGAGTAAGTTATCATCTGAGACCCTGGGGATCTCGTCCATCTTCCCTTCCAAGCCTCACTTTTCCATTTTATTCCTAGAGTTCATTCCCTGAATTCTAGATCAGGGATGGCAAATAGGGTTATCACATGCAGGGGCTTCAGTCACTTGGTCGGAGGTTCCCAAAGCATGTGGCTGGGGAGGATTCTCAGGGGAACCGGGGTTCAGTACGTCAGAGCGCTAAGATGAAAGAATGGCATCTTCTGTGGGTACAGGCGGGAGTGGGTGAGGCGGGGGATGCGGGCTAAGACCATCTTGTGCCACAGTGGTGCCATCCTATCTCCGTTGACCCATCCATAGGGACCTGAAACAGTAAATCAGCTCATTAACTTATGTGTCCTGAGACGCTTCTCTGTGGTGGCACCGTGTTTTCTCATGCCTTCACACCACCAGCAACAATCCCATCCATCCTAGGAGGTTTGGGTCAAATACCATTATAGCCTGAGGGATGGTCCGCGGTGGTGAGGCTGGAGATTCAGAGAAGAGTTTCACCAGCTACTGGCCCCCAATCATAATTACTTTACTTGAATCTCCGTGTAAAATAATAAGGAATGTCCTATAAAGAAGCACCAGTGAATGACAGCAACAGACCCTGTATCATATGAAATGGGTGCCATTTATTACATACAATATAAAACACAAACACAAAATTTTTTTTTAAAACAGAAATAACACGGAACAGAAAGTGTCCAACAAAATACGTGAAGACAGATGTTTTAAACTCTTTAAACCTTTATCACAGAAAACGTACATATTTTATGTTACATAGAAAGAGATAGAAAACCTGGTGCAGTGGTACAATTTAATAAATACATTTAAAATGGGAACTTCCAATTTTAAGCTTAAATTTTTTTTATTTTTGGCCTCACCCCAGGGCATGCAGGATCTTAGTTCCCTGACCAGGGATCGAACCCGCACCCCCTGTAGTGGAAGCAGGGAACCGCCAAGGAATTCCCTAAAGCTTAAATTTTATTTGTTACTATTGCCTCTAACTTTCCTTTTTGTAATTTTGTCACAGCGAGTCTTAATACATTAAATGTAATTAATACATTAAACAGTGTCTAGTTTAAATTACTAGAGTAGAAAAGTTAAAGAATTAAGAAAATTCTCAGAGAACCATTTTGAATAAAAGACCTTAGCAGCTTTTGTAAGAACTGATCAAGAATGATGGACTGCAGGGTTTTTATCACAAATGGGTGTTGAATTTTGTCGAAAGCTTTCTCTGCATCTATTGAGATGATCATATGGTTTTTCTCCTTCAAGTTGTTAATATGGTGTATCACGTTAATTGATTTGTGTATATTGAAGAATCCTTGCATTCCTGGGATAAACACCACTTGATCATGATGTATGATCCTTTTAATGTGCTGTTGGATTCTGTTTGCTAGTATTTTGTTGAGGATTTTTGCATCTGTGTTCATCAGTGATATTGGCCTGTAGTTTTCTTTCTTTGTGACATCCTTGTCTGGTTTTGGTATCAGGGTGATGGTGGCCTCATAGAATGAGTTTGGGAGTGTTCCTCCCTCTGCTATATTTTGGAAGAGTTTGAGAAGGATAGGTGTTAGCTCTTCTCTAAATGTTTGACAGAATTCGCGAAAAAAAAATGTCATGAAGAACTTAGGGGTAAGACAGGAATAAAGACACAGACCTACTAGAGAATGGACTTGAGGATATGGAGAGGGGGAAGGGTAAGCTGTGACAAAGCGAGAGAGTGGCATGGGCATATATATATACTACCAAAGGTAAAATAGATAGTTAGTGGGAAGCAGCCGCATAGCACAGGGAGATCAGCTGGGTGCTTTGTGACCACCTAGAGGGGTAGGATAGGGAGGGTGGGAGGGAGGGAGACGCAAGAGGGAAGAGATATGGGAACATATGTATATGTATAACTGATTCACTTTGTTATAAAGCAGAAACTAACACCACTGTAGAGCAATTATACTCCAATAAAGATGTAAAAAAAAAAAAAAGAATTATGGACTGAAAACAGAAGAAGAAATTATATATCCTCAGAGATCAGTTGTCTCAGATGGGGTAAAATTTGCAGTACTAAAAAAGAAATTCAGAGACATAAAGCACATAAAAGCTACCTTTTTGATAATTGTCAGAGAAAAATACTTTAAAGGAGCTTTGAAAGGCTTATTTTTTTAAGTTAATTGTCATCAAATACGACCAAACAACTTGGAACTTCAAATAGAGTACCCCCTTAATACAGCATATATGTAAATCTTATTTCTACTTCAACAAACATGAGAAAATAAATTGCATCAAATCAACATCCACGACCACCAATGGTCTCCTTTTCAGTTGGCCCACAAGAGAGTGGGCCATGAGGCTATGGGGCTGCTCCAGCCCTTCCCTGGGGAGACCCACAGGTCACTCCACCAGGTAACCCCACGGGTTTGCTCTCTGTAGGATGACTTACAGTGGGCAAGCCTAAGTGGTCTCCCTCCTGCCCATGACTTGTTTCTGCAAAATAGAGGCGGGGGAGGTGACTGAGGGGTCACAAACACAGACTCCATCAGTGGGTTTACGCTACTGCCCGCTCCTTCCATCTCTGGGATTTGGAAACTTCCAGTGTGTTTGAGCAGTCTTCTGATTTCAGGGTAAAATAACCTTAAAATGGAGTGCAATTATCCCAAATTGCATAATCTCTGTCCAAAGAGACCTGGAAATGCATAGGAAGATAGGGATGCACCTGTATGTAAACGTGTTCATGCAAACAGTCATTTCCTAAAAGCAAGAGAGGGGGTCTGTAATACTCCTAAACAGTAGCAAACAGAAAGGCTGAAACTTACATCCTGTTTGCTGTGCGCCAGGCATTGATATCAGTGCTTCACATAACAATTCAACCCTCATGTCAAGCCAGTGTTTTAAGTGCTATTATTATCGTCCTTTCTTTACAGGTTAGAAAACTGGGGCGCAGAGAGCTTAAGTATGTTTCCCAGGGTCTTCATAAATTAATACATTTAGAAAGTAATAAATCTAGAATTCAAATCTAAATATCCATGCTCTTAACTAATAATTTACACAGACCCTCAGGATTAAAGACTTAGTTAGAAAATAAGCTCAGACGGGCTTAAGAAGGATGTGAGGTGATCTGGGACTACCAGTTAAAATTAAAATACATCGTCATCATTCCTTTCAATTGGAGCTGAGAGGATGGTCTCCATTGTACTGGGTTGTCCTTGTCTCTTGCACGGCTCCATCAGCCTTTCCTGTAAGTTACAGCTGCCAGCCAGGAGCAAATGATGAGAATGAGGAAGGGGAGCTGGGGAATAAACCAAGAGCCTTGCAACACTTCAAATCAAGGTGAATTTGAACGTGGCTTCGGGAAAGGCTGTGTGCGTGTGGCTGAGTGTGTGCCCTGGCCACATGCTACTGTGATGAGAAGGAGGTACAGGTTGGTGGCCTTCCAGAGACCAGAATGGAAAAGCCAGACAAGCTGGGGGAATCAGGATCCATCCAGATGAAGCCGCCATGTGCTTTCAGGATAGATGATCAGGAGGGTCTCTGGGATGTGGAATGTTGGGAAGAAGGCAGAGGAAGCCGTGGAAGAAAACAGAGGATGAGTTGGTTCTTGTTGTGGAAAGAAAAGGGGGAAGCTGATTTCATCTGAGGGACGGAGAGGGGAGAAACGGTCATGAAAGGGCAAGGAAAATGAGAAACAAGTCTATGTATTTAAAAAATAAAAAAAATTAAAAGCCCCAAGAAGAATGACAAGAAGAAGGAAAGGGCCAGAAACAAAGATTTTGAGCTAAGGAATAAGAATAGAAAAAAGAGCGTCCTTTCCCCCCCACATCTATTAGGATCACTATTATCAAAAAAAAAAATTCAAATAAAGTAAAAATCAAACAGAAAATAACACGTGTTGGAGAGGATGTGGACACATTCGAAATTTCATGCTTTGCTGGTGGGAATGTAAGATGGTGCAGCCGCTATGGAAATGTCTGGCAGGTCCTCAAAGAGTTAAGCACAGAACTACCCTATGATTCAGGAATCCACTCTGAGGTATATGCGCAACAGAATTGAAAGCAGAGACTTTAGCAGACATTTGTACACCCATGTTCATAGCAGCATCATTCACAAAAGGTGGAAACAGCCCAAGGTCCATCAAAAGATGGATGAATAAATGAAATTATATGTATATATATGCAATGGAATATTATTTATCCTTAAAAATAAAGGATCATCACAATGTGGATGATCCTTAGAGACATTATAGGTGAAACAGCCCAGACACAAAAGGACAAGTATTATATGATTCTACCATGAGGTATGTATAGGGGAGTCAAATTTACGGAGACAGAAAATAGGATAGACACTACCTGGGCTGGGGAAAGGGGATGGGGAGTTATTGTTTAATGGGTACAGAGCTTCTGTTTGGGAGGATGAAGTTTTGGAGATGGTTGGTGGTGATTGTTACAGGACAACATTGTGAATGTATTTAATGCTACCGGATTATACACTTCATGGTTAAGATGGTAGATTTTATGTGTATTTTACCAAAAAAAAAATTTTTAAGGACACTTTTAAACAAAAGAGAGTTCAGGTGCTTCCGCCTGCGCGTGGCCGCTCGGGGCCGCTCGGCGGCACCCGGGACAGTCGGGAACCGCGCCCGCAGCCGCCGGCTGCGCGGCCGGACGAGGGGACGATGGAGCTGGAGCCCGAGCTGCTGCTGCAGGAGGCCCGCGAGAGCGAGGAAGCGGCGAAGAGCTACCGGCGGGAGCTAGGCCAGAGGCTGCAGGGGCTGCGGGAGGCGTGGAGGCAGATCAAAGAGAGTGCATCCCAGACGAGAGATGTCCCAGACGAGCATTTTAATGATTTGAAAGGAACCCTTGGGAAGCTCCTGGATGAGCGATTGGTGACCCTTTTGCAAGAGGTGGACACCATTGAACAGGAGACCATTAAACCACTAGATTACTGCCAGAAGCTGATAGAGCACGGAGTTAACACTGCAGCGGACTTAGTCCAAGAAGGTGAGATCGCCATTCTGGGTGGTGTAGGAGAACAGAATGAAAAACTGTGGAGCTTTACCAAAAAGGCCTCACACATCCAGTTGGACAGCTTACCAGAGGTGACTTTACTGGTTGATGTGCCTTGCTTATCTGCTCAGTTGGATGACTCAATTCTTAACATAGTGAAAGACCATATTTTCAAGCATGGAACAGTAGCATCTCGCCCACCAGTACAGATAGAAGAATTGATAGAGAAACCCGGAGGCATCATCGTACGATGGTGTAAGGTGGATGACGACTTTACCGCCCAAAATTACAGGCTCCAGTTCCGTAAATGTACTTCCAGTCATTTTGAGGACGTGTATGTAGGCTCTGAAACTGAATTCATAGTATTGCACATAGACCCCAATGTTGATTATCAGTTCAGAGTCTGCGCCCGAGGAGATGGCCGACAGGAGTGGAGTCCTTGGAGTATCCCCCAGATAGGTCATTCCACGCTGGTGCCTCATGAGTGGACAGCTGGCTTTGAGGGGTACAGTCTGAGCAGTCGAAGAAACATAGCGCTTCGGAATGATGCTGAATCGTCCGGTGTTCTCTACTCCAGCGCTCCCACTTACTTCCGTGGGCAGACATTAACATTCAGAGTTGAAACTGTGGGACAGCCAGACAGAAGAGACAGTATAGGAGTGTGTGCAGAAAAACAGAACGGATATGACTCCCTGCAGCGGGATCAAGCAGTTTGCATTAGTACAAATGGTGCAGTTTTTGTAAATGGAAAAGAAATGACTAATCAGTTGCCCGCAGTTACTTCTGGGTCCACTGTCACATTTGACATTGAAGCTGTGACTCTAGGATCCAGCAATAATAACGAAGGCGGAAACATCAAGCTTCGAGTAACTGTTAGCTCAAATAACAGAGAAGTGGTGTTTGATTGGTTGCTCGGTCAGTCTTGTGGTTCTCTTTACTTTGGATGCTCGTTTTTCTATCCTGGGTGGAAAATGTTGGTATTCTAGATTTTCAGATGATTGGCTTTGGGTTTGCAGGGGTTTCACATAGCTTTCCTCAGCCCAGTTCAGTTGTCACTGGTTTAAAAAATGGTTAGATTCATCTCTCAGTTAAGTCATTGGAAACAAATTATTTACTGGATTTATTTTCCAATATCTTAGCAATAAGAGGCGTGAATATTGTGGACAAAACAGTAATGCAGTCCATTTTATTTTTAGCATAGTGTTAATTGGAATATCACATCACAATAAAAATCAAATTGGCTTTTAAAAGTATGAGGTGATACAGACAGCCCTATGTACCTTTCCACTGTACTTCTTTTTAAAGTTGGCTGTAAGAACACAAAAATGTAACATAACATTTTTTTTTATTAAATCTTTATCTTTTAAAGATCCAAGGCCATCCAAGACTTTAGAATGAATAGACAAGAATAGACCAGGTAGAATGTGCCACCATGTATGCCGTAATATACACTCTCTTATGTGTTCTCCACAGGAGTGTTGAATATGCTCTTCATATTCAGGGATTTGTAAGCAGTATTGAATTTTATCTCATGTTCAGTAATCTTTAAGTCCCAAAAGCATGATAATTTTTGCATTTTTAAAAATTACTGAGCAAATGTCTACAACAGGCAAGGTGTTTTCTTTTGTTCTTTCCTTGCAGTTCAATTCACGATAGGTTAGAGGGTTTTTACAGGGTAAAACTACTTATGGAAGTAGTATGCACAGCAGTGTTAGCCATGTCCCATGTTTGAAATATGCACAGGTGCATATCCAGCCTCAGTGACGTGCATGTTGTTCTTCCTAGGGTCTGAGCTGCAGTCCAGTTTCATGTCAGCTTCATAAATGGTCTTTTAGTGGACCAAACAAATGTAGGGTAAATACTTGACCTATTTTTTGGAAAACTTAAATTTGTTTAAAATATTTATTTGAAGGACTTAGGATGTAAAAATGATTATCTTGCTATATAACAGCTTAAGATCTTTTTTCTTTAATGTGAATTTTTTTTTTCATTTTTAACAGAAAAGTGGAAAAGCAAGTTTGATATTTTTGTGAGATAATTTATTTGGGGATTCCAGTTCCCTATTAGACAATCATGACCTTTTCCCCTTGCCTTTTTATAAGTAAGCTGTTTTTCACTTGCTTAGTGACTGTTAAGAAGATGTGCTAGAATGTAGATGCCTCTCGTCCAACTGTCTGAAACAAAATAAAAAACTAAAAGGTAAAAAAAAAAAAAAAGAGTTCAAAAGATCCCTTGGAAACTAAGTAAATTCCCACAAATCCATGCCAACTGGATTTAATTATGAGGACCTTAGACACAAAGCAATGGATAGTGCCTTTTCTGGTCCCTTGAGGATAATCGTTGGGCAAACCCTAGACTCAGAAGGCATTTGTATGGTTGATCAAGAGTCAGGAAGTATGGTCCCCATTTCCAAATGGTTATCAAAGGTGCATTTTCTCAAGAGTAAAGGATTCACAGAGTGAGGTTCTATCTTCTTCCTTTGCAAGCAGGGAATGAATGGTGCAGGAGGTGGGAAAAGCCAGAGTATAAAAAATCCACGGAAAATAGCATATGTCAAAGGAAAAACATGGTCTGTCTGGACCAGATCAAAGTGATGATGAAGGAAATGGTTAACACAAGCATGAATGAGTTTCTTTATAGCTATATTTTACTGTTCAAGGTGGGAGGTAGTCTGTAAATTAAAGACCCAAAATGGATGGATGAAGATAGTCCCAACGTAGAAACTGTTATTAAGGACCTTTTTAAAAAAATTTTTTTAAATTTTATTTATTTTTTTATACAGCAGATTCTTATTAGTCATCAATTTAATACACATCAGTGTATACATGTCAATCCCAATCGCCCAATTCATCCCACCACCACCCCTCCCCCCTCAGCTTTCCCCCCTTGGTGTCCATACGTTTGTTCTCTACATCTGTGTCTCAATTTCTGCCCTGCAAACCGGTTCATCTGTACCATTTTTCTAGATTCCACATATATGCATTAATATATGATATTTGTTTTCCTCTTTCTGACTTACTTCACTCTGTATGACAGTCTCTAGATCCATCCTCGTCTCAACAAATGACCCAATATCGTTCCTTTTTATGGCTGAGTAATATTCCATTGTATATATGTACCACATCTTCTTTATCCATTCGTCTGTCGATGGACATTTAGGTTGCTTCCGTGACCTGGCTATTGTAAATAGTGCAGCAATGAACATTGGGGTGCATGTGTCTTTTTGAATTATGGTTTTCTCTGGGTATATGCCCAATAGTGAGATTGCTGGGTCATATGGTAGTTCTATTTTTAGTTTTTTAAAGAACCTCCATACTGTTCTCCATAGTGGCTGTATCAATTTACATTCCCACCAACAGTGGAAGAGGGTTCTCTTTTCTCCACACCCTCTCCAGCATTTGTTGTTTGTAGATTTTCTGATGATGCCCATTCTAACTGGTGTGAGGTGATACCTCATTGTAGTTTTGATTTGCATTTCTCTAATAACTAGTAATGTTGAGCAGCTTTTCACGTGCTTCTTGGCCATCTGTATTTCTTCTTTGGAGAAATGTCTGTTTAGGTCCTCTGCCCAGTTTTGGATTGGGTTGTTTGTTTTTTTAATATTGAGCTGCATGAGCTGTTTATATATTTTGGAGATTAATCCTTTGTCCGTTGATTTGTTTGCAAATATTTTCTCCCGTTCTGAGGGTTGTCTTTTCATCTTCTTTATGGTTTCCTTGGTAGTACAAAAGCTTTGAAGTTTCATTAGGTCCCATTTGTTTATTTTTGTTTTTATTTCCATTACTCTAGGAGGTGGATCAAAAAAGATTTTGCTGCGACTTATGTCAAACAGTGTTCTTCCTATGTTTTCCTCTAAGAGTTTTATAGTGTCTGGTCTTACATTTAGGTCTCTAATCCATTTTGAGTTTATTTTTGTGTATGGTGTTAGGGAGTGTTCTAATTCCATTCTTTTACATGTAGCTGTCCAGTTTTCCCAGCACCACTTACTGAAGAGACTGTCTTTTCTCCATTGAATATCCTTGCCTCCTTTGTCATAGATTAGTTGACCAAAGGTGCATAGGTTTATCTCTGGGCTTTCTATCTTGTTCCATGGATCTATGTTTCTGTTTTTGTGCCAGTACCATACTCTCTTGATTACTGTAGCTTTGTAGTATAGACTGATGTCAGGGAGTCTGATTCCTCCAGCTCCGTTTTTTTCCCTCAAGACTGCTTTGGCTATTCGGGGTCTTTTGTGTCTCCATACAAATTTTAAGGTTTTTTGTTCTAGTTCTGTAAAAAATGCCATTGGTAATTTAGGACCTTTTTTTTAAACAGAATTTTTTTCTTCAGAATCCAGAAAAGATAACAGCCTTACAGTCAAGGAGTGAGAATGCCAGGATTGCAGAGAAAATAGGAAGAAACACAAAATTCAAGGGCAGTCATCACTCCTCCGACATTGACAAATGCAGCTAAGTGATAGAGGAAGGAAAGGTTTGGTGGCCAGCTAGCACTGATTCTTATTAATAAAAGCAAATTTTGGTCACAGTTTTTAGTGGCCTATGGGAAATAGGTAAAGCAATTGATTTTAATGATAAGCATTTTAAGAGACAGAAGAAAAATAATTGTGACAGCTCCAACCATAAAATGTTTCCAGACATTTCAGTTGGACTGGGCTTGACAGTACAGTTTATCCTGTGCATTTTTTAAAATAAATGAGAAAATTGAGGTTTAGTGGTACTGAATGATTCATGCAAGACTTCATCATTTCTGGTCAAATCAAGACTGTTCACAAAATAATCCATAGGACATGGGGTTTCATCATTAAGGCACAGAAAAAGCTGATGAAATGAAACATCTTTTTTTTTTTTGCTTTTTTAAAGGAAGCTAGGGTTAAGAAAATGGATGGATTGGACAGGTCATGGATTCTTTTCAAGGCATATTTAACTTTGAAGTGTGAGATGAATCTAATGACTATATAATCATATTATTTATCAGTACGGCTCTATCCCTGGCCTCAAACAGTGAGTGGAGAAAAAAAATTTAAGTAATGTAGAAAATGAGAAGGGCTGCTTAGGAAGGGTCAGGCAAAGGCAGGCTCAGCACAGTTCTGGACACATAGCAGACATCACAGTGGCCAGAGTAGAAATAAAGGAGAGGACAGTAAAAAGGATGACGATCAGGCTAGAGAAACTGGAGCCAGAGTCAATTAAATAATGAAACTGTCGTAGGAATAAATGGGCCTGAACAAGCAGGGAACAGACTGGCGAGAGAGCTAGAGACACACATCGAAGGACTGATGAGGGAAGCAGACTCTGGGCATTGTTATCACACGGGAGATTTGCAGCTTAACTTAGGACACAGGATGATGCTGGTCAAAAGAGATCTGCTTCCAATTTTTCCACGTATTCATTATATATGGCTCAGGCTAGCGGAGTTTATCATTCCGTTCATACAGAACTTTTTACTCATGGCCTCATCAAATAGCAGAGGCCAAAGAGTCTGAAAAAGAGCATTATTTACAGCTAGATGGAAGAAGAGCTAAACGTGTTCAACACAGAATCATTTCACAGCTGGGAGCCAATGCCATTTGGTGCTTTTGCATCTTAGTGGGTAAGAAGGGATCAGAAAGCTACATCCCCAAGAAAGTTCTCAATTCCAGATGCTCAGTCACTAGTGGGAAGGGGATTTTTCTCTAAAGAGGACTTTTCCTAAAATGAAAAGGCACATTCTAAGAAAAGGTAAAGAAGATCAAAGAAGGTAGAATCAAGGCCAAGTTTGGAAATAAAAACAAGGTATCGTTCTGGGGCCAGATGGTTACAAAAAGGGAAAAGTGACAACTAAGAGTCTCATTGAAAAGAAAGGCAGGGGCTTCCCTGGTGGCGCAGTGGTTGAGAGTCTGCCTGCTGATGCAGGGGACACGGGTTCGTGCCCCGGTCTGGGAAGATTCCACATGCTGTGGAGCGCCTGGGCCCGTGAGCCATGGCCGCTGAGCCTGCGCGTCCGGAGCCTGTGCTCCGCAACGGGAGAGGCCACAGTGGTGAGAGGCCCGCGTACTGCAAAAAAAAAAAAAAAAAAAAAAAAGGCAGGAATCCAAAAAAATAAAGATGCAAGATGACTTTTGGCATAAAGATTTTGATACAAGAAGGTATTGCAGGGTAAAAGGTCACCTAGAAGAAAGATGATATGGAAGTAAGAAGGGTGGGAAAAAAGGGGTGAAAAGATATTTGTAAGTTATTCAGTTGAGAGGAAATGTGGAGTTTGCTGGAAATGCTGAAGAGCTGTAATAGCCTAAACTTTTTTTTTTTATTTAGAAAGAAATAAAAAAAAATTATTCAGGCCTAAATACGGTATAAAAGTGCTTTGACTCATTCTATATATAAAGGTAATTTATTATTATTCTAGAATATTTACTTGGACTTTTCATGACAAAGAACAACTGATCTGGGGTTTAAGGGGTAAGATCAAGTGGTCTGAAACAAGAACTATGTTTTGCTGTAAAGGTATCAGTTGATAGTAACTCATCAGGAACTCTTGTTCCTTCTGAAAAACTGCAGTGAAATGACTGCAAAATTTTCTTGCTTCCTACTGTTCCCTAGTTGACCAGCTGTTGCAGGCTTGAAATAAAGAAATCTGAGCTTACATAAGGCTTTGTGGGAAAACAGGTGGGAGAAAAATGCCATTGCCCAGACCAGAGGCAGACAACCTTTCAGGAGTGGAATGCCAAGCTGCTGACCCTGGCTCTTCAGGTCAGGGATGAAGGACAGGGCCCTGGGGACCTGGGAAGTGTCCTTCCAAGAACCCTCCAGCTCCAGTCAAAAGCGTGCCCACAACTTTCACCTCTGTTTCATCCATCTTCCTTCGGGCCCTGTTTTCCTAATGTAAATATTCTCTGGGAAAATGAAACTCATCTAACCTGCATCTGTCTGGGTGTCTACATCAGATAAACAGACTACTTTCCGTAGAGCTAAAGCTCAGAGCAGTTGCCCCAGCTGGACCACAAGGTTTTCCCCAGGAATCTGAAGTGTGAAGTGGACACCATCAAGTATGGTGCTTCTGATGAGAGGGTACAACTTAGACCAGTAGGGTTAAGCCCATAAGGACACAAGGGAGCAGTGGACACAGGCAGGGTGAGGGGGGAGAAGTTACTTGAAAAGTGAAGGAAGCAGGGACCTAGGAGGTAGGAGGGGGAAAGGCACATCACTTCTCTTTGTGATGAAAACAAGCCCCCAAGGATGGTAAACACTTTATGATGACTATAAAGTGACTTTGGGTACGTGGACCATAGTTGGACAAGGTCTAGACCAGACAGTAACCTGAATGCCCCTGAGGAATTATCAGTTAGCGCCAAGCTAGGAATCTGGCCTCATCACGTACCAGCCAGGCAGAGCTAACAAAGGATGCCATTTCTCATCATAAGTGATCCTTCGAATATACCTAAAATATCAGACCCAGGAATTGGGGGATGAAAAGGACTCACAACAGAATGTATGATCCCTCTTTATTGTTACTTTTTATTTTGACAGTAAAATTAGAGGAGAATTAAGATGTTGAGCCTATAGCTATTAAAAGAACACAACCAACTGTTGGAAATTTAACTAGATAATTAGGGTTATAGCCTGAAACATACTAACTAAACATCCTAAATGTCCCACAATGGATTCATATATTAGAAGCAATTTCTATTTTCAGTTTTATTTCCTCCTGACTTAACGAAAATCCATTATTTTATTACTCTGTATTTGAGGTTGCACTGCCTTGTAATTTTCCAAAATTCATTTTTTTAAGCTTTAAACGAAAGACCTGCCATTCCAAAATTTCATGATGTGACAAACAGGTCTATACTTTCCCTATCCATGTTTTTCACCCATATAATTGAGGCTCTGAATGCAAATCTGTTTTCACATCGATGAAGATATTTCAAAGACCATAAATTCTACAGTAGCACTGATGTTTCTTGATGTTTGGGTTTTGAAAGTCCCGTTCTTCCTCAGTGATTACAGGATGCAATAGGAGAATAGGTGGGTATTTTATTTCTACACTAAGACTTTCACTGGACTCTGAGCCATATTTTCTTAATTTGGGGAACCATACGATTTTCTCTTCCCTGATTCTATGGTGGGCCCATACAAAGACCTGGGGTTTCTAGAAAATGTGGCAGTAAGAATTCATCTTCCGTTGCTATTATTCAGCCACTCAGGGCCAATTGTAAACCATAGCACATCTATCTGGATTTAGCTGGTTTACAGAAGTCCAGCCATTTACTTCTATTTCTCGACACTTGGTTGTGTCAGGTGACAAGAAATACTGTCATGGCACTCTCATGGAGGCAAACTGAAGCTGCAAGACTCGAAAAAGACTTCAGAAATGTTTTATCAGAATGACATTTTTCCACCTGAAGCTGACTGATTCCACTTCCCAGAAATGCAGTGATCCATTTGTTACAAGCTGCTCCTGTATCTCAGTTGTAAAAAACCCAGCTCAGCGATGCTTCTCTTTAGTACCTCTCTTGATAAAGCACACCCTTAAACACTGATCTAGTAACTATAGTGGAGTCACTTACAGAGTTAGAGAAGGAAAGGTTTTCAAGAGAAAACCTAGAGTGGTGAGTGAAAGAATTACTAGCCAAACCTTAATTCAAGTCTGGTTTTTAGACCTGGTTTGGACACAAGACTAGCTGTAACTGGTGTACTTCTTCAACTGGAAACCTCAGCACCACTGAGGTGCTGATATCTATGTGTAATAACAAAGAATTACTGCACATTTTGGGTGTGATAATACTTTGTTATGAAGGCTCTCATGTACATTATTAGATGGCATCTATAATCCACCATGCTTGGGACCCCAAAATATCTCCAGACATCGCTTGGAATGAAAAATTGTTTTTCGTTGAGAGCCACTGTCTTAAGTGTTAGTTTTTTCATCTGTACAGTGGAATGTAAGTGGAGAGTAGGTGGTGGTTTAAGGGGAAAAGATGTACTTAGGGTAATCTGCTACATTAATCTAAGCTATTATCGCTTTATTTATTTATTCACATATTAAATGTTGGTTATCTTCATGGGTAACAGATTTGGCAGGTCTCAGCTGACACAACAGGATGCAGGTGTTTAGAAAAAACATATCCTCTTTACAACTGTAAAATCAAGAATTAATTTAGAGAGACACATCAATGTTTTAAACCCCTGCATAACCAGCTAAAGAAAGGATTCAAGTGCCAAATGGGGATTTAATCCACATCACCATTCAGGTTTATTCTAACTTTGAGGATCTTTGAAAAATAAGAAAATTAGAGTGGGATTAATACTTCTGGAATAATAAATATCCGTTCTCTAGAAGCTTATTAATCTGTAGTTAATAGGACAAAATTAATTTCCCTTAAAATTTCTTAGTCACCGGAAGAATTTATACGCTATAGGCATGGCCTCAAAAGCAAACGATTCAGAATGAAGCTGTAGACCTCTGGTTGTTCTCTAAGAGGGGTGAGCTTGGAGGAAGGATGATTACAGTGTTCAAATCAAGAGCAGAGCCTATGATCTGATGTAGCTAAATGGACGAAAGAAACGCGAGGCCAAGTCCGTGTATAACAAGAGGAAGTACCACATAAAGGCAGAAATGGAAAATTCATGTTCTGGGGTACACTGACCCAAGATCTTTATACACTTGGCTGGGATCTAAAACCTCTACCACTCTTATGAAATCTTAGAAGTTAGAAGGTTTTCCTGGAATGCTCTGTAGTCATTCATTTTAAAAATCATATGACCAAACAAAAAATCTACATGCAAGAAGAGGTTCTTTGCACTCAATTCTGTTCTTTTATTATTTCTTAACACAAAAAGATGACGGTTGCTGAATGCAGTTGTTAGATGCACTTGTGTCCTTGTGCGAGCCACCTTCGCACAAGGTCCAGCACATGCTTATTAGGGAATCAGAAGCACAAACATGAGTTAAGAGAAAAGACGAACAGAGTTAAAAATGCGTTTCTTGTTGCTGGTAGTGATGATTCAAGTAGAACAAAAAAACAGGCTGTAGCATCGGGAAATTGAGGGCGTAGGAGGGAAGGCTATCGGCTGGGAAAGGGGACCTGGATTGGGGGTTTCCTTAACCCCCATAAAAGAGAATTAATAAATCCAGAGATTTAGAGCAACGATAGAATATCTAGAAACTTAAATGTTTTTCCTTCATTTTAATCCCGTTAGGCTTCTCAAGAAATATTTACTTCACCCGATGCAGCATCTATGTCAAATGCACAGTAAAACTGCATATTTTAAAACAACTTTAGTTTCTTTTGATTGACAACACTGGAGAAGAATATTGTTTTAGAATACTGGAGTGTCTGGTCCTTTACATTTTAGCAGGTATGGAAAATTTCCATGAGATTGGAGACATTTTCCTCTTGGGTTTAAACCTGTTATGTTGCTGACAGACTAATTATGAATGTTTTATATAGTTTGTGCATATGTGCTCTTCTCTAAACCAATTTAATTCCCATTAATGCTAATCTCGTTAATGCCCACTCAGAGAGGAAAGGAATACTCTTAATAAACTATTGATTTATTTGAGCTATTTAATGGGGAACAGGCAGAAACAGATGGGAGAAGAGGAAAAATCACCACTTTACCCATATCTGCATTTCTTATTTTCCAAATATTAATGAATATTAGGTTATAACTGGTACAAAGAGGAAATGGGGAAAAATAAAGTGACAAAGTGACAGCCCTCCCTCCACCCGTGAAAAACTGGGGCCTTGTAAATGAGACGTTGATTGACCTTTTCTTAGTACTAGCTGCAAGTTTAGAAATAAGATATTACAAAGAGAGGCAGATTTTCTTTGTTAAAAAAGAGGTTTATAAAATGAGATTCATATTTGTAAGCTCTTACTGAAGTGGGTTTTTCTTTAAGAAAAAAAAGGAAAACACAGTCAAAACAAGAATAGGTAAATTCTTCTCCTACCACACCTTGTCCTACTCCTAGTGTGACTGGCCATCTTGTTCTCCATACAAGAATCCAATAATTTCTCTCAACTTCAATTGAGTCGAGATTTCCATGTCTCAGGGTGCTTTAACAACCCAAGATTGGCTCTTAAAAGATGTTGTGTCCAAGACAGAGTGGTTTCCTTGAGTACAACTGTGTAAGGTGTCTGAGTGCCATAGAGGCTAGCCTAGAACTTAGAAAGCAACAGGAAACCCTCTCTGTTGGTCCCCAAACTAGCTAACCATTTCTAAAGGCTGTCTGTGCCTTTCCCATTCTCACTGGAAAAAGTGGCACAAAATAGGGAACAAGTGGAAGATGAGGTTTTGTCCAGAGTCCACCATCTGGCCTTAGGACACATCACTTAAGCTCCCTGAGACTCAGTTTCCTTATCTGTAAAACGGGGGTAATAATCTCCATGTCTTATGTTATTGTATCACATCTGAGTATAAGAATCAAGAAAGGTACTGTATTTGCAAGCACTGTGGTAACTGGGAAGTGATGTGCAAACATGCAGAATCACTAACTGGGAAAGGTGTTAAGAAAAAGTGGCACAGGAGAAAAACTAAAGGGAGAAAAACATAAGGGTAGACATCAACCTCATCCGGGCTTTGTTAAAAAAAGAGAGAGAACACGAGCTATACCCTCAGGATTTTCTTAAAAGTTTTAATGGCAGCTGATGCTCGTACTTCATAACTGTGCATATAAAACATGAAGTGAACATGGAAAATGGAGAGAATTTAGATGCATGCAGGTTTCCTTTTTTGTTTCTCCAAATGTTTGTGCGCGTAGTTGTACATGACGGTGAGGGCGGAGGCGAGAACAATCTCTTCAACATTCATGGGAAAAAAATACTGAAACATATCAGCGGCGCAAATATTAAACTGCCTCTTCTCTACTGATTGGTAAAAAAATATATTATCTTCTGATATTTTTTTTTCTTTTTAAATTATAAGGTTATCCGTCCCAGCCGAAGTCGTGGCCCGTCATCTGGTAGAACTTGCGGTTGAAGGGCCGGTAGAAGTCGCGCAGCCGCCGCAGCACCTGGCCGTCGATCTCGGGGTGGGGTCTGCCCTTGGTCTTGCCCAGGCAGTGAGGGCGGCCGCTGCTCTCGGCCTTCTTGAGGCAGGGGAAGCCCTTGGTCTGGTTGAAGTAGAAGTGCTTGTCGGAGATGATGCGCTTGAGGCCCAGGAAGTCCTGCACGCGGCCCAGCTCGCCGGCCGGGTCGCGCACCAGCCGCTCGCCGCTCACGAAGAGCAGCTGGCGGGCGGGGAAGTGGCGCAGCCAGCGCTCCAGGTGCTCGGCGTACAGGCCGATCTGGATGGCGCTCCACGCCCGGTCCACGAGGCCTGCCGTCCGGTTCCTGAAGGCCAGGCTCTCGAAGCTGGGGATGTCGGGCCGCTTGGACAGCGTCTGCGTGTAGTCTGAGACGGCCCTGGTCACCGGGTCCCGCACCACCACCAGGAGCTTGGTGTCCTTGGACATGGCCGAGATGCGCGCGGGCGCCTCGCGCGTCACGAAGTAGCTGGGCGTCTTCTCCATGGTGATCTGCCCCTCCAGGGTCCGCGGCATCAGGTCCCTGAGCGGAGCAGAAAGGGACGTTAGGGCCTGAAAACTGAGCGCCTCCCCCTGATTGCCACCGCGAGCTCCTTCCCAGCAGGGGGGGGGCGGGTCTTACAGACCCGGAGCCTGAGTTGAGGTACCAACTGCTCTCCTTGCTAGATGTGTGACCGTGATCGCGGAGAAGTCGCACAGACGCAAGGCTGTGCACCCCTGGTTCCTCGCGGATGTACTTCATGGGAAATAATAACACGACCGATCTCCTACGGTTGTTGTGATGATTAAACGTATTAATATACCTCAACAGCTTAGAAAAGTGCCTGGCATAGAATAAGCGCTGTGTAATTTTTATTTTTTATAATTGTCAACCCACAAGGCTGTAAGAAAATAACCTTGATCCAATTCTTTAGGTGAATTAGGATAGTGTAATAAACACAATTATATGACTATGGGATGGTGTTAAAATACCCTGAGCCCTTTCTGTAGTTTTCTAACAAACAAAGCAATTACAGTCAACATAATACCATTGCATAGTACACAAAATACTTCTCTTTATAATTCCTGAATTTTCCTATAACAAACAAGACATGAAATAATCCATCTTTTATCTAATAATTTGAAATGCCATTCTTCCAGTAGTTTAAATATCTTGGTTCCTCTTTCTATTGGCCCAATTATCACATTATGGTATATTTTCATGTACATCAAAGTAAATTCTGACTCTCTTGTTCAAAACGTTCTTAATGATTCTTGTCTGTTTATTCTTCCAGATGAATGTGAGAATCACTCTGTCATGTGGAAAAAAGAAATCCTGTTGGAGCCTTGATGGAGCAGAGATTGCTACCTAGTTTAAGCATGGATTCCTACTGAGAAGTGATGGGTCTCGAAGCCAGTCCAAAAGTGTGAGTAGGAGAGGGAAAACCTATTTATTCTTCCAAAAGTGTACTGCCATTAAAGCCACTATTTATTATATATATGAAATACATATATATACATATATTCTAATTTTAAGGCACCATCTTGCTAATTCCAAGTTTTATAAGAAATAGAGGGGCTTCCCTGGTGGCGCAGTGGTTGGGAGTCTGCCTGCCAATGCGGGGGACGGGGGTTCGGGCCCTGGTCTGGGAGGATCCCGCGTGCCGCGGAGCGGCTAGCCCCGTGAGCCACAAATACTGAGCCTGCGCGTCTGGAGCCTGTGCTCTGCAACGAGAGGCCGCGATAGTGAGAGGCCCGTGCACCGCAATGAGGAGTGGCCCCCACTTGCCGCAAGTAGAGAAAGCCCTCACACAGAAACGAAGAGCCAACACAGCCATAAATAAATGAATAAATAAATAAATAAAAATTAAAAAAAAAAAGTAAAAAAAAAAAAAAAAAAAAAAAAAAAAAAAAAGAAATAGACATTGTTCAAATCAATATTAGATAAATGTATTTGGGAGATTTATTACAATGACAAAATGTATTTTGTCCTTTGATCCACTGATCCAAACTGATAAATACGCTAATATTAGATTCACTTTTATTCCTGGAATAAACCCTATTTGATCATGGTATATTATTATTTCAATATAGTCCTAGACTTGATTCATCATTATTTTGCTTTGGATTTCTCATCCATATGCATTAATGAGATGTTCCTGTAGTTTTTCTTTTGATCAATAGCTTAATCAATTGTGAGAACATGAATTATTCCAGAAATAAAATGAGAAACATTTCATATTTTTCTATATCCTAAAGAAGTTTCAATAGCAAAATAATTTTCTATTCCTTCAAAATTTGATGGTTCACCTACAAAGCCACCTAATACTGGTACTTTTTGGGGTAGAGGGTAAGAAAGGGATTAGAATCTTCAGGTATCTTTTCAGTTTCTTCTGTGGTGGTTGTTTTTTTGTAATACTCTGCCTCATCTTGTATCAATTTTGGCAATTAATATTTTTCTAAATGAATTATTTTGAAGTTTATCCCAGACATCATATCAGCTGGTTCATAAACAATCTGGTGCCCATCTGCATTACACCTGGCACAGATTCCTCAACAGTTGTGGCTGTAAGCCACTGGTGCTGTGTTAGTTTAATGACGCAGGTTTTCTCACACTTTTGCCTTCTTTGATATTTCAGTCAGGTTATCTCTACTTTTTTTTCGGAGGGGGAAATGATAATTAGATATCTCATTTGTTGCTTTTTTCTTTGTTGTTTTAAAAATCTGCAATTCCTTTTTCAAAGGAACTTTTAATGTGTGCCCATTCCCCATTTCTTAAAAATGCCTGAAGGTCTGGGTAGGATAAAGCGAAGACCAGGGAGGTCAGTGTTGACACAAGGGAGACACAGACTGTCTTTACTGACGACGCAATGCTGGAGCCACTTCGTGACATGAATTCACAGATTTCACCACTGTATATACATATACATATGCACTATATATGTGTGTGTGTGTGTTTGTGTATATATATATATATATATATATATATATATATATATATTCCCTTCATGGAATTGAGAAATGGGCTAGACCAACCTACTTTGGAAACTTAGTTACACTTTTGTAAGATGAGCCAGGAGATCTATCCAGAAACTGTTGGACTATCTCAGTGAAGAAAATTGGCTCAAAGGTGTGAAAAAGTTTTGGACTGTAAAAGCAAACATCAAGCATCACTGAAAGTATAAGAAGGAGTATTTGGTGATTTTTTTAAAAGTCAGCATTCTTGCCTCATTCCCTATCATCTCTGACTTTTAACCACTCGACCTCATATTTCGGCCAGTAAAATAGAGATAACTTACTTCACGTGGGAGCTACTGGTTGGTAATCTCAGCCTTCCTGCCCTCCGGCCCTGGGGAAAAACAGACTCCCCAGCAGCCTTTCAGCAGAGACTAAAGCTGCAGAATGTGCTGTCCCAGAGGAAATATTACCAATATCTCTGAAAAAAGAAACAATATTTTAAATTATCTCAATAGGATAGGAAAAAGAGCTCTCCAAAATAGGAGGAGTTTGAAGAGGAAACAGCTAAAATAGGATTTCAGAGGAAAAACACATTAATTACTGTCATCTACAGGATGAGGAAAGCTGACAGGTTTAGCATCCCCATTGGGATGGGGAGTCGGGGTTAACTATGAACTCTCTGCAATCTACTTTCTTCAAAAACAAAGACTTGCAAGTATAAATAAATCCTCAATGAGGCTTACATTGTACAGCACAGTTGTTTGGTGAAAGGATTCACGACAGAATTCTTTAAAGAGCAATCTCCCTTTTAAATTCTACATTCATTTTCTTATTGCAATTTGAATTTTAATGTTCAGAAAAGTGCTCCTCTATCACATAAAACAAAATGCACATGTACTTTGGAATATCGTATTTCAAGGTGTTTAGGCAAACTTAGAAATCTTCCTTCCTTACCAGAGTGAGGCATGTACTGTGACTCTGCTCTGTGCAAGGGCTCGGCCTGGGATGGGCAATGAAAGAGCCATCCCAGTACGATGAGAGCTTTGCAGAAACACCAGGCACACGAGGGGAGCGGAAAGGTGTAGGCAATGAGAAGCCTTTGAGGTTTGTCTAAAGACAGGACAAGCTGGGGCTGAGGGTGAGAAATTCCATTGAACGATGGGAAGGGGAGGTCCTAGGGCACCTTAATTTCCAGGCAAACAGTATTGGCTATTCCATTCACTTCTCCATAGTGAAAAGAATTTGGAGACATTTATAATAAGTATAGGGGAGGAGAAATGGGTAGAAACTAGAATAATAAAGAAAAATTAGAGATGCTTATTTGTTTTCTCCTGAAGATGACAAGGAGAAGAAGGGGTTTTACAAGCAAATGAAGGATTATTACCAGGTGTGTCCCACACATTTGTTCTTTGTCCCCAAAGAACAAAAGGAGAATTCACCATAGCCAAAAAGTAGAAGCAACACAAATATCCATGGAGGGCTGAATGGGCAGGCAAAATGTGATCTATCCATGCAGTGGAATATTATTCAGCCTTAAAAAAGGAACAGAATTCTGACACCTGCTGCAACGTGGATGAACCTTGAGGACTTTATGCTGAGTGAAATAAGCCAGACACAGAAGGACAGAGATTGTGTGATTCCACTTGTATGAGGTCTCTAGAGGAGTTGAAATCACAGAGACAGAAAGTAAGATAGTGATTGCCAGGGCCTGGGGGTGGGGGGATGAGGAGTTTGTATTTGATGGGGACAGAGTTTTAGTTTTTCGAGATGAAAAGAGTTCTGGAGAGTGATTGCTCAGCACCATAAATGTACTTACCGCTGTTGACCTGGACACGTAAGAATGGTTAAGATGGTAAATATTATGTTATGTCTATTTTACCCTGATTTCTTAAAAAGAGAACTCACCCAGAGGGCAAAGACTTCAAATTGCATTGATAGACTTGAATTAGATAAATGAATCTTTTTGGCTTTGCAGGTAATTAAACACTAGGATGAGGTACCTGAAGAAGATGGTGGCCTTGCTTTCCTCTTGTAAGACCAAAGGGGAATATAATCATGATGAGATTTTATGGAGCTGAGATCAGAAATGTTTGTGGCCTGTATCATTTCTCATTTCCTTTTTGTTTACCTTTTTGTTTATAGTGCTTCTGATTTTTTAACTGCCAGCAGGGTGACCAGGCGCTACTCATAACCTTTTCAATCTCGCCAGAAAAGTCAAGCCAAGAGCTTGGGAAATCTGGATTGTAACGAAGTGTCAGCACAGCAATTTCTACAAGGAACACCCCCAAGCACTGCTCTTAAGAAAGTGATGCCTGGTGTACAGAATTCCCAGAAGTTGGGAGAACCCCATTCTGTCCAGATAACTCGGATCCAGAGGAGATCAGAGACCCCCGGGTGTATTCCTGGGACGTGCACACACACCTACTCGCTTGAGGCCTCAGATGGTAAGGAGGCTGATGTGCGAGTTGTGAGCTGGCAAAGCTGAATTCTCTGGAAGGACAGAGGCTGGCTGGTTCTGGTGGGAGAGATGAACTTGGCTTCTCAGGGGCATCCGTCTCCTCCCGTGTGTGTGTGTACATGTGTGGGTGTGGGTGTGGGTGTGTATGTTGTGTATGTGTGTGTGGGGGGGGTGTATGTGTAAATGTGTGTACCTGTGTGGGTGTGTGGGTGTGGGGTGTGGGGGTGTGTACGTGTGTGTATATGTGCGGGTGTGTGTACCTGTATGTTGTGTGTGTGGGGTGTGTACTTGTGTGGGTGTGGGTGTGGATGTATGTATGTGGGTGTGTACCTGTGTGTATGGGTGTGTACGTGTGTGTGGGGGGTGTGGGTATGTGTGTGTGGGTGTGGACGTGTGTGTGGGTGTGGACGTGTGTATGTGTGTACCTGTGTGTGTACCTGTGTGTATGTGTGTGTGGGGGGGTGTACGTGGGTGTGGGTGTGTATGTTGTGTGTGTGGGGGGTGTACTTGTGTGTGTACCTGTATGTGTGGGTGTGTACATATGTGTGCCTAGGGAAAGTGCTCAGGCTGGTTCAGATGAAGGGTGTACTGGCCATGTCCCTCATGCCTGGAGCTAGCAGAAAGACCAACAAGTCCACCAGCTGAGTGCTCTCACGGCCTTTAAGAGGGCAGGGATGAAGGAGACCCATCTCTGTCCCACGCGTCCTCTGTGCCCAAAACATCAAAACAAGATGTCACTGCTAGAAGGTGAGGTTCCCAGATAGGGCACTGTTACCAGTAACACACACAGGGCAGACAAGATTTCAAGTCCAAGTGTCTTAGGAAGAACATAATGAAGACAGAAGCAAATGAGCACTTACTAAGCATTTACCACAGACCAAGATCTGATGTTTTCTTTCCTGTGTCTCACGACAGCAAAAAGCTAGAATTATTGGCATAATTTCTCAGATGAGATAATAGACTCAGAGAGGTAATGTGAGTTGTCCAAAGACACACAGCAACGAGTGAAAGGGAAAGAATGAAAATCCAGGTCTATTCTGCTCTAAAGCACACGCTCCTTCCACCATCCCAGACACCCAGGCAACATCAGCGAGAGTCTTTGGGTGGATGGTATAGCCATCTTTGACGTTCTGTCAAAACATAGGAATGTTAAATGCACTACTTCCCTATTCACCTTAGAGTATAAATCATTGGAATCTTGCAAACAGGTAATAGACATAACATGTTTTTCAAAGGCGTTCTTCTGTAAGAAAAGGACCTGAGTGGTAAGGCAAAGGTAATTTACCTTGAGAAATAAATCTGGCCCGTGTACACGTAGAGTTTTTTTTTTAAGTCTCTGCAACCAAAGAGAACCATGTGTCTGTTTTTGGAAGCCTCCAGTAAAAGCAGAAAATTCGAGGGGAAACATGCTCTTTTCACGGCCATGGCATGAAGGTGGTTCCCGGGGGCCCTGGTGGTGTGAGCCTGGAGCAGAGGAAGCAAAGCAAACTCCGGTGCTGTTGGGCCAGCGTCCCTGGGGCCAAGGACCAGCCACATCGATATTTCTTTTCCTGCTGTTGTTATGTGGGACCCCCCCTCGCCAAACATGCCTTGTGAGGCTGGAAAGAAAACTCCCTTTCATTGTTTTTTGAGTTGGCTTCTGTGGGAGAGGAAGACGTATTGTTTTTGAACCGGTTCCCACACTGACCGAATCTGGATGTGCAGATCTAATAAGCAAACTGTCGTCAAGATATTCAAGCATCAAACTTAAAGGCTGGTACGTTTCCCAGTGCCCTTGATGGCAGGTTCCTTCTAAACCTCTGAACAATCAAGTAAAGAGACAGAAAGGCATGGGTCTCACCCTCCCCAGGCTTAATGACAAAGGAAACAAGCTTATTTCAAGAAAGCAACACAATGTTCCTTGGCCCTGAGAGGAGAAGAGAAGAGCAGTCTTGGTTGGTAGTTTGGGGTGACCCATGAAAGGGCAGAAAACACACCTCTCAGGTCAGAAAGGGCAGCCCTGAAAGGGAAGGGGCAAAAGGGCTACCTGGGGTCATAAATTCAAGCAGGAATCCTTGGTGTTTGTGTGGGACCTCAGAGCTTCCCAAGCAAGTCCACAAGGTTTCTCATTCGTGGGCTCTTAGGAAGTATAAAAATAGACCAGTAACTTATAAGGCTCATCACTTCACCCTCTGATTTTCTCCTTCTAAGTTTACTTCATTGGGAAACTCATGTATTCATAAGATTTAAAATATCATTTCTAACCTTGTTTACAGTGTCCCAAACTCTGTTTTAAAATAGTGTCTGGCTCTTGGGAACTGATGAGCTTCTCCCAAAGTCCTAACAAAATATCAAAGAATATCAAAGAATATCCAGAAGGAAAGCCCTAACACCCTTAAACACTAAAATTCACAGACCCGCTAATAATAATGGCAGAATCAATAAGAAAATCAGAGCCTAAGAAAGCACCTAGAAAAAGATAGGAACTTGCCACTTGTCCACAGTGGGTCTGTCTCTGGATGTCGGGTGTACTTTATGCCTCAAGCTAGAAAGGGACAATTACTGTTCTATCCAGATGTGAAGAATTCAACACTGCACTACCCAGAGAGGAAGCATCTCCTCAACTTCTGCACCCTGTGTGCTACCGATGTCTCACCCTAGTTCTGGCCCTGGTAGAGACCTACACTCTGAAATATATTAGCAAAATGCTTTAGAATTTGAGGATAAAGAAAGTATTTCATAGGCGTTCACATAGAAAGGCAAACAAAAGAGCATATAACTAGGCTCCTGACGAATGGAGGTGACGGAGGGGGAGCTTGGCCCTGACTTCAGTAATAAGGGCCCAGAGCTTATGAAAGATTAAAGAGAACAAGACCTTTTCCACTGAGCTCAGTTTTATTTCATTGAAAGTAGTATCCAAATACCATCTTCAGATATGCAGTGATTCCAAACACCTGGCATCTAGGCAAGCTTGAGAAAAGTGCAACCTTGAGATTTCATTTCAACTGAAGAACAGATAGAGCAAAATGAAAAGCTCACGTGTTCAAGGAACAAACGGGACATCGAAATCCAGTTAGAATAGAAACGTCTTAAAGAATGTTTCTAGTAGTTATAAAAAATGACCATAGAAAACAGATAAACTGATTAAGTTGTTAAGGATCTAGAGCCTGAAAAATATTTAGAAACGCTTAGAATGTGTGTGTGTGTGTGTGTGTGTGTGTGTGTGTGTGTGTATGTGTGTGAGAGAGAGAGAGATTACAGAGAAAAGAGATCAAGAATGAGCTGGAGAAAGTAAGACAGACAAAGACAAATACCATATGATATCACTTAATGTGGAATCTAAAAAAAATGATACAAATGAACTTATTTCCAAAGCAGAAACAGACTCACAGACACAGAAAACAAATTTACAGTTACCAAAGGGGAAACATGGTGGGGGGATAAATTTGGGAGGAACATATATGCACTACTATATATAAAATAGATAATCGAAAGGACCTACTGTACAGCACAGGGAACTCTACTCAATACTCTGTAATAACCTATGTGGGGAAGGAATTTGAAAAAAGAATAGATATATGAATCACTTTGCTGTACACCTGACACTAACACATTGTAAATCAGCTATACTCCAATATAAAATAAAGCTAAAAAAAAAAAAAAGAATGAGCTGGAGAAAAGGAAGCCGGTGGACTGGGCTGTCATGTGGGGCAGCATCACTGCGAACTGGGAGGGTCTCAGAAGCCCCCCGACCCAGCCCCGTGGTTTCACAGAGGCAGGAAGTTCTGAAAAGACATGCAGCCAGATGGACCCGAGGCTTGGCTTAACTCTGGTCTCCTGAGCCCTGGGGTTCACTGTTCTTTCCATGATACAGAATTCTCTAGTTCTAGAAATACAGCATGCTCAGGGTTTGACCACCTTGAAGTTTCAACTCCCTAAAAAATAAAGTTCATCCCTGCAAGGGAAATTCCCTCGTGGTACTTCTGAGGCAGGAAAGGTGCACTAAATATGAGCCCTAATTAAAGGGAGAATTGATTGTCCTTCATCCTATCTGGTACTTTCAACCACGTTCTAAGATCAACAATCCAGAGGGGATGTGGAATTCCTCATCAGAGTGGGCGGGGCCCGGGTCGGGGTTGGCGGGCAGCTCTCCCGGCTCTGCAGCCACGACCCCGCACACCCCCAGCTCAGCGCATCTTGGCTCCTGAGGGGGGTTTTTATAAACGACTGGTGAGAGCTGCGCTATCAGCTTCTGTGGCACTGTGGGTGGGGCCCTCTTATCAGTCTGGAATCGTCCGGTTTTTGCATACATGCCGCTGCAGATAAGGGAAGAACCAGGCTTTCCTCGCCTGAGATCGACAATCTAAGGACAGTGAGGCAGCTGAGAGGCCGAGGGCATGATGAGGAATACCCTGCCATTTTAAGAAGGTTCTTGTTACATTTTGACAATGGTGCATTTTTTGTTTTGGTTTCCGTGATTTTTTTTTTGGTGGTTGGTTGTTAGGTTCTGGACACAGAGTGGGTGCTTATCAATAGGTCTTTAAAGTTTAAAACAGGAAACGTGACGTGAAGCTTTTATTTTGCAGGGTCTGGGGCCCTGGCCTTCCTGCATGTTCTTTCTAAAGTTTGCCATCAGGACCCTGCCATCAGCTTCCCTGGGTTTGAACGATAGAAAACGACCCACATCCTGTCTCACTAACAGAACTTCCAAAATTATCTCACTCTGGTGACACAAAACCTCCAAATTTATGGCGTCATCGTGAAGTGAGGCAAACGGACAAAACAAACTTCAGGAGAGCAACCAGTGAGGGTCCGTTAGACCCACACCATCGGCGTAGCTGCCAGATGTGCCACCGAGAAGGAGAAAACTCTCCAACAGGGACACAGGTGCCCATGGGTCAAATCCAACTATTTTTATCAGTAACGTTTTATGGACACATAGCCATGCCTGTTTGCTTACTTATTGTCTACGGCCGTTTCTGAACTTGGACAGCAGGCCAAGCAGTTGTGACAGAGACCAGATGGCCTGCAAACTCTAAAATATTTCTGACCTTGACCTTTTCAGAAAATGTTTGCCAACCCCTGCTTTAGATCATTATTGCCACCAGAACAAAATTATTATAAAAATCTTGATGGTAACGTATTTAGTATTTTGCTGAAATTAAGCAGGAGAAATGAATTGTACTGCAGAAGATATCATTGCTCATGGTGTGTGTGTGTTTCCATTTTATTGTTCACCCACACGTCACTGGTCCATCCACAGAACACCGAGCAGAGCAATAACAATCAAATCGAGTTCCCTCTGGTATTTTGCCAAAACTTTCAGACATATAAAAATAATAGATTTAAGCACATTTTTTGTTTTGTAGTTATGAAGGAATATTTGTCAAAATAGAATAGAATATATTATGTTTAACAGTTTATTAACTTGATTTATCACTTTTGAAATGTTTACATGCATGGGATGTGGGGTTTCCATGAGTAGTTTTGTCCAGGGACCTGTTAAGGGTGGATCAGAAGAGGATGTACCAGGGCTTGGAGAAGAAATCATCACAGAGAAACAGGAGGCAGACAGACAAGGCTTTGGCACCAAACAAGCCTGAGGGCCTCCAGGAACTGGGCTTTCGAAATGAAGCAATTCACAGGGACCAGGTGGTTCTCCTATGGCAGAGATGTCACAGATGTGCTGTCACTACATCTCTGTGATGGACCAGGAAGGAATCTCTCCTTATCGGCTCAAGGAAACAAAACACCATAGGCTGCAGGGTGAGATCATGGAGAAAAATAGCTGCTTTCCAGAAGGACTGTTTATTTTAATTAAAATTTTTTAAAATTTACAAATTGCACAAGTTAAAAAGAATTGCACAAAATTGCACAAACTGCACATTGTAGAAAAATGAGAAAATTCAGAGAAGCCCAAAATTCTTCTACACTCGGATGTAGTATCTTGAAGTATATCCATCCAGACTATTCTATGCAATTCTTTATAACATTTGAGAAATGAGATCGTTTCGTATGTAAACCATTCTGAACTGCTTTTCTGCACTGAGGAACAGGAAATTCCTGACCTTAAATGCACATCGACTTCATTTTCAACGACTGTGCAGTAACCCACTATATGAATCACCATAAAGTGTTTCGTGAAGCCCTTCTTATTGGATACTTAGGTTGTTTCCAAAGTTAAACATTTTCATTCATGTTTAATTATTCCCTTGACGTATAAAGGAAGGTGTGTATATTTTAAAGGTTTTTGAATCATATTGCAAACTGGACTTCTATAAAGATTTTTAAACTTTATCTTTGAATTTCAATATGTTATTTTACATATCTCAGTTCTATTTCAGTATGTTAAAATGTCTTCTAATGCATTCATTTATACTGTGTATTATGATATTGCATAATTAATTCCAACAAACATGGAAATGATTTTTAAATATTTTAATACTATGTTTTAAGCTAGTGAGCATTTTCTCAGACATTTATTAGAAATGCTATTTTGGGGGGACTACGAAGGGAAGAGTAAGATGCAGAAATCACCTTCCTCCCCACAGATACACCAGAAGTACATCTACACGTGGAACAACTCCTACAGAACACCTACTGAACGCTGGCAGAAGACCTCAGACCTCCCAAAAGACAAGAAACTCCCCCCACGTACCTGGGTAGGGCAAAAGAAAAAAGAATAAACAGAGACAAAAGAATAGGGATGGGACCTGCACCAGTGGGAGGGAGCCGTGAAGGAGGAAAGGTTTCCACACACTAGGAGCCCCTTCGCGGGCGGAGACTGCGGGAGGCGGAGGGCGGAAGCTTCGGAGCCGCGGAGGAGAGCGCAGCAACAGGGGTGCGGAGGGCAAAGCAGAGAGATGCCCGCACAGAGGATCGGTGCCGACCAGCACTCACCAGCCCGAGAGGCTTGTCTGCTCACCCGCCGCGGCGGGCGGGGCTGGGAGCTGAGGCTCGGGCTTCGGTCGGAGTGCAGGGAGAGGACTGGGGTTGGCGGCGCGAACACAGCCTGCACGGGGTTAGTGCGGCACGGCTAGCCGGGAGGGAGTACGGGAAAAAGTCTGGACCTGCCGAAGAGACAAGAGACATTTTCTTCCCTCTTTGTTTCCTGGTGCGCGAGGAGAGGGGATTCAGAGCGCTGCTTAAAGGAGCTCCAGAGACGGGCGCGAGCCGCGGCTAAAAGCGCGGACCCCAGAGACGGGCGTGGGACGCTAAGGCTGCTGCTGTCACCACCAAGAAGCCTGTGTCCGAGCACAGGTCACCTCCACACCTCCCCTCCTGGGAGCCTGTGCAGCCCGCCACTGGCAGGGTCCCAGGATCCAGGGACAACTTCCCCGGGAGAACACATGGCGCGCTTCGGGCTGGTGCAACCGTCACGCCGGCCTCTGCCACCACAGGCTCGCCCCGCAGCCATACCCCTCCCTCCCCCCGGCCTGAGGGAGCCAGAGTCCCCGAATCAGCGGCTCCTTTAACCCCGTCCTGTCTGAGCGAAGAACAGACGCCCTCCGGCGACCTACACGCAGAGGCGGGTCCAAATCCAAAGCTGAGACCCGGGAGCTGTGCGAACAAAGAAGAAAGGGAAATCTCTCCCAGCAGCCTCAGAAGCAGCGGATTAAAGCTCCACATTCAACTTGATGTACCCTGCATCTGTGGAATACATGAATAGACAACGAATCATCCCAAATTGAGGAGGTGGGCTTTGAGAGCAATATTTATGATTTTTTCCCCTCTTCCTCTTTTTGTGTGTATGTGTATGCATCTGTGTGAGATTTTGTCTGTATAGCTTTGCTTCCACCATTTGTCCTAGGGTTCTACCCGTCCGTTTTGTTTTTTGTTTCTTGTTTTTTTTTCTTAAAAAAATTCTTTTTCTTAATAATTATTTTTTATTTTAATAACTTTATTTTATTTTATCTTTATTTTATTTTATCTTCTCTCTCTCTCTCTCTCTCTTTCTCTTTCTTTCTTTCTACTTTTTCTCCCTTTTATTCTGAGCCATGTGGATGAAACACTACTCTTCGTGCTCCAGCCAGGCATCAAGGCTGTGCCTCTGAGGTGGGAGAGCCAACTTCACGACACTGGTCCACAAGAGACCTCCCAGCTCCACATAATATCAAACAGCGAAAATCTCCCAGAGATCTCCATCTCAACACCAACACCCAGCTTCACTCAACGACCAGCAAGCTACAGTGCTGGACACCCTATGCCAAACAACTAGCAAGACAGGAACACAACCCCACCCATTAGCACAGAGGCTGCCTAAAATCATATAAAGTCCACAGACACCCCAAAACACACCACCAGACCTGGACCTGCGCACCAGAAAGACAAGATCCAGCCTTATCCACCAGAACACAGGCACGAGTCCCCTCCAACAGGAAGCCTACACAACCCACTGAACCAACCTTAGCCACTGGGGACAGACACCAAAAACAACGGGAACTACGTACCTGCAGCCTGCAAAAAGGAGACCCCAAACACAGTAAGATAAGCAAAATGAGAAGACAGAAAAACACACAGCAGATGAAGGAGCAACATAAAAACCCACCAGACCTAACAAATGAAGAGGAAATAGGCAGTCTACCTGTAAAAGAATTCAGAATAATAATAGTAAAGATGATCCAAAATCTTGGAAATAAAATAGACAAAATACAAGAAACATTTAACAAGGACCTAGAAGAACTAAAGATGAAACAAGCAATGATGAACAACACAATAAATGAAATTAAAAATACTCTAGATGGGATCCATAGCAGAATAACTGAGGCAGAAGAACGGATTAGTGACGTGGAAGATAAAATAGTGGAAATAACTACTGCAGAGCAGAAGAAAGAAAAAAGAATGAAAAGAACTGAGGACAGTCTCTGGGACAACATTAAACGCAGCAACATTCGAATTATAGGGGTTCCAGAAGAAGAAGAAAAAAAGAAAGGAACTGAGAAAATATTTGAAGAGATTATAGTTGAAAACTTCCCTAAAATGGGAAAGGAAATAGTTAATCAAGTCCAGGAAGCACAGAGAGTCCCATACAGGATAAATCCAAGGAGAAGTATGCCAAGACACATATTAATCAAACTGTCAAAATTAAATACAAAGAAAACATATTAAAAGCAGCAAGGGAAAAACAACAAATAACACACAAGGGAATCCCCATAAGGTTAACAGCTGAGCTTTCACCAGAAACTCTGCAAGCCAGAAGGGACTGGCAGGACATATTTAAGGTGATGAAGGAGAAAAACCTGCAACCAAGATTCCTCTACCTAGCAAGGTTCTCATTCAGATTTGATGGAGAAATTAAAACCTTTACAGACAAGCAAAAGCTGAGAGACTTCAGCACCACCAAACCAGCTTTACAACAAATGCTAAAGGAACTTCTCTAGGCAAGAAACACAAGAGAAGGAAAAGACCTACAATAACAAACCCAAAACAATTAAGGAAATGGGAATAGGAACATACATATCCATAATTACCTTAAATGTAAATGGACTAAATGCTCCCACCAAAAGACACAGATTGGCTGAATGGATACAAAAACAAGACCCATATATATGCTGTCTACAAGAGACCCACTTCAGACCTAGAGACACATACAGACTGAAAATGAGGGAGTGGAAAAAGATATTCCATGCAAATGGAAACCAAAAGAAAGCTGGAGTAGCAACTCTCATATCAGACAAAATAGACTTTAAAATAAAGACTATTAGAAGAGACAAAGAAGGACACTACATAATGATCAAGGGATCGATCCAAGAAGACGATACAACAATTGTAAATATTTATGCACCCAACATAGGAGCACCTCAATACATAAGACAAATACTAACAGCCATAAAAGCGGAAATCGACAGTAACACATTCATAGTAGGGGACTTTAACACCCCACTTTCACCAATGGACAGATCATCCAAAATGAAAATAAATAAGGAAACACAAGCTTTAAATGATACATTAAACAAGATGGACTTAATTGATATTTATAAGACATTCCATCCAAAAACAACAGAATACACATTTTTCTCAAGTGCTCATGGAACATTCTCCAGGGTAGATCATATCTTGGGTAACAAATCAAGCCTTGGTAAATTTAAGAAAATTGAAATTGTATCAAGTATCTTTTCGAACCACAACACTATGAGACCAGATATCAATTACAGGAAAAGATCTGTAAAAAATACAAACACATGGAGGCTAAAAAATACACTACTTAATAATGAAGTGATCACTGAAGAAATCAAAGAGGAAATCAAAAAATACCTAGAAACAAATGACAATGGAGACACGACGACCCAAAACCTATGGGACACAGCAAAAGCAGTTCTAAGAGGGAAGTTTATAGCAATACAATCCTACCTTAAGAAAGAGGAAACATCTCGAATAAACAACCTGACCTTGCACCTAAAGCAATTAGAGAAAGAAGAACAAAAAAACCCCAAGGTTAGCAGAAGGAAAGAAATCATAAAAATCAGATCAGAAATAAATGAAAAAGAAATGAAGGAAACGATAGCAAAGATCAATAAAACTAAAAGCTGGTTCTTTGAGAAGATAAACAAAATTGATAAACCATTAGCCAGACTCATCAAGAAAAGAAGGGAGAAGACTCAAATCAATAGAATTAGAAATGAAAAAGGAGAAGTAACAACTGACACTGCAGAAATACAAAAGATCATGAGAGATTACAAGCAACTCTATGCCAATAAAATGGACAACCTGGAAGAAATGGACAAATTCTTAGAAATGCAAAACCTGCCAAGACTGAATCAGGAAGAAATAGAAAATATGAACAGACCAATCACAAGCACTGAAATTGAAACTGTGATTAAAAATCTTACAACAGGGCTTCCTGGTGGCGCAGTGGTTGAGAGTCTGCCTGCCGATGCAGGGAACATTGGTTCATGCCCCGGTCCGGGAAGATCCCACATGCCGCGGAGCGGCTGGGCCCGTGAGCCATGGCCCCTGAGCCTGTGCTCCGCAGCGGGAGAGGCCACAACAGTGAGAGGCCCGCATACCGAAAAAAAAAAAAAAAATCTTCCAACAAACAAAAGCCCAGGACCAGATGGCTTCACAGGTGAATTCTTTCAAACATTTAGAGAAGAGCTAACACCTATCCTTCTCAAACTCTTCCAAAATATAGCAGAGGGAGGAACACTCCCAAACTCATTCTACGAGGCCACCATCACCCTGATACCAAAACCAGACAAGGATGTCACAAAGAAAACTACAGGCCAATATCACTGATGAACATAGATGCAAAAATCCTCAACAAAATACTAGCAAACAGAATCCAGCAGCACATGAAAAGGATCATACACCATGATCAAGTGGGGTTTACTCCAGGAATGCAAGGATTCTTCAATATACGCAAATCAATCAACATGATACACCGTATTAACAAATTGAAGGAGAAAAACCATATGATCATCTCAATAGATGCAGAGAAAGCTTTCAACAAAATTCAACACCCAGTTATGATAAAAACCCTGCAGAAAGTAGGCATAGAGGGAACTTTCCTCAACATAATAAAGGCCATATATGACAAACCCACAGCCAACATCGTCCTCAATGGTGAAAAACTGAAACCATTTCCACTAAGATCAGGAACCAGACAAGGTTGCCCACTCTCACCACTATTATTCAACATAGTTTTGGAAGTTTTAGCCACAGCAATCAGAGAAGAAAAGGAAATAAGAGGAATCCAAATCGGAAAAGAAGTAAAGCTGTCACTGTTTGCAGATGACATGATACTATACATAGAGAATCCTAAAGATGCTACCAGAAAACTACTAGAGCTAATCAAAGTTTTTAATTTTGATGGAGTTTGATTTATTCATTTATTTCATGAATTATGCTTTTAGCATCATGTCTAAGAACTCTGCCTTGCCACAGATCATGAATCCTCAGTAAAGTTTTTTACAGGTAAGTTGTGCACACTTCTTATTGATATTATTCCTAAAAGTTTGTATTTTGGCTACTATTTTGAATGGGATATTGCTGTTTCATTTAATCTAAAAATACTATTTTTAAGTGTTTTTTAAGATGCAGAAGTCATATTTCTTATCCATTTTTTGAAAACTCTCTTTCTTCCGAGAAATAGAACATATCTATGTATTTACACAGAATTATGGTTAAGTAATGTCAAATGAGTCTTGAGACCTATTTGTGGTAGATGTTTCCCTTTTTTTTTTTTTTTTTTGTGGTACGCGGGCCTCTCACTGTTGTGGCCTCTCCCGTTGCGGAGCACAGGCTCCAGACGCACAGGCTCAGCGTCCATGGCTCACAGGCCCAGCCGCTCCACGGCATGTGGGATCTTCCCGGACTGGGGCACGAACCCGTGTCCCCTGCATCAGCAGGAGGACTCTCAACCACTGAGCCACCAGGGAAGCCCCAGATGTTTCCCTTTTATATATCTGTGAGTCTCCAAAAATATTTTAGGTGTAGGTAAGATCTCTAAAATATAAAGATAGTGATATGAAAATTCCATATTCTGGCCACTTGCACACTTGTCATGAAGTGAGAATTAAGGACTATGACGGGGGAAGGGTGATGACAGATGGTCTAACCCCAAGTTCCCCAAATCTGTCCTTCGTGGAGCTAAGTCTGACATGGGGTCATGTTCCTATCAACTGGAGGTAGAGGTTCTCAACCAAGGTCCGAAGACTGAATACAGGAAGTAGAGAACTCACTGCAAGTGTATGTAAAAATGGGAACAAGAACATATACCTATTTTTCTGAGGGAAATGTCTGAAATTTCATCAGACTCTCAGAACACCGTCCGACGTCAAGAAGCCACACTGACATTCTTGCCATCTTCCCATTTCAAGTATATCCCACTCCCTGCACATATTCAATAAATATTTATTGAATCACTGAACAAATAAGTATCTATTAAATTATTTTGATATGGCTACCATTAGTTTTGACCCCCAAGTGTAAGATTTTAACTTAGCAAACCTTTGTCAAGCGCCTGCGTTGGTCAAGCACCCCATTAGGAAAGGGAACTATGAGGCTCAGAAGACAACATTCCTGCTCTCACAGAGCTCACCCTCCTCTTGACAGAAGGACGTAGTAGCAAATGCGTTTGGGACAATGACTGTAATGGGAGTGCTTAGTTGGTCAGAGAAGGAGTACCAATCTGCCCAAGGAATTTAGAGAAGGCTTCACAAACACAGCGGTGCCTGAGTGAAGACTGGAATGACATTCAATTGCAAACGCTGTGAACTTGAGATACTGCAGGGTGAGTCTGATACGGAGGCTGGCAGCCAATCACCGGTGATGCTATATGCAGTAGCATATGGGTTTTACTGTAGCTTATTGGTCAAGTGGAAGAAGGAGGAGGATTTTAGAAGAAACAGTGTTTGAAAACATAGGGGCATAGAAGATGGTGGCACATTCAGGGAATTACAAGTTGCTCAGTCTTGCTGGAAGATAAAATAAGAAGGATCCCCCAGGTTCAATTTACTGCAATATCAGTATCAGTACACAAAGCGTTACGCAAACGTGTCCACTGCAGCACTATCCCAAAGTTCCCAAAACAGAAAACAACTTACATGCTCAATATTAGGGAACTAGATAAAAACTTCTGGTATATTCATATAAAGGAACATTTTGCAAGGTTAACAAGATTGAATTATATCTGTTTCAAATTAAGAAAGGTCTTCAATATTGTATACGCCATAAAATGATAGGATAGGATACTATCTCATATTTGTAAAAACAGGCAATTAAAAACTGCTCGTGTGTTAATTACGTTTCAGTGATTGTTAGGCTGGGTGTTTTGATGGCCCCAATTCTTCATTCCTCTCTCCTGGCCCTTTGCCATGAACTTAGCAGCTTTTTCATCATGAAAGTGGAATCTATTTTCCCACGCCTGGATACTGAGTTGCCATGTGGCTTGCTTAGGTCAATGAGCATTAGCAAGTGTATAGTTATTTCAAGAAGAGGCTTGAAAAACCTCCTGTATGTTCCACTCATGTGCCTGGCCACCTCTGTGAGGACATGTCTGGATGGGCCTTCTGCAGGATGGAAGACAAATGGAATAACATTGAGTGACCAAGTTATCTCAGCAAAGACCACCTGAGATCAGCCTTCGGCCAGCTGATTCCCCAGACATGCGGGCAGACCCAGGAGAGATCGGGACAGTCATCTGGTTGACTCACAGCTGACCACACACACACGAGTAAGGCCAGCTGAGACCTCAGGCCAGCCCGGATCAGAGGAATCCTGTAGCCTTGTCAAATAAACAACTGTATGTTTCTGAGGTTTCATGGTAATGTTATGAAACACGATTTTAGCCATAATAACTAATGTGATGTGTATAATATTGGCTTACCAAAAATCTGGACGGATACACACTGAACTATTAACAGTGGTGACCTCTAGGGAATGGAAGTGTTGGTCAACTTATACTTCCCAACACCGAAAGTACTGCTGTACCTTCTAAGAAACAGAGTTGCACCTTCTGATTTGGTTCATTTTCCTTTCTTTAACTTATTCTTAAAATGCCAAAAGCAGAGTAGATAAGAAAATAGGCCCTAATCCTGGCAGCCTTAAGATGAAGTCTAAATAGTTACAGCACTGGCTTTGTTTGCAAAAGGTTTCTAATGGTCGTCTTTGGTTCTTGCCTGCAACACTGATGGTCCGAACATCAGTGAAGGAGCCACTTAACCTCTATTTTAGCCCATTTTTCTTCTGTAAAACATGCAAGTAGCTCCTGCTTGGGGTGAGGTCATCAAGATAATGATTGTGTCTCCTAGGAATGGGAAAAGCCAGGATGAGAAACTGTTAGAGCTACCCAAGATGCTCTACACACAAGCAAATTAGCTGAAGGTGCTTGGTATAGTGAAGTTCATGCGATGAGTTTATTTTTCGCCACAGGAATGGCCACCTGCTACATGATCTCTTAAAGTCCTTGAGGTTGATCTAGTTTGGACTTTCAGATGATGAAAATAAATGAGATATTTTTAAATACCGGATACTGATGTGTATAGTTATTTCATTCCTTCATGCCACCTGTCTGGGAGAAGATATGGCTATTGTTTAAACTTGACCAAGTCTAGAAAAAGAGAAAGTCATTACAAACTCTTACGATGTGGTTGGATTTTTCTTCCCCACATTAAGCTTCAACAAATACTGTTAACTGCCTGTAAGGCATTTATAGTAACCGTAAAATCCAAAATATCAGAGGACCATGCCCTGGTGTGAAGTACAGAATGCAGAGGTAGTAAGATGGGGAAATGGTGTCAAAACGGGTCAGGTTTGGGGACTAGACGCATCTGGTTCCATTTCCTAATAATTATGTGACACATAAGTGTCTTACTTTCTGTCTCAGTCTCTTCCTCCACTTCATGGAAATAGTCAGAGTGCCCCATCATAAAAGTCAAACTCAGTCATTTGCCACCATCTCCCACTTCCGCCTTCCAAACAGTAAGAAGCCTGCAAAGGATCAATGAAGGAAGAGCTGATTTACATACCACTGCTACTGACACTCTCCATAATTCTTATAATCGGAAAGTTTTAATTCGTTACTAACTCCCCTTTCCCCGGTATGCTTTTATTTTCTAATTCTGCTTGGGTGGAGATATGTAGGATCTGCCGTAATAGGCCAGTTCTATTATTATCCAATTCTCTTAAATCCATAGTAAGTTCAAGGGGAAACAAAGCTTTATAGATGACACCAGTCCAACCACACATTTAAATATTACAAAAGCCTGGCTCGGAGATGCAAAATAATTTTCCCAACATTCTACTAACCAAATAGGAACAAAAATCTAAGACTGCAGGCCAGAGCAACCTCTGGAATATTTCCTAACCAGTGCATGTCTGTGGAACCAATCCATAGTGATTATAGCTAAGAATGCTGAAGAACAGGCAACATATTTCCATTTAGATAAATAAAAGGCATCGCTTATTCATAGAAAAACTAGAACCGCATCCCTATATGCTGAGTTTGATGAGGGCTTGGTGAGACCACCCTAAACCTTCCACCCAAAGCAATTTCATCAGCTTCCTTCCAAATTCTCCATCCTTCACACGCATTCTGCTGAACTTTTCTGGTCCCACTGGCATCTTTTCTTCCTACTCAGGAGCAGCTGTCTGCAGAGGCACCCTTCCCAAATCCAGGCTTCCGAGTTTCAGTCACAACCTGCTTCTTGGCCGGGTTGGTCTACAGACTACATTCCAAGTCTCTCCACTTTGTGTTCTGCTTCCAGATTCTTTGCTAAGCGCCTGTTTCTTTTGAGGGGCACAGAAAGGGCCTTTGCTTCCTTGCCCCAGTGGGCAGGGTGTCCTATGCTTTCAGAGGTCTCCGCCCTTCCAAATACAGTCTTGATCTTGGGAAAAGAAGTAATTAGCCTGATGGGGAGGAAACTGCCATTTCAGCAGTTTTCTCCCTCCTGGGTTTTGAAGTAATAGAGGCCCAGGCAGGTCAGAAAGAAGTTGAGGGCTGTTGGGTCTTAATGCCCCACTAAGCTCAAATACCAACGGGCACCCAAAGCTCATTAGTTCTAACCCGACCCTGCTAATCACCCTGAGTGCTGAATCAGCTTCCATGGACACTTAGAGAAGCATTCATTAGTGTTTTAACCTCAAAGTGCCCTGTGTGGCCTTGAAGACCTAAGTCTCACTAGTTGACCTACACTTGAAGAAAGAGTACGCCACACACTAAAGTAAGGAAAAATGGGTCTACTCTGTGGGTTCCCTTTAAAGACAAAAATTGTACTTATTATTCCCCTTGGAAGAACCTTGGCATATTATTAGGGGCAGTGTTCCCCCTTCTTGGTAACCCTAGCAGAGAAGTGTCTTTAGATCTGTGGGCACAAAGCTTCAGATCAGCATTTCTCAGCCTCAACACTACTGACATTTCAGGATGGATAGTTCTGGTGGTGGGCTATCTGTGTTTTGTAGGATGTGAGCAGCATCCCTGACCTCTACCCACTAGATGCCAGTAGCACCCTCCGCCCAGCCCCTGCGACATAATAACAAACAAAAATGTGTCCAGCCATTGCCAGATATCCCCTGGGGGAGCAAAATCACCCCCTGCTGAGAACCACTGCTTTAGAAGATTGCCACCTGCATTAAAAAGAATAGACCTCAATAAAATAGGACAGGATAGAAATTATCAGACAGCATCACATAAGAGAAAGTATTCTTTTTTTTTTTTTTGAAAAGCACTTGCTTTATTTTTATTTATTTATTTTTTATTTTTTGGCTGTGCCGCGCGGCATGTGGGATCTTAGTTCCCTGCCCGGGGATCGAACCTGCACCCCCTGCATTGGAAGCGCAGAGTCTTAATCACTGGACCACCAGGGAAGTCCAAAAGTATTCTTTCTTGAACATGTATTTCACATTTTGTTTGTATGTATATGCATGTAAATAACATGGGTCATGGTAAAAAAAAAAGTGAAAAATACTGATACAGTATCTTGACCCTCACAAAAGCAATTACTTATCTGTGCTTCTGCTAGGAGATGGGTATTAGTCTCCCACTTAAAAATCTCTAATTTTTCTTCAAAAATTTATTGCATGCTTTTTACTGGGTTCTTTTTAATTTAGCATGGCTTTATTTCAACAACAAATGGGCACTCTGTCTTCTACCTTATTAAGACAACTGTGGTGATTTACCTCTACTCTAGATTTACAAAATTATCAAAATAAAACATTGTGGGTCATCCACCAGATGAGTGAGTCTTGACTATGGGCTGAAAGAAAATGTGTGAATCCAAACGCTGCCATTTCAGGGTTTATCATCTATTTTAGGAGACCATGTATTAAACGATGTTTCTTTAAGTCTAACTTTGCAGGCAGATCACACAGAGTTAGTTGGTGAATATCAAGTCATACAAGAAATGATATCTGCTCTTTAGGGATGTCTGACATAAACACATAAAAACTGAAACAAGTATACAATGGTAAAATAATCTTTCACAAACCAAAGCTGTTATGAGTCAAGCTTCATAGATCAAAAAAAAAAAAGTGAGCACAGAAGAACATATTGCTCTTAGTTTTGGCCACATCACCATAGAACACACGAGTTTTGTAGGCAGTGGTAGAGCACGTTCTCAAGCTGAAATAGACATCTGGAATGAGGTAGAAATGCTGAGTGTTTGGAAATGAATCAGAAGTGGGTCAAGATAGGAACCAGAGGCAAGAGGTAAGGTCAAAAGTGAGACATTATACAAGCCAACGGGTTCACAAAGGAGAAAGGAGGAACTGGATCTCAAGGGTTCAGCATCAAAGACTGTAGAATCATCTGAGACTCTAGAATCAAGCAGAAGATCAAGAGAAGTTTTGTCCACTTTCCTCTGACATTAGTTCCTTTCTAGAAAAAAGTGATGTCAAGATCTGGCTGTGTAGTTGTGCAGAAAGTGGGTAAAAGAAGGAAACGACAAAAAGAATCTGGTTAGTTTCTTGAGAAGGAAACAGGATCTGGTGATTGAAACAAAGAATATAACAATTGATGGGACAAAGTAGGGGAGGAAGAGGGTGGTGTCGATGAAAAAAGCAACAGGGGACGGAGGAAAACCTTTTAAAAAGCGGTCCTGACCAACAGTGTCAAAAATCAAATGCTGCAAAGACGTGGGTAAGGATGGTGAGGGCTGGTGGATCTGACAACATGGTGTACCTTTGTTGCCCAAGGAAAGTACGCCCTCCACAACTCCCCATGGTGAGGCTGGAATTTTCCGTGCCTTGGATAATGATAACAGAGGAGCGTACTTTTCCATGGAGAAATCTCTAACAGTTTTCTCTCAATAAGACTTTGTCTGCTTTTCTTTGGTTGTTTTTAATTTACTTTGGATTGCCTTTCAATAACTGATGTCCTTTGTGTTTCCTGCAGACAGTTTTGGTGACTTGTGTCTTTCAGTAGATTATATATTTCAGGGATATAGATGGTCTGTGATTTATGATGCTTCAGTCTATGACTTTTCAACTTTAGATCCTGCAAAAGCAATATGCATTCAGTGGAAACTGTACTTGGAATTTTTTTTTTTTTTTTTTTTTTGGCCACGCCATGTGGCATGCAGGATCTTAGTTCCCCGACCAGGGATCAAACTCATGCTCCCCTGCAGTGGAAGTGCAGAGTCCTAACCACTGGACTGCCGGGGAAGTCCCTGTACTTGGAATTTTGAATTTGGATCTTTCCCCAGGGGAGTGGAGTGACAGGAGGTATGATGCCGTCTCGTGATGTTGGGCAGGGCAGCCATAGTTCCCAGCCAGCCCTGAGATCACAAGGGTGAACAACCCATACACTTAACAGCCATCATGGACCCAGACAACCATTCTGCTTTTCACCTCAATCCATTATATGAGATGTTCAACACTTTGTTATCAAATAGGCTTTGTGTTAGATGGTTTTGCCCAACTGCAGGCTAATGTAAATGTCCTGAGCACATTCATTTCCTTCACCAGAGGACACGTGATGGACAAGAAGGGAGTGAGGTAAAGGTCACGGACAGAGGTGGTTTCCTACGGGGGCCCCTTTGGGAACCTCCACCACACTGTGCTTCTGGCTGGATGCTTCACTGTTCTGGGGACCAGGGCCCCATCCCCAGGGACTTCCTGCCCCGCCGCATGTGCCCACCCCAAACAACCTGCCCGTTTCCACTCCTCAAGCCCCAGGAGCTGTAAAGAGAGAGCTGAGACCAGCAGTCTGGGTCTGCCCTCACCTACCACTGCTCACGTCCATCCTTTCCAACAGCTTGTTTTTTTTCCCCTTTCTGCCTGGGCTTTAAAAAAAATACAAAACAAAGGCTTTCTATGTCCACAAAGTGACACTTCAGGGGAAAGGGAGGGAGGGAGTGGGGCATGATAGAGAGATAGGATGCTCGAGAGACACAGAGTGGGTTCTGCCTAATTATACTTTGTAAACTCCCCTAATTGCTCTGTTTAATTATTGATGTGGAAAGTGTTTCCTTTGTGGGAGTTCAGTCATCAAGAGCCCTCAGGACCAAGGAGACAGACATCACCTGCTTTGGGCTTGGTAATTAAGGTGCAATTGTCACCCAAGAGTGGGGCAGATCCCTTGGGAGGGGAAGGTGGGGCTGTGCCCACCGCCAGTGCACAGACCCCAGCCCCCAAGCACAAGTGCATCTAAGGTCTCGGAGCCCAGCAGCTTCTAGGAAGAGCAACTGATAAAGAGGAAGGCACTCTGCTACAATCGACTCCCATTCTGTCACTGATCTTCCTCCTTTTACAAACAAAAATTTGCCCACAGACTCCCAGCTCTTGCTGCGGCTGATGTGTCTTTGTGGGTTCAGCTCCCCTTATAACCTCTAATTATTTGGGGACTTCAAGTCACAAAAGCCTAATATTTGAAGTGTCAATACAGTTTTTTTTTTAATGTGTAATTGAACCACTGGGCCTAGTGCCAATATCACAAATAATTTCCTCATTTTCTTCCCTGACATCCATCAGCATTCATTTCCTTGGCCCCCAGGAAAAGGTGGTGCCTCCTGGGGCGGCCGGATACATGGATACTTGAATGTCATTGGAATGAAGGAAGAGGAATGGGAATGGTTGGATTGATCTAGTAGATTCTGATTTGAGATTCAATTCAGAATGGATCCTAGAATGAGGGAAGTCATAAGACAGTGTCTCCACTTCCTCATCTGTAAAATGTAGAGGCTCCAGTGCATGAACTTTAAAGGCCCTTTCCGGTTCTAATATCCTAGGTATGTAGGTCAAAGAGTAAAAACTCTGATTAGCAGCAAAAAAGATGGAAGACACAGAGATGAACTACTCTGATCCCCTTTCATGAAAGGACTTGCAGCCTGGCTGTATGACCAGCTGACAGGTCCCAGTTGTTTGAGCCCTTAGGGTCCATCTTATTGTGAAGCACAGGCTTTGCTCCCGGGGTCTCTCCTTCAAAGACTGGACAAGGAGGTAGCCCGGGGGCTCAGCCCCGTCTGCTCAAGTTGGGACGTCTCTGATGACTGATCTTTGCTCCGGGTCTCCCGCTGGAGCTGACAGAGACTGTCAGGTCTACACTGGGTCTGCCCAACCCAGATTCCTTCCCTTTTCCTCCGCAGGTGGCCTCTCTCCAAGACATCTTTTATACACCTAACTCCTTCTCAGGATCTGCTTCCTGGAGAAGGAGAACCCAAAGGGTGATGGGGAATGAGCTGTAAACAAAATGGCATAAAACTCAGGAAAGGATGCCATGAATCCAACCATGGGGGAAAGCACAGTCACGAAGGAAGTGGCATTCAACGTGGCCTTTGAAGAATGAGTGGGTAGAAAAAGAAGAAAATTGGCCTTCCAAGCAGAGGGATGGATGCGTGCACAAAGGCACAATGATATAAATATACAGGATGTGGGACCACAGGCAGTGCCTGGAAACGGAGCATTCCATGTGTGCAGCGGTGGTGGCAGGAGGGTGGGCCGGAAAGGTAAAGCTGGAAAACACGGGATCCAAGATACACAGCTGTCACAAAAGCCCTGTATATATAGTCCTATTGGTTTTTAGACTCTGATACAGGGAAACGGGAACCCTGAGAGAAGAATGAGCTACCCAAAGCAATAAAATATGGGAAATTCCATAGCACAGTACTTTTGACAGCCCTAAAAAAAAAGATATTTTACTTCTATGTAGGTGGTTTCCTTGAACAAAGACCACCAGCTATTTGTCAGGGAGAAAATGAATTGCTTGTCCCACGTTATGGCAAAATCAATCATATCATAACACCAATCTACCAGGGAAAATTCAGTCTCTAGGCCCATGTTTTCAGGAAAGAAACTGGCAGTTAATACTCCTATCCCTTTTTACTTATTCAGGAGAAAAAAAGGACCTGCCCCCTGGGTCCCAAAATAACTTCCTTAACGACCGTTATCAAATTCTGACACTGAAGTTCATCCATCCTAACAAAGTTTTCATTTTATAAATCACAATTTGCTGTAATAAAAACAAAAACAAAAACAAAACAGCATTTCCCAAACTTTGTTCCAAGGAACACATAGTCCTTTGGGTTTTCATTGTCATGAGGGAAACACTGTGCATGACAAATCCCATTTACTTGTCATATTGAACCTTAGAAACACAACTCTTAAAAGTCCACCATGAGAAAACTCTCAAAAGACCACCATTTAAGTTTGCTGAATCCATTTCCCATTCATATTTGACCACAAAATCTTCCTGCCCTCATAGCACCCACAGACACTATAGAAGTAACATTATAGGGAATACGTTTTGCAGGCTGACTTTGAGGATTTCAAAAGCATTTCCTATCGAAATGTGATAGTAGTAAACAAAATCATTGCTTTCACAAAATTCCATCTTTTATTCTTGAACTTGGTGTCTCAAGGGTAAAGTTAAAGGGGTTTCATTCCCAACCAGGTATGTGGATGGTCCTTCCAACTGGTCATGGTGTGGAAGGTCCAGTGAAAGGTGGGATGGAGAATATTAAATTTACTGTTTCTGTGGTCGAAAGAAAAGCTCTAAGCTGGAAGCACACATTGAAGGCATAAATGAGAAGTTCCAAGCCTATGGTTTGCTGAGCTGCCAAACAATCATCTACTGAACGAACTTCCTATTCTGCAAAATTAAGGAACGTTTGTATAGAGTTGTCTTAGTGTTTGTGACCCCAGGGCAATATTCCTGTGTTCCCCTGAAGTTTCAGTGATGTGATCAAAATTGCACATTATTAAAAAATGATGCAAATCTGTCCCACACAGCTAGAGAAAATGCAAGCCAATGAACTGTTCATTCAAACTAGGCTGAACACAAACCTCCAGGCTTCTTGGAAATGTGTTAGAGACACCCTACTAGGTGAGAGGGTGGGTCAAGCAGGTGGGTTCTGGACACCCACCCTCCCTCATTCAGTCAGCACAGATTCTTTTATAGACTAAGAGGTGGCAGGAGGTTTGTACAAACATTTGAAATCAGAACTGTAATCTATCTGTCTATCAGTGTGCACACACTGGAAGGTAAATCTGTCATTAGGAAAAGGGACGTGACGAGGGGCTTGATCACAGGGAAAGAAATGCCCTCTTCTTTATTGCTCTGAATAAATGCAACATGAAGTTCCCAAGGGATTCTCCTGGTTAGATATCCACAATCCCACCTAAAATACAGTTCTTATTTTCGGCTTTGAAAATAAGAGGAAATTGCCAGGTCCAATGTCTCCAGTCACTTTAAGTGCAGAGGATGTTTACAAATGATGGGTCCAGAAATGATGGCTTCATGAGGTCACGGGTCAAATGACAAAAATCACAACAATAATAACAAGATAGTTCACATACACTATCTCTGTGGTCTCCACCTTTCTAGATGGCAAAACTGAAGTGTGCAGAGATTCAACAACTTGTCCCAAGTTACCTGGGGGTAAGAAGGAGTGTTGGGACTTGAACCCAAGATCGGCAGTGCTGTTACAAAGGCAGTGGGCCACATTAAGCAACTTTTAAAAACCCTAAGTAACACATCTGTTCAGATATAGGACAAAACAGATTATTCTCAATGATCCTCAAGGTAAGCTTGCTTTGTGGAACTTGGAGGAAATTGCTACCAACAAAAATTTAAATGGTGCTCAAAAAGCTTATATCCCTGAATCATGGCTTCCTCTGCTTAAACTTCCCAGTGGCTACACTCGGTACAATGTGCAGTCATTGCACGTGGACACATATTTAAAGTTTTGGAAATGTGACTTTTCATTTTGTTTGTGTCACATGCAAGGATGAGGCGGGCATTTCCTCTCTTCCACCCAGTGGTTTTACATCATTGAGTCAAGGCCTTCTCTCCCCCTGCCCAGACCTCTTTGAGGAGGGCCAGTGAGTGTGTGCTCATTCCAGCCTGCCCAGGAACGAACCCACTGGCTACCTATTCTGATAAACAGAATCAAGACCCGTTCCCATTTGAGCCAGTCAAGCAGCTATTCCTGAGGTCACCTTAGTGTCATCCAGAATTCGAGAGAATCCATCTACTGCCCAAGCCTGGATGTCTTGACTCATTCAATCAAACACTTAAGGAAGAAAGCACAAAATGAGGGCTGTGTAATTTTATCATGGCTTCTCTCCCAAGTGCGTTCAAAGCAAAGCATGGATTGAGTTTGTTCGAAGAATGGCCAACTCCTCAGACACGCTCATTAGTAAATAGCTCGCCTTCAAAATCTAGAACCCACGGTTGCATTTTCAATTTTCAACCAGTTTTCCTCATCAGTGCAATTCCTGGGTGATCACCTACCCCCGCGCGTGACATCCCCTCTCATCAGAACAGTAGTTTGTAAGTGGAAGCTCTTGTGAGGGCGGCATGGGGGTGTTGGTCCTACCCACATCCCAATATCGGAGCGAAAAAATAAATAGGTTTTGTTCCCTTAAAATGTTTCAGGCAGGAGAGACCGCCTTGAACGTTATAAACTTCAAGAGAAAAAATGTCCATTCTTCTTCCCCACACCCCACTCTGTTCGAGTCTCAAAAAGCATGTAAATCTTGGCCCAGACTAAGCAAATCACCTTAAAAAGGAAGGTTAGAGAACTGTTTATTATTTGAAATGTCTCTCCCTAGGCCTTATTTTTGATAAATTGGCTTCAGCTCCATTACTTCATGATATATCTCCCTTGACATTTAATTATACTTACTTCAAACACATTAAGCGAATCAGTCTGCATTATTAATATGCAAATTTCTCCTTTGAAAACCCATGAATCTGTGAAAAATCTCTTTAGGCTTCCATTAGACCCACTCAGGAAGTTGTATACCTCACACAGACACTCGCTTCATTCACTGACTCAATGATTCAGCATTTACTAATTGTCTGAGTTAACTATTCTGACCACATCAAGGGGAGTTGGGAGGAAAGCGGGGGGAAGAGGGGGACAGGGAACCAAATGGGATTCAGAAGCTGAACACTTAAAAGATGAATGATCAGAAGGCCAGGACTGAATTAGCAGCTGTAATTAGAGTTGAAAATCAAGCCTCTCTGCAAGCACAATCAGCCCGATGAGTTGACACAGCCCACTCTGCGGCAGAGAAGCCCCAGCTCACCAGTGAGCGACTGAATTCTCTGGCCATTGCTCTCTAGGACAGGGGAGGGGCAGCCGAAGGTGGGCTCCTGCATGCGAGAGGTCTCCGTGCAAGCTCAAGTGTTCCCTGCCCGTGTGTTCACTTACAATCATATTTGCAAAAGACCTGGTTGTCCTGTAACAGGGGGGACCAAGATGGACTCTTGTAGTTCTCAGAGGAACAAGACAAAGACCAAACGGAGCACTCAGAAGTTCAGACTTCAGCTTGGCAAATGCATGGTCCTGAGGCTGTCAGGGGTCAGAAGCAAGTTCCAGAAGAAGAAGCCATAGCTACCAAAATCAGGACAAGAAGGCTACACTTCCGGAGCAAGCAGAAGTCCTGGCACCGAGAAGACAGAGGCAAGATGGTGGGAAAGTGAGATTTCTAGGAGAATCCAAAGCCCGAGGGGTCAGAACAGAAGTGGAACAAAGTAGAGATCAAGGGAGAAAAGGAATCTGGAGATCCAGACTTTATGAGAGAATTAAGGAATTCTTGGCCCTCTGTTGATGGGATGCTCAAGATGGGGAAAGACCACCATTCCCCATGGTCCTCGGACACAAGTGTGGGATTTGGGCCATCTGGGCAGCAGAGGATAAGAACATCGAAAAGCAGCGTATGCCGGAGGCAGATTCAGTGGCTTTATAATCATGATGGCTTTGAATATTCCTGAGAAATACTTGCAACTAGTAAGAAATGTGGTGGCGTATTTGCTTTGACTCATGATGAAAACGGAGGAAACGTAACAGGTTATTTTCAGTGACATCTGTGAGTGCCAGTTCGTAGCTGTGCCAACCTGAGTCTTTGTTCCTATAAGTGGTTTAATGCCCTATCTGCAGTGTTGCTGAGAGAATCTAAAGATGACGTATTTAAGGTACTGGGAACGAGAAGTCATCACGAATGACCAGCGCTGTCATTAAACACTCCTTGAGGATGGGACGTGTTCTGCTGCACCTCACATCCTTCACTTGAACAGGTGGGCTCTCAACCGCACAGTCAGTCTATTCTCGTTATTCCAGGCACTTTACAATGTCCCGCAAACACTGAATGAGAGAATACTGAATCATGCTCCTAGGGGAAATGCAGGGTTAGGCTCCCATGAGCCTCTGGTCACAACATTTTCATCAATCAATCAGTACATCACCTTGTCTTATGTGTGTTTCTGTTTAAAGACACCTCATTTAATATATCCTGTTGATTCATTAATGTTGAACTTGCAGCCAACCATGCTCTAACTCAGACCTGAACAAAGCTCATCTAACACACGGATTTTCTCCATAGAGCACCTCGCAGCCTTAGGAACACTAGACAGCACTTCAGTTCTACACTTCGGGGCCACTTTAAAAAGTGAAATCACCAACAAAAAGCAGGAAAATGGGAAAAGCATGGCACTAAACAGATCCTCAGAAGGACATCTGTTCACAGTCTGAGCTGCAACAGGAGGGCAAGGCGTTGCTCTTTTGTGACCTCAGGTGGGAACACACACAGGGTGACGTAAGGTTTCTGTGCTCTGCCCACGTCCAAAAACGACCCTGAAAGTGCTGCAAGTGAAAACTGGGGGACTGCAAATACATTTTAGCAAGTAGGCGAATTCACAAACACAAATCTGTGAATAACAAAGGTCAACTGTATTTATTAAGTGGATGAATAGAAAGTGAAATGAAAAACCTGTAAAAAGCAGGCCAAGTGCATTGCAGGGCTTCTTCCAAATTAGGTTTTCGGCTATTACAAAAAAAAAAAAAGCAAAACACCTTTAGGTCAGAAACACACTCATTCTTATGAAATGGCACATTGATGTCAAATTAGGTTTTCTGCTCTTACAAAAAACAAAAAAGCAAAACATCTTTAGGTCAGAAACACACTCATTCATACGAAATGGCACGTTGATGTCAAATTGCTTTCCCTATGCTAATAAATGAATGTACTGACACACTATCTATCTCTGGGGCATGAAAAGGGAGAAAAGAACAGATCTACAGAATTATTTTAGATTCTCTCATCAAGACCAAAAACGGAAATATCAGCATGTTTTTCTGATGACTCCAGAACCTTCTCTAAAGAACCCAGAGAACCAGAGTCACTCATTGTGCGGCTGCTGCGTGCAGAGTGCTGTTTCTCAGAACTCACACACCAAACCTGTATGCTCAGGTTCAGTGACCCATTCACGGTTCAAGCAAGAAAAGTTATACTTCATCCCATTCTCATTTGTCAATAACCCAGAAGTTCAACTTCAGAGCACAAGCTTTAAAGAAGGCACTTGGGTTTCAAGGTCTCTTTTCAAATAGATAAACCTGCCAAAGTCGGTTGCAAAGTCTATTCCAAGATAAATAAGCTTATGCTAGTTTTTAAAACTTCTGCTTGGGGACAAAAAAAAGAGGTTTAAGTTGTTTTTTTTTTTAAAAAAAAGGCAAAGGCTAATTTTTAATGCAACTGAATGGACTTGGTTTCATTTTGTAGATATGAGAAAATACATTCTTTTTTAACTTAAGTTCTCCTTTGCTCTACAAGACAATGGCCACAAGCTTTCTGCTCCCCACCTTCTGGGTACCCACGAGGGTCCACAGACCTCTCTGCACAGATGCATAGTTTGCAGAACAGAATAGGGAGAGGTCCTTCAGACTTAAGGTTTGAATTTCATAATAGAGAGAAGACCCTACTTAATAATAACGCTGCCAACTGATCCCACCAGCGCTCCCCCCGCTAAGGTGAAAGCTGACAGTCATGTCCAATCCCTTTACGGCATGAAAACCGAAACCTCAAGATGAGAAAAAGCTGCTTGTCTTAGACTCGTCACGGAGTCGGGATGGGCTTTGTGGGCATCAGACCCACCATCCCACAGGGTGCATATGCTCAGAAGGGCTCCACTCTCTGTTCAGTGCTCTGCTGTTGCACCTAAAAATTCGCAGTAACTTTTTAACAAGGACCCCTCCATTTTCACTCTGCATTGCGCCCCATAACGTACGCACCTGGTCCTGCATGAAGCTAATGACTGACTGAGGGAGAACTCCCCAGATCCCTGGTCCAGTGCTTCTCCCATCTGGACACAGTCACGCCACCTGAGGTCCATGGGACAGCTCACCTACAGAGACATCTGGCATCAACTTTGTGCCCCAAGAACCCATCCATCCATCCGTCCATTCATCTGTCCACCCATCCATCCAACCGTCCATTCATCTGTCCACCCATCCATCCATCCATCCATCCATCCATCCATTCATCTGTTCATTCATCTGTCCAGCCAGCCATCCATCCATCCATCCATCCGTCCATCTGTCCATCCACCCATCCATCCATCTGCCCAGGGCGGGCTGTGAACCAATCTCTCTGCACTGCCCGACTCAAATGCACTGGAATCACAGCCTCCACTCTGCTCTGCACAGACCCAGTTTAACTTTATTAAAAGAATGAGCTAACAGACAGGCAGGTTAGGGATACAATTGTTTCCTGGATAAACAGCACGGTCCTCGCTCATATGGCTGCATCGGTGGCATATTTTATGCGTATGTATTTTTATAAAGCAGCTAGAGAAATAAAGCAACCTTATATCATCTAAGAACAACAATATGACTTTCTGTTTGGCCGGCTGCCCTGCAATCCTTCCCTCCACAGCTCCTGGAGTGGTCCCCTGCCTGTCCCCATTACTTTGCACAAAGGTGAATAAATCAACGTGAAACTCTTACTATCTTATTTTCTCTCTGCTTCCCCCCGCTTCTGTCCTCCGCATCTTGAACGGTTTCAGAAAAATTAATGCCCGTGTCTCTGGCAAACGTATTGCACCTATAATTCAGCTTTAAAACAAGCACACCAGCAGTGGCCAAACCTTGGGTAGAAGGTTCATTTTTCACATGAGTAATTGAATCCTTCCCTTCAATTCCCTTTCAAGTATTAAAGACGACTTATGCCTCGCTGAAAAATCTTATAAAACTTCCACCAGACACTTGTCAACTGAGGGTAGAGATGCCTCTTGTACCAGACAGGGATGGGGGGAGGGGAGAGGAGACAGCGGGAAAGCATTCTCCTGTGGTTCACAGGTAGAAGGTTATCCCGAGGTACTGAAAGTAATAAGAATCCTTTATTTCTTCAGCCTCCACTTTATGCCATCAATATTTCAGTAACATGAAAATCTGGACTTTAGTGTTTACTTAGGTGACATCGTCAAATTTAACTGAGTTTTCAACAAATGCAATAAACATTCTTTAGCAGATTGCTTTGCCCTCCAAGGTTTTAAAGAGTGTTTTCTATCAAGAAATATCTGTTTGGCCTGTAAGTGCTACATTTGTGTATTTTAAGTGACACATAAATTTTATAGTGTTTTTCTATCCAACAGAAGTGACATGTCTGACCACTTAATCGTCAGACATCCAGCAAGTTTCATGCAATGAAGCTCACTGTGGTACTGCATAGCTAAGTCACCCTTGGTGTTTACAGATGGTGATTCCACCTTTTTGTTGTTTATCAAACTTTTTTTACTGTTCCCTAAAATGGCTCAGTGATTCACCTCCAACCATCTGGATTGGCCATTGAGTAGCTCACCATGGACTCACCATTTTCCGAGTCCACCGAAGTTGTCTCTTGATATTTTGATGGTAGCACTTTCTTTTCCTTGAAATTCATCCCCCTACCACCTTACCTTATAAGTGTCTAATTTCCCATTTCTGGTCCTTATCACTACCCCCTTCTCCCTGAGGGTTTGTATTCTTAAGAAAGTGTGTGTCACCTGTCACTGTCTTCCTTTGCCATGAGAATTGAACACCAAGCACCAGTAAAATAACATGGAATATGAAATTCATAAAACCGTGACCCGCACTGGTGACCACTCCTGCAAAGCTGAGAGTCACATCAGGACACTGGGGCAGGTCCTCCAGCCCCATCCTTCAGCCCCATTTGGGTGGAAGGGAAGTTCTGCAGGGTCTAACACTGAGAAGTCCCTGATGTTTTGGTTTTGTTTTGCTTTTCTTCACCTAGAGTCTGAGCAGCATCAGAAGACACAAAAGCAGAAGAGTCTATCAGGAGGAAAGAAAAGTATCAGGGAAAAGTCTATCAAACAAAATCCATCAGAAATCTCCTGGCCAGTTGTCTCAGTTAGCTACTGCTGTTTAACAAAGCACTCGATGCTTAGAGGGATACAAAGCATTTGTATTTTAGGAAGAGCTTGGCTAAGTGGTTCTTCTGCTCCACGTGATGTCATCTGGACTCATTTAGCTTTATTCATCTTGGAGCTCAGCTGGGGCTAGAATGACCAACATAGCTGCCATCACATGTCTGGGTCCTCAGCTGCAGGGACTGAAGAGCTGGGGGCTGGCTAGCCTCTTTCTCCAGCAGGGTTGGACTCCTTGTATGGTGGCTCAGGGCGCCAAGAGAGCAAAAGCAGAAGGTGTCAGCCCCTTACATGGTTAAGCCTGGAACTGGCATGGCATCACTTCTGCCTCCCTCTACTGGCCCCTGCAAGTCACATGGCCAGCTCAGATGCAAGGGGAGAAGAAATCATTAGATTCCACCTCTTGATGGGAGAAATGGATGAACAAGTATGGACGGGAGGAACCGTCTGTGGCCATTGTTGGAAACAACCCCAGACCAACCCCCAGTGTTCTTCTAGTCCGAGGTCCTAGCTTAGGGGAGGGTACTAAAGGTCAGTTGGGGGAATTTGTGGTCATTCTCTATGATTTCACTTCACAGGTTATACACATTGCCAAAGAACACCTTTTCCCTTAAACAACACTGCGTATTTGCTATTATATCCTTATTTCAAGTTTATTTGAGTTACACATCAGTCCTATCACTAGGAGTCAATTTGCGGATAAAGTAGGAAACTTGTAGAGTGGAATCAGATCCCATGCAATTCCTCAACGTACTCAACTAATCACACTCAAAGAGAATGAAACGTTCTAAAAAAGAATGGAAAATTGGGAGACTTGGATTGACATATATACAATAATATGTATAAAATGGATAACTAATAAGAACCTGCTGTATAAAAACCTAAATAAAATAAAATTCAAAAAAATATAAATAAAACGACAAGTTTGTAAGAGTGCTATGAATAAACAGACTGATGAGGTTTAAAATTTAAAAAAAAAAGAATGGATACATGTATATGTATAACTGAATCACTTTGCTGTACACCTGAAGCTAACACAACATTGTCAATCAACTACACTCCAATAAAATTTAAAAAAGAAAGAGAACGAAACATATAATATATTTATGCTGCCCTGCTTAGTTCAAAAGAGACCTTGGCTTCCAACAACACAGGAAAAAGAATATCTCAGCCAAATTTCCAGGAAGAAAAATAATATATGGTTTGTCTTTGGGCTTCTATGGGTCTAAAGGATTCTCAGACACCATTTTAATTTTGTAGCTCACTGATATCAAAAGCTCAGCACAAATCATATAAGATGAGATTCCACTCTACATGTTCCAAACTTGCCACAGAAGAGCTATAAAGAAAGGGTACCCCCCCGCTCCCGAGTTTGGGCTCAGGTAAATAAACCCAAATTCCCTCCACGAAAACATCTGAGCCTTGCTGGTGAGACTGATGGACTGATCTTTAGAGTTCCAGCAGAAATTAGCTCCTTGCAATTCATCTCCAGTATAGATGAAATGCATTTTTATACAAAGAAAGTAAATGGTTTCTTTTAAATTTCTGATTGACTCTGATTACCGAGCTTTTCTGGTAGATCAAATTGTCCTCAGGCAACAATCCATACTGTTCTAGTGTTATCTGTGTCACCGACTAGCTTCTCAACATTGGGCAAGATATTTTTCCATTCTCTGAGCTCCAGGTAAGGGGTTCAGTGGCTGGTCATCAAAGGAATGTTAAAGAAAAGGAGTAAACATCATCATCAACACTTATTCTTGCAAAGTGTTTTACAGGTTACAAAGCACTTTTATGTCATTATCTCATTTGATTTCAATTTCTAGGGTCCCTGCCATCTTCAACACTGTAGATTTGATGGATTAAAAAATGCATGGTCAATTGATAAAATATACCTTGTTTCAGCAGTTTGCTTTAAAGAGTCAAAGAGTTTTAAAAGCTCCTGCTGTGGGGAAAATCTGATTCTTTTAATCTCTACATTTATGTTGGAAGACCACATATCATTTTCAAAATAGTTTTCAAAACTTAAGGAGAGGTGTGATTTACTACTTAATGATCAGCTTCCACTCCCACATGCTCTGTGGTTCAGGAGAAATTCACTGTAGAATAAGAACCTCCTAGAGAAAATGCATTCAATCTATCTTCTTGGAAGATCTTGGCGTTCATTTCCGTTGGGGGCGACCCAAAAGAGGGAAATGGAAAGGTGGGGGTCTCTGAGACTTCACATCCTTTCTTCAAGCAGAGCAACTTTCTCTTACCAGTATTGTTCTATTTTACTTCAGTGTAAAATTTCATTTGAACCAAGAGTTCTAAGGTCACCAAGTATTTGAAAACTACTGCTTAAAGAAACACATGTGGATTTGTAAATCTTGCTAAATCTACTTAAATATTGTGATATAATTCTCCCAACCGATGCTATAAAAGCACTTTTTTCTACTGAAATCTATGATATGAACTATTCAGACTGACCCTGCCTATCCCCAAAGGCCTCCTTTATAGTTCTACCCTGTAGTTTGAATGAGTGTTGAATGGATGCCAAACATTTCCTATCTCCGGGCTAAAGAGCCTAAGACTACAAAAGAAGTCAAGCCAGGAAAAAATAAAAATAAAAAAAAGATCCAGCCATAAAGTTTGAAAGAATTCTCAGATGTTAATTCTGACCCAAGTGCCAGAGTGATTCACTGTTGGGGGATGCTGAGTGATCTTACTTTGGACTTCTTAATCCATGTTCTATTAATGGATTTTAGCCACAGCTCAAAAGGTTAGGAATTAAAGACCGCATTCCCACCTCTTTTTATTGACTTATTCTAACCTCCTCCTGGGTAGTTCACCAATGGCTCCCTCACTCTTGGTATACGTGTTGGGAATGGAGGGGCCAGTTTGTATAATTCCCTCTCCACCTTCCCAAACATATTGTAAGAAATCAAGGCCTGAGTCCGGTTTCTTTGAGATTTGAGAGGCTGATTCTTCCGATTTTACATCCTGTGCTATAACAGAACAGCCAGTTCCAAGAGACTCATGCTCCGTGGGAACTCTCCTCTCTCAGTGGAATCATAAGCTTGATTATTTTCAACGTTGATTTAGGTTGAGTCTTCGAGCATCATGGCCAGATGGCTATCTGTTGGCTGTTGACACAGCACTCATTCAGTGGACACAAATTCCGAAGGCTATTCAAATAAGGGAGATGCAGGTCAGGTCTTTTTCCATCTGTGAATGGTGCTGGTTTTCTCTGTTTTCTGTACATGTAATAAAGTATGCTGAAGAAATGAAAACCCTGACCTAACTATACCTGTTATGCGCTCAATGTGTCTCCTGAAAATTTGTGTTGAAGCTTTAACCCCTAAGTGACTGTATTCAGAAACAGGGCCTTTAAGGAGGTAATTAAGGTTAAATGTAGTCATAACGGTGAGCCTTAATCTAAAAGGACTGGTGTCCTTATAAGACGAGACAGAGACAACAGGGATGCACGTGCAGAGGAAAGGCCCCTTGAGGATACAGAGAAAAGGTGGCCGTCTGCAGCCAGGAAAGAGGTCTTATAAGAAACCAGCCCTGCTGATACCTTGATCTTGGCCTTGCAGCCTCCCAAACTGTGAGAAAATAAATTCCTCTTATTTAAGCCACCTAGCCTGTGGTATTTTATTACGGTAGTCCTAGCAGACGAATACAGTACCATATAACCTCAAGACCCGGAATCAGCATAAAGATTAATTTCCAGGAGACATTAGGACTGTCTTTATGTGGGGGCTCCTACACAGAGAATCTAATTTTTTTCTCTGTATGCCTAGGAGGAAATCCAGAATCTGCTAGAATTATAAAGCTAAAGATTTGGGCTCAATTATAAAAAAGAAGTTTTAATGGCTAAAGCTATTCAAAAGAAGAATGAGCTCTATACAAAGGGAAATAAGATCCCTTCACAAAATAATCATTTGTCAGGATTTGAAGCATCATGTAGAATGCCAGACTACTATGAGTCTATGACGACTTTAAGTGGTATAAGTAGGATTAAGGAGACCTCTCATCAAAGTTGAGCACTAACCAGATCATGATCTTGGCAAGCTGCATAACATCTCTTCATCTCAGTTTCCAAAATCTTTTTTTAAAGCAAGTACAATTGTTGTGAAAATCAAAAAAGACTATTAGTGAAGCATGATACGAATGGGAAAAAATAATCATCATCACCATCATCATCATGTTTTTTGTGCCATCAAATGAAATGCCTATATATATATATATATATACACATATATACATACATATATATAGGCATACCTCATTTTATTATATCTATGAAGCTTTATTGTGCTTCACAGATTTGCATTTTTTACAAATTGAAGGTTTGTGGCAACTCTTCCTCAAGCAAGCCTAATGGCGCCATTTTTCCAAGAGAATTTGCTCACTTCATGTCTCTGTGTTACATTTTTGTAATCCCCACAGTATTTCAAACTTTTTCATTATTATTACATTTTTAGGGTGTTCTGTGATCATTGATCTTTGATGTTACTATTACAAAAAGATTATCATTTGCTGAAGGCTCAGATGCTGGTTAGCATTTTTAGCAATAAAGTATTTTTTAAGTAAGGTATGTACATTGCTTTTTAGACATAATGCTATTGCACACTTAACAGACCACAGTACAATGTAAACATAACTTTTATGTGCCAAAAAATCCACATAACTTGCTTTATTACAATACTCGCTTTATTGTAATGGTCTGGAAACAAACCCACAACATTTCCGAGGTATGCTCATGTTGACATCACCCAGAGCATCCAACACAAAAACTTAAAAAATATCAGATGAATCTTTATCTCCAGCCTCTTGCCTGCGTCTATATACAGTTGGCCCTTGAGCAACACAGGTTTGAACTGTGGGGTTCCTGAAGATTTTTTTCAATAAATATTCCATGATCCTTGGCTGGTTGAATCCATGGACATGGAAACGAGGACAAGCAGGGCTGGGTATGCGACCTCAGCATCTGTGGATTTGGTGTCCATGATGATTTTTTTTTTTTTTTTTTTTTGCTCTGGGCTTGCTTTAAAAATATAAACATTTATTTTTGAAAGTGTTTATTGAAAAGGCAATCATCTAGACTCCTTTACAAACCAAACCCTGAACTTTTGTATTACATCAGAAGAAGAAGAAAAAGCAGAGGTGAACTTGGACAGAGGGTTCTGTTTTCCAAAATAGGTGTAATGGGATCTGTATAAGCTGTAGATGGAGAGAAAGAAATGTCAGTCCTTCATGATAAGGTCTGGGACGACCTTTGTAACTCGGGCAAAACTGCCTTTCCTGTGAGTCACCTTTTGGAGAAAAGGGCCGTCTGCCCGGGAGCAGATCCGCTGTCTCCCATGCTTTCATCCATCACTCCTCAGGCCCTGGACGTCTGGCACAGCCCCAGCCTCTTTCCTGGCTCCCTTTGGCTCCTGTTGCCGTGGAGAAGAGATGTCAGGAGACTCTGACTCAGGTGAGCGATAAGGCGCAGATGGTGCCTCCACTAACCCAGCCCCTCTATGCACCCGGCTCCTCGGAACACGAGTAATTATTATAAATGGGCGGGCGACTGGAGGAGCAAAGACAAAGACGGGGGTTTTCCAAGGGGACCTGAAAGCCTCATCCTCTAAAAAAGAAATGCAGCCTCGGAGTTGGGCAACACAAAGGAACCCCTGACTGGACATTGTTTTCTAGCACGATGCTCCCTGTTCGGGTTGTTGTCCTAATCTGATTAATGAAACGATGGTGTTAACGGCTGGCGGGGGGTGGGGGGCGCAGCTTGCTGCATCCCGTGGTGGACCAAGGTGGGCAATTCCCTCTAGAACATCAATTCTCGGTGCCCTTGTCAGATAATTGTTTATGACGAGATGAATGCATGTGGCCATCTCGGGTAAACGAGGCTGATGGATGGGTTATTAATGATGGAAATAATCAGTTTGGTAATAGCCGGCTCGCGTTTGTCAAGTGCCAGCCAGGAGGGTTAGCATTCCTCAGGGCCCACATCTTTATCTCCAGGCTGGAGCCTGACAACTACCCCAGATCACCCATGAATAAACACTGCGTCTTCCCCAGACATCATTAACCCGCCAATGCTGATATGCCTAAGTAATGCTGATATCTAATGACGCCAGAGAGTGTCCAGGTAATGAGAGTGGCGTGAGGGGGCGGGGACAAGGCATGGAGACGTCGACCCTCTGCTCGCTCCAGGGAGCACTTCCCCCAGTAACCCATCCCAGGGTTTGCTTATCATCAGGCTTTCATTTCTGGATTTTTCTCTCCCCTTGGTTTGCCATCACCACCCCAGAAAGCTTTTCTTTCCTCTCCAGACTTGGGGGCTAAGCATTTCTCCTCACGAAAGAAGTTTTCATGTTTTCTGTCCCGCTCCAATGGGCCCTATTTCCGTGGTCACGTGGCCTCTGAAATAAGCCAACTGTGCTCCGGACACGGATGAATGTGGATCCTGGATCTGGAGCTGCATCACCTTGTCCGTGAGGTCATGGAAGAGACCCCGGTCCTGGACGTGACCGTCTCCTGATCCATCTGCATCACCCAGAGCATCCAGCCCAATAACTTAAAAAGTACCAGATGAATCGTTATCCAACCATCTTATGGCCTCAGGGGATCCCCTGACCCTGATTCCTCGCAGGGAACCACATCCATTGGTCCTTTTCTGACGGCAGCTAGTCCTTACTCTCAACTTTTGTTTACAGAGAGGCTCAGATCGGGGGATTTATTCAAAGACAGGACTAGGGTGACATGAGTGAGAGATTTTCCTCTGGTGTGCAATTTAAGGGGGCACAAAAAATTCAGTCATCAAGGTAAATAAGATGTTAATGCAATATTTTAAGAAATCAGAATTGATGCAAAAAATATCGATCACAAATGAGCAACCTTTTAAATAAAGGCAGGATCACCATTTATTTGCTCCAGCAGCGTCCTCCCCTAATTTGATAGGTTTCCACCCTCTACCATGCACACAGCACCAACGAACTTTCCTAAAGAACAGCTTGGATCTCACCCTGCCCTGTTCAGAGGACCACAGATAACTCTAAACTCCTGAGCCAGCGCCCTTCACTCTCAGGCTCCAACTATTTTCCGTGCTTTGATGAATTTCTGTCTCTGAAAAAAAAAAAAAACTATTCGCTTCTATCTTGATGCTGTGCTTAAACTTTTTCCCATTCTTAAATTTTCACTCTTTACCAAACCCTCTCCATTAAGATCCAACAACCTCCTTCATGCAACTTTCTCATAATGACCTATTTGCCTCCTTCATTTCCTTTTCTGTTTTTCATATATGATTTAACCCAAGAATTACTATTCAACTTTGTAGGACTGAGTCTACTTTATCCAACTAAGCTGTGCGCTTTGTGAAAGTGAAGAAAGTTCTGTCTTATCCGACTGACAGGCACTTAACTGATTTGATTTAGGCCTGAGTTTATGGCTGTCTGACTGGCAATTGCTGTTTTTGGTTTTGAACACTTTAATTTTCCCTTGGCTGACCACGGTACTTACAATCCAAGTGCCAAGGTATGTCAGGGCGAAATACGATTGTGACACTGATGGATACAGCCTCCCCGTGAAAGCCTCCTCAAGGGTGTATGGAAAGTGGATGTGGGGAGGGCGGGAGGGGATTCTTTCTGCCTCTTCTCAGGTGGATGGCTTTGGCTCCGTCGCCTCATTTGTAATTTTATTTGAGTTCCCATCTGTACTGAAATGTGTTTGTCTCCAAAACTCTGCCTACTGGCTGGAGAGGCGGTGCCCCAATCTACCTTCAGCATCATGATCATTCAGTACTGCATTTGTTAGTAACTTTTCTGGCAGGTCTGGGGGACTTTTTCAAGTGCAAATTAAGGCAAAGAAAGGTAAAAAACTACAAATAGAACTACCATACGACCCAGCAATCCCACTACTGGGCATATACCCTGAGAAAACCATAATTCAAAAAGAGTCATGTACCAAAATGTTCACTGCAGCTCTATTTACAATAGCCAGGACATGGAAGCAACCTAAGTGTCCATCGACAGATGAATGGATAAAGAAGATGTGGCACATATACACAATGGAGTATTACTCAGCCATAAAAAGAAACGAAATTGAGTTATTTGTAGTGAGGTGGATGGACCTAGAGTCTGTCATACAGAATGAAGTAATTCAGAAAGAGAAAAACAAATACCGTATGCTAACACATATATATGGGATCTAAGAAAAAAAAAAAAAACGGTCATGAAGAACCTAGGGGTAAGATGGAAATAAAGACACAGACCTACTAGAGAATGGACTTGAGGATATGGGGAGGGGGAAGGGTAAGCTGTGACAAAGTGAGAGAGTGGCATGGACATATATACACTACCAAACGTAAAATAGATAGCTAGTGGGAAGCAGCCGCATAGCACAGGGAGATCAGCTCGGTGCTTTGTGACCACCTAGAGGGGTGGGATAGGGAGGGTGGGAGGGAGGGAGATGCAAGAGGGAAGAGATATGGGAACATATGTATATGTATAACTGATTCACTTTGTTATAAAGCAGAAACTAACACACCATTGTAAAGCAATTATACTCCAATAAAGATGTTAAAAAATATATAAAATTTTTTTAAAAACTTAAAAATTAAAAAAAAAATAAAACGTTCCCTCTTCCAGCCTCTTCTCCAGCTCTTGAACTTGAGAAGGGGGAATGGAAGCTGCAGAGTAGGGTAAAGAGCTTCCCACACCTAATCTTTCTGCAGCAAAAGCAAATAATCAGAACCTTCAGTAACCCAGTCAGGGTTCAGATTATTTGGTTACTAATACTGCTTCCCCTTTAGCAGGGAGGGGACTGCAATCGATTGCTTAGAGAAGTGGCCTTTTGGTGTCATTTGGACATTTGGTTCCCCTGGGACTAAGGCTTCCTGGCTTTTTCCATGATCAAGTAACTTTTTTAAAAAACTTTTTATTTTATATGGGAGTATTGTTGATTAACAATGTTGTGATAGCTTCAGGTGTACAACAAAGTGATTCATTTATACATATACATGTATCTTTTCTTTTTCAAATTCTTTTCCCACTTAGGTTGTTATATAATATTGAGCAGAGTTCCCTGTGCTATACAGTAGGTCCTTGTTGGTTATCCTTTTTTTAAAAAATAAATTTATTTATTTATTTATTTATTTATTTATATCTGGCTGCATTGGTTCTTCATCGCTGTGCGCTGGCTTTCTCTAGTTGCACCGAGCGGGGGCTACTCTTTGTTGCAGTGCGCAGGCTTCTCATTGTGGTGGTTTCCCTTGTTGTGGGGCATGGGCCCTGGGCACGCGGGCTTCAGTAGTTGTGGCTCGCGGCTCTATAGCGCAGGCTCAGCAGTTGTGGTGCACGGGCTTAGTTGCTCCGCGGCATGTGGGATCTTCCCTGACCAAGGCTTGAACCCATATCCCCTGCACTGGCAGGTGGATTCTTAACCACTGCACCACCAGGGAAGTCCCCTGGTTATCCATTTTAAATATAGCAATGTGTACATGTCAATCCCAATCTCCCTAACTATCTATGATCAAGTTAATTTAAATTCCTTTTTTTTCCTTCCCATGGGGCAGAGTCAACTCAGTAAGCCTCACTGTGGCCCAAAGGCACACACAAAATCCAGAGCCCTATGAACAAGAGGTTGGCTTGTGTCTTCAAGGCTGAGTAGAGACTGGTGCCAGTGCCCCCTCCAGCTCCTCGTGGACACTGAGCGTGCAGGGGTGGGGAAACAGGAGAGAGTTGGGGTGCTGTGAGTTCACAGGACGGGAAACTTGATGCTGCCTGAGCAGGTGTAGCCAGTGGGTGGAAACCCAGGAGAGCACCTCCTGGACCCCGTGCAAGAGAAGCTGCCTGCGGGAAGGAGCAGCTCTCACGGCTGCCCTGCTGATGCAGGAGCCGTCCTAAGGCATCACCGCAGGTTCTCAGTGCTTTGATATGGATTTCTCTGCTGATGATACTATGCTTTCTCTCGTCACTGAAAAAAACAAAGATCTTTTCTACCTGTGGTTCCTTCAGGGTCCTCAAGACTTGTCCAGATCAGATGACATTCTAAAGAAACTCTCCAGGTACTGAAATTCTAAACAGCAGTTCAGATCTCCCTAAACATCTCTGAGATGATGCCTCACCAATCAAGTTGCCATCCACAGCACTCCTTGCTTTAAAAAAGGGGCATTTCGCATGAAGTGCCCCTGGCCGGCTGATATACTACTTTCTGAATGCTCTGGCGTTTTTTCCAGGCACAAGAAATAGTGCTGATTTCCCAAAATATATATATTTTTTAAGTTCATCATCCCTAACTTCCTCCCCTTACCCTTTCAGGTACCTCCTTTTAAAACTGTAACCATCTTGGCCTAACCCCTCACGTCTTTATCAAATTTCCCTTAAAATGATACCCAGGAGGAATCTTACTCTTTTGGAAGCCCTTACAGATAGAGACTTCAGAGCAAAGGATGATCTAATAATTTTCCTACGAAAACTCCAGGCAGGAATCTACAACGACAACGGAAAGTAGACACTGAGATAAGGAAACGGAGCCTCTGATATGATCGCCAGCAAGTAAGGGGGCTGGAGACCCCAAGGAAAATCGGAGATTTGAACAAAAAAGAACCTTCTCGGTAAATTAACCAGAGTTGGGGACACTTCCTGCCACATAAACGAGACATCTTATCCATTCGACAGATCGTAGGTTTATTCCTTGGGGTTTTCTTGCTTGTTTTCTTTTGCTTTGTTTCTGAGAGTTTCTATCGAGTTGCCAGCCTGTGCTCCAGGCAGGACTGAGGCTCAGAGCTTCGCAGGTCCAGCTGCAAAGCCTACAGCCCAAGTCCAGCAGTTCAAGCAGCTTGGAGCCCTCCACTGATTGCAGCAAAGTAGCAGGGAAATTCGAAGCTCTCAAAGCGGTAATTGTCAGTTATTGCTCTACTGGTTCCAATTTTAATAGTAAATTAGCAACGCATCAGGCTGATTAAAAAATAAAAATGAGAAATAAAAGTGCTCCAAGGGGAATGGCAAATCCACGAAGTTTTTCCAGACACAGCCATGACCAGAGCCGCCATCTGACTGCTCAAGACCGCACGTGGCACTGCTGTCCCTGGGATGCGGCCACCCGCCGGGCGCTCAGGGGTCACTGCACAGCCCTGACCGGAGCACAGCCTTCCTCGCTGAGTGCCAGTGATTCAGGAACTGTCATGTCCCAACGCTATGAGGGCGACCTAGTTAGCAGCACGCTCAGCCTTCTTCCAAAGGAGAGATAAGGCAAAGGTTTTGTTTTTCAAGCAGGAAGAGGAAAAGTTCATCGAGGTTTTCCAGACCTGCTGAGGTGGGGAAAGACGCTGTCCCCGCAACAGATGTCACCTCCCTCCAGCATCTGTCCACCCTCCGTGCCTTCTTATCTGTAAACTAAACTATGTGATGTCCTCGTAAGTGATCTCCTTGTAGGCAAACCATGTGAGTGTGCTTCTGTTGAAAACAAACAAAAACAGCAAACTCCCAAGAAGCCAAAGCCCACGTCAAAAGCATCCATGTAGCTCAGCAGGTTCACAAAATGAACAGGGGTTGGGGGACAGGCTGGAACTGTTTCCCTGGTAGGTCCTGTGAGATGCCACCTCTTCCCTCCGGCTCACAGTTGCTGAATCACTTAATTAGACTGGATTTTTCATTAACTGAACCTCCTGTTTATCTGGGGTGATTCACACACCCTATTTTTCATGCAAATTAAAGGCCTGAATAAAACCTTGAGCATTCAAGTATAAGTCAACAGATAACAACAGACATCAGTTCTAGAAAGAGAAGCCACAAAGTTAAAGGAACAAAACCCTAAATAGAAAGGGACTACAAAGGTACATTTTGGAAAGAAAAAAAAATTTACAACAAATAAACAAAACCTGAAGTAAGTTTTAAGAGGTATCTGCCCGATATGCCCACAAAACTTAAATATGGACTTTACGGAAACAGAGATAAATTGTGAAATAGTAAGGATAAAGACAGGCTAAGAAAGAGCAAATTGATGAAAAGAGTTGCCATACAATCCAGCAATCCCACTCCTGGGCATAGATCTGGACAAAACTCTAATTCAAAAAGATGCATGCACCCCTATGTTCACAGCAGCACTATTCACAATAGCCAAGCAACCTAAAAGCCCATTGACAGAGGAATGGATAAAGAAGATGTGGTACATATATACAATGGAATACTATTCAGCCATAAAAAAGAATGAAATAATGCCATTTGCAGCAACATGGATGGACCTAGAGATTGTCATACTGAGTGAAGTAAGTCAGACAAAGACAAATACCATATGGTATCACTTATATGTGGAATCTAAAATATGACACAAATTCACTCACCTATGAAACAGAAACAGACTCACAGACGTACGGAACAGAATTGTGGTTGCCAAGGTGGAAGGGGTGGGAGAGGGATGGAGTGGGAGTTTGGGATTAGCAGATGCAAACTATTATATATAGAATGGATAAACAACGAGGTCCTACTGTAGAGCACAGGGAACTAGATCCAATATCCTATAATAAACCATAATGGAACTTTGCTGTACAGCAGAAACTAACACAACATTGTAAATCAACTATATTTCGATTAAAAAAAAACTTTACAAAAAGGAGTGGGTTGAGAGGTAACAGAAATGGGAAGGGAAACAGGACAATCATTAAAAGACACGAAAAATACAAAGGTAGAAAAGTTCATCATCACTGTGGAGGCCAAAGGTGACGTTGTCTCCTCTTAGGCTGCAGAGAAAAGTTGTGGAGAGAAGAGGACAGAAGAGGGGTAAGGGCAAACAGAGACCAGGGCTCCACGACGTGGGAATGGACTGCTCCAGATACAGCTCTCAGGATCCTGAATCCTGAGACAGGAAGGGCTTACCATGGACAAGGACGACTAATGAAAAGGGACAAACATGTGATGTATCCTGGTAAATATTTTGAATTTTAAGAATAAAGACAGAATCATACAAGTTACCTAAAAGCAAGACAACACTTGCCTAAGACATCTCTTTCACAGCATGAAATACCATAAAACCAGAAATCAGCTTCTGTGGAATTGGTGGGGGGGGAAATATCTATGACTCAGGAAAGCTAACATTTACCAAGATTTCATTTAAGAGAAGATTTTTTTTTATATTGGACATGCAAAGAATCATAATGAAATGCTGAAATATTAAAGTACTACAATGAATACATGGATAAATGGAAATAAAATGTTCAAATATCTTACATAAATTTTAAAAACAAAAGAGAGCAGTTATTTATGGTATGCGTCAGTAATAAAAATAAAAATATACAACTGAATGATTTTAAAAAAAGATTACCACAAGGGATGGAGTATAGGGGCTGGAATCAAACAGGGACACAAGGAAACTGACATGAAATAACACCAGTTTATGCCTTTGAAAAACACCTATATCCATCTCTACCTATGTCTGAAGCAAATATGGAAAAAGGTCAGGTCTGGTACATGAGAGATCATCTGTATTATTTCTATGCTTGACATTGTATATGTCCTTTAAAAAATAACTGAATAAAGGAGAGATTAGAGAATAAAAGGCTTTATCATCAAATAAGCTAAATACAGAAGTCTAAATAATTGTCATAAAAAAGTTTACAAAATGCCAAGGTCAAAAATAGCTCTTGAAAAAATGACAAGGTTAATGAAAAGTAATAATAAGATGCCAGGGGATATAATATTAGCAGTTTAAGGTCTGAGTTCGGGGATAACGCTGATCTGTGTTCCAAGCCTGACTCCAGCACCTAATGGCTGTGTGACTTTAGGAAAATTGCAGCACTTCTCTGAATCAGTTTCTCCCTTTGTCTTACAAGGTTCACAGTGATACCTGCCTCCAAGGATAACTGTAACAATTATGTGAAACAACAATTACAAATCTCTCATCCTAGAGCCTAGAACATATGGATTCTGAATTAATATTAGCTATTACCAGTATTATTAAAACAAAAAATGGGACAGGGTGGAAAAAGTGTTGCAGGAAATAAAAGCAAGAATATCAGTTCATCTTTCAGAAAGTAAATCGGTACTTTTTCTCTCCATATCCTCATTATAAGAGAAATATAGTTTCAATTTTTAAAAAATTAATGATAAAATTAGCAGAATGAAGAATACGATAAACATCAGCCAAATTAGTTTTAGAGAGTTAATAAAAAAACATAGTCTGTGTATAAAAATAAAAGAAGTTTAAAAATAAGTAACAATGACAACAAAACCCATGAAATGGGATGATCATTTGTCCAAACATACTATATGCTTATATGAACAGATGCATGAATGAATGTTCATTCAGGCATTTGTTCATCAATGAACAAAAGTGGGGTCAGCCTATCAGACTGTTACACGTATTGTAAAAAATCCAGCAACGATTTGCTCTGAAGAGATATACCTAAAACAAGGTGGCATCAAATGGTTTTAAAAAGTAAAATTAAGGCAAAGAACTTGAATTCAAGTTCAAGCAACAATGAATAAACAAATTAAGTAGGAGAACAACACCAAATAAATCAGAGTTTAAGGGCAAATGCACTGAATAATGGTAACAGTCAAAACCTCTATTGCCCATATGGCACCTTGATGCAGATGTGAAAAAGCGCCCCATCCTTGGGTGCTGCAGCCCCGGGGCAGGATGCTCAGTGTGGCATCATCAGCCGTGAGCATCTTTGTTTCAGCACCCCAGCCCCTCAGCTGGGTACCAGCACTGAGCAAAGCTGGGGAAGGTCATTTCATATTAATGGACGGTCCCTCCCCCAAATATCTAGGAACTCACACATCTGTATATCCAAACTTTAGTTCTAGACTACACTTACAGCTAAAGAAAGATTAACATATATATTATCCATATCTCTATATAGCTATAGTATATGCAAAAAGGTTTTAAACAACTTATTATGTTTATGGTATCCTTCCCCTTATAAAATTCTGGAAATGAACACACTGTTATAGCAGATAGCTTCAGCAAATAGCTGACAGGGACTAGCATTCTCTTAGTCACATTCTAGGCACAGAATGTCAGCATACACTAGCCTTAAAATAACTGAGGAAACTGATGAACAACAGGCAAATATAGATTCTGATTTTTTTTGTTTAGGTTGTGCAATTAACAATATTCATTTTTCAAAGGGTTCATTTATAGTTGGGCCACCGACCTTTTTTTTTTTAGTCAATTCTTTGATTCCATAAGCTTTTATTTTGAAAAATGTCAAAGTTCTAGGAGAGTTACAACAATAGTAGGAGTGAATTGCCCATTAAATTCTTCACCTAGAATCACTAACTGTTTTTGTTTTTTGCCACATGTGCTCCTGCGTGTGCAAATGTATATATTCTTTTGATGAACAGAGTTAGTTGCAGGCACAGTGACACCTCATCCCTAGATGCTTCCGCATATATCTCCTAAGAACAAAAGTCATTCCCTAAATAATCAGAATACAATTGCCACGCTCAGGACGTTTAACATTAAGGCTTTTTTTTTTTCTTTTTTGGTCATAACATGTGTCTCGATTTTTGGTTTAGAACATAAGGTCTCCATTAGTCTGGATACCTTTGCTGATTATGCTTATGCTAAAGTGAGCTGACCTCTTCCAGGGCAAAACAATATAGCTCCATTACTCAAAGGATAAATCTCTCTAAATGATTCAGTATCACAACTCTATTTCACTCAAAGTAAACTGCAATATAGGTATCTAATAGAGAAACTGATTTTGAACTAAAGTATTCAGCACTTCAAGAGAACTCTTTTCAATGTTTTCTTCTTTTAAATGATAAATACACCAAAGTTCGGGAAATTAAAGTGGCATTCCTCAAGTTTACCGGCTGAGAAAAGGTTGGTGAAATTCAGACAAATTCCAGCAGTGTCATCCAGCAAAGCAAGAAAACTTAAATGCTTAGCCTATGGGGGATGTGGCTGTAAAAGAGTCACAAAAGACCAGAAACAAATGTTTCCGTCTCCCTCATTTCTGCAATTAACACATCCAAACAGAAGCCCCACCCGTCACGCACATTCGAATCATCCCGGGACCATTTACAGGATGCCCAGATGCTTCGGCGTCCAGCTCAGACCAATTAGATAGGAGACCCGGGGCATCAGTATTACCAGCTCCCCAGGGGGCTCTAGAAAGTGGCCAGCCCCAGGACCCAGTGCCCTGGAGGAACGGCAGCCCAGACATTAGCTGCAGCCAAGTACTTTTGTCCACTTCCCACAAGTGGGAAGTTTCTTGTCTTAGGAGGTAATGCTAGCCTGCATTTTTTCTCTCCCCGCTGCTGACTCTCTCCCAAGCATTCTCCCTGAGATGCTGCCAGGCCAGAAGCATCCCTAAACGCACTGGCCACAGACCTCCCAGCGAGCTAGAGGCACTGAGGAATTCTGCCAGTACGTGGGCCCGGCAGCAAGCAGCAGCCCTTTTGCTCACAGAAGCACCCAAAATGCTGTGCATTTTGCAAGAGCGAAGGTCCCCATCACAGGGGTGACAAGAGGAGGCTCCCAAAGCAAGTGACAACATTGTGTGCTGATCTGTGCTGAAGGCATCTTCCTCGGATAAGCTTTTGGCCGTGATGGGGTTCTCACTGCGCTGGCGAGCTCGGCGGCAGGAGGACCCCACACTTGCCAAAGCAGGCTGCAAGGTCCGCCCTTACAGACAGCTGGCTCCTTAAGCAGAGACCAACCAGTCTGTTCAGCCTGCCTCCAAACACCTAAAAATGGGAACCAACGATGGATTGGACTCCGCCCCCCTTTCCCTCCACCCAAGGCCTTCCAGCCCTGTCCTGCGTGGCTGAGACCAGCAGTATCTTTGCCTGTGTCTCCAGCTCTGCTCGCCACACGACAGGCCAATGAATCGGAGGTGAGGTGACTTTGGCCCACAGACCGAGAAGATGGCAGACTAGTGTCTCCGAAAAACCACCTTCTGGGGGTTTGGATGCCAGTTTCTTTTATAGCACAGAGAGGGGGAGGAGATGAGGAAGTAAAGTAAAAAGGCCATAAGTTTTGCAAATATCCCCTGGAATGGCCAACCTCAGGGAGGGGATATGTTAATTTCTTCTTCCTTGCAGCCATCCACAGGTGGACAGGGTCCAGATGTCTCCCTGAACAAAGGCACTTTAGTTTAACATTCAGGCAGAAGGACAGGGTGCCCCGAGGCAGGCCGTTATGTATATGTAGACAGTATCCTTTCAGTGAACAAAAGCAACGGGAAGCAAATGTTAACGTGAAAGAAAGATCCAACGTGTAGTCAGGTTTGGCTCTTCGCTGTTACAGGGGGCGCCCAGCAGCCTGCAGGCGTACTGCGTGCCAGGAGATGAGTCAGACACAGACCTGGCACGGAGGAGTCCAGGGTAACTCCCTCTGCAGAGGCAGGGACAGACCTGGCTGCCTCTGACAGACACCCCATGCCCTTCTGTGAGCACTGCACATCCTGTCACCAGTGTGGTGGCCGGGGACTCAAGGACAGTAACCCTATCCGATTCCTGACATCGCCGCCCCCTGCGACCCCCTCTGATCTCTCTTACATCCTGGGATCAAATGGCCCTATAAAAATGTCCAGTGTGAAAGATTCAAAAACTGGAGAAACATTACCCCGAAGGAAGTCCTTTACCATCCTCCTCCCAGGCCCCTCCATACCCCCCCACCCCCACCCCAGCCCCGGCCAGGCAGAGAATTTATGGGCTGTAAGTCCTGTTTTTCTACATTGATGGAAACTGCTGGCAAACATTTCCACTGGGCCAAACTCCATCCAGAGAGTCAAATATCAAGGCACCCAGCTGAGCTCCAGGACTCAGGGTTTATGAAGCCAGCCGACGTGCCCTGCGACCGTAAACCGTCTTATATTTACTATGACAGGACCGTATTTGAGCTCATAGAAAAGATGATTTTTGTCTAACTTCGGTTGCCTGGAAGGCCCGAGCTTCTTCTACAAGGGGATTGTGTATGAGGAGTGGGTACGGAGCCTGCAAAGCTCAGTGGGCCCGCTGTTGCTGCTCACTTTGTAGGGGTAAAGGAGTCAAATCAACCCCAGGCGGCCCACGACAAGACCCCCGAGATTCTCAGGGCTGCACTGGAAGTGGGAAAGATACAACCTGTGATGTACAGTGCAGACGGAAGGCAGGGGGAGGGGAACCCATTTTCCCCAAATGAGTACCAGACCCTCCTTCCTCCAGGGGTGCATGGATCCCATTCGGAAAGTAAGTGATGAACCTTTCCGACGGGCCACCAGAACCCTGGGGAAAGTCAGATCACAGGTCATCTGTTCAGGGGGGGCAATGGTACTGAAAGACACTAAAGGTGGAGCCCAGGGAAGTGGAGGGGTTAGAAGGGCACCAACGCTACTGAAACAGGATGGCAAATTCTCTGCTCTTTGAGGCACCTGAAGGGTCTGTGTGCTGGTACCAGTGTCACGTTTGGATCGCGATGCAGGAGGACCTTACATCATCTGGAACCAGGGCAACCGTAGGAGGATCTGTGTAGGTAATCTAGAAGTCAGAATCTGGGCAAACTGTAAATGTCACAGATGTCCAGCTAGTCTGCTGATCCCAGTGCAGGGTGGCATGGGGGGTAGGGTGCAGGGGGCATTTAGCTTGTTCATGTCTATAGCAGCTTGGCAGGTTGGAAATTCAGAAGGTTCTTTCAAGTTCTACCTCTAGGAACACTAATACAAAGGCGTTTAGCTCAGCAAAGCATCACAAGATGACCTTCCTCCAAGACACGGGTTCCCCATGCCAGACTGGAGGCTCTGTCCTCTCTCTTTCTGGCTATGGAAACGTGTCCCCAAAGAACATGGCTGGAGCTCCTTCCTGTCTTGAATAGATGTCTCTGAACTCTTAAAATGCTTTTCATCAACTGAGAGAGGGCAAGTGAAAAATCACAAAATTGCAACTATTAGCACTGGTGCTGGGCGTAGAGTTTTTCTCAATTACTGTTGAATGCATGGCCCAATGTACTAGTACACAATGAAACATGTGGACGGGTCCCCCTGACCAAAAAGCTGCATTACCACTGCTCTGTAGGAAACTATAGAGTTTAGGTTTGATTTTAGGAAACTTTTTTTTTTTTTTTTTTTTGCGGTACGCGGGCCTCTCACTGTTGTGGCCTCTCCCGTTGCGGAGCACAGGCTCCGGATGCGCAGGCTCAGCAGCCATGGCTCACGGGCCCAGCCGCTCCGCGGCATATGGGATCCTCCCAGACCGGGGCACAAACCCGTATCCCCTGCATCGGCAGGCGGACTCTCAACCACTGCGCCACCAGGGAGGCCCCCAGGAAACTTTTAATGTTAATCCAAGAAAAGCCATTCTTCCATCAGCAGCACCTCAGGACATGTGTTAATGATATTTTTTCTACACATTGATCTTTATTCAGCCTGTGCACAGCAACATGTATTTTAATGCCTTGGTGTAGAAGATACTAGAAGTGCAGTGTATTGCAGAAGTCTGAAAGGAGTAGAAATTTTCTCCAAAGATCCATGTTCTTTTTGACAGAGACTTACGTTTCTGAGAAAATTATCCAATCCGAGAATCTTTCAATGTCTGAGTTTAATCCATTTACATTTATTTTGATTACTTATAAATTTGGACTTCTTTTCTACCATCTTATCTGATGCTTTCTAGATTCTATGTCTATTCCTATGTTTTTTTGTTCCTATTCTATGTTTTTTTTTTTGCTACTTTGTTGACTTCTATTGGGTTGATTGAGTTTATTTATATTATTTTACCATCTGTCCAGTTTGAAGTTATTTTTATTCTTTTAGTGGTTACATGCAAATGGTTTGCATGATGATTAACTTAAGAAAATCTAAAGTGAATATCACTCTCCTTCTAACTATCAACACTACCCTTCACCTCATTCTCATTAATAATCCAACAAATTTATTACTTTTATTAATTTTAGAGTCCTTGCTCATTTAGATGTACTAGCATTTTACCCAATTCTTGGCTCTACACGGCTTTTATTACATCATGCTTTCCTTACAGATTCAGTCTTTCTTGCTAAAGTATATCATTTAGTAGTTGTTTCGGTGAAAGTCTGTGTGTAGTTAACTCTTTATTTATCTGAAAGTTCTCCACGTTCTGTTCTCTGGATGTCTTACTAAAGGTACCTTGGACCTAGTTAGTCTATTCTCTGTGCCTAGAAACCACCCTCTCCTAGTCCTCCGTCTCTATCTCTTTGGTAATTTCATCAAAGCTTTTAGTTATTAATATTTTCCAGCTGCTTGGTTCTGCTGTTTGGTAAACCTATCAGACTGATCTCTTAGTTATTACTAAGTTTGTTTCTGCTATTTTAATCTGCAGCTTAGCCTATCCATTGAGTTTTTAATTTCAACTCTACTGTTCCTTTCACATTCTCTTTGGTTCTTTTCCAAATCTTTTTTATGCTGTCGTAATTTTTCATTGTGATTTTTATATATTTTTAAATTTCTCTAATAACTCAAAACGAGTTGTAAACACCTTTCAGAGTGCTGTATCTTTGAGGTCTTTCTGGGGTTTGCTGAGTCCCCTGTTTCTCACTCACGGTTGATTTCTTTTCTCAAGTGATTGAAATTGCTAATGGTGCCCTCATCCTCCCGGTTGTTCATTCTGGGGAATTCTCCTGGGAACCAAGTTATTAAAAAATCCAAAGCAGTTTTTTTTTTTTTTTTTTGTCTGCCAAAGATACCAGGGGTTTCAATGGCCCTGAGACCAGTTCTTATGTTGATTTCTCAGTGTGTGAAATCACAGTTTATACATACTTCTCAGTTTATACTTCACAGGAAGTATAAACTCAGACCACATGCCAACATATAGAACTGCGGTTTTAATTTTTTGTGGGTGATTCTTTCTTTTGTCCAAAAACCTATAGAGAAGGCAAGCCTCCTGGCCACATTTTTCTGAGCTTGATAGGTGAGCCACGAGGACAGAGAGGAGGGGGTTTGTCATGGCATTTGGCAGATGCATGGGCCACCATTTTGTCTCTCCTGGGAAACACAGGCTGCATCCCAGAACCCCAGCCTTCCGCCTACAAGCCCTCCCTCCTGGGCATCCTCTATGGGTACCACAGCCTCGGCCTCCACTGCTCTGGCAGGCAGAATTCCCTGCCTGTGGACTCTGGCTGGGGGCACTTGTTTTTGTTGTGGTGGTTGTTATATTTTCTGCAACATCCCTGTGTGTTTATTGTTAGTGGCCGAGGGAGGTGGGAAGGGGATCACATCTTTCCCCAGCTCAGTCCTTCTCATCACTGGAAGTGTTTCTGAGATAAATAAAGGTTTTCATTGTGAGGCTATATTAGTCCCACATCTCATGAGCAGAGAGGCTAAGCGTACGGCATCTCCGTGCATTGCAGGAACACACGGCAGATGCATACAGCACAGGAGCCCTCCGAAGGAGACGACCCTGAAATGCATCACCTGCCCAAAGCCTGATGCTCACAGAGGACCCAAGAATGAACTTGATGAGTCATCACTCCTGTTCCCAGGCCGCGTCCTGCCAGCTCTTCTGGTTCCTCTTTCTCTGTACAACCAGCCATGATTTTTAAGATGTCCATTTCTCACAACTAGCAACTTCTGAAATTTTAATGCAGGAAACTAGACTGGAAGTAAAATTCTGATGTAAATCCCTTTCCCTTGGGAGAGACAGTGGGAGGAAGAAAAGGGCAAAACAGAACTTCTGAAGAGCACACCCAAGAACTTCAAGGACGCCTGCGCTTGCAACCTCGCTGGTTTTCGCATTCTCTGCTTAAAAACCTAAAATGGGTCTTGAGCCATCCCTCGCTCCTCCCACCTTCCTGCTGACGGAAGCTGGGCCCTGGGAATTCTATTCTGGGTGCCACTAATCCCGCTTGGAAAGTGGCACAGTGCGGAAGACAGGAGTTAGCAGGTTAGCCAATGGTTAATCTAACCTCTCAAAGTCTTCTCAGAGCTCCAAGTGATAAAATCTTCTAGAATTATTGACAAATGTTCTCCACACATTTGTGAGACTCGAGCTGTTACCCAGGGATGCAAAGTAAACAAATGTTCTTAGGCTACAGAAGGTATAAATCAGCAGTCAGTACTACTAGTAGGCAAAGAAGGTTCATTTCTGTGATATTTCAGTTTCTCCCCCAAATGACTGATTGCTTCCTTCTTCCACGATCTACTACAAAAATCATTTCTTGCTTTTTGTCCTAAAATGATGAGAACAACAGATGCTTAGTCCTAATACACTTTTTCATGATAAAGGAAGTATCACCGTATAAACAACTTTGGAAACAGGAAGAGGAAATCATCACTGGTCCCTAATTCTAGCATGCTAGCATTTTACTGTATCTCCTTTCAGTCTTTTTTTCCTTATGACTTTTATTTCAATATCGTAAAATGATATTTAAAATCATTTTACCCCATGTATTTACAGGAGTTTGGGGTTCCTAAGTACCTCATTTTTTTTTTTTTAATCACAACAACCCTCCAACTTGAGCCTGGTAAAAATTCTTGGCCCTATGTTACAGAGAAAGAAACAAGCACAGGCATTTATTTGGTGGCGAGTTGCTCAGCATCACAGAGAGACAAGAGAAGCTTGTTGTCATGAAAGCTCTCTCCTTAGATGTCTGCAAACACAGGGAACTCAGGTTTGTGACTTCAGCCCGCACAAGCTCATGGGTGCTGAGAACAGTAGCCACAGCTGGGATTAAAGGGAGAAAGAGGGGTGAAGGGTGGCTTGGAGGAGGAGCGTCACTAGTCTAACCTGCGCGTGTCTGCTCCGAGCAAGAAAGCCAGTTGTCTTAGGAGCTGTAGAGTCCCGAGAGGAATTCCAAACGAAAAAATGCCCCCAAGTACTCCGGGCGACAGCGACACTGGAGGAGGTACATAGCCTCCACTGGAGACTGCTTTGATGAACTTTGCTCGTTTGGATCTACAGATCCTGCGCTTTTTTATATTCAGTCTCCTTATTCTTATATTTTATATTGTGCAGTTGACACATCATTTTAGCAAAAGCTCTTTTCTGTGAAACTGCAGGAAGAAACTCTCCCTCAGAGGACATCCAAGATGGCGCTGGGTATGAACCTGCCAACTCCAGTGGTCTCAGTGACTAACTGGCAACTTACCCCAACTTTCCCAGGGCCCTGTGGTGTCTGAGGAGAGTCACCATGCCCTAAGGGACCGTACAAACAAAAGAGAATCCACAGTGCACAGAGGACACATCGATGGAAAAATATGTGATAAAACAAGCACAATAAAATTCTAAGAATAGACTCTAGGTAGTGAGTAGATGGGTGTTTACTGCAAAAGTCTTTTAACTTTACTATATACTGAAATATTTCATAACAAAATGCTGTTTTGAAAATTAGTGTTCTCCTAAGTAACAGAATGCTGCTGAATAGATTTTTTTTTCACCTGCCTTCATCTCTCTTCACCTCACCCCCTCACCGTATCTTTCTTACCTCTACGATTCCTTGAGAACACATCTCTAAAGATGACCAAATATGTTCAGAAAACACTGAGTCAAACCCAGTTTTTAAGAAAACAAAACTGAGGTCCTACCAAGGGGAACAGACTTCTCCCAAATCAAGTCATCACCTGGCGGGTTCAGGAGTACGTCTCCAGTTTTCAGATCACACTGTGACACTTTCCTTCCTAGGAGATGGACGGTTGGACCTTTGTATTGTGGACATTCCTTGAAAGGATTAGAAAACCAACACATTTGGACATTTTACAAGGAGGTTTAAAAGAAGCCAGGATGCTAAGGACAAGGCAAGAGCCAGCAGAGGTGACGTGTGAGCAGCTGAGCATCTGATTCTGTGGATACAGGGCTCATGTTTTCCCATTCAAATGAAATTGTCTCTCTATTGTTTTAGAATCCCAGAAACAGAAACTTGATCACATTTCTACCTGTACAACACTGCTGGGAGTATAAATTCACACAACCCTTTTGGAAATCAATTCAGCAATATGTATCAAATATTCACAGCCTTTGACCTTACGATTCTATTTCTGGCAGATCATTCTAAACAACTTGTATTCAATATAACAAAAAGCGTTACAAAGATATCCATCAAAGTACTGTGTATAAGAGCCCCAAATTAAAAAATGCCTAAAGGCCTTTGGTAAAGGCCTTAAGTAAATTATGATACACTCTTAAAAGGGGATTTAGAAGTCATTACAATATTTGTAAAAGGTCTAACAATATAGTTAGAAAATATTTATATGACACTCCTAAATGATAAAATTTCTAACAAATTGTACATATGCCCTGAGCCTAATTAGATTAACAAATTTAAAAAATATGTGACACATAGTAAAATGCCTGAGAGGAAATACATCACATTGGTTACAAGGCTTGTCTGTACTGCATTTGCTGCATTTTCTGTAATGGTATCCAGTCAGCTGTGCTAGAACTCCAACACGTGCATTCCTAAAATCCCTCCACTACCTAAAATCACACAATAAAAACCACAGAGCTTACGGGGAAAATGGACTTAAGGTACAATACTCTCAAAATTTATCAGTGGCACATTTTTTGAAAGGTAGGAACCTAATAATAACGGTAGCCCAGTTTTCACACTTTAACTGGTTAAGCGATTCATAAACAGTAAAATAAATATGACACTTGACCTTGAAAAAGCCCTAAAGTTTTCTAGTGGAATTGCACATTGGGAGGGTTGCAGCTTGGGAGTTATTGCGAAGTGGTTGAAAGCAGGTTATCAAAAATGGGACGGAAAGCTGTTCACCAGATGTAGATGAATGTAACTCAGAACTGGCTCTGAGCTGAGGTGGCTGGTGGACAGTTGAGGCACATGTGTGCTAAAGTGTGCACGTGTGTGTGTGTGTTCTTACACGACTCACTTCAGCTGAGTGCAGTTTTCTGCATTCACCTAGTGTTTCTTGCTGATGAAAATGTACACGGGCTACAAATGTACAAATCTAAAATTGGCAGTATAGGCAAACGGTTTCCTAAACTATGAATTCCACTGGAACAAACTCAACGTGTTCGAAACAATCACTCTAGCAGAACTGCTGTATTACCTTTCTAATAAATAAATAAACGTGACTATGAGTTACTAAAACCCTCTTTCTAAAGCGGTCTACACCCTCTGCACTCTCTCCAAACAACTAGTCACATGAATAAAGAATAAACAGATGAGATTCTGCTTGGCAACCAGTAGGCAAAAGAAGCCAAGAACTGACTAAATAGTTTACCCTTCAAATAAGTCAGGTTATATCGGTGTTTGAAGACATATCAGAAGATTATTTGTTGACTAGAGTAGCTACGGAACTCATTTAATATACTTTGGTCTGTCAGATAAGTATTGGGCTAGATGACCTGGAGGTCATTTCTAATGCTAATAATGAGATTTTATGATAGTGTACTTATTTCTTAATAATTAGATAATTTATTTGGGGGTGAGAACAAACAAGTTCAGTTCCGAGAGAATTGAGATTTAGTACAAAGTCCGTGAAACTCAAACAGGAATTGAGTATCATAAAAGTAAATTCGGTCACACTGTTCTGAGCCTAAATATTTCAAATTTTCAAAAACTGTTTATGATACATTTTATATTTTGTTGTGGCTGTGTCTAAAAAAAACTGCAAATCTGTCTTATTTCCATCATTGTTATATGAACATGCACTATTAAACAGTCTACATTACTTTCCTTTGATTACAGATTCCTCTTTCCTTTAACTACTGTCTTAGCATTTCTGTGCCGACAGAATACAACCCACAGACTCAAACTTGTAAATATCACCTGAAAACAATATGAAATTTTCCTCTGATTTTAAACTTACCTTGACTTAAGCAAACAAACACACGCACAAAAAAGCCTTTCCTGGGACACAGTTTGTCCAACAGAACACTTCCTTTTTCTGATGGATGTGATAAAAGGGGAAACGACTCATTTGGCAAAGTATAGTACATCATTACTCAAAGCTGGGTTCAACAGTTCAGATTTTTAAGGCCTTGGGAGTAAGGAAAAGAATTTTCTTTATTTAAGGAAAATGATTTTGCCCACGCTTTCAAAACGGAGCTAGCATGCGACCAAATTCTGATAAGAGGCCCTCAGAAGCCAGAGGCCCAAATCAATACATTGAAATTGTTTACCTATTTAGTTATTATGCAATTTCAAGAACTTACTGTTTTGAAGGGCAACGATTTCACCCAAACCTTTAAAACTGTGCTGCAGATTATGACAATAGGTACACATACGTCCCATATTCAAGCCAATGTACTAACAGAGCTGTTTAAATAAACTATTATTTATTTGCTTTCTTTTATGAAGGAAGGGGAAACAATGCCTGAAAGAAGAGAGTCAAAATATAATCTATTTGAAAGGATACACAACGAGGTCCTGCTGTAGAGCACAGGGAACTAGATTCAATGTCCTCGGATAAATGGAAAAGAATAGGAAAGAGTGTATACATATGTATAACTGAGTCACTGTGCTGTGCAGCAGAAACTAACACAACATTGTAAATCAACTATATGTCAATAAAAAAATTAAAAACATATATATATATAATCTATCCCTTGACGTAGTTTGATGAACAATCAGGGGATTGGCCATGGAATGAGACATCTCATGTCCAACAGATTTCCAAGTATTTCATAATAATCACCTTTTACATCTGCATACCCCTGTTCATACATTGTATCATGTGACTCATGATTTTCCTGTTTCCTCTCCCCAAGAAATCGATAATCTATTAAAGAAACCATATTTGAAATACTGTCATATTTTTCTGAAATCCTCTTTGTCTGTCGTAGATAGTAACCCCCAGCAGACACACTGATGCTATGTAAGCAGACTGCACAGTTCACGAGGTTCAGACACGTGTTAATTTTGCAGACGCAGACGATGTGAATTCCTGTGAAGGCACATAGCCCGTTCAGTCTCCACGAATGTGGGGAGATGCTGCTTTTCGAGAAAGATCAAGTGGACAGAATAATGAGGACCTTTACTGGAAACTGATGGCCACAGGAAGGCTTGCAGACAGGGAGACACACAAGGAGTGGCAGGTGCGAACATTTCCACATCTGAGAATTTCAGGACTCACAAAAGTCCCCAGAGGTATCTACCGAAAACATCAAGGGTGCCAGATCTCAGCCAGGTCTGAACCCGCTTTCCCACTCCACACCCCTCCTCGTGGGTCTCTGGGCCCCTTTATTGGTGGCCTCTGAAGCCTTAGCTCAGCAGTGCTTCTCTTTCTTTTCCCCTTCTAGTTTTCTACTTTCTCCACTGCTGCAATTATGCAGCCCTCTGGCCACGCAATGAAAAGTTCTCCAGTTCTGTCACACAAATGCAAAGGGCGACACAGTGGCCTGCTTCATTTTAATCAGGATATTAGATGAGTGAAGATTTCATGCAGTCATTTGTTTACACATAAGCCCTCGAGCTTCTGAGTTCCTCGGTCCTCTGGACGTCTCACCCCCCCTTCCCAAATCTCACCACCATGCTGACCTCTCACCACGCTGTTTAAAGGTCCACCCTCAATTTCTGAGTGGACTAGAAAGGACCATCATGGTGAAACAGATGAATTATTTGCAATACTCCAAGACTAAACCTAGAGAGATGCCATGAAAACAGTTTCTGAACTTTAGATTACGTGAGTCCCCTTATTTTAAGCAATTTTCAACTTGAAATGTCCTTCACGTCCTTTCCCTAAGAGCCTCTATGAGTCAGAAAGAAATGACTGCCATTGACTTAAATGAGAAACAAACACTACAAAAACATTTTTTTTTTTCCCATAAGCAGTAGATCTGTGAGTCAGTCAGTAGGAGTAAGTTGGTTTGGTTTTCTCAGGTTTTTCTTTTTTCCTTTTTTTTTTTTTTTTAAATGCTTTCTCATCAGCAGCAAAATTTCCGGGGAAGAGAAAGGAAAATATTAGAAGCATTACAAAGAATGTCTTCTATTTGGTATTCCTAGAGAAAAATAAGATGTCACCAACGGGGACTTCCCTGGTGGTCCAGTGGGTGGGACTCCGCAATCCCAATGCAGGGGCCCAGGTTCGATCCCTGGTCAGGGAATTAACAAGATCCTGCACACGTGCCGCAACTAAGAGCTCTCGTGCCACAACTAAGACCCAGTGCAGCCTCAATAAATAAATAAATAAAAATAAATCTTAAAAAAAAAGAGATGTCACTAGTGAAAGAATATCCATGGTTGAAACTTTAAACTTCAGTGTTGGTGAGAGAAAACACAAAGCATTCAGAAGTCCTCATTCTTTCAAGGAATTTTCAAGTGAGTTTTCAAAAAGACAGAGATTCTTTTTTTTTTTTTTTTTTTTTTTTTTGTGGTACGCGGGCCTCTCACTGTTGTGGCCTCTCCCGTTGCGGAGCACAGGCTCCGGATGCACAGGCTCAGCAGCCATGGCTCACGGGCCCAGCCGCTCCGCGGCATATGGGATCCTCCCAGACCGGGGCACGAACCCGTATCCCCTGCATCGGCAGGCGGACTCTCAACCACTGCGCCACCAGGGAGGCCCAAGACAGAGATTCTTTTTTTTTTTTTTTTTTTTTTTTTTTTTGCGGTACGCGGGCCTCTCACTGTTGTGGCCTCTCCCGTTGCGGAGCACAGGCTCCGGACGCGCAGGCTCAGCGGCCATGGCTCACGGGCCCAGCCGCTCCGCCGCATGTGGGATCCTCCCAGACCAGGGCACGAACCCGTGTCCCCTGCATCGGCAGGCGGACTCTCAACCACTGCGCCACCAGGGAAGCCCAAGACAGAGATTCTTAAAGCAAGTTTCTTTTGCTGCCCAGCCTTGCAATGGAGTTTAGAATAGGCTGGTATAGCACTGCCTTGAAAATTAGCCACTACACTTTTACCAGAATGTTCAAGAAACTTAAACAGGTCTATCAGATGCTACTTGTGTTCAGTAACTAACGCAGGAAGTCTTAAGCATCCATCCAAAGAGCACAGTCTGCAATTAAAAAAGAAAAGGCTTCCTAAAACCTTGTGATAAAGAAACTGCTGATCAAGCCACCAGGCCTAAGTAACAACATCCATGCAGAAAACAGGACACACAAATGCAGTAACCAGGACAGAAACATACTAAACACATTGTAAAAACCTCCTTTCTATATAGGGAAGTTTTATTTACATGGATGAACAGCCATAATGTTCATAAAGCAAGTAGGAGGACCCCACTGGCCAACTCAATCCAAGAAAAAGAGGGAGACAGCAAAGATCAGGCAGACACATGGATGAAGTTCATCACACTCTCTGCGCCTCTTCTGAGTAATTTTCTTTTACCCATCAACACACTGCCCGCTGGCTTTTGTCACACGCCATAGCCCACCTGGTCTCAGGGTCACCAATAACTTCCTAGTTGACGAGACAAACATTCTTTGGTCTTGGACCTCTATTCACACCTTCTGTAGCATTTCATACTACTGACCTTGAAAACATCTCCTCCCTGCTACTGCCAACATTTTCTTATGAAAATTTTAAACGTAGCAAAAATTGGTAAGAATTGTACAACCAAACACCCATCTACCCACCAACTAGACTCTAAATAGGGATTTTTCTGCACTTTTATTATCACATATCTACACAACCCTCTACCCATCCATCAATTCATCTCATCCTTTTGAATGTGTTTCAAACCAAATTCTAGACATCAGTACCTTTCCCTCTAAACACTTGCGCGTGCACGGCATAAACTGTAGAAACGGTCCTTCTTTGGGGAAAGAATATAACCGTGTTTTCCTGTTCCTGCTCTTCCCTCCCTCCCCTGTGTTTCTGTTCCACAGTTTCATATCTCGGCTACCGTGACGGCTGGCACGGCCTCAGCCATCAGGCCTACGGTGGCCCCAAGCCTGACCTTATTTGTGTGCTCCAGCCCACCTTGAGGCTCCATCCACTTCATGTGCCTAAAACAAAGTTGCCTGTTCCCCTTGGTACCTGTTAACTCCTCTGTGTCCCTCCCTATGACAGTCACAGTCAATCATAACTATCCCTGAGCTAGAAATCCTCCAGTATTCTCCAGTTTCTCCCCTTCCTCCTCGTTAGCATCCCACACAAAGTTTTATGATTCCTTCCACCAAAACGTCCAGCAAATCTCCTTCCCACCACTTCCCATGGCCATGGCCCTGTTCTAGTTCAAGCCTCCATCTCTGTCCTTGAGACTCAACAACCAGGGGCTTGGTGTGCATCCCCCGTCCTTCCCACGCCACCTCGGACTGGGTTTCCTGGGCAGAACCAGAGGACGTCTACGGAATCAGCTCTCTATGGAAAGCCTTCAAAACCCCTCCCCTGGCCTTGCCTCAAGAGCCGTAACTACCCAATATGGTAGCCACTGGCCTCAGGGTGAATACTCGAAATGTGGGTAGTCGGAATTGAGAAATGCCGCAAGCATAAAATGCATATGAGGGACTTCCCTGGCAGTCCAGTGATTAAGACTCCATGCTTCCAAGACAGGGGGCACAGGTTCGAACCCTGGTCAGGGAACTAAGATCCCACATGCTGTGTGGCATGGCCAAAAAATAAAAATAAAATAAAATAAAGTGTTAAAAAATAAAATAAAATAAAATGCATATGAGATTTGGAAGATTTTGTACAAAAAATGCAAAATGTCTCGTTGATAATGTTTTATTGTTGATTACATATTGAAATTATAATATTTCAGACAACTTGGCTTCAATCAAAATATTATTAGAATGAACATTGCCTCTTCATTCCTACTTTTTTAAAGAAGCTACCAGAACATTTAAAAGGACATATGCAGTTCCCGTTACATTTCTGTTGGACAACGCTGATCTAGAATAAAGTCCAAACTCCCTAAACATGTTATTGAATGGTCTCAAAAATCTTTTCTGACACTTTGATCCCAACATGATGCCTCACTCTTCACCTGCAAACTCAGACTGTTGACTGAAACTGCTGGGTGGGATTGCTTCTCAGGACAGAGGTCAGGTGACCCCATCACAGGATGCCCAGGCATCCAGAAGACAGACGGAAGAATGGAGAAGCAGGGGAAGATCTATGTAAATTAAACAGCTACTCAAGACAAAGTCAAGGAAACAGCAAAAGGCATTATTAAGCTTTTTTTAAAAAATGACCAAAGACTGCCAATTTGTGCTTATATGATGTCTCTTCCAAAGTAGAACATTTGTCATTGAGCATATGAATCACCTTTACATGGAATGCCACCATGCTGAACAAGTCTGCATATTTCAAAAAGTTTCCACTGGTCACTGCCTGGGATGGACACTTCTAGCCTCATCCAGTCTCGAGGAGCTGTTATTTCTGAGCGGCACCTCACATAGGGGGTCCCTCAGCTACACCCTCAGCACCTCCCATGAATGTTCGTGGTGGATACTCACATGCTAAGTAAAGTAAGGGAAGATCCAGGGAGATATTTGAAGCTTTTAGCCTATCCTAGAAGTCTGCAAACCAGGCCAGTGAGCCAAAGGCCTGTTTTGGTCAATAACGTTTTATTGGAACATAGCCACACCCATTCATTTACATATTGTCTAAGGCTGCTTTCCTGCTAAAAAGCAGAGTTGAATAGTTGTGACGGAGACCATATGACCCATGAAACCTAAAACATTTACTATTGGCCCTTTCCAGAAAAAAAATCACTGAGCCATGGCCTAAGGCATCATCTTTTTTTATTAAACAAAGAGTGAATCTCTTCTGTGACAGGTACAGTTCCAGGGCCCAGAGATACAAAGTTGAAAAAGATGAAGGTTAGTTTCTCGAGGGACCCTGAAGCACTTTCACTTTAGTCTCTTCACACAGGACTTCTGTTCATACTGGCCAGTGCTTTTCAAACTTTTTTCTATTGAAATCCACTAATAATAATTACGTTTACATCCAATCTTTCAGCACACACTGATCTATTTATGTATGTACATATCTGAACCAAGCCTGTCAAGATAGTATTTGCCCGGCTTACTACCTGGGATCCACTCTCTTATTTTATCCTGTTATAGCCCCTTCCATTAAAAAAATAATAATTGGTTTTATTATACACTAATGTCTTGGGATTCATAGTTTGAAAAACTCTTAATACACACCAGCTTTTTGTTGCTAACTCTGATCTTCACTATAAGCCAAAGGTTATAAACTAGCAGCCCCTCTCCTCCAGATGAAATTGATTTACTCCCTCTATGCAGAATTTTGGTTTGTGTTAGTTTTGGTTTTTAATATGTTAATTATTTCTCAATATGTTTTTTAAAAAACCAGTATCCCAAGATTCTTTAGAAAAATCAGAGGGCAGGGCAATCATGAGTTTACTTTCTTTCTTGGTAACTGTCAGCTGGAGCTGAGAAGTGGTTTCTCCAATGTCTGCTTCCAACTTGCCACCCTCTGCCACAGGGCAAATGCACCTGAAAATCCCAAGAATTTTCATCACAAGCATTAGCTCCCCATGAACTCTCCCCCCCATATAAATATAAAACAGATCCAATGTGTTTTCTTTCCATCATTAAACCCTAACAGGGCATTCTAGTAGACCCTCTGGCTTTGGGGAAAGCCTTTTTAACAGATACTGTTGTAATCTCAAGTCCTCCTACACCAAGAAGAAAGAGAAAGGTCTCATTAGAAAGAAAAACAAGTGGCCTTTATTTCTTTAAGAAAAACCCACAACATCTGATGAAAGAAACTACAATAATTAAAGTCCACCAGAAAATTAAGAAAAAACCCAGATGCCAGTTTTTGTTTACTCAAAAGCTTTGTTTGTAAAACGAAATCACTTCATCACTGCAGCCTTTTCTTACCGCCAGAACTTTTCAAACATCGATTGCAAGCAAACATGGCTTCAGTTAAGAAAGGTGACCAGGGGCGCAGTTAGCTCTGGGAATGTAACTTTTGTTTCGGCTTAATTCAGTTCCCTTTTTAAATACCTGAGCTTAAGGAGAATCTGCAAAGATTTACGACCGTAACAAACACACCACTTTTGAATTTGTCATTCAAACCAGCCTGGCAACTTTGATATTTCCTATTGAAAGGAGAGCTCTAATCCAAGTAAAAACTCTGAAAAAGGGAAAAGGAATTTTATTCCCATAATTTGATTGATTACTTCCTACTCTGAATGCTCGAGAGAGAGAAAAAGCAAACTTTTTTTCTGTCTGTAGTTGGATTTCTCCCACTAATCTTTTACAAGCAGGTAACAACCATAAAACACAAATTACTTACAAGGATCCACAGGCCAATCATGCTAGCTGGGTTCCAAAATCCATAAGCATCAAAATACTGGGGAAAACATCTGAGATGAAAACCACAAATGTAAAGATGAATTGATCACTGACTAAATTCAATTCAATACTTTAATTCGCCAGTTCTGGGAGGAGAAAGAATAATGCTATCAATTGTTCCATTCTCTGGAATAATTTTGCCATCGATACAAATTCTCCAAAATGATATTTATGTAATTCAGAGCATGCAATGGTTTCCCACTTGTAGTCTCCAGAATTTTACCCTGAAAAATGGAAGCTCTAAGCTCTTGTCTTTTAGCTTAACCTTGGGCAACGCACCCTGTTTTCTCATAGGCAGAAGACAATCTCTGAGATACTTTCTAATTCCAACTTCCTTTACGGTTTATGATTCTGTCTGGTTAGAGCCAGAAAAGTTCAAATCAACAACCATGCCTTATTTGGCAATGATCCAATCACTACAGTAAAGAGCTTGGCACTATTAATGACCAGCTGGCAGGATAATTAGATAAAAATTATTAATAACAATAATAATGAAGATAGAAGAGTGCTTGGGGGTAAAAATTGGGCTATGGCCTGATTGGGAATATTAACATTTCTAAAGAATAAAAAGTGTCAATCAGAAAGTGCAAGTACATGTATATGGATGACTGAGTCACTTTGCTGTGTACCTGAAACTATTACAACATTGTTAATTGGCTATACTCCGATATAAAATAAAAAGCTAAAAAATAAAGGGCAAATACAGAAAAGAGTGAGAAAGATGGACTTTGGCATGACTCAGCCATGGTTGGTTGGGGGTTTCCTACAAAGTTGAAGACACCAGGGAATGGGTACAACCACCAACTTGCCTTGCCCCACTTCCAGGAGCAGCCAGCCACCTTCTCATATATCTCTGACAATATTTTGGCTTCCCCATGCAGCCATTTAGAAGAAGGAAACTTGCTCATTTGGACCACTAAGCAAAGAGGTTTTTTTCAGGGTGATTATTTTTCAATGGGTGGGTGAAAAATCAATTGAATGGCTCAGGATTTCTGATATGATCAATAAGATGAGCTCTGTGATCAGATTATATTATTTCTTAAAAAAAAAAAAAGAATTACACAAAAAGTGGAGGTGGTTTTAGTTATTCCAGATAGGCCAATAGACTCACAAGGATATTTAAAGACTTAAAAATTCACTTTGTTGGGCTTCCCTGGTGGCGCAGTGGTTGAGAGTCCGCCTGCCGATGCAGGGGAAACGGGTTCGTGCCCCGGTCTGGGAAGATCCCACATGCCGCGGAGCGGCTGGGCCCATGAGCCATGGCCGCTGGGCCTGTGTGTCCGGAGCCTGTGCTCCGCAACAGGAGAGGCCACAACAGTGAGAGGCCCACATACCGCAAAAAAAAAAAAAAAAAAAAAAAAAAAAAAAATTCACTTTGTCAACCCTATGTTGATATGCTGCCTAGTTTTTAACTAAAGGTCTAAGGCCCAGAATCAAACATGTCCAAGTCCTTCTATCACATGGGATAGGCTTTCAATCCCTACCATCGTTGAGCCACTGATGGCTGGATATCTAGGCAGGAACCACACACGGGCAATTCCATCTGAGAACATGATGCTTCCCAGCGGTGAAGCATTGGCATAAGGTGGGTGGACTTGGGTTCAGCACTAGTTCTACTATTTACTTGACTATATGACCCTGGGCAAGTTACTTCATCTTTTTGAGCCTCAGTTTCTTGAGCTATAAAAGGCAGTAAATGATAGGACCTACCTAATGATATTAGTCTTATTAATAAAATATCCAGACTACATGCAGCAGGTCATGCAGTAAAATCTAGCAACATCCAGTGTGGGCTCAACAAATGCAGCTATTATTACCTTACATCTAAAATGACAGATAGATCATTCAGACAGAAAATTAGTAAGGAAACGTTGGATTTGAACTATGTGTTAGACCAGATAGACCTAACAGACATATACAGAACATTCCATACAACAGCAGCAGGATGCACACAGAACGTTCTCCAGGGTGGATCGTATGCTTGACCACAAATCTAGTCTTAACACATTTAAGAAGATTGAGATCATATCAAGTATCTTTTCTGAACACAATGGTATGAAGCTAGAAATCAGTAACAAGCAGAAAACTGGAAAATTCACAAATGTGTGGATGTTGAACAACATCCTACTTAAAACCAATGAGCCAAAGAAGAAATCAAAAAGTAAATCAGAAAATATCTTGAGACAAATGAAAATGGAATCCGAACACACCAAAACTTATGGGATGCAGCAAAAGCAGTTCTAAGAGGGGGGTTCATAGTGACAAATGCCTACATTAAGGAAAAAGAAAATCTCAAATAAGCAACCTAACTTTACCCCTTAAGGAACCAGAAAAAGAAGAGCAATCTAAGCCCACAGTTAGAAGAAGGAAAGCAATAACGAAAATCAGAGTGAAAATAAATGAAATAGAAACTAAAATGACAGATTTCGTCAAATGTACTTTGCAGGGTTCAAATATTTTGCTATTTTTAAAAAGTTTCAACATGCATGAAGAAAAGCATTATACCAACTAAGATGGGAAAATGTCAAACAACAAGCCCAGAATGGCATTAAATCACAGAATTATTTTTATCTACATAAGCATTTAGTAGCCTGTCCTTTGCACGATACAGGTTCATAAGACAGATGCAACCATGGTAAGTGAGCCAACGATTAAGAGGAAATACTGTTATCTTCTCTGAGTCTCAAGATGTACCAGGTGTTGTTTCGTTTTGCCTAAGTGAAAATGTGATTTTAATTTTGACAGTTGTTAAAATATCAAAGGAAATGTTTTGAGGCAGATTGTCATTACTCTATTAAACCTGAGCCTCTGATGCACAACAGAAGCAGAAAATGCCAGCACGCTACCTGGACAGGAACTTTGAGTCTGATAATGCTGGCATCCCAGGCTTAGCTGTTCCAGCAGGAAGAACCACCAGGATGCCCAGGTCCTGTCCTCCAGTGCTCTGGAGGTTGGATTTTCTCCCTTCCACCCTCTCCTTCAACCCTGTGATTGCTCCAGGTCTGCTTTGCTCCCGTGGCAGATCCCATAAGCCAGGGTCTAAACCAAAGGTTAAAGCACAAGGGCAAGTAAGCAGATAGAACATTTAAGCTGACCCAGAAAATCCAGACTGTGCTGTCATCTTAGCTGTAAGGAGTGTCCCCAGGCACGGCCCCATCTCGTCACCACATCACCAGCTTCCCCAGTCCTGACAACTGCCCCTCCTACATTGGAGGCAAAAAAGCCAGATGCCCACATCAGATTTTCCTCTGACCCCTACTTCAGTTCTCTGTGTTCTCAAAAACTTGCCACCGACATCGAAGTTTTTGCTCTCCAGGCAGAGAGGGATTCAGTCAGGGCTGGGTGACTTTTTATACCTTCTTGACTTGACACTTGCCAACCATAAAGAAGAGAAAGAAAGACAAGACAGTCTCTGTCCGTGTTTCAGAGACAAGAGAGCAGGAGGGGGCCCTGAGCCAATTTTATTCTGAAATAAGCGGAGGGAAGGATCAGCATGCCTGCAGCAACAGGTGCTGGCGTGGAGGGAGCTAGCAGGCTGGTGCTGGGGGCCTTGGGGAGGAGAGGAGTGAAGGGCTGGCTTGGTGGAGCGTTTCAGGATGACCCCTCACACCCTCTGCCTTCTTTGTTAATGGTGTTCTTTTCCCTTTGGTTTTGGAATCATTCTAGACAACAAAACTGTAAAAAAAAAAAAAAGCAGTACAGAAAAATCTCAGAGACCCTTTCAGCCAGACAGTTTCCCCTGAGGTTGTCACCTTCCATAACCCTGGTAAAGGATCAAAACCAAGAAATCAACCTTGGTATGACACCGTGAACTAAACCACACACATCAGTCACACTTCCTCAGTTTTCCACCAATTCCCTTTTTCTATTCCAGGATCCAGTTGACGGTACCAGACTGTATTGATGCATTAGCAATTAGTCTCTTTTGAGACAGTTTATCGGTCTTATTTTGTTATTCATGATCTCACCATTTGTGAAGAATGCTGGTCAGGTATTCTGTGGCTGTACCATCCATTCATGCTGGTCTAACGTTTTCTCATGATTAGATGGGGGTCAAGGATTTAGGGGAAGAAAACCCCCCAGTTGAAGCCCTCCTCCCTGCCTTACACCAGGGGATACAAGATCTCAACACAGCAGCTAGGGAACGTCACCCTCAGCACTTGGTCCAGTGGCGTCCGCCACGTTCCTCCACCGGAGCGTTCCCACGTTCCCCTTTCCTCCTTCCTTATTTTTTTTTAAGTTGAATTATAGTTGATTTACAATGTTATATTAGTTTCGGGTGTACAGCAAAGTGATTCAGATGTAAATACATATCTATCTAATCTTTTCAGATTCTTCTCCCTTATAGGTTATTACAGAATATTGAGTAGAGTTCCCTGTGCTCTACAGTAGGTCCTTGCTGGTGATCTATTCTATATATAGTAGTGCATACCTGCTCACCCCCCCTCGCCAGGCCCTGGACCAAAGTCACAGGAAACAGTCTCCCGTTGGAACTCCGAAAACACCTTCCTATAAAACTATCCCACGTGGTGGATCTTCCCAAAGTGTATCTCAGGTGCATTAAGGGTTAAACAGGCTTCTGGGTGCTGCCTGTTAAGAACCCTGGGACCCTCTTCCAGAGCCTGTACAACACAGGGATAGAAATAAGACTGCATTACTGATGTTGAAATAAAATCATCTGGGAGTATTTTCATGTGAAGCTGGCTTTCAGAAACAGAGGCAAAACACACTAACAAAACTAATCTGGGCATATGGCATTCCTTTCAGGCACGCACATTTCTAATATAAATCTCCCAATCACTTCTCTCTTCTTTTTCAGGTTTATTGTCAAGGCAGCTCTTTTCTATTTCTCTCCAAAGGATAACCTCCCTGCCTGAAAGAGCCGGCTCAGGCAGAGTGGCGGTAAGTGCTACCCAGGATGATTTTTTTTTTTTAAGTGAGACCAAATATACTCTGACCATAATGAGGTTTTCAAAGTCCACCCTTTTGAGTTCCTTGCTGACTCTCCCTCCCACTAGGTGGCGCTAAAGGTCACATTCAAAGTGGGCTGCTCTCAAAAGAGACCAGGAAGAGGATTTTTTTTTTTAACCTTTGTGAGAATATCACAAGTACTAAACTAACGGCAAGTACTAAACTTCCTTCTTATTAAGCAGTTCCCCTTTTCTTTTTCACATTTACTGCCATCTGACAGCTTCTGAAACTGAGCAAATCTGAACTTCTGGAATCCAGCTTTCAAGGAATCACAGAATAAATGTAAATGTTAGAGGCGTAACAGTCATGACCACATGAGTAATATATAAAATCAGGAGTTGCATCATTGGAGGCAAGCAGCTGGGAAGATGTTTCAATTCTCTGAACTCAGCATTTCCTCAGTTTCTACATTCTGCTTTCACATAAGTTTATTTCACGTAAGTTTATTTATTAACTATATCAATACTCCCCCCTCCAAATAGATTTTTTTAACTGTATCAAATGAGCAAAGATTTTAAAGTGCTTCCGAACATTTTTAAGACATTCTTTAAAATGCAAAGACTAGGGAGCTAAAATATTACTTAGGTGCAATTTCCTCTGATTACACATCAAAGGCATATGTTTTAATAAGAAACCTCATTTCCACAATTATGATTCATCACTTAAGGAAAAACAAACTTTCTAAAAGCTTCCAGTCTAATATCATTGGGAAGCACACGGAGAAAGGATGCCGTTTATCAGCCCAGTTCCTGTTCCTTGGGGGAGGAAGACATGCCCCTAAGGGAAATCACTACGTCTCTCAAGTTCCCAACCCAGCGCAGCAATATGGCTGATGGTAATCGTGATGTGCAGTCCTTCAAATGCATCCCGTAGAGATAGCAGGCCTTTGTTGTTTATACCAAGTCAGTTTGTTTGCTCTGTGACACTCTCCTACTATGATGGGAGCATCTGGTCTGAGTAAGGTCAGCCCCTGTTGCCATTAATTGCACAGGCTTATTTTGTTCTCATGACCCCTCCAGAATACAGATTTGGCACGTACTCTTTCTGGGCCAATCAACAGACATTTCTATGAGACAAATATTTTGGCCAGAGCGGTTCTTGATTTTTTTTAAGAGGAAGGCAGAAGATTACAATATCGTGGAGGGTTTTCACTCCTACTTGGCTGTGCATTTCACACACACTACATCAGCACATGATAAATCTCATCACTACACGGGAATAATCACTCACATAAGGTATTCCAATGCCAGGCTATACCAAACATGGTTTTGCTATTGTTGTTTTTAATGCCTGGACTCAATAATCCTAGACCTTGCTCCACCTGGGTGTCTGATGCTGCTCAGAAGTTCCCCAACCACTAAATAACTTTTCTGTTATCAATTCTATCACTTTCCCCACCTACTGGGTACCTGCTCTTGCATACATGTGTGTAGGGGTTCATGAATGAACCTCATGCGCCACACACACACACACACACACAATGAGACTGTTGGACTTGTCTTGCTGGGTTGGTCTACTGGGGAGATGAACCCAGGGCAAACAAAATGGCAGCATGTGGCTTCTCAAAGGGGTTCTTTGCAACCCCTCAGTTGATGGAGAGTGTCCAATCACTGAGGGCTCCAGGGGGCAAATGCATGAAAGAAATTGGGCCCTCCCCCAACACACACACAGACATGTACCCTAGACTCAGGGCCCAAAGCTGCTTCTCCCCGATTTCCCCCCAATACCTCTTATCCCTTCCAAGGTCCTTCGCTTCCCTCTGAGGACACAGAGCCCCTCTGGATGTCAATCCCCAGGACCTTGCATGGGTGGCCAGACTCCCTTGGCTCGAATTTCACTTCCAACCCTTCATGTAGAAGAGCTGGTGGCTCAGGAGGGTGGGAAAGTGCGCACGGAGGTACTCTGCAGCTGCTCCCAGCTGCTCCGAGATGCGATCGCCCCCGATAGGAACCGGAAGTGCCTCTGCTCAGCCTGCCTCTCCCATGGACTTGATAAACAAGGCAGTGATCAGGAAGGGCCAGAAGACTTCACATTCTGATGAAGCCACGGAAAGGACCAACTCCTCAACTCCAAGCTGAGGAATCTTTGATCTTTCTGGACGCTACAGAGTAAAATAAGTTTAGTGACATTCTTCTCTGGGGAAATCACCCAGTCTCACTAAAGAAAATGAGTCCAAATATAGGAAAGAGACATGCTAGAACAAGAGATTAGATGATGAACACTTACTATCTTGTCCCCAAATAAAAGACTGAAGTGTTACAGAATCCAAACATTTATATTCATATACATATATAAATATATATATATGTAACTAATATATATAAGCACACACATATCTTTAAATACTTTATAAATAGGTATCTTTTGTCTTAGGGGAAAAATAACCGTGGCCTCTAGTTGGTGCAGATATACAGGCAGAGTAGGGGAGGGGGCTTCTTTTAGAATTCCAAGTTCACCTGCTCTTGAACCACAGCAGAGGCATTTGGTCTTAACTTCCAGAAAAGATCTCAAAGTTCTGAAGGTAATGAAATAATTCCCCCCTTTTCTTGAGGAACCCACCACACATCCGATGGAAATGGAGACCGCTCACGGTGAAGGATTGCTTTCCTGTGACATGCAAGCCACAGACATTTGTTGTCCTGATATCATGTCAGCTAAATTAAGTAATGTGGAATGTTTTTTTAAACCCCATCAGAGTGGAGTTTCATATCCAGAAAAGTCCGCTGAAGCGTCCTAAATTATCATCAACAAATTTCCTGGCATATTAAAATGTTCCTTTATTTCATTTATTTTAGAGTAATATTAGGACATCTTTAAATCAATAAGAATAATTTCCTTTTTAGAGATTTTAAATAAATTCGTTTGCTTGGCCTTTACTACACATTTGTCCAAACGAAGAAACCATTGATTACACTGTTCTCGGCATGTAGTTTTTAAAGTACTTTTAATTTTTTTCCCAGAGAGAGAAATTTATTGACGCATCCTAACAACAGGCGTTTTTAACTCTCAAACTCAATTTCCAAGAGATTTTCTTCCAACTTCGCAGCAGCAACAGATTTGTCCCGTTGTCAGGACGGTAGGGGGCGCTGCCACAACAAACTATTATGGCAAAAGTGCTTCCGAACATTTTCACTGGGCAAAAAAACAAGGCTTAGACATTATGATTCTCCCATGTCAATGAGCATGTAAAAAATACTGTACAAATTTTTTCTCTTCCATAATTCACTTCAGGGTTCAAATACTAGGGTTTTCGTTCTGTTTGTGTGTGTGTGTGTGTGTGTGTCTGGTCATAAATGTGTTAGAAACCCTATATTACAATTTTTGGGCTGACTCAAGAAGGTCTTAGCGAATCCCTTTACCTAAAATACTGGCTAAACACAAGCAGCTAAAACGTGCCTAATAGTTAAATGGCATTCTGTGTGATTTTTTGTCATAGGTAAGTCTTCAGTCTTTTTCACAAACGTCTAACTCCAAGTTCAGGGCCGAGATGAAAGAGAACTGTAGCAAAGTTTCATTAAATAATCACATAATCCAGGCCCCATAGGTTGGACTTTTTAAATAGTTTTCCATGTAATTGAGTTAAACTTAAATTTATGCGTTCAATAAAAGACCACTGCAAATGGTAAAACAAAGACACTGCTCCAACACTTAGAAAATTAAATTCACCAAACCATGAAGTCTACTGTGCAGTTATTTTTGTAACCACCATAAATTGCTTTATAAAACTCCTCTACCGAAGTAAACAATCCAAGGAGATATTTACTTTATAGCATGCCTCCAGTTTCCAAACGAGACAGCAGCCTAAAAGTTCATGACTTTTTCTTCTTTTTTTCTTTCCTTTTTTTTTTTTTTTTAAATACTTGTGTTTCTAGTTACCTTGAAACCTTCCTTCTCTTACACAAGCTCAGAAAGGTCAACGGAAAATAAGATCCAGCTCTGTGGATATACTGTGCCCCCAAATACTCATTTCTGGAATAGGAAGAAACAGTCCTACTTTGTGGAAATAAAAGCTATATAGCAAAATGAAAATAAAGGGTTTTAGTACTAAATATTTCACCATATTTAATAGCACCTCAGAGTCCAACATTGTCTTAGATGTTTTTGGGCAGTCGGCTTGAAATGTGTTCACTTATAGCCCTGTACCAGGCCACATACAATGCAAACTGCTATAGATAAGAGTTTTAGGGGTCTTTAATCACTTCTTTCTTGTGTCCTTGATGGAAAAAACAGAGCTGCCTTTGTGCTAAGAAGAAGGACCTGTTGTTTCCAGATTCAACAGGTCATTTTTATAAGAACTTCCCAGAGGATACAACATAAATGACAGAAACACAAGGGGATTTTTTAAGTGGCTGATGATTTTAAATGATATATATTCTATAGTAAGGGAAGGTTGTTTGTTTTCCTCTCCAACAAATGGAAAGTTACTGTTTTAAACATGTTTAATGTTCTAGTTCGACTTTTAGGACCAAACGTTTTCTCATGAGTTGGGTTACTGTAAATTTGCTTCCTGTGCTTGACCCTCAAGTAAATAAACTTGTCAAATCATATCCATTTCTCTTTTGGGGATGAATGGTTAATTGAGTGGGCTTTTGAAATATATTTAAATGGTATTGTAACTTTTGTCCTATCATTTCAGTTAAGATAACAAGGAGACTGCAAATTTAATGAACAAGATAAAACTTTATAAAATGGAAAATTCTGGCCTATTCTTCCATATACTCAGAGGAAAGAAAAAAAGGCCAATATTTTATGGCAAACAAAATCCAGGTGATACTAAGATTTATTAGAATTTGGCTTATTCTATTATTAAAGGTGGTCTGAATTTGAGAAGACTGCCAAGTTTAAGATTAAGACCTAAATCAGACTTGTTTCCTACCCTGTATTAGGAGGGTTTTTCACAATGTAACCAGGATCCCTATTTTTCCCCACTTTTCTTCCTTTCAAAAAATTTTGTCTACCTCATTTTTAAAGGGAATTGTTTGGAGATCCTTAGAAAACTTTCTGCCAGTCCAGAGACAAAAGGTTCTCTTCCTTACAAATACAGAAAGCATTTTATACAAAGTCATTCCTAGCCCCAAACAAAAGTTATTGCCAACGAAGCCTTCTTTAAAACACGCTGCTCTCACATATATCTCTCAAAAACCTAGAGTCTAGTTCTTGACACTTTAACTCAGTGTCTATATTACTTACTACCTAGGACAATTAGGCAAAGAGTTAAGGTAAATAAATAAACAGGCGATGGCAAAGGCTGCGTTAACTGCAGGGAAACGCCCAGAAGATGAAGAAGAAATAAAAACAGGCTTCCTTGGTAAGGGATCCACTAGGTCACGTATCTAGTAATTGGTGAATAGGTTTCTAACTTGGAAGAGACTTTTTTTTTTTTTTTTTCTCTTTAGCTACGCACAGGGAAACTTTCACAAAGCAGGAGAAAATGATGAGATTGGCTATTTGGGGAAAAGGGAATTCCAAGAACTAAAGAAAAATCTGCAAGGCCAAAATTTCCCTCCCACCCGCTCCCTCTTCCCCGGGAGAAGGCAGGGTGGGGAAGGAGACCCCTCATCTTAAGGACAACTACCGATGACCCTCTGCCCTCTGCATGAAACCGGGGAGGGCGATGAACTGGGTGGGCGTCACCACAGGCTCCTCGAGCCCCTACCCCGGGCTCTGGCCGCCCCCGCCTGCCCGCCTTGTCCGGCCCCAGCTCACCGGTACCAGGCGAGGCCCTTGTCGTAGCTGCGGTCGAAGAAGTGGGGCTCGGCGCCCACGGCGCGCACGTCGGGGTGCACGCGCAGGAACTCGAGCAGCGCCCGCGTGCCGCCCTTCTTCACGCCGATGATGATGGCCTGCGGTAGCTGCTTGCTGCCTTCGTCCAGCAGCAGGGCCAGGGTCCCAGGTGGCGTCTCGGCCACGCTGCTCCCGGCCCCGGAGCCGCCGGGACTCCCCGCCAGGCCAGGGGGCTCCTCTTCCCAGGCCGCCACCTCGCCGTCTTCCCGCGGCGCGGGCGGCCGGCGCCTCGGCCACGGCTGCACTTGCAGGAGGCGCTTCCTTCGCGCGGCCGCGGGCCACGCCGCCGGCTCCTCCGGGCCTCCCGCCGGGATGCCGCGACTCGGGGCCCCCGCCTCCTTGCCACCGCCCGACCGCCCCACGACGGGGCCCGACAGGGTCTGGCAGCGCTCGGCCAGGCAGTAGAAGACGTAGAGGGACGTGAGCAAGGAGCAGAGCATCAGCAAGAACTTCCGGAAGATGCTGCGGGACAGCGGCTCGGCCGAGGTGGGGTGGGAGCCGGCCGGGGCCGGAGGGGCCATCCTAGCCGGAGGCGACGTCGGGCAGCGCGCGGGCCATGCTAGGCCGGGACTCCGCCAGGTGCCGTGGCATCCTCCGGGGGGGCCGGCGCGCTGGACGGAGGCCACATCGCCCTGCGCCCCTGCGGCCGTGCGAGCTGCCCGGGCGGCGGCAGCCGAGGCTCCTCGGGAAGACGGAGCCCACGGAGCCCTGCGCGGGATCCCAGCCTCCGGTCGAGGGGGCGGGAAGGGGGACGTGGTGCCGTGCTTAGGAAACCATCGTCTGAGAATCGCCCAAGTCCTGAGCCCGGGGCCGCGCTCGGCGCCCCCGGTCCCCGAGAGTCGCCGGAATGGGGGTGTCGGCGGCGGTGGCGAAGGCGTGCGTCTCAGACCCGGGCCGGAACGGCCTTTCGGCGCGAATCCCAGCTCAGCGATCGTGCATCCCTCGCTCGGTCCCGGTGAGGGGAGGTGCGGCTCCGGGGCCGCTGAGCTCCGTGCGCTGCAGACCGCGACGGGGACAGTGCCTCCCAGCCGCCGCTTCCTCTGTCCCCGGCCCGCCTGGGCGCGCGCTCTCGGCCCCGGGGCGAGATCCCCTGAGTCCCTCTACCCGAGCGGGAGCCAGAGGGCCCGCGCCGAGCCGTCCGACCCTCTTGGTGCGCGCTCGGCCGCTCCGGCGGCTCTCGGGCCCCACCTGGGAGCGGCGTGGCCGAGCCGGGCTGCGCGGGACCTGTCAGCAGCCGTGGCCACTGCGCTCGCCGCCTCCCGGGCCGTCGCTGCCGCCACACGTGGGGTTCCGAGGGCAGCAAACTTGGAGGTGACGTCAACGGCCAGGGCCGGACCGGCCCCCGGACAAGCTCAGCGGGGAGGGCGGGGTGCGACGGGGAAAAGGTGGCGCGGACCCCGAGGCGGCCGCCCAATGACATCGGAGAGGGCGGGGGCGACAGGGGCGACGCCCCTTCCCCACTCCGCCCACCCCTCCCCGCCAACCCCAGCCGGCGGCCTCGCCCCCTCGGAGCGCTGCCGGGTCTGCGGCGGCTCCTGGGGCGTCTGACTGACAGCCAGGGTGGCCGGATCCCCGGGGGCCTGACTTCCACCCAGCCAGCCGCTCGCTGGATCAGGGGTTCCCAAACCTCTGCGACGCCGCTCTGCCCTTCGCAGCCCAGACCCCTCCGAGGGCCCTGGTTCCCTCCCTCCGGAGTCGCTACATCCTTCCCCCGCTCCGCCCCGCCCCCCGCCACCTCCGCGAACCTTTAGAAGTTTTGTTGGCGGAGGTTCCCGGGACCAAGCCGCGCGCCACGCCCCCATTTGTCCTGTACGAACTGAATTCCTCCGCTGCTGCTTCGCCTTCCACCTACTCTGCTGTCCACTGCCGGCTCCGGAGCAAAGCCTTTTCTCCCCGCAGCAGCTTTTGGTGTTTTTTGTTTTTTCATTTGATTGTTTTCCTTTGTATTCGTTTAGGATGATCAGAGTTCCCCAGGACGTGGAAAGGAGCAACCTCTTAGGAAATGAGCCAATAAATAAGGGGAGAAATTAAGATTTAAAAAATTATATCAGCTACAATTCCAAAACCATATGCCCAGTTTTTGAGGAAGGGCTTTTTTTAGTGTTGCTTGCACTAGTGTGTGTGTGTGTGTGTGTGTGTGTGCGCGCGCGCGCGCGCTCGCCACGCTAAAAGAGTTATATGTGCTTTCCTAAGCGGTTTCCTCTTTCTCTTGCCTCCCCTGACCCTATATCCTCTCCCTGCGCTCCTCGGAGAGCAGGTCAGGAAGGGATACAAATCGCCTTGCTGTTTAATGGAGGGAGGTGGCCCGTGGAACCTGCATGAGGTGGTTTTTAATTCCAGTCCGATTTGTTCCTGATTTCTTGGCTTCCTCGTCTCGGCAGGATGCCCCGCAATGTGGGTGGTGGCCTGACCTCCTCGTACCCACCCTTGCAAGCTGTGCAGGCTGCTTTCGGGGCGCACTGCGGGTGCTGACCAGGGCTGGCAGCGGCAGCAGAGCTAGGGTTGCAGGAAACTCACAGGGGAAACTTCTGCTTCCTGTGCTCTATCTGACGTGGAATTGAAGTCCTTTTTAACCTTCCAAAGGGGACCTGGTGGTTCTGACTCGGTGCCTGGGTGGAATCGCTGTGTTTGTGCCAGTTGGATAAATACCCAGGACTGGACGTGGTTTTCTGTTTATGAAGTGCCAGTCCCAACCTATTCTGTAAACTAGTGAAGAGCTTGTTAGGTTCCACTGCCATAAAGCAATGGGCTTTTTACAAGGATGAACAGTAAGTCCTGCCAAGCTTTAATGCCTCTTTGTGTCCTAAAATTGGACATCAACAATCTAGTTGAGGTTTAATACTAACTTGAGCTTTAATATATTCTAGTTTGTCTCTTAGTATTTCAGTTTGACTTGCAAAAGTGAGACCAAAAAAAAAAAAAAGGCAGTTTTAAAGTTATTCTGAAAGTATATGCAATCCCATAAATGTTTACAAACATGCTTGGGTTTTCCCATCTGGAAAATGGTGGTGGCCAAGTTCCCTTCTAGCTCCAACATGGTAGGATATTATGCGTTTTGCTTTCATATTCCCAGCACAGGTATTTCCTTTATGTGGGTATTAAACATCCACACTATGTAGGAGGCAGGGTTCTAAGGACCACTCACACCATATCTAGCTCTAGGGCAGCTCTGTGCATTAGAAATAGAATATAAGCCATGAACACAAGCCTCATAGGTCATTTAAAATGTCTAGTAGCCACCTTAACAGGTGAAAAGCAGGTGAAATTAATTTTACTAATATAGCCAACATACCTAAAAATGTGATTTTACCATGTAGTCAATATAAAAATTACTGAGGTCATTTATATTCTTTCTTTTCATACCAAGTCTTCAAAATCCAGTATGTGTTTTACACTTTCAGCACTGCTTTATAGGGACGAGCCACATGTCAAATGTTCAGTAACCACAAGAGCTAGTGGCTTCCATGTTGGACGGCACGAATGAGGATGTTGTTTTCGGTGAGAGGAGTGTCTGGTGTTGATGTGCATGGATTCATGAATGGTTCTCCTCAAAGAATTTTGGGTGCTTCACTGGACCTTTCATACTGCCACGCTTCCCCCAGAAGACTGACATATCTCGGGAACAATGCTATGGCGCGCCACTGCCCCATTCCTTGTTTTAGGAGCATATGATCTTAATGAGACAAAACATACACACACTCTTTAGAAATGCAAAATCACATTGTGTTCAACTGAACACAGGTGTGCTGCCCACTCACCAGATTCACATCCAGCTCCGGGATGTGCCCTGTCCCTTTCTGTCCCAAAGCACATGGTGTTTCGACCTAGAATGTACACCCTCTTCATCCCTCAGATGTCAGCTGTACACATCTTTAAGGATGCCTTCCCTCTGCATCCCCTGTCCCTGGTTTGATCATGTCTCCTGGTACAGATTCTCAAAGTTCCTGGCAGTTTCCTTACAGACTTGATGAGGGTTTGCAATGTTACAGGTGTGTGGTTATGTCTGTGTTTCCCCGTTAGAGGCTGTACTCCAAGGAGCCGGGAACCACTCCTCAGTAGCACACCTGGAATATCTAGCATATTACTTGGTGCAAGGAGATGCCTGGTGAAGATCTGCTGATGAACTAATGAACCTAGAGGATTGGGGGCTGGGCATCCCAGTCTGAGAGAGCACCACATAGAAGCCAAGAGACGGGAGGGAGCATAGTGCAGTGTAAACCGCTTGTGTTTCAGTGTGAACCAAGTGTGGGCTGGCCTGGGGAAGGCACTGGGGGGACTAGAATTAGCACAAAAACAAGACTAGAGAAGAAAGCAGGAGTCTTGATAATTAGCTAGAAATAAGGAGGGAGATTTGGTGGAGGTGCTGGATTTCAACATGGGTCTTAAGGAATTGACTGGGGTGGGGGGACATGATATTTTAGGTCACAAGGAATAAGCACTAAGGTGTCTGCTGCAAGACACAGACAATAAATGTTGAGTAATGCCCTGTGACCAAATCTTCATTTATACTTATTGTAGCCCTAAGGAAGTGTTTCAGCGCTCTCTCTTTTAACTTGAGACAAAAATGTTAGGGTCTGCGATCTTCAGACTTCAAATTCAAGTGGCTGATTTCTTGTGCTCAGTCCAGGAATAGTGAAGGTAACATTTTAGAAAATTACTCTGCGAGCTGAATGCTGGATTGGTTAGAAGAGCTTGGATGTAGACAACCCAGTGGAGAGTCCAGAGTTAGATATAAGCCATGAAATCATAAAATCCCAAACTGTAACGTTAGCAGAGGGTACAAATAGAGAAAATCTAAAATATCTTACAAAGAAACATAAAATCTGTGATAGGGCAAATGTCGCAGATGAAAGAAAACTCAGAAGCCATTCCAAGTATCGCCACTGAATGGGTCCTTCTCCAGTTGGCCTGGTGTGTGTTTGCTAGTCAGTTTTTTCATCTATCTTTGCAGTTGGGCATGCTGGTGAATGCTCTAAATTGACTTGGGGACCCACGAGTAGGACTGGAGAAATGGAGCTGAGTAGGTAGCAGTCAAATGGCCAAGTGGGAGTTGAAGGTGGATCAAGTCACTATCAGAACTGAAGATACAGCGTTGGACACAAGACCGTTCTCACCAAAGGATGAAGCAGACTTGACAAGAGGTCCCAGTGACTATTTTGATCACTATGATCCTTACTCATCTCATGTGGGGGGCAATATGGTTTTCTCAATCTCAGGTGACATGTTGATTAATATGTATTAATGGCTATCCTGTGAGTCATTAAGAGTTCCAATAAAATAGGAAGATCACCAAGAATTCCCAAAGTAAGTGGAATTTAAGAAGGACCTTGTAGAAGGAGTAAGAGTTTTGCAGATGGAGATGAGCATGGTGGTAGTTCCAGACCGAGAAACAAAATAAACAGAATTATTACAAGACAATATTAAAAAGTGTTCTTACAACCGTTGGTGACCAATATTAGTCTTTGTAGTTTCAACAAGAAAGGATGATGAGGGAGAGAGACTAGTGATATCCCCTGAAGGCCAGACATTGTGCTGGGTGCTGGAGCTGCTCCTACTAGGTCTTACTCTGAGTGGATGTTCAAGTCTTTGCTTGCCATTTCTAATGTTGGAAGAGGCCAGAGTTTCCCCAGATACAGCCCTAATCCTGGGAAATGTTCCATAGCAAAGTATTCTGTGATAGAATAAATTTGAAAGACTACCCTCTCTTGGGCATTCCTGATAAACTTTAGCATGTTACAGTCTCTGAAATGACTTTTCAGTAAAGATACCAGTTAAATTTTGCTTAATCCAATGTTTTCCAAGGCTTTTGGACCATGGACTCCCATTACCCATGCCCTATCCAGTAATATTCCTTGTTCTCAGGAACATGTATCAAGAAATGTAATCCTAAACTTTACAAAGGCTTGCTGTTGTCAGGAACCTCAAAGGACAAATGTTTTCTGAATGTACAGGGGCCTCAACTACAAATAGTGAGGGTTTGGTTTACTTTGAGACCAGGTGGGGGACATTTCACCAAGTATCTGGACTTTTCTTTGTTCTATTATTTCTCCCGGGACCCACCTCCCCCGAGGGACAGGGCTTTAACTAAGGTCTTGACAAATGGTAATTTTCATGAATTATTGATTTAGCCAAAAGTAACTGGAAAGCTTGATAATCACACAGAGATTTTCTCATGCGTCTTGCTTCTGTCCTGAGTCAATTCTTTCCGATTCTGTGACATATGAAAGAAATGGGTGCAGGTTTTGAAATATACCTTATTAAGAAGTGAATTAGCATGCAAAAGGATCAAGGGACATTTTCAGCAGACTGACCACTCATTTCTCAAAATCTCCAGGCTACAATATAGGTTAAGCAGGAAGAAATAAGAACTGTTAGTTAAAAAGCAGGACCTATCTAAATAAATAATAGAGCGCTAAAAGTTGATTCAAGAAGGGCTATACGGTTATTTTTTATTTATTCTCAGTTTCTCTTCTGAGAGTAGAGGATGCTGAGTCCATAATTTTTTCTTTGGTTTATTATAATATTGGTATTTCTTTTATTTAAAAGATATCACATACTTTTTATGGTAGTAGACCAAAACTGAGTTAATATTTTAGGTGAACTTTAGAATGATGTGGGGCATAAATAATAGACCTGAAGGATAAGGGGAGTCAGAGTGAGTGTCCTTGGTTCTCCACCTCTAGAGGAGATTTTTAAACTTTCCTTACATTATAGGAGAAGGAGGTATGAGTCGGAGGGAAAGCAGGTGAGCGACAGCCTGGTGCTTCCTATCTGTCCCCCTCCCAAGGCAGGAGCTGGAGGAGAGACATCGACCCCCTAGGTGAGCCAAGGGAATCTGAGAGCAAAGGAGCCTTGTGCCTCAGTCCCCAGGGAGGGCCCAGGGAAGCGGCGAGCCTCAAAGAGATACCCCACCTCAGAGCAGCTTGAGAGCAGAAGAGGAGAAGGGCTGTGGATTCCTTAGAAAGCACCAGCAACAACTCCCTAGGGGCCCCTCAAGACTCCAGAGGCACGGAAGAAGAATCAATCAGCTGAGATGGAGCAGGGTCCGGAGAAGCCTGGGGATCAGGAACAAGGCATGATGCAACCATGATAGGCGTGGGCTGGTGACCAAGGACAGGAAGGACAAAGTACAGCTGATCAGATGCCCAGTGGATGGGTAACAATGGCCAAAACCCAGATTCCCTATGATATCTTGGCATCTCTAAGACCAAACCAGAGATACGGAGTGAGAGCAGAAGGACTGGGGGCAGGGGGAGGGAGGGGGAGACCCTGAGGGTCCCCAGAATGTACTGAGATTACATTTCTGCCATTGTGAAAAACGGGCGCTAAAAAAGGAAATCCAGTTCAGTTTTCAGAAGCATGAGACAGTTACTTTGTGCACAACGGATTTCCAGTTTGAGATTTTTGTGCTCATTATACTCTCTGAAGTAGGTATAGACCCCCTAGGCTTAGTTAACTCATCAGAACATATAAGGCATGCCTTGACACACCCATGCATAGCACCTCTTTCAACAAATGTTTTTATTTTCCTTTTTAGTTCTGATTATTATTTCTACACAATCATATAGCTTTTCCAGACATATTATTAAGCAACTGAGTGCAAGACTGCAAGACTCCTTACTGCGGATATTTTTCTGCATGTTGACTTGGTCATTTTATCCATCTGATCGCCCCTTCTCTTTAGCATTCTGCCCTTCAACTGTGGGCATAATATTAGCTGGGGCTGCAAAGATAATGCTTATCTTTACTAATTAAACACTAAAAGCCCAAGCTCACCTCTGAGCTTTTTACAGCTTAGCCTCTGACACGGCTCTTGCTCTTTTAAAGGATTTGGAATAATTCAAATCCCAGACTATATAGGAATGTGATTTTTATAGACCCATTTGCCCAGGAAAAAAATAACGTTTTTAGACATGGATATATATTGATTTTAAAAAATAGTTCCTTCTTTGTATATGATTAGGTCTCTTTTTTTCCTTTATAAACAGGGGAATTCAATCCAGTGTACTAAACATCTCAAGAGATTATGAATGAGACCAGGGAAAGTTACCAAGAAAGGGATATTCTGAGTACATTTCTTACCTAAACAATTTCTCTATGTGTTGTAAGGTAACCATTCAACGTTTCCCCACCCCCACCCCAAATGATGAACTAGTTTACCTAACACCTATGCTTTCCTTGCTGACTTGAAATGACATGTTTCTCTTATATTTAGCTTAAAACGTACTTGAATCTGTCCTGGGACATTTTATTTTGTTCTACTCATCTGTTACTTTCAGGACCACACTATCGTTATAGTACTTACTATGTATGCACTATCACTTTAAGACTCCAAACCCTAAACTACCATTCCAAAGTGTCTTGACTATTCTCACACTTTATTTTCCTAGAAATTTAAGTTTATTAGATCAATTACCCCAAAAAATATGCTGTTTATATTTTTACTGGACTTTAATTTCATTTACTGATTTCTTGAGGTATATATAATATAATAGAATACAATATAGTCCCTTCCAAGAACATGGTATGCCTTATTCTATATCATCACCATTATTCTGTTCTATTGAATTATATTGCATGACCACAGGAAGAATTTTTCATTGTCTTCATAAAATTCCTGCATCTTTTGTTATGGTTATTCCTGTATGAGTTAAATGTATGATTGTTTTGTAAATGAATCTTTCCGCAAGATATTTCTCATGATTTTTCCTTGATATATAAGCAAGTTATTACCTTTTCCACGTATATTCAATAACTGGCACCCATAATGGATACTCTTACTTACTAGTTTCAATGTTTTTCAGTTAGACAATTATTTAATCTCTAGTTGACAAGAATTTTAAATCCTCTTTCCAAAAAGTCTAACTCATTTATTTTTCTTGCCACATTGCATTGGCTAGAACTATAAAAATAATGCAAAAATGATGATAAAATATCGGATGTCCTTCTTCTGTTTATGTTATTTTTGCAATAATTCTGAATTTGACCTTTAAATATGACATTTGTTCTTTTTTCCACTATGGAGTCTTCATCTTATTAAAGAATTAGCTAACTTCATTTCTAATATAAAAATACACTTTAATTATAAGTGAGATTTTGTTTAAGGCCTTTTACAGATACTGAGATACCTGTTCTTTTTGGTTTGTTTTCTGTGATGTAATATATTATGTTACATCAATTTGTGTTAATGTTGAAGTGTACTCATATTCACCTCCTTGGTAATGTTGTATTGTTATTATTATTTTATTTTGCCATTGTATGTGTTTTGCTAAGATTTTATTTGGGATGCTTGTATCTATATTCATTCAAAAGGCTAAACTTTTATTGTATTCAATTTTGGTCAGGTGTTTTTATTATGATTAAGCTGGCTTTCTAAAAGGACACGAGAAATTCTATGTCTTTTCCGTGCTCTGCAAGAGTATAAATAATTTATATGAGAGTAATATAAAAATTATCCATAAAGCAATTCAGATCTGGAGCCCTAATGGGGAAGGATATTCATCAATAATTTTTTAAAATCATGGTTGTTATATTCAGATTTTCTAACATTTCTTGAGTCAGTAATTATTCCTTAAAATCATTCATGAGAATTTAGATCAATATAGTAAAGTGAGCATGCTCATTACCTTATGGGGAGGAAAATAAAGGAAAAAGTGTAACAAGTGTAACAAGTAGACCAGAAATGTTGCAGAATGCATGAAAGCAAGACAGAAGAATAGATACAGGGAACCAAGCGCTACCCAACATGCTGTAGGGCAGCGGTCTCCAACCTTTTTGGCACCAGGGACTGGTTTTGTGGAAGACAATTTTTCCACCGACCAGGGGGTGGGGGGGTGGGGGGGCAGTGGTGGGCAGAGGGGAGTGGCTGGGGGGGGCAGCAGTTGGGAGGAGATGGGTTCAGGCGGTAATGGGAGCGATGGGGAGCCGCAGATGAAGCTTCATTTGCATGGCCCAGGGCAGGGGTTGGGGACCCCTGCTGTAGGAGACGCTATCGCAGAGATGAGCGTGGTCCCATGTAGTCTCAATGCCATAGTCAACAGGTGGGTATGAAAAGTGGAGGAGTAGTTCCTCAGGGTGATGAAATGGGAAGCAGTGCTCAACCTCCTCCCTCTGCCCCTCCAGCTTGCAGTGTGGCCAGGCAGTGGGAAGCCCTCAGAGGTTCTGGTTCACAAGGGGCCAGCCCACCCCACCTGGTAACCCTATCGGTGACCAAACTACATAGAAAGCATAGGCAGAGAAACAGAGGGTCTTACGAGACTTGCAAAATATGAATTCACTGTTTTTATAGGTTACAAAATAGTCAAACATCAGTAATAACATTTGGTTAACCTGCTTTGAACCACCAGGAAAGATCAATACTTAATTGCATTAAAAGAAGGAACAATATCCACAGGTAAAATTGCAAAGAGAAGAAGCAAAAACACTTTTCAATAAGTAAAATTAATATTGTCAGTGATGATCAAGAGACCACTGCATTCACAGAAAAGAATCAACTCTACTTCTGCCTTAAGACTGAAATTTCTTCACAGAAAATCTCTTTGCCAATACCTAAAGAAATGAGTAAAAATTAAGAAACAAGCTACCTCTCTCCCATTACAAAATGTATCAGGAAAGAAGGAAGGAAGGGAGGGAGGGAGGAAAGAAAAAGAGAGGAGACCTAATTCAATTTGAGCAGAGCTGGGGATAAACTTGATTCTGCTCCTATGTCTGTTTCAATCCCTAGAAACCATTCTAGGTGAAGAGACATAAACCTGAGAAATTTTACTAATATTCCCAAGTCTGGAGAGATGAAAACTGAGGGGGGAGCTTTATCTTTTGACTCTTCTGATCAATAAGTAATAGAAATTACTGCTGGGGAGCAGTGAAAGCATGAGATATATTGCTGGGTGGTCTCATCCAACTGCCAGAGTAAAAACACTGATGATAGAAAAGATTTTCAAGAATGAGCAAAAATAAAAATAAAAAAATCTAAAAGAGTAATGCGAAAAGTATATTGGTGTTGACTTTTAGGAAGGTGAGTTTCCACTCTCTATCAAACTAGAAATGATAAATCCTTCCAGAAATTTATGCTAAAGAAATACTTGCACTTGTGCCCAAAGATGCAGAGATGCTCAATTTCCATGTTGTTGATAAAAGCAAAGTTACTAACATCCTAAATGTCCAACAGAGACGTGGTTAAGTAATTTAAAAGGCTACCTTCCCAAGGAACATGCTGAAGCTGTAAAATTGGATGAGGTAGATCCACATGTCAACACTAGATTTACCATCAACTCATTTGCTTAAGTGAAAAAGGAAGTTCCAGAGCAGCATGGATAATATTATCTCACATGTAGATTTTCCCATATGACACCAAAGACATAAATACACACATATGTATAGGCCTCAGTGGGGGAAAACAATGAACACTCAACTCTTGATGGTGGTTATCTTTAAGAAGAGGAGTTCAAGAGATATGGAAAAGGGGATTTCTTGGTTTTGCTGTACTTAATTGTTTGATTTCTTTCTATGACAATATGCTCGTGTTTCACTTGTATAATATTTGCTTAATAAACATAAAACATGCTAAAATCTTTCTATTCATCAGTGTTCAAATTGTGTACAGTATTCAATTATGATTTTTAAAATATTGTATCTGTTTACTTCATGATTCTAATTCTTATTTAGTACACTTGTGTTTTAGCCTCCCCTTTATTTTTTTAATTAAGCTTGCCAGAGTTATGTACGTTTATTTATTTTTTTCAAAAACAAAAAACTGAGAAGTAAAACTACCATTTTCTATTTTCTGATTCATTGATTTTTGCTGTAAGTTTCCTTAGATGCATTTTGTTGTTCTGTTCTGGAATCTTGAGCAAGAATAGAGATCATATTTTATTTATTTTCATTTTTTGGTTGTTCAGTGATGGACGTTTTTAGGGTTATAGATTTTATCTAAGTAGAACTTTGTCTACATCCCAAAGCTTTTCTATGTGCTGTTTGTATCGAGCTAATGCTTACTTGCTATGGGTTGGGCATTGTGTTATGAACCTCATATACAAGGTAGAAACACTCTGTCTCATTTTACATGGGCAAGCCAAAACATCTCTTTGGGGAGTGAGCACTCCCTCATTCTTAGCCCATGTGGCCTGGGAAGAATGGATCCAGCCTGATTTACAGGCGTGGGCACAAAAGCCAGAACTTGGCCATGGTGATTTGTTCACAACCAGGCCAATGACCCAAACCCAGTTAATTAAAACCTTTCATGAGACTTTTACTAAGTCTTAGAAAAAAAATACACTCTTTATCACAGAATCTTTAGCTACAAAACAAAATGAAAACAGGTGTCTTTGCCTCCTTGTGGATAGAGTTTGCCTGAGACTGAAAACAAACACAAGGGTGTGAAACTGTACTGTCTAAGAGCAGGAAAGTGAATTTATCCAGAAATGTAGCACAGCAGCCCACTTGGCACTTGTGGCCATGAACTTAAAGTACAACAAATCAGCACAGTTGTATTTTCTTGAGTCATGTGCAGTTTGTTGCATGGGTCCAGGCTGAAATACATCAAGATTAGGGACGAATCAAGGTGGAGTGTGTCAAACAAATACTCTGAAGTCAAAGAAGAAAACGGAGTTAAGGGAGGGATTGTATGAAAACCATAGAACCTAAGCTGAGTGGGAGAAAAGGGAAGGTGTGAGTGTGTATCAAACAGTGAGAAATGGTAAAACCAGTGGATCTGAGGTGAGTGACTAGAGAAATAAGATGTGATGTTACAAGGCTTTTGGAGATAGTGCAATTATTGGTCATGATAAGACCTAAGGCAGTACTTTTAAAACTGTTTTTGACCTTGACCTAGAGTAAAAAATACATTTTTTATCACAACCCAATACACATATACATACATGCATCTCTACCTGCAACTCTCTCCATATATTTTATTTATTTATTTATTTATTGGAATTGGCTCATATGATCATAGAGGCTGGCAAGTCCAAAATACTAGCTTTATGCTAGATGTTTTATCTGTATCAAGTCTAAACCTTACAGCTCTCCTACAGGATCTTAGATGCTGGGCCAGGCTCAGAAAGCTGAACAGGTGTCAGCAGGGATGCACTGCAGATCTGCCTGGCTGTGATCTTTCCATTCCACTGCACTTGCAGTGATCTGGGGGCCAACGGTGTGCCCCAGAAGGCTTGTTAGCAAATGTTCTCTATCAATTTGGCCAACACACATGACTTCACAGGATAGCAAGCATTTGCCACCAGCCCCGCTGGTCCTTTTGTAGAACTAACCTTGCCAGGTGTACCTCTAGCATCCTTGGATCAAGTACCAATTATAACTGAAGTGCAATGTCATTAGTCACACAATTTTGAGCAGCTGCAGTTTAACTTCATTAAATTTACATCACCAAACTGACATAATGAAGGATTGCTGACAGAAGGAAAATAGGTATAAATCATACCTTCATGTACATTTGAATCATGGTGGAGTCATATCTAATACTCAACCACTAAGTGTAGACACTCTTAATTCAGTAAAATTTATCATTAAAAGATCCTTGGAATTTATACACAGATGAATTTCTGATCATATACCCATTACAGAAATAAACTGGGATACATCAGATCAAACCTAACATCCCCATTTTACAGACAAGGGACTGAGGGATTATATGAAAGAGTAACTAACATTTATATTGTGCTGAGTTCTGGAGTTGAAATATCTGGGTTTAACCCTGACTCCACCATCTGTCAGCTGCCTGATCTTGGACAAGTTACCTCATCTCTCCTGGCTTCAGTTTCCTTTTCTGTGCCATGGAGATAACAGTAATGTGATTGTCTATCATGACTGAGTTGATGTGAGCAATAAATGAATTAATACATATAAAAGGCTTTATAGAGTGCCTGACTCATAGAAAGTGCTCAAAAATGGTAAATATGTAATTGCTATTATTCCCTTTTACTTATTTTTAGACATGACAATGGGAACATCTTGCAGCCAAACTTATGGGATGGGTGCTTTATATCTTGTTTTCGAGGGTATCTCCACAGCAGGAATAAAGGACTTTAAAACATGTAATTCTCTTTGAGGAAATAGTGGTTTCTTACAGGAGAAAACTGGAAGATTGTGAGCTCCATGACAATGAAAATAAATCTGCCTTGAACACATTTCGCCAGCACATGGTGGGTGTTCAGCAGGTCTTTTCCGACTGATATACTAACTAACCATCTAGTTAGAACAGAAGGCAGGCACTCGAAAAGCTCATTAACAATAAAAGGAAGAAAATAAGTGCCCATCAAAGAAACAGAATTTGGCCAAAGGAATGCCAAAATGGAATTTATAATGTTCATGGATCTAATGAAAATGTATAATTGAACTGATATTTAATGATACAAACGACATGCAGTCAAATGCAAATTGTGCAATAAAGATCACGCAGGATTAGGGTATCTGTTGCCAAGGTGCCAGCCTGGTGGGCCTAAGGGGGCGACGTTATTGGCATCCTCTCCCCCCCTTTCTGGGGGTTGAGAAGTTGGGGCTCAGCTACCCAGAGATGGAGGGCTGTCGTAACCTGCTCAGCCTATTGGACAACGACGAACGAGATCATGGCCCTATGCGACACCATCACCAACTGCCTGGTGCAGCCTGAGGACCACCAAGATGCCATTCGTGCAATATTAGTGTACAGTCAAAGTGCAGAAGAACTTTTGAGGTGCAAAAAAGTCCACCAAGAAATCATATTTAAGTACTTGCAACACAGTGGGTTATTATACCTCCAGCTACTGAAAAACACAATCTTATTCAGCATGTGAAGGCTTACTAGAAAAAGCAGTCAAAACTGAAATTGAAGGAAATGCCAGAGCCAGTTAAGACAGAGGACATGAGACTCTTTGAACAGCAGGAGAAAGAAGATAAAAAAGCTGAAAAGTTTGATTTTCGTTGATTAGGTGAAGAATTCTGTCACTGGTTCTTTGAACTTCTTAATTCTCAGAATGCTATTCTGGGACCACGTCAAGAAGAATGGGGGCCACAGCACTTCTGGCATGATGTCAAGCTTAGGTTCTATTACAACATATCTGAAACAAAATGTGATAGACTACCATGGAGCAGAAATTGTGAGACTTCGTCTGCTGTCACTAGTGAATGAAGAATATCTTTTTCTCAGTCCCAACCTAAATTCCCATGGACTGAAATGCACTTCTTCTCCCCATGGTCTCATTATGGTTGGAGTTTGCTGGGACCGTCCACCAAGGGAACACCTGTTTGGGCATTTTTGAACAGATTTTTGGACTCATCCACTGCCTTTTTGTGGAGAATACTGGGAAAATCAAATTTATCAACCTGAGAATTATTGGAGAGAGTTCCCTTGCTCCTGGGACATTAATGACACCAGCTATTACACTTGGACCAAGTGATCTAGAAGCCTTTTATAATGTAAACACTTTATGTGGTCCAGTGAAGTACGACTCAATGTAAGGCAGGCACTGGACAGTGGGACTGGAGACCAAACTTTATCTAGTGGAAAGGAGACACTGTTGAACAAAAGAGAATTAATTTTTCCTAGCCCTTGAAGCACTGAGTACTATGTCAGTCTGAAAAATCTTGTATACAGAAATTCTTCCAGATACTACAATAGTAATGTTTAAGTGATTTCAGATTCGGGGATTGACATATTTTAGCTGAAATGTCTTTCTTGACTACAGGTTAACATATTATGTGAACACTTGCCTCCTTCTACTTGAGTTGCAGCAAATGTTCTGAAAGCTTCATGCAATTCATCAAATAAATCCCACTTTAAACGTTGTAAAAAAAAAATGATCATGCAGGATTAGAAATTCAGAAAAGAAGTTGCTCACTGAAGGCTGGAAGAATCAGAAGCCTGAGGAGAGGATTCCTTTTTTTAACGCTTAGAGTTTGGGTAGGTGGAAGGAAAGGAGAGAACTTCCAGGCAAGGGGAACAGCATGAGTCACAGCATCGAGGTGGCGATAAACGTGGGCTGAGATGATGAAATGAACCGGGAAGAAATGACGACTCTTTTTAAAGGTGTGGCGCGTGGTACCTTGGCCGAGTTGCCCACAGTAGCCCGTGCAGTTTGCGACACCGTTTTTTGAGATCTTCCTTGCGTTCAGGAAAGAGGAGGCCTCTTTATCTATATATGGATGCTTGGGGTCACCTAAACAGGTGCCTCATCACAGCCTCTAATTTGGATGAGCCCAGTAGCCCTACGAGAAATAACTGGACCTCACCCATAGGTAGGGCTATTTACAAATATGTTTGAGAATTTTGGAAAGGGTGTGCATGTGCATGTGTGTGTGTTATATAGTTTACAGGTATGGAAAAGAGGGTGGTTAGTGACAGAAGCAACAACAACTCAGGGACAGGGCAGTCACGAGGTGATGGCCCTGACATCAGTGTCACGTTGTGATCAAATTAGCCCCTTCTCAGGGTCTCTCTGGGTGGCAAAACTGAAAAGAGCTGTTTCACCAGGATCCCAAGGTGCGCTCCTGGAGGTGAGCCGAATCTGAAGGGACTTAATCACCCAGTGTCCCTGTGGCCGTCCTCCTACACAGGGAGCCACCTACAGGAGAGAGAACCGAGTACCGGGTTCCAGGAGACAAGTAGCCAAGGACTCCAGGTAGTGGCAGTAAAGTGAAACAAGCCTGCCAAGGTGTTAAAGGTCAAAGGTGGTCCCCGAAACACCTGAACAGCAAAGGTGGACCGCGTCACCAGAGGAGGGCAGAAGGCATGCAGCCCAGGTTACACGTGAGACCCCAGCTCACACCAGAACTGTCACAAACACACTCTTCTGGGCAATGCGACCCAGAGTTTTCTGCTGGCCAGACTCACCTGGGACCCTTGTTAGTGTGCTAGAACCCCTGCCTGCCCTCACTACTAAATAAGGATCTCTAGTGGAGGGCCCAGAAAGTTCTCTGAATAACAAACATTGACCCCGAGGGAAGGCGTTATTCTCACCACTGAGGAAGTCTGGACAACTCTAATTTCAGAGACTTCTTGAAAGGTGTGAACGTGGAAGGTGGCAGCCTGGTCACTTAGCCCATAGAGGCTACTGATACGGCAGAACTGCTAAAGTGAGTGACGCTAGCTGGTAGCACGGAGAGGACATCTGGGTGACAGGTGTAAACAACTTGGAGTTGGCATGCTTTGCCGATGTCGGCCTGTGTCTGTGGCATGCATTAAATAGGCCACAAATCCTGGGCAAGAGGGACAGTCCACCATCAGCAAATGTATCATAAGTCTTCCTCCATGAGAATTTTCCTGATGACAGTGTAGGAAACAAATCTAGATATTCCACTGAATCAATGCTGTCATTAACAGATTTACAATGTAATCAATAATATAGGCACTTTAGTCAAATGAACCACATAGGAATAACAGTATTAAATGCCTGACAGCTTTAGAAGTTATTTCTCTTTCCCTTGCTCTATAAATCTATATGTATTTTTCTATCAATAGAGAAAAAAGGAAATGCATATAGAAATACAGACATATTCCTTTGAACAACTACTAGCTTCCCCTTCAACTTATCTCAATTTTCAAACGGCATGCTAACTATAAAATAAAGTGTGCCATAAGTTTGTCAAGCACATCTTTAGGAGCTGGAATAAAGTTTCCATGCCCCAGAAGATAAAGCTTTTGCACAAGACAGAGAGAAAAAGACTCATGGGAGCTTACTGGGGAGAACCTTCTATGCCTTTCTGCCCTTGCATCCTATAAATATTGTCTACTTTGCAAGTTGGAGGTATCTCACCACTTTAATATTAATTTGCATTTCCTGTCTTATATTGATTTGGCTGGAGTTTGCATAAGCTGCGGCGCTTTGCCCACCAAGAGAGAAAGTCATTCAAGTAAACTTTCCTTTCTTTCTGGAATTCACCCCAGTCCCCTCCTTTTCTCTCTCCCCCTTCACCTTCACCCCTCTCTCAGCCCAGCTCTGCCCTTCCCTTTTAAAAAAGTTGCATTAGTTCTTTACAAGTGAGCAAGAACAGAACCAAATGTTTCACATCTGCTCTCCGAGTTCACAGATTAGCATGAGAATGAGTGGCCAGTGTTTCAATGATGCACAGTCCAGTGGATGAGAATGGGGGCTCAAGCCCGCTATCAGAGGGCTCTCTGGCTCCTGCCAGATGTCCTAGGCCCAGGACACAAAAGCAGTGAACCCAGGGCTTTAACAAATCACCTTTCTCTGGGGCTAATCACTCAAGAAAAGGTTTTGTTGTGGGTTTGGAGAGGGTCAGGTTGGTCTTTCTCCAGTGATCTGTAGCTTTGCCCAGCCCCTCCAAGCCTTCACCCCGGGGGCTTTCTAAAGAGACCTCTTATTCTCTCCCCCAAATGCAGGGCTCTGAGGGCAAAAGCTGCATGCCAGGGTCTCCCGAAGGCTCAAGGGCTGCAGGGGGTTCATTAATCAACGGTGGCAACGTCGCTGGTCTGGCACTCACTCTCTCTGTCTGCACAATAAAGACTTTAGCAAGAATAAAATGGCTCAATGGGCATGTACAAGGTCAGGCCTAGTGGCAAGATGGTTCCTGTGTGATCACAGTCGGAGGAATCCTGCACTTCCTGGACGGAAGGCCCATAAACTGGAAAGCGGTGGTTCTCAAAATGTGGTCCCTGGACCAGCATCATCAGCATCACCTGGGAACTTGCCAGGAATGCAGAGTCTCCACTCTACCCTGACATCCTGAGCAGAAACTCTGGGGTGGGCTCAGTAATGTGTTTTTTAACACACCTGCCAGGGGATTGTCATCTCTAGAAAGTCTCCTTAGTTCCAAAGAAAAGAAACTCTAGGAAAATTTTTAGTTTTTTACAGTAATTTTACACCCGTACCCCTTTTTATTCTTATCGTAGAAAGATAGGGTGACCAACCATCCTGATTTGTCCGAGACTGTGGGGTTTCCCAGGAAGTGGGACTTTCAATTCTAAAACTGAGCAAGTCCCCGGGAAAACTGGGACAAGCTGGTCACCCTACCTGAGGCGCAGGGCCAGTCTGATTATCCCTGGACTGACCCGCATTCCTTTCCACCTGTCTGTTGCTGCCCTGCTGCTCCATCACCTTCTGGGTTGGAGGGGACAAGGAAAAAGAGATTAGCCAGAGAGCCATCAGCCAAAGGAGAGAGTTCTCATAATGCAAGAACAACAGAGGGCTCAAAAAACAACGAAAGGAAACCAGCAACTACGCAGAGGCCGTGGATCTTGTATGAAAAATGTCTCCTTTGACAAATAAGTGCTGCCTTTAGAGAAAAGGCTCGGAAGCTTCTTCCTGCACTCAGGATGACAGGGTATATATTCTTGGTCACCTTTCCATAATCTTAGCAGAAAAATCATTAAACCAGTTAATTCTTTATACTCCCCATTATACATTCTATATATTTCAGTTAGGATGCTGTCCTATTTCATCCTGATTTATCTCCTCTGCTGCTCTTTAGGAAGTCATGTATCTGGACCCCGAGGTTACAGGTGAGATTTAAACCCGAGATGGAATTCCCTGCACTTGAGAGTGTATATGGAAAAGGAAGAGCTGCCTTTGAAAGTCAGGGATCTGTTAACTGGTGGGATGCCAGACACAGGTGGAAGGAAGGATTACAGGTGGTCACTCTGGACTGGAGGGGGTACTTATGGGATAGGTATGCCAAGGTCACAGCATCGCCATGCTACTTGACCTAGAAGTCTTACACCACAGGAAGTGATGTGATCCAGCAGCTGTGCAGGGCCAGAGAGGTAGTATTTGGTCCCTAAGATAAGAAGAAAAGGTCTGGTACTGACGGTGAGGAATATGCTCATTTGCAAAGATGGCAATGCATCATCAAACTCCTGATCAAATTTGGGAATGTTTCGTTTAAATATTATAGAAAAAAAGAGAAAGGGAAAAATTAAAGTGCAGTAAAAGGGGCATAGGTTTTGGAGCTCAACAACGTCGAGTTCAAATCTTGCCCTTTTACTTACTTATTATGGGACCTTGGGCAAGTTACTTAAGCCTCCTTTTACTAGAAATCTGGACAAATAACATCTGTCTCCAAAGGGTTCTTTGAGGATTAAATAAGGTAATAACATCCTTTGCAGGGTGCCTGGTACACAGCAGGTGCTCCATAAATGCCGAGGAGCAATGTGATATAGTAGCAAGGGTTTGGATTTTTGCTTCAGTAGAGACTTAGGTTCCAACTTCTAACTCTGACCCTTTTGAGTATGCGTCTTTAGTCATTTAAGCTCCATCTGTGAAATTAACTGTGTCTGTCTCTGAGAATGCTTTAAGGATGAAATGCGCTTTCATACACAAAGCGCTCAGCACTTGGCTGCGTGTCACCCCCCCTTCCCCAAACTGTGTTAACCAAACCCTTCTCGGAATTCCCACATAGCTCTCTTAAACTCCTCCCGCCCCCCGTGCATGGTCATTGGGTACCTTCCAGGCTTCTCCTCTCTAAGTTCTCCGTGTGCATCTCTGTGTCTCTAGCACCTGGCAATGAACACTGAGATGAATTGAGCCTTAGAGAACGGACATCTGGTAACTACGAGGACCAGTTTAAACTGACCCCTGGATCTGGGAAAAGCAGGTGGGAGAATGCCTACAGGTTCACTGATTTCTCTGGGGCAGAGCCTGGGCACCAAGGGGTGAGGGGCAGGGCTTGGACTCAGGACTTTGCCCCCTGTGAATGCTCCTCCTACAGGCAGGCCCTCTGTTTTTTTTTTTTTAATTGAAGTACAGTTGATTTACTATGTTGTGTTAATTCCTGCTGTACAGCAGAGTGATTCAGTTATACATATATATATATTCTTTTACATATTCTTTTCCATTATGGTTTATCACAGGGTATTGAATATAGTTCAATACTGTATACTGAATACAGTAGGACCTTGTTGTGTATCCATCCTATATATAACAGTTTGCATCTCCTAACCCCAAACTCCCACTCCATCCCTCCCCCCTCCCCCTCCCCCTTGGCAACCACAAGTCTGTTCTCTCTGCCTGTGAGTCCACTTCTGTTTCACAGATAAGTTTTTGTGTCATATTCTAGATTCCACATATAAGTGGAATATCATATGGTATTTGTCTTTCTCTGACTTACTTTTTTTTAAATTAATTTATTTAATTTATTTATTTTTGGCTGCGTCGGGTCTTCGTTGCTGTGCGCCGACTTCCTCTAGTTGCAGCGAGCGGGGGCTTCACTTCATTGCGGTGCACGGGCTTCTCATTGCGGTGGCTTCTCTTGTTGCAGAGCACAGGCTCTAGGTGCGCAGGCTTCAGTAGTTGTGGCACGTGGGCTCAGTAGTTGTGGCTCTGGGGCTCTAGAGCACAGGCTCAGCAGTTGTGGCGCACGGGCTTAGTTGCTCCGAAGCATGTGGGATCTTCCCGGACAGGGGCTCGAACCCGTGTCCCCTGCATTGGCAGGTGGATTCTTAACCACTGCGCCACCAGGGAAGCCCCTGACTTACTTCACTTAGTATGATAACCTCTAGTTCCATCCACATTGCTGCAAATGGCGTGATTTCATTCTTTTATGGCTGAGTAATATTCCATTGTGTCTATGTACCACATCTTCTTTACCCTTTCATCTGTGGATGGACATTTAGGTTGTTTCCATGTCTGGGCTGTTGTGAATAGTGCTGCTCTGAACATAGGGGTGCATGGATCTTTTTGAACTACAGCTTTGTCTGGATCTATGCCCAGGGGTGGGATTGCTGGATCACATGGTAGCTCTATGTTTAGCTTCTTGAGGCACCTCCATGCTGTTTCCCACAGTGGCTGCACCGACTTACGTAGGCAGGCCTGCTTCTTGCTGCCCCGACTGCTGTGACCCTCCTGGGCTCTGAAGGTCTGGGAACCATGTCAGGTGGAGTCCAGGTTGGACTTCACCAGACCTCTGGTTGGGTTTTGTTTCTGTGCTTCTGCTCTCCAGGCAGTGAGCAGCCCGCAAAAGAATCCTGGAGTTGGAGTCGGCCTTTGGGTCAGACCTCCAGGCTCCACCGCTTCAGGTTGCATAAACCTGGGCAAGAACTGTGGCCCCATCACCATCCAGGGGGCACTCACCAGGCCCAGCCCTCCAGGGTGGTCTTCCCTGCACCTTGTGAGGCAGGCAGGAGGCAAGACCCAGGTGTGGGATCACACCCAGATGTGACTTGGAGATCACTAAGCTGCCTGATGTCACCGGCTGGCTGGCAGCCCACTTAGGACTCTGGGAAGCCTCTCTGATTCAGGCTGCCCTACTACACAGCCTCCTCCAAACCCGCCTCTTCACCCCCAGTTCCTTCCTCTGCAAAATGAAGGAGTTCGATGCAAGGAGCTCTAGAAGGGTGAGCCCAGGACAGACCATCTAGTCCTAGGACTCTCCACCTCCTTAGCTCTGACTGGTGGAGGCTGCTGGGGGTAAGACCATACGCTGCGAGCTAGTCAGGCAGCCTTAGGATCCCATGTGACCTTGGGTAGGCACGTCCACAGGCCTCAGCCTCCTCAGAGAAATGGAGATAATGATACAAACAGTTACAACGTCCTAGGTTTCTGGTGACACCTGCAAGGAGTCAATATATGTGAGCCACGTGGAGCTACACCAAGCACTGAGGGCCACCACGTGTTAGCCGAGGTCCCCTGGTCACGGAGTGGATCCACCTCGCAGTGATTTCAGTGGGGGCCTGGAAAACAAGGAGTGGCTTTAAGCCCAACTCTGGGGCTCTGTCTCCTGTATCTGCTTGATCCCCCGCTTCCAGCCTGACTCACCCATTGTGGTCAGAGTGGACCCCCACCCCCCGCCTGCTGATGATAACTAACATTTCCTGCTTTTGCTATGTGCGTACCCTTTAATACATCCTTCATAGTGCACACAACAGATGCAGTGCGAGGATGAAGAAACGGAGGCACAAGGATGCTGAGTAAGTTGCCCGTGGTGGTGAGTAAGTGGCCAAGTCTGATGTGAGACCCTGGAGGTAGGGCAAGCAGGGATTTTGCCGAGCAAACTTTCTAGAAGGCATTGATGGAAGGGGAGGCCACTTGACCTTGAGCTGGTTTTCCAGCAGAGTCCCTGCTCCCCAGGGCTGCTTGCAGCGCCTTTGTCCTGGAAGAAGAGAAAGGCAAGGGGTGGACTGAAGGCTGACCTCTCAGCAGCTGTTGTTTCATAACAATTTCCACTGGTTTATAAATCATAAGCGGAAGTTGATGTGTTTGTAACCCCAGCAGGGTCATCTGCGGGCTTGTCCCTGGCTCTGCCTCGGGTTTGGGATGATGCTGGCGAGCTCATGTGAAGCCTCTCCGGCTCGCTGGGGCCATTTCCAGTGCAGAGTGGACCAAGCAGCATTGCTGAGGGAGACAAAACCAGGCTCCTTGTTGTGTTTTTGTTGCAGTGTTGCAAGCAGATGGCAGCATGAGTCCTGGTGTGACCCAGTTCAGTGGAGCAAGTACCACCACCAGATCACCAGGGGCTCCCTCTGCACTGGAAATCAGGGCAAAAAGCAGCCCAGGGCCCCCGTCAGCTGAATAAGGGAGGCCCCATCACCCATCTAATTGCCCCCAAGCACAGGACCAAGAGGAGGTGGAACAAAAGGCAGGCTCCTTGCAGAATGAGCCCCGAAGAAGAGCAGCCCAGGCTGACTTCCACTGGCCTCTAAACCTTGAACCGGGATTCAAGTGCTATTTAGCACTGGTGAATTGGGACTTGAAGCAGAATTAATTGCCTCCAAATTGTATCTTTCCTCCCAGCCATCCATCAGTTGTTCTGGCAGAAGGATAATGACACTTCAGGAAATACAGCCGCAGAATCGAGCCTTGTTCATCGCATCCCTGGAATGAGTTCAAAAAAGTAAAAACTTTCCAATAATATATTTTCCCCCAGGGTGAGAGTGAATAGGTCACCATTCCTTTCTCTTAAAAGAAAAGCATATTTGTTTGTTTTCAAATAATGAAATTTTGGAACCTTTCGGATTTTACGGTAGAGGACTGTTTTTGTTTTAAATTGTAGTAAAAGTGTCTGATCTTTATTTCTGGGGTGGTTTGTTTTACCCAAGGTGCATCTCCTTCCTGGTGAATCTTACTGCCCAGAGAGAGGGAACTGGACATGACTGAGGTCAAGACGGTGCTGCGACATGGTTCCCCTTCAAGAGTCTTTTCAGTCATTTTGGGAAATTGGTGCTGACGTCAAAGATGAAAGCCAGATCCAGTAGAGACTGAGAGTGACACTGATGAAGCCACTGGCTCCGTTACAGAAAGGGTGATGCCCACATCATTTTAAATCCTTTTGAAGGCATTTAGTGTTCAGAAGTAGTAGGAAGATGTCAATGAGGAATTTAATGCCTATATTCCAACCAGCGCCGGACTAGAAGCTGAAATACCCCAGGATCAGTGACGCCCCAGCTGCAGATCAAGAGGGGCTGAGAGGATCTAACCAGTAGTGCGTGTGTTATATATGTATGAGTTCTGCTGTGGCCAGGTCCAGTGGAACAAGTACCAGCATCAGCTGATAGTGAAGAAATATAACTTAAAACTTGTTTTTTATTTCAGGGCATGTTGTATTTGTAAACAGAAAATAATACTATCTAATTCACGTCACTGTTTAAATCAGGGCCCCCAAATCAACTGTCCACGGAGGAGACAAGTGATGTGAACAAGTGAAGCAGTGGAGGACAGAAAGCAAGTTAATCCAACTCAAGCCTGTCGTTGCCAAGTCACAATGCACACCCAGTATTGCCATATATATTCACTTTTCAGGAGACCCTGGAAGCTCTGGTTTCTTCAATGTGAAACGCTTTTTTAAAAATTGGCTTAATTGTTAAACACATATACCTACGATCCCATCTATGGGCCTCATCTAGCCCACAGGCTTCCAGTTTGAAACCTCTGGTCTAAATCAATGCTTTTGCCTGAAGAAAAGATGAAGCAAGTGCTTCGCTGATATTCACAGTCTCATTACTGGTGCCTGGAGCCAGTGGAAACAGGGGGAGCAAGGGGGAGCTAACACGGGCTGCTTGGAAGGAATTAAATCCCTTTTCAAAATTGGTCCTAAACCCGCAAGCCCTGAAGTGTCGCCCTAATGTCAATATTTTTTCTCCTCCCCTCTGTTCTCCACACCTGCCCTGCCCCTCCTGCCACCAAGTTTATGTTGTTTTAATGTCTGGCTGGTTGGCTGTTCATAACTCAATAGAGGAAATGAATAAGAAACACATAAGTCTTCTGCTTACTTGTCGAGTCAACAGTAAAGCAGTCTCACAGCTGAAACCCCTGTGGGTTCTTTAGATTAGGATTGACATATATACACTACCATGTGTAAAATGGATAGCTAGTGGGAACCTGCTGTATAGCACAGGGAGCTCAGCTTGGTGCTCTGTGATGACCTAGATGGGTGGGATTGGGGGCTGAGGTGGGAGGGAGGTCCAAGGGGGAGGGGATATAGGTATACATATGGCTGATTCACTGCATTGTACAGCAGAAACTAACACAACATTGTAAAGCAACTATACTCCAATGAAACAAGAAAACAAAGAAAAAAAAATAGGCCTTGGGTTTTCCAGGAAGCTGTGAGATGTGGGAAGGGTCTGTGAACAGGAGTGCAGGAGTCCTGGGATCAAATCCTGGCCCTGCCACTAACTAGGTGTATGCCCCAGGTGAGTCTCATGTGCTTCCTCAGCAGTGATGGGGAGACTCTGGTTGGGCTATGATGTCCAAGGCTTCTCCCAATTCTGACCAATCATCTGAGATATTTACTCTTCTTGTCTTTTCTTTCTTTGGATGGAGGGCAGAGGCTGAACTTGAGCACAAATTGAATTCACCTGAGCTTGGTATCAGACTGGGTGCAAAGAGGAGAACACGCAGTTGAGTAAAAGCCTAAAATCCCATAACTAAAATTACAGTGAGATACTATCTTGAGGTATTATTCCATGTTTGCACACTTTCTCCTTTATTTTCTTTTTTCCCCTTCCTCCAAGTTAAGTAAGTAGCTGGTTCTGCCTTCATTGCTACTAGCAAAGGATTCAATAGAACATTCTAGGAAAAAATGATAATGTCTTCATATTCTTGGAGAAGGCAGAGGTTTCTTAAACAGGATATTAAAAATAACGGTAAAAGAAGATTTTCTAAAAATAAATTAAAGTTATTTATAAATGGATAAATTGGACTTCATTAAATGTAAGTACTTTCATTCATTAAAATATTCTGTTAAGAGAGTAAAAGACAAGCCACAGACTGGGACAAAATATTTGCAATGCACATAACTAGTTAAGGACTTGTATCCAAAATATGTGAGCAACTCCTACAAATAGATAGTTTTTAAAAGAAAGAAAATCCAGTTGAAAAGTGAGCAGGATACTTAAATGTGCACTGCACAAAAGGGACTATCCAAATGGCAATAAATATATTAATATGTGCTCTACATCACGTTCACCAGGGGAATGCAAACTGAAACCACAGCAGGATCTTACTATATGCCCACCTGAATGAATAAAATTGAGAAGACTGAAAATATCAAGTGCTGCTGAGGATGCATAACAATCAGAACTCTAACGCATTGTGGGTGTGTGTGTAAATCGGTACTACCACCGTGGAAAAAGATGTTTGGCAAGATCTTCTCAGGCTGAGCACACACCTAAACTATGTTCCAGAAATTCTACTCCTGCAATGGTGGTCCAAAAGCAGTTCTACTCCATTACAGACGGATGCCTGTGTCCCCAAAGACATACACAGAACTTATCATAGTGACTTTACTGTTAGCCCCAAATTGGAAACAGTCTGATGGATAAATAAAGTATAGCTGATTCAAACAACGGGCTAGTACATAGCATTAAGAAAGAACTGCTGATGCAAGCAGCAACATGGATGAATCTCACAGACTTTTGCGTGTAAAAAAAGAGAAAACACACAAGAGTTCATACAATATTATTCCATTTAACTAACAGCAAAGGAAACCATTGACAAAACGAAAAGACAACCTACTGGATGGGAGAAGATTTTTGCATATGATATGATTAATAAGGGCTTCATATCCAACATATATAAACAGCTCACACAACTGAATGACAAAAAAACAAACAACTTGATTAAAAAATGGGCAAGAGAACTGAATAGCCATTTTTCCAAAGAAGAAATACAGATGGCCAACAGGCACATGAAAAGATGCTTATCATCACTAATCACCAGGGAAATGCAAATCAAAACCACAATGAGATATCACCTCACACCTGTCAGGTAGCTATCATCAAAAAGAACACAAATAACAAACGTTGGAGAGGGTGTGGAGAAAAGGGCATCCTAGTGTACTGTTGGTGGGGATATAAACTGGTGCAGCTACTGTGGAAAACAGTATGGAGGTTCCTCAAAAAACTAAAAATAGAACTACCTACCATATGACCCAGCAATTCCACTCCTGGATATATATCCGGAAAAAAACCACACTAAGTCCATTCTCAAGTGGGGAGGGGGAAAGGTAAGCTGTGACAAAGCGAAAGAGAGGCATGGACATATATACACTACCAAACGTAAGGTAAATAGATAGTGGGAAGCAGCCGCAGAGCACAGGGAGATCAGCTCGGTGCTTTGTGACCGCCTGGAGGGGTGGGATGGGGAGGGTGGGAGGGAGGGAGATGCAGGAGGGAAGGGATGTGGGAACAGATGTATATGTATGACTGATTCACTTTGTTATAAAGCAGAAACTAATAAAAAAAAAAAACCACACTAATTCGAAAAGTTACATGCATCCCAATGCCCATAGCAACCTAAGTGTCCATTAACAGATGAATGGATAAAGAAGATGTGGTGTATATATACAATGTAATACCACTCAGGCATAAAAAAAGAAGGAAATTTTGCCATTTGCAGCAACATGGATGGACTTGGAGGACATTATGCTAAGTGAAGTAAGTCAGACAGAGGAAGACAAATACTGTATGATATCACATATATGTGGCATCTAAAGAATACAATAAACTAGTGAATATAGCGAAAAGGAAGCAGACTCACAGATACGGAACACAAACTAGTGGTTACCAGTGGGGAGAGGGAAAGGGGAGGGGAAACATAGAGGTGGGGATAGTGTACGTCAGTTACAGCGCAACAAAACTGGACAGAAAGAACAAGCACAACTGACTGTCAGTGACAGAAGTCAGAGTCGGGACTGCCTTGGAGAGGGGCCATTGATTGGGAGGGGCACACAGGAGCCTTCTGTGTTGTAAATGCACTGTTTTGATCTGGACAGTGAATACACGGGTGTAGAAGTTTATTGAGCTGTACAGTTAAGATTTATGCACTTTACCTAGAAGTCTCTCTGGCTTTTGTTTGAAAAACATAAGAAGTGGCTTTAAAGCCCCACATTCAAGGACACTTTTAAAAATTACTGTTGGCTGGATCTTCTCCAGATCAAATCAGAACCTATGGGAAGGGGATGGGGGTGCAGCATTAATTTTGACGGGGTAGTAATGGCTGTTGGAATATTACACACACGCATGTGCACACACACTCCTCAGGTAATTATAATTAACAGCCAGCATTGAAAACCAATGCCTAAGGGGAATTTTGAGTAATTCTAAGTAAGAGAAAGAATTCTGGCACAATAGACAATCATGTTGGTTAGAAGCAGCAGGAAATGGGAGCCCTTCCTACAAGTCCTGCAGTAGCCTGAAAAGAGACGCCTCTGGGCAGGAGGAGGAGAGAATAGTAGGGCAGCTCACGCAGGACCCAGATAGGAAGTGGCGCAAGGCTGTGCCCTGAGCAGGAGCCAGGCTCCAAGGCGGCCCCTAATGACACATGCTTCCTGGCATCCATACTGTTGTGTGATTCAGAGATGCCCCATGTGACCAACAGGATAGGTGGCAGGGACAGGGAGTCAATTCCGAGACTAGTCATCACAGACATTACAACTTCCGCCTTCACTCTTTTGTAACTAGTTGTCATGCTGTGAAGATGCTCAAGCCGCCCCGTGGAGGGGCCCACGTGGATAGGAGCTGAGGCTCCTTCATCCATAATACCCCATCCACCTACTCCTCTGTCCTGTGCTTCTGAAACCAAGCAAGACCCTGTGGGGCTCCTGGGCACAAAAGCCTTTCTGTGTCCCCCCTTTCTTGTTTATAGGAAATAGGCTTCATTCAGCCTCCATGACCTTCCCTGAGTTCCAAAGGGCAGGTTCAAACAGTTGCTAATCAGGGAAGGGGGGATGCAGAGACAAGGGAGGAGCAATCAAGAAACAATGGTGCAGCCTTGGGGCAGCGTCCTGGTTCCCCCTCAAGGGATACACATAACAGTATATTTGAGCTGTTTTGCAGATACTGAAATCCCCACCAGGTGAGAGAAGTTAACTGTGTGCTGCCCACAAGCAGTAGACCCCGGACTGGTTGGAAGCAGAAGGTTGATGATGCTCACTCCCACTTACCTCCCCACCAACCCATCAGAACAATGTCCACGAGCTGATCACGCCCTCCTCTTTGAACCATTCCTATAAAACTCCTCAATACCCCCTCCAGATTGGCACACACAGTTTTGAGGGCATTAGCGCACCGTGACCCCCCTAGCCTGGCAAAGCAATAAAGCTATTCTTTTCTACTTCACTCAAAACTCTGTCTCCAAGATTCAGTTCAGTACCCGTGTACAGAAGTCGCGTTTCAGCTACAGTTCTGCTGTTCTTTGTGGGTACTGATGTGCCCATTAGCACATCCAGAGGTACATGCAGAGAGCTTTGATGAGCAGACAGAGCTCTGTGACTTATAACCATCACAGAGCAGGTATCACAGTGAACTGTCAGAAAGAAGAATGGTTCAAATCAGGCTATTACCTTCTACCATTTTTTACTACCCATTTGGCATGATTTATGTTATGGAGAGCTCTTAAGATGACACTCAAGAGATCTTGTCTAGATAAGTGATGCAGAAATCACAAAATGAAAGAATTTCCCTCCAAAGAACCATGATTCCAAAATCAACCAACGGAACTCGATCATTTAGTTACACAAATTATTCCTTCTTTTTAAAAAATGTTTCATATATTCTGCATGTGAAAAGTCTATTTCCTTATGCTCAGTTCATTTAAAATGTAAATAGAAATATATATTAATATTATGTGTTAAAAATAAATATGTTAGCAGTGCTGCATGGTATATTTGGACTTATAGCCCTTATGAAGCAGGCATAGGTTTTTGAATCACCATTATCAGTTACTGACTATCCTTAAACTGGAAATTCTTATTTACTGAAATGCTTTCTGTTTTAGCTTGTCCTATCATAAAAAAAATACCTTCAACCAGGTGGCTTAAGTAACAGAAGTTAATTTCTTACAGTTCTGGAGGCTGGAAGTCCAGGATCAAGGTGCCACCATGATTCAGTTTCTGATGAAATTTCTCTTCTTGGCTTGAAGATGGTTGCCTTCGTGCTGTGTCCTCAAATGGCCTTCCCTTCACCTGTGCAAGTGTGTGGAGAAAGAAAGAGAGCTCCAATCTTGCTTCCTCTTCTTATAAAGACAATAACCCTATCAGATCACGGTCCTACACTTATGATCTTCTTTAACCTTAATTAATTTCAGAAAGGCCCTAGCTGGAAACACCATAACCCTGGGGGGTTAAGACTTTAACATATGAATTTGGTGGGAGGACACAATTCAGTCCATAGCACCTTCTACTAACAAATGATCTGGGTAGGAAAAGCTTTTAAAATACTAACATGCAGGCTATCTATGGAAACCTCTTCTCCATGGTGGTTGTTTGCATGATTCTCTTGTCAAAAATATAAACAATGAGGGTTTTTTTCCCTTAAACCTATATCGCATGAATGAAGTAATTCCCACACTACTCCCATCAAATTAATAATGTCATTTTAAGGCCAAACTGAACATGATGTAAAAAAAAATACACTGAGATATATGAAAAGGAATGCATTTAGAGTTATTTAAAATGTGTTTTCACGTGTAAACTCTCACATATTGAGGAACTGACTATTCAGGGTGTTGTTCCAAACTGATGGTGAATAAACTTTTAAGAATTTGTAAGTTATACTTTGTTCAAAACACAGCACAAGATAGAAATTTGTGTAATCAATGCTTCTGCTGGTCCCTAGAGAAATACAATAAAACTGAATTTTTTTTTAAACAAAGGGAATTTCTAAAAGCCTCAGAAAAGAGAAGACAAAGTTTCCTTCAGTAAATTGGAAAAGAAAGCAGAGAAGTGAGGACAGATAATAGGGCCTGCGTTGTAGGCTTTGGAGGCTTTCTGTGCAATGAGGATCATCACCCGGTCTCTTTAGTACATTCGGATTTTACCTTATGACTGGAGGAAGGCAAAGGGATGAACTGTCTAGGAACCAGGTGCTGAATTCAAGCAATTAATTTTTGTGTGTATGCATTAAAATATATACAACATAAAATTTACCATTTTTAGTGTATAATTAATTCAGTGGCATGAACTGTTTTACCATCACCACCCTCCATCTCCGGAACTTTTTCATCATCCCAAACAGAAACAGCCCAAACAGTAGCCGTGAAACCATAATCCCCACTCTCCCATCCCCCATCCCCTGGTCATCTCTATTCTGCTATTTCTATTAATTTGGCTATTTTGGTATCTCATATAAATGCAATTATACAGTATTTACCTTCTTGTGACTAGCTGATTTCACTTAGCATAATGTTTTCGAGGTTCATCCATGCCATAGCATATATCAGAATTTTTTTCCTTTTTAAGGCTGGATTATATTCCATTGTATGTGTGGACCACATTTTGTTTATCCATCCATTGTTGATGGACACTTGGGTTGCTTCCACCCTTTGGCTGTTGTGAATAGTGCTGCTGCGAACATGGGTGCACCTGTGTCTCTGCCTTCACTACTTTTGAGTACACCCTCAAGTGGAATTGGTGCATCACATGGTTGTTTAAAGTTTAATTTTTTGAAGAATCACTGTACTGTTTTCCACAGCAGCTGCACCATTTTGCATTCCTCCTAATGATGCATAAGAGTAAAATCTTATAATACACTTTTATTATTCTTTCTTTAAACAGTCATTGGTCCTTTAAATACATATATCTCTTTATATATAACTTTAAATAAAGTATATACATATACTATTTATGTGGACTATATAACTATGACTATTAAATGCTGTTTCATATTTGCATACATACTTACCCTCTCTGGTCCTTTTCAAGTCTCTTTTCCAGCAACTCAGGCTTCCATCTCGTGGTGTTTTCTTTCTCCCTTTCTTTCTTCCTTTAGCATTTCTTGTGGTACAGATCTACTGGGGATAAATTTTCTCAGGTTCAGATTTTCTGAAAGAGTATTTCCTCTTCATGTTTGATGAATATTTTTTCTGGGCAAAAAATTCTAAGATATTTCCTTTTTTTTCTGACCTCCATTGCTTCTTCAGATGAAATATTAGCTACTACATTTTATTGTTTTCCCCTGTTTCTAATGTTCCACTTTTCTCTGGATGCTTTTAAGATTCCCCCACTGTGTGTGTGTGTGTGCGTGTGCGTGCGTGCGCCTGTCTATCTCTGTTTCTTAGCAGTTTGGCCATGATGTACCTACATGTGTATTTATCCTGAACATGGTTCGCTGGACTTTTTGAATCTGTAGGTTAATGTGTTTGGGGAAGGCTTTCATTTGTGTTCAGATGCTTAAAAAGTTCTTAGCATTCGCTGCTTACAGAGGACCAACCCAATTTGCCATCCCAAATGAACTATCGGAAATAGTGGGGATAAAAGGGTTTGCTCTGCAGAGCATCTGAGCTGTAGAGCCTCACTGTGACTCCATCCGACCCTTCTCTCTCTGGAGCCCTCCTGGCCCACTACTGGAATATCCCAGTCTTAATTAGCAGTGGGGTGTCCTGGAAAGGAGCTACATTTGTATTTGATGTCTGAAAGCTGCTAATTATGTGACCCTTTGCAAGTGACTTAAATTTTCTGAGCCTCAGGTCTATCACATGGGCCCCTATCTAGCAATACTGTAGCCAAAATTGAGATCGTATATAGAAAAGACGAGCACAGTGTTTGAGGCATGCTTAGACCGTGCAGTCTCCTTCTGTTCAAAGCAAATATACTCACGGTTTCTTCACCCCATGACCAAAACTGGTCTCCACTGATTCTCACTGATTTCTCTGCTCAAAATTTTCTTACCACTAAGCTCATTCCCACTTAAAATCTCACTTGACTCCCAAGGCCATCCCAGACTGCTTCCTTGACCCTGCAGTTCCCAAGGGGCACTTCTCTGAATCTGGCCTTCACATGCCCGGCCTCTTTCCCGTCTGGGTCCACTGAGCCATGTCTTCTTATATCCTAGGATGGTTTCCCTTGATCCAGGTACTCAGCAAACCTTCATTTGACAGGTTTCACAAGACTTTCCAAGATTGTGAAAGCCTCTTTATTTACAACTAAAATTTTAGACTCCTCAGCAAATATGTCAGCATGCCTAATGGGTGAATGAGTTGCACTTGGAATTCCACATGTTTTTTGATGAAGAATCACTTTATTTTTTCTAAAGCTCTGTGGCCTGCCTCAAATGCTCTTGTAGACTCTCCTGAGTGTCATTATGGGGGGATTCCAGACTATCTGACCCCACGTTGCATTTTCAAGTCCTTGCACACATGCTATGAGCTCAACACATATTTGTTGAATAAACAAATGAGAGAGGATGGGAAGAAAGGCATCACCTAGCCTCCCCTCCACACTCAGTAACCTCAAAATCCTTGGCAACTTAAAGCAGCAATAAAATCTGCCAAGTCGGGAATTTCTTCCTAGCACCAGATCTCATACCAAACTTAGATGTCAATCAGAGGATAACACGGATGGCTGTTATAGTCATAAAAATGCCTGAGGATGCCACACACATGCCTCCCCAGGTCATATAATTTTTTAGAGCCTGGATTCTCTTATAAAAGTCACATTCTTCCATGTATTAATGCAGTGATATAGCCATTTTTGCATTTTCATGCTTGCTTATTTGTATTCTCATGTCCTTTTTACATCGATTTTATATTCATTTGTACTATAAGATATACCAGATACACACCAGATAATTATGCATTATATTTTGATTATAGAGATCCAGAGTGTGGGTAAAACTGAGCACTATACCAGTAGATCAGTAATCTGCCCTCGAGTCCTGTGTCCGCCAGTAGCTTACTTTACGTCCCCGGGGAGGGGTTCTTAGCTCCTAATCCTGTGTAAGCTGAGGGGATGTGAGCTCAAACCAGAGGCCCCACTGCAGCTCCAGGACTCTCTGTCCACAGCTCTGCTGGCTAGCTCATTACTATACACACATCTCAGGACACACTACGCTCTATAATGCGTCACTTTCACTTTGCACTGACGCTGTTGTTAATACTGCCAATACCTGTGGCATTTCAGGCACCCTGAGAATGAGCACTTACTTCCTTCTGAAGGTCAGAGACCATGTGGGTCACCATCACCCCGTCTCTGGACCATCTGGCTGCTGACGATACAATACTAATATCCACACTCGGTGGAAATTAAGGATCCAAAAGAGGCAATGTCAAAATAACTCATATAATCCAAATCTGATCCTACAGAGAGCAGCTGGCTGGGGGAAGCTGAGGGAGGAGAAGACCTTCGGCCTATATGCATGCATGATGGGATTGTCCCTTTGATGGTGGAGCGAGCAGTTTCTTGAAGTGTGATTTAAGAAGGTAAAGGGACACAGGCAAAGTGTGGGGGGATTTCTCTGAATTCTGGACAATCCTGGGTGTGAAGGAGGCAGTGGCCACCTAAGAAGGAAGCAAGCACAGCCTTTCCTTAGTCTCATGGCGATAATGACATGGCAAGGAGAAAACCCTGGAGACTTTTGTCTGGATAACACATAAGGATATAGGGCCCAGGCACAATGCAGTTACCGATCCCAGGAAAAGTGGTACAGTTCTCAGAGGGCCTTACTATTTTGTCCTCACAAATCAGAACAGGTCACGGTGAGCCCTCCTATAGGAACTGCAGGACATGTAAACTTCTTTTTTTTTTGGCTGCACCGCGAGGCATGTGGGCTCTTAGTTCCCTGACCAGGGATCAGACCCACACCCACTGCATTGGAAGTGTGGAGTCTTAACCACTGGACCGCCAGGGAAGTCCCAGGACATGTAAACTTCTGAATTAGGGCTTTGACTTTGAAAGCAATATGAGCTGTATTTTAAATTTTTTACGTATTTTGAAGTTGTTTAGAGTTAAATTATTCTCTGTGAGGTGAAAAAAAAAAAAAAGAGTGGTATTCTCTCCAGTTCTTCTTCTTTTCTCTAGTCCTCACTTGCCATCTCGACCTGAACACTCATGCCATTTCAGACTTAGTTTCTGTTGTTAGCTCCTTCACCTATTGCTGGAATTTGGGCTGTTCATATCCTGAAGATAAAACCTTTGGCATCCAAGGGGGGAGGGAGGGGAGAGGGACAGCTCAGGAAGTTGGGGTTAGCAGATGCACACTAGTGAACACAGGATGGATAGACAACAAAGTCCTACTGTAGAGCACAGGGAGCTATATTCAATGTCCTGTGATAAACCATAGTGGAAAAGAGAATATGAAAAAGAATATATGTATCTGAATCACTTTTCTGTACAGCAGAAATGAACACAAGCTTGTAAATCAACTATACTTCAATAAAATTAAAAAAAAAAAAAGGCCAGGCATTCCAAGTGTTGACCCCACATTCATGCTGTAGAAGCAACGTTTCCTTAAAAAACAAAACAAAACAAAGCAAAACCACGAACAACAAAAAACCTTTGGCATGAATTGGTAGCTTCCAGGCAGCACTTAAAGCAAGGATCCCTGCCAAGGGGCCTGGACCTGGCAAGACAGTTGATAGAAAGAAAACCTAGATCATGGGAGACAAGGCTTGCATATGGAGGCTCTAGGGGAGGCTGCAAGAGCTCAGACCTACACCATTTCTAAGGGTACCGTGGAGATCAGGATAATAAGCTCTAGGAGATGGGCTAGTTTGGGTCATTCCTTCCTTAGGAGGTTGACCAGGATTTGGAATAATGAGAGAACGTGTTAAACCAGCTCTGCTACTATAGAAAGAGTTGACTTAGTGAACCAGACCTAAAAGGCAAATATCCCGATGGACCAAAGACATAACAACTACCTTGGGCATAACACATCTTCATGAACTTGGAATTGACAATGATGATATAACATCTTGATCTTCCAGGAAGGTCTAGGAATAAAAAATTATTAGATTCTAGTCCTGGTTCTGAAACTTGAGGTCAATCACTTCCCCACAGTGATGGCGTTTCTTTATTTGTAAAGTTGTTTCCCAGGATGAACGTTTATTGACAAAAGATAGTCCTAGTTGAAAGGTTCCAACTAGAGATAGAGGATTTTGATGAACACACAAGTCCAGCTTCTCTGCGTGGAGCTGATCTCAGGGCCTGCTGTGCTGGAGCTCCCTCCTTATCCCATGGCCACAAGCCTCATGACACTGGCTTCTGTCCTTTTTCCTTGCTCCTACTTCCAAAGGGCTCCACCTCTGTAGGGTGGAGAAGGTTTAGAGACCCTTGTTACCATCTCAGTAAGATTTCCTGAGTGTATGAACATGGAAAACAGAAAACCAGGTTTTCAGGACACCCACAAAACTGGGCATCCTTTACAGTATTTTCTGGGGAAGAATTTTCATTCCCTTAAGAATTAATGTCTATTGCTGAAACCCTAACACACTTTTCTTCCACTGAATGGTTCCACTTTTCTGGGAAGATGTCTGCCAGTAATTTCCCCACTAAGCTAGATCTAGAATAGCCAATATTTGGAATTTTCTTGAATTTATTTATGGACATTAGATTTGGAGGATTTCTTGAAAAATGTTTTTTTTAAAAAGCCCAGTCAATTGGAAGTCAGTGTGTCCAGCTCTGTTGCTACAGATGTGGGGGGATTTTGAGCCAGTGACTTGACTTCTTTGGGGACTCAGTTTACACATTTGTAAAATGAGAGTGTTGACCTAAAATAACACTTGAGGTTTCCCAGCTCTAGTGTTCAATGCTTCTATGTTTTCAGTATTTATTGATGTTTTAAATAATGTTACTTCATTCCCAGAGGCCCCCTGGATCTGCCATACCTCTCTCCAGATTCCTCCACAGATAAATAGTTCCAGGTGGAATTCATTTAGATTTATTATTATTATTTTAATAGCTACCATATATCCAGTGCTTACTATGTGCAGAATATATATTATCTGACATAATCCATGTGTAACCCAAATACTAGGCTTACCTTCCTCCATATTTTGGGAAAGGGGAATTTGTCTTAAAACTGTTTCTTGCTCCTACTGGCAGCTGCTTCTCTGGGCTGCATCCTCCCTGCCGCTGCTCTAGGTTGCCTCTTGGACAATACTCCCTGTGCTGCGAGCCACTACCTGAAACCCTGACACTGTGATCTTCCTTCAGGTGATCCTGCTGCTGCTGTGCTGGCATCAGGGGATTGGGAAATGTGGAGTGGTACTTCCCTTCCCTTTTGTAACTCTTAATTCCTCCATCCCAACCATACATGTCTTTGTGGGGTTTGTGTTTTTGTTTTGCTTTGTTTTGTTTTTTGGCCACGAGGCTGGCAGGGTCTTAGTTCCCTGACCAGGCATTGAACCCAGGCCCCGGTAGTGAAAGCGCTGAGTCCTAACCACTGGATCACCAGGGAATTCCCGATTCTTTGTGTTTATAACAGATGTTATTATATTATAGAGTTGAAGATAACTACTCCTATCCAACAGAGAAAACAATAATGCATCGCGGGATGTGAAATATGATTGTGTCCAGAGCCCCAGATAAGACAATGAATGAAGACAGATGGATGCATGGATGGATGGATGGGTGGGTGGATGACGACAGGAAGCTCTTCACCATATCCTTTAGGAAGTAGCTCTCAGTTCATATTCTTGTTCTCTGTCTCCAGAGTCTGCCTTCCTTCCCTCTGAGAGAGGTACATTCTTTTATTCTTATTTCAAACCTCTACTTGTCTTTCAGAACCCACACCTGCAGTCCACAAGGGTTGATCTTAGCTTAGATTTCATCACCTTCCTCCTCCAGGGCAAACCATAGGTCATACCAACCACAGCAATGTATTTCCCAAAAGTCTGAGTTACTAAGCAGAGAATCACATCACAGGTTGTTTCATCCAAGCAGTTCAGTTATGAGTCTCCAAAACACATTAGACAAGTTCAGGGTGAGTTTTGACCCTTTAAGTCCCTTCTTATTCAAACCTCTCCTCTCACGTGAGGTCTAGGTAAGCTTCCCCATTCTTTTTTTGTTTTGGCCGTGCCATGAAGCATGTGGGATCTTAGTTCCCCGACCAGGGATTGAGCCCATGTCCCCTGCAGTGGAGGCGTGGAGTCCTAACCACTGGACCGCCAGGGAAGTCCCAAGCCTTCCCCATTCTTCCTACAGTTTTCTTAACTATAAGACTGAAGATTTACACACACCTTCCAACATAAACAAACACTAATTTTTTTTAGAGAACATATAGTGTATAGAAAATATGAAACCCTTTTTTTCCTAAATGCAGCATAATCTGCACAGACTCCTTGGCCCACCATAGAGGTGGTGCTGGACATTATTCCAATAGCAGTTCTTCATTGTCTTTTTGGCAATCATGCCCAGAAGAGATGGATGTGAACAAAACAGTGCTTATTTTCTGTTTCTTCAAACCACAAAACCATCTATATCAAGTAGTTGCTTGCAAGTACACAAATACTCTAAATAATGAAAATACAGGGAGTAGCAGCCTGTAGATATCATTGAGGCCATGATGGTTAATTGTACTGTTCAACTCTTCTATATCCTTTACTGTTACTCTTCTATTATTGAGAGAAAAATGTTAAGCTAAGCATGAGTTAAAACTGATATCCCCAACTCTAATCCATTACCGCATTAATCATTCCAATCTCCTCTCCTTGTTAATAAGTAATCTCCCACTTCAACAGTGAAAACTTGGCTCTCACCATCAGCCATCAATTTACTTAATTGTTCAATTCCAGGATTCATGCACGATTTTTTTCAGAATCATTAACTCATACTGCTGTAGGAATAACTTTATCAACTAGAGTACAGTTCTAACATACAATTCATTTTGCCTTTAGTCTTGTAGATTTCATTCATATCAAAAGTCATTAATCTTGGGATATGATCCTTCTTTTTTTTGAATTTTTGAATTTTATTTTATTTATTTTTTTATACATCAGGTTCTTATTAGTTATCCATTTTATACATATTAGTATATATATGTCAATCCCAATCTCCCTATTCGTGATTCTTATTTCTAACGTGTGGCCCTTTTCAAATTTCACTAAAAAGCTCATGGTATTCACCAGTTCCTTCTACTTGGCAGGAATTCAACTCTGAACTCTCCTTCCAACACCAGACAGTTGCTAAAATATCTACCAAGTTATTTATTTAGCTTTCTAACTGCTACTCTCTGATGGGTTCCTTGGGGTTATTGTCCTGAATAGGAATAGTTTAGAAGTCAGTGAGGGGAATTTTTTTTTTTAATTGGGGTATAGCTGTTTTACAGTGTTGTGTTAGTCTCTACTGTACAGTGAAGTGGAGCTCCCTGTGCTATACAGCAGGTTCTCATTAGTTATCTATTTTATACATACTAGCATATATATGTCAATCCCAGCCTCCCAATTCATCCCAGCACCTCCCCTCCCTTTGGTGTCCATACGTTTGTTCTCTACATCTGTGTCGCTATTTCTGCCTTGCAAGCCAGTTCATCTGTACCATTTTTCTAGATTCCACACATATGCGTTAATACACGATATTTGTTTTTCTCTTTCTGACTTACTTCACTCTGTATGACAGACTCTAGGTCCATCTACATCTCTACAAATGACCCCGTTTCATTGCTTTTTATGGCTGAGTAATATTCCATTGTATATATGTTCGGTGAGGGGAATTTTTAGGCAAATGTTAGGGCTCCTGGCTCTATATCTCTCATCTTTAGAGACTTTCCCTTCCATTTACAAGAGCTGTGTCAGCCCTGAACTCTGGATTCTGTTTTTTGTTGTTGATGTTTGTTTGTTTTCCAGTTCAGTTACATTACCATTTTCTCCTTGTATTCTATTTCTGTGTGCAGATGAGAAGTGGGAAGTGCCCTTAGGAGAAAGAGCATCTTGATATGAGCTCACTTAGTTTTCTTCTCCACTTTCACATTCCATTTCCCTTCCAGTTTCTGCCATCTTTGGAACCCTTTCACACAGTTTATGCTTATATTTTGTACAACATTTATCATTGTTATTGGCGGGAGGTCAGTCTCATAAAATAGTTCTTAAACAGAGCAGGTAGGGTATTTATTCCAGTGAGATCATATAGGTTGGCACGAACTACCTGATAAATATGCCCCCATCTAAGTTGTGGGTCTCTTCTTGGTAGATTCAGAAACCTGATTATGTCAGGAGGATCTGTTTATATTAACCAACCACAAGACTAACATTTAAAATCAGAAAGCCATTTTATTAATTTCCAAAGATAAATAAGACTTGGACCAGAATCCTCATAGCTGCATGACCAGCAACTTTCCTTTCCTGTAGGCAAACCCAAAAGGAAGTCAAATTACAACTAGGGGTTTGTTTGTTGAGCATAAAATCAGAAAAAGAGAAGCAGGTTGGGTGTTTGATGGAATCAAGCTAATATAGCCTCAGGTGTATATCCCCACAAAATGGAAAACCTGGCGATGGACCAAGCCTCCTCCAAATTCATTAACTGAGTTTCTTCTTTTTCTCTGACAGCTCTTGTTTATCTCTGTGTCCCTCTTTTTTCTGGATTTCCATGGCTGATCTGTACCTTTATCCAAGGACACTGTTCTTTATTAAGAACGTCAATAACATTAACACGACTCATATTGTACTGGTCTAAACACTAGTCTACCACCTTTTTCTTGTGACTTTTCATAATTCTACTTGAGTCCTGTATTTATTCATTAAAAGTTTAACTCTAAGAGAAAATCTTATTTCGTCAAAGTTAAAATCGTAGAGAAGATGTCCCAAACAGGGACTACAGTATCTACCTCTTTGAGTTTAAAGATACAATGGGATAACACAGGTAATGCTTCTGCACCTACTTGATAAGCATTAAAGAATTCTTTTGTTTCCTTCCCCTTATTTAATGAAAACAGGTGTTGAAGAAAACACATCGATTTTTTTTCTTGTATGTTCCCCACATGAAAATCATTTTCTTACATTTTTGCTGCAGAAAAACAAAGGTCCTGAAAGCATTTTTCAATCACAAGCCTGGATGGAGATTTAAAGGCAAAAGAAAACAAAAACATTAAGGCTTTCAATGACCAATTCTCCTTCACAAGACACTGGTAAATCAGAACCTGACTCCCCCAAATAAACATCAGTATTGGAACATCGTGTGTCCCGATTTCCATCAGTCAGGAAGAGATCTAAGCCAAGGGTCTCGGGCTTTATCTTGGTGGTGAATTCAGAGACAGCACTGCCATCCCCATCAGCAGCAGAGTTAAATTATATGTATGATAATTAGATACACTGTAACACATCTCTGTTTTCATCCCTTGATATTTATCATAAGAGTTAACTGTCTGCTATGTGGAAAACACTAAGGTGATATCTCTGTTATTTCATGTAATCCTCACAGCTCCAATAGCTAGGGTTTGTTCTCATTTCCAAATAAGGAAACTGGGACAGAGTGGACTCCACATAAGTGTTTGAATGAACGTGTGTGAGCGGGCTTACTGACTTGCTCAAAATCATGCATCCAGCAAGCACCAGGGTTGGAATGTAAACCACCCACGTCTAGTTCTAAGGCCTGTGTTCTTTCTAACACCTCACGATTCCTCTTAATAACATAGTTCATCCTAGTCAAGGCTTGTGGAGATCACAATTAAAGAAACGATTCTGATAGTGAAGATGTGGAGACCTGGAACAGAGTCAGAAAGATGTATTTGGAAAGACAAAAGTTTCGGGGGCTGCCCGTCGAAGACAAAAGCCAAATCTCATTGATCCTATTCCTGTACCAGCAGAGATACATTGTCATGAACCTGTGTCATTTCCAAATGAATGCAATTACTATTTATACCAAGAAAAGTTTTCCTTTTTTTAGAAAAGTATTTTGTTAAATGGAAAGAGCATGGCAGAGGGAGTCGGGAATCCTTGAGAGAGTCAGAGAGCCCTCTTGGCCTCAGTTTCCTCATCAATCAAAGAAGGGCATCAGCCCAGATGATCTTTAGAGTCTAAGAGTTCAAGGTGCCTCGCCTCAGTCACATCCATTCTTTTCTCCTGACCCACTTTCCCAGCTGCATGCTCGTGGAACAGATTGACAACAGCAATCACAGAGTCAAATTCCCATTTAAAACACAAGTCTTGTTATTTTGGTACCAATTACAAGGTTATGGATCCTGCTTAAAGGTGTTTAATATGCTGTAATGTTTAGACACACTTGGCTCCAACATTTATGGGAGCTGTTTGTAGCAACAAGCAGCATGCTCTCACTCTCTAAGTATGCAAGACTGCTGTAAAAACAGTACAGATGGGCCGAAAAGAAAGAGTCTCCAACGAGCTACAAAGGAGGATAGCAAGTGTTTCTGGCTGTGCTGCGGGTTTACCTACTGACTAATCTCTCATCACCCACAGCCTGCTTTTATAGGTGTGTATTTTGTTGTTGCTTCTTACTTTGTTTCAATGCCTGATGTAGAGTATTTGTAAAAATGGTATGAGGGATTTTTACGGCCTTGTACGGCCATGTTGTGCTAGGAGTCATATATTGTTTTAATGAGACCATAGTTCTGAGACTGTGTTCCCTGTTTATCCCTTCTCACCACATCAAGGTGACAGGTGGCTACTTCTCAGGTGATGTGAAAGTGTCCAAAAATGTGAGGTGATGCAATAATAACAGGAGATAGCATGGTTGTCTTTAAGCCCCAAAACTGTAGTTGTGTTTGAGTCCTAGAGGGATTGTATGTCTGAGGTAAATCCAGTATATCTCCATTTTAAAAACTCTATTCAAATATGCTTTTAAAACTGAGAAGGAAGTGAAATGTATAATCCATTTAAGAAGCAGATTCCTGGCTGAAACCAAGTTTTACAACTTGGGGTTGGGGGAGCCTTCACAAAGAAATCCCTCTCAGCACTCATTAGCTCATGAGCACGGGCCATGCCAAAATAACCTTTTCCATGTTGAAAACAGGCAGCCATGTGCATGCTTCTATAATCTTTCTCGGAAAAAAAAAAAAAAAAGAGAGAAAAACCTCACTGACTTTGCTGCAGAGCCTTGAATTGAAGGTACCATGTTGACGAAGGAGCAGCTGAACTTGAAGGAATTAGTTTAACAAAGTGAAACATATAAAGTGGCAAAAAGTTATAGGAGGTGAGAAAGATTCAAGGAAGCAGAATAATTTAGGAAAAGTCAGCCTTAACAAACAGCGTTCTACATTTTGAGCATCCTTGCAGGGAAGGTGCCTACACTGGGATGCAAAGCAAAACAAGATATGACCTCCATCCTTAAGAAGTTTCCCTCTAGAGCAAGTGTCAGCAGACTACAGCCAGCGGGGCCAAATGCCCTGTTTTTGTACTGCCAGTGAACTAAAAATGGGTTTTCCTATTTTAAAATGTGAAAAGCAACTAAGAAAAATAAAATACAAGAGTTAAAATGAAAAAGAGCATGCCAAACCACCAGTGACCCACAAACTCTAAAATATTTACTATTGGTCTTTTACAGAGAAAGTTTCCATGGGGAAAGTCAGATCATTGAATTAAATCAAAATCACAAGGGCTAGGGTGGGGTAAATGTGTGGTTTGCCAGGTCCAACAGAGAGGTGTGTAACACAGGTTTGAGAAATCAGTGGAGACTTCTCGGAGAAAGTGGCAACTCCCCTGGGATCTACAGAATGGGTAGAAATTAGATAAAGATACTGGAGTGATGATTGAACATTCAAAGCAGAAGGAACACCATGGTGTAGGAATGGAAAGAAGTTGTGTTGCAGAAACTTAGGTGGAAAGTGAGTCGGAAGAGATAAGGCTGGTTACCCAGGTGTAAACGGGGGTTGTCCCCCTTCCCAGGTCCAGGTTGTTTCTACCGTAAGTCCAGCCTGTTCTTTGAGGGCTTAACCCCTACTCGCAGACTGGTAGCTATCAACAGGGGAGCACCAAAGGCAGCAAAACAGCTGACCTCGAGGAGGGGTCTGTAGATTTGGGTGGAGTGTGCCCTCCAGGCTGGGACAGCCCTCCTGCGGCAGGTGCTCTCCATGTACTAGTCCGCCACCCCGGCTGCAAGCCTGCCAAAGTCCTGCATCATCATGGGTCTCATTTCCCACCACCTCCCAAACTCAAAACCTCAACTATCCTCCTGGGGACCCAAGAACCTCTCCTTTTAACCTCCCAAAACACAGATTTCTGATAAAACCCTGTTTTGTGGACAAAGGAGCTCCCCACTGCATTGTTTATCATCAGCCAGATGAAGCTTGGACTTCTGAGATGCCGTTGGAAATACTTAAAAGGTGAACACACTTGGAAGATTTATAGCAAATTCACATTCCATCGTGGCTGACTTCATTGTTCAAGAAAATGTGACTTGTTTTCTATAATTCAACTGGACATGTGATTCCCGGCCCAGTCTGCCAATTTATGGTAGCCATTTACAAGGAAACTAAGGCATTTCTGGAACTATGTGAGGTCACACTTTTTTTGGGCTTTGTTGGGTCTTTGTTGCTGCATGTGGGCTTTCTCTGGTTGTGGCGAGAGGGGGCTACTCTTGGTTGTGGTGCACGGGCTTCTCATTGCAGTGGCTTCTCTTGTTGTGGAGCACGGGCTCTACTAGCACGGGCTTCAGTAGTTGTGGCTTGCAGGCTCAGTAGTTGTGGCTTGCGGGCTCTAGAGCACAGGCTCAGTAGTTGTGGCTCAAGGGCTCAGTTGCTCTGCAGCATGTGGGATCTTCCTGGACCAGGGCTCGAATCCGTGTGCCCTGCGTTGGCAGGCGGATTCTTAACCACTGCGCCACCAGGGAAGCCCCACATGAGGTCACTTTATGAATTAACTGTGGTCAATTCTGTATTTAACATGCTCGACTGAGATCCCTCTGCCTCCACTCTTCCCGGGGACGATGATCTAAGTTCTGAGGGCTTCCAGAGCGTGAGAAAGGAGACAAGCTCGCGGTCATCAGCATTCATCAGCCGGCCTCTGCTGAGACGTCCAACCCTTGTTCCTCTTTGATTATTGCTACTTATTCCTGCACATCCATGGCTGAACTAGCATATTCCTCGCTTCATCCTGAAATCCAGTCCAGGAAGGTCTCTCTCTTCCTGACCACAAAGGCCTGCCCTCAGCCAGTTCTGAGCCACATTTAGGACACAAAAATGTTTACTGTCCTCCTTGGTCTCACAGGAATGTCTCAGGCCCACTCTGCCTAGAGACATCTGACTAGGATTTTTTGTTTCTTTTTTTAATTGAGGTACAATTTCCATAACATAAATTTAACCATTGACCATTTTAAAGAGTACAGATTCAGTGGCATTTAATACATGTTTGAGGTTGTGCAACCATCACCTCTGTCTAGTTCCAAGACATTTTTCTCTCCCCAAAAGGAAACCAGATACCTAAGAGGCAGTCACTCCCCATTCCCCCTCCCCTAGTCCCTTGCAAGCCCCAATCTTCATTCTGTCTCTACAAATTGAACTTCTCGGTATGTTTCCTATAAATGGAATCATGCATATGATACTTTGTGTCTGGCTTTGTTCACTCAGCACGGGGTGTTAGAGGTTCATCTACCTTGTAGCAGGTTATCAATAATTTATTCCTTTTTAATGGATGAATACTATGTAATTGTATGGATATACTCTATTTCATTTGACTGACATTTGTGTTGTTTCCATCTTTTGGCTATTAGGAATTGTGTTGCTATGAACACTCATGTACATGCATTTGTTTGAGCACCAGTTTTCAATTCTTTGGGGTGTACACCAAGGAGGGGAATTGCTGGGTTGTATGTTAACCCTATGTTTAACTTTTTGAAGAACTGCTAAACTGTTTTCCACTTCAGTGTTCAAGAAAATGTGACTTGTTTTCTATAATTCAACTGGACATGTGACTCCCAGCCCAGTCTGCCAATTTAGGGTAGCCATTTCCAAGGAAACTAAGGCATTTCTGGTAATGACTAGAAATCAGAAAAAAAAAAAAGGACTGGTTGGTGGAAAGACCTGGAGTTCAGTTTTATATATTTGGTTTAATGTTCAAGGGAGACAAGAATTTGAAGATGTTTGTAGAGAGTGTTTGAAGTGATATATTGTAGAACCTAAAATGAAAGAAAGTGAAAATGCAAAGGGTAAATATTTAGGAAAAAACTAGAAAATTCAAAGAACTAAATGAGACTGAAAAACGTTGTAGACTTTTACTGCCAGGATTAGATTGGAACCAGTCCTCTTCTGCGGACAACCAGAAAAGCTGGATAAAATTAAAGAAAAAATTCTGCTTGAAATCAATGGAGAGATGACAAGAGAGTGAAGCATTGTTGGGCCAGGGTTACAGTAGGATGAACTCAGAATTTGGAGCCACTTTTCACCTGAGGATGTTTGTTGACTCCCAAGAAGGCAGCTCAGAGGCTGAGTCGCTAGGCAGTGGTTTTGACAGCCTTGTGGGACTAAGGAGACAGAAAGTGGCATTCCAGGCCTGCCAAGATGGTCTTACTACTGAAGCCCTTCATTTTGGTTTAGATCCAAATTGGCTTTATCCATAGAGGAGGCATGAGCCAGAAATAGACAAGCCCTCTCAAGAACTTCTCCACAACTTCATGTCAGTCCTTGAAACTAGACCAGGGTAATCCAGGATTGATAGCACTCCCCGTCAGCTGGCAAACACAATTCTTCAGAAGAAGATAACATCATCCAACGTCTCATATTACTTCTACAAACTATTTTGCAAATGCAACATCCAGTGCACACACATGTATACATGCACAAACAAGCATAAAAGGAAACAAGGCTACTTGTTAAAGGTATTTTATTTTCCAATGATTAAGAAAATATTGTACAGTTGGTTCAAGACGGCAAAGTAGAAGGACGTGCTCTCACTCCCTCTTGCGAGAGCACCAGAATCACAACTAACTGCTGAACAATCATTGACAGGAAGACACTGGAACTCACCAAAAAAGATACCCCACATCCAAAGACAAAGGAGAAGCCACATTGAGACGGTAGGAGGGGCACAATCACAACAAAATCAAATCCCATAACTGCTGGGTGGGTGGCTCACAAACTGGAGAACACTTATACCACAGAAGTCCACCCACTGGAGTGAAGGTTCTGAGCCCCACGTCAGGCTTCCCAACTTGGGGGTCCGGCAACAGGAGGAGGAATTCCTAGAGAATCAGACTTTGAAGGCTACCGGGATTTGGCTGCAGGACTTCAACAGGACTGGGGGAAACAGAGACTCCACTCTTGGAGGGCATACACGAAGTACTGTGCAAATCGGGCCCCAGGGGAAGGAGCAGTGACCCCACAGGAGACTGAGCCAGACCTACCTGCTAGTGTTGGAGGGTCTCCTGCAGAGGCAGGGGGTGGCTATGGATGACCATGATGACAAGGACACTGGCATCAGAAGTTCTGGGAAGTACTCCTGGGCATGAGCCCTCCCAAAGTCCGCCATTAGCCCCACCAAAGAGCCAGGTAGGTTCCATTGCTGGGTCGCCTCCAGCCAAACAAGCAACAGGGAGGGAACCCAGCCCCACCCATCAGCAGTCAAGCGGATTAAAGTTTTCTGAGCTCTGCCCACCAGAGCAACAGCCAACTCTACCCACCACCAGTCCCTCCCATCAGGAAACTTGCACAAGCCTCTTAGATAGCCTCATCCACCAGAGGGCAGACAGCAGAAAGAAGAACTATAATCCTGCAGCCTGTGGAACAAAAACCACATTCACAGAAAGGTAGACAAGATGAAAAGGCAGAGGGCTATGTAGCAGATGAAGGAACAAGATAAAACCCCAGGAAAACAACTAAATGAAATGGAGATAGGCAAGCTTCCAGAAAAATAATTCAGAATAATGATGGTAAAGATGATCCAGGACCTTGGAAAAAGATCAAGAAGATGCAAGGAATGTTTAACAAAGACCTAGAAGAATTAAAGAACAAACGAACAGAGATGAACAATACAATAACTGAAATGAAAAATACACTAGAAGGAATCAATAGCACAATAACTGAGGCAGAAGAACAGATAAGTGACCTGGAAGACACAATGGTGGGATTCACTGCCAGGGAAAAGAATAAAGAAAAAAGAATGAAAAGAAATGCAGAGAGCCTAAGAGACCTCTGGGACAACATTAAACACACCAATGTTCACATTAGAGGGGTCCCTGAAGGATAAGAGAGAGAGAAAGTTCCCGAGAAAATATTTGAAGAGATTATAGTAAAAAACTTCCCTAACATGGGAAAGGAAATAGCCACCCAAGTCCAGGAACAGCACAGAGTCCCAGGCAGGATAAACTCAAGGAGAAACACGCTGAGACACACAGTAATCAAACTGACAAAAATTAAATACAAAGAAAAATTACTGAAAGCAACGAGGGAAAAATAACAATTAACATACAAGGGAACTCCCATAACGTTAACAGCTGATTTCTCAGCAGAAACTCTACAAGCCAGAAGGGAGTGGCATGATATATTAAAAGTGATGAAAGGGAAGAACCTACAACCAAGATTACTCTACCCAGCAAGAATCTCATTCAGATTCAAGGGAGAAATCAAAAGCTTTACAGACAAGCAAAAGCTGAGAGAGTTCAGCACCACCAAACCAGCTCTACAACAAATGCTAAAGGAACTTCTCTAAGTGGGAAACACAAGAGGAGAAAAGGACCTACAAAAACAAACCCATAACAATTAATAAAATGGTAATAGGAACATACATATTGATAATTACCTTAAACGTGAATGGATTAAATGCTCCAACCAAAAGGCACAGGCTCACTGAATGGATACAAAAACAACACCCATATATATGCTGTCTACAAGAGACCCACTTCAGACCGAGGGACACATTCAGACTGAAAGTGAGGGGATGGAAAAAGATATTCCATGAAAATGGAAATCAAAAGAAAGCTGGAGTAGCAATACTCCTATCAGATAAAATAGACTTCAAAATAAAGAATGTTACAAGAGACAAGGAAGAACACTACATAATGATCAAGGGATCAATCCAAAAAGAAGATATAACAATTATAAATATATATGCACCCAACACAGGAGCACCTCAATACATAAGGCAACTGCTAACAGCTCTAAAAGAGGAAATCGACAGTAACACAATAATAGTGGGGGACCTTAACACCTCACTTACACCAATGGACAGATCATCAAAACAGAAAATTAATAAGGAAACACAAGCTTTAAATGACACAATAGACCAGATAGATTTAATTGATATTTATAGGACATTCCATCCAAAAACAGCAGATTACACTTGCTTCTCAAGTGCACATGGAACATTCTCCAGGATAGATCACATCTTGGGTCACAAATCAAGCCTCAGTAAATTTAAGAAAATTGAAATCATATCAAGCATCTTTTCTGACCACAGCACTATGAGATTACAAATCAATTACAGGGAGAAAAACGTAAAAAACAAAAACACATGGAGGTTAAACAACACGCTACTAAATAACCAAGAGATCACTGAAGAAATCAAGAGGAAATCAAAAAACACCTAGAGACAAATGACAATGAAAACACGACGATCCAGAACCTATGGGATGCAGGAAAAGCAGTTCTAAGAGGGAAGTTTATAGCAATACAAGCCTACCTCAAGAAACAAGAAAAATCTCAAATAAACAATCTAACCTTACACCTAAAGGAACTAGAGAAAGAAGAACAAACAAAACCCAAAGTTAGCAGAAGAAAAGAAATCATAAAGATCAGAGCAGAAATAAGTGAAATAGATACAAAGAAAACAATAGCAAAGATCAATAAAACTAAAAGCTGGTTCTTTGAGAAGTTAAACAAAATTCATAAACCATTAGCCAGACTCATCAAGAAAAAGAGGGAGAGGACTCAAATCAGTAAAATTAGAAATGAAAAACGAGAAGTTACAATGGACACCACAGAAATACAAAGCATCCTAAGAGTCTACTACAAGCAACTCTATGCCAATAAAATGAACAACCTGGAAGAAATGGACAAATTCTTAGAAAGGTATAACCTTCCAAGACTGAACCAGGAAAAAATAGAAAATATGAACAGACCAATCACAAGTAATGAAATTAAAACTGTGATTAAAAATCTTCCAACAAACAAAAGTCCATGACCAGATGGCTTCACAGGTGGATTCGATCAAACATTTAGAGAAGAGCTAACACCCATCCTTCTCAAACTCTTCCAAAAACTTGTGGAGGAAGGAACACTCCCAAACTCATTCTATGAGGCCATCATCACCCTGATACCAAAACCAGACAAAGATACCACAAAAAAAGAAAATTACAGACCAATATCCTGGATGAATATAGATGCAAAACTCCTCAACTAAATACTAGCAAACAGAATCCAACAACACATTAAAAGGATCATACACCATGATCAAGTGGGATTTATCTCAGGGATTCAAGGATTCTTCAATATACACAAATCAATCAATGTGATACACCATATTAACAAATTGAAGAAGAAAAACCATATGATGATCTCAGTAGATGCAGAAAAAGCTTTTGACAAAATCCAACACCGTTTATGATAAAAACTCTACAGAAAGTGGGCATAGAGGGAACCTACCTCAACATAATAAAGGCCATATATGACAAACCCACAGCAAACATCATTCTCAATGGTGAAAAACTGAAAGCATTTCCTGTAAGATCAGGAATAAGACAAGGATGTGCACTCTTGCCACTATTATTCAACATAGTTTTGGAACTCCTAGCCATGGCAATCAGAGAAGAAAAAGAAATAAAAGGAATACAAATTGGAAAAGAAGAAGTAAAACTGTCACTGTTTGTAGATGACATGATACTATACGTAGAGAATCCTAAAAATGGTACCAGAAAACTACTAGAGCGAATCAATGAATTTGGCAAAGTTTCAGGTTACAAAATTAACACACAGAAATCTCTTGAATTCCTATATACTAATGATGAAAAATCTGAAAGAGAAATTAAGGAAACACTCCCATTTACCACTGCAACAAAGAGAATAAAATACCTAGGAATAAACCTACCTAGCGAGACAAAAGACCTGTACTCAGAAAACTATAAGACACTGATGAAAGAAATTAAAGATGATACAAATAGATGGAGAGATATACCATGTTCTTGGATTGGAAGAATCAACATTGTGAAAATGACTATACTACACAAAGCAATCTACAGATTCAATGCAGTCCCTAGCAAATTACCAATGGCATTTTTTACAGAACTAGAACAAAAAATCTTAAAATTTGTATGGAGACACAAAAGACCCCGAATAGCCAAAGCAGTCTTGCAGGAAAAAAGTGGAGCTGGAGGAATCAGACTCACTGACTTCAGACTATACTACAAAGCCACAGTAATCAAGACAATGTGGTACTGACACAAAAATAGAAATATAGATAAATGGAACAGGATAGAAAGGCCAGAGATAAACCCACACACCTATGGTCAACTAATCTATGACAAAGGAGGCAAGGATATAAAACGGAGAAAAGACAGTCTCTTCAATAAGTGGTGCTGGGAAAACTGGAGTGCTACATGTAAAAGAATGAAATTAGAATACTCCCTAACACCATACACAAAAATAAACTCAAAATCGATTAGAGACCTAAATGTAAGACTGGACACTATAAAAGTCTTAGAGGAAAACATAGGAAGAACACTCATTGACATAAATCACAGCAAGATCTTTTTTGATCCACCTCCTAGAGTAATGGAAATAAAAAAAAAAAAAAAATGGGACCGAGTGAAACTTCAAAGCTTTTGCATCACAAAGGAAACCATAAAGAAGACGAAAAGACAACCCTCAGAACAGGAGAAAATATTTGCAAATGAATCAACTGACAAAGGATTAATCTCCAAAATATATAAACAGTTCACGCAACCCAATATTAAAAAAACAAACAACCCAGTCAATAAAAGGGCAGAAGACCAAAAAAGACATTTCTCCAAAGAAGACATACAGATGGCCAAGAAGTACATGAAAAGCTGCTCAACATCACTAATTATTAGAGAAATGAGAATCAAAACTACAATGAGGTATCACCTCACACCAGTTAGAATGGGCATCATCAGAAAATCTACAAACAACAAATGCTGGAGAAGGTGTGGAGAAAAGGGAACCCTCTTGCACTATTGGTGGGAATGTAAATTGATACAGCCACTATGGAGAACAGTATGGAGGTTCCTTAAAAAACTAAAAATAGAATTACCATATGACCCAGCAATCCCACTCCTGGGCATATACCCGGAGAAAACCATAATTCAAAAAGACACATGCACCCCAATGTTCACTGCAACACTCTTTACAATAGCCAGGTCAAGGAAGCACCCTAAATGCCCATCGACAGACGAATGGATAAAGAAGATGTGGTACATATATACAATGGAATACTACTCAGCCATAAAAAAGGAATGAAATTGGGTTATTTGTAGAGACGTGGATGGATCTAGAGACTGTCATACAGAGTGAAGTAAGTCAGAAAGAGGAAAACAAATATTGTGTATTAACGCATATATGTGGAACCTGGAAAAATGGTACAGATGAACCGGTTTGCAGAGCAGAAGTAAAGACACAGATTTAGAGAACGTATGGACACCAAGGGGGGGAAGTGGCGGGGGGTTGATGCTGGTGTGATAAACTGGGAGATCGGGATTGACATATATACACTAATATGTATAAAATGGATATCTAGTAAGAACCTGCTGTATAAAAAAATAAATTAAATAAAATTCAAAAATTCAAAAAAAGAAAATATTGTAAATATTGTGTGTGTTTGTGTGTGTATACACACACAATGCTACGATACTATTCTGGGATACTTGTACTGTATATACTATGCTAAGATACTATTCTGGAATAGTGGTAATTTCTGTTTCTTGATCAGCATTCTGGTTACATATGTGTGTTCACTTCGTGAAAATTCAAGAAAAAATAACATTACTTGTTATAAAAATTCAAAGAGTGCATAATGGGCATATGGTAAAAAGTATATCTCTTCAGTCCTCCTTTTCTTCACAAGAGGCAAATACTGTTACCAGTTTTTAGATATTTTTACAGATATTATTTATATAGACATTATATGTGCATGTATAAATGCAGATGTATGAATGTAGTTGTATAATGAAAGGGTCAAATGCTATACACATTTTTATTGTAATATAAAATACATATAGAAAAGTATAAAAATTGTAAGTGTATAATAAGTGTACAATTCTGATGAACACATCCATGAGAATATAAACAACATCCTTTCATGTTTAAACCTCCCAATATACACCCAAAAAAAACAACAACAAAATCCTGGGATTCTAATTGGGATTGCATCTAATTCTTACATCAATTTGGGGAGACTTGATGTATCTGATATATTCACAATAGTGTGCCTTCTAATCCATGAACATAGTACACCCTCCCTTTAGTTTCAACAATTTATTTCAGCAATGTTATATATAGCATTGTCCAGTAGAAATACAATGCAAACCACAAACGCAACTGACTGAACTAGCCACATTTCAAGGGTTCAATAGATATATGTGATAAGTGACTACTGTATTGGACAGTGTGGTTCTACAGTTCTCAGCATAGAGAAAATTACACATATATGGTGGATTGACTCCAAGATGGTTCACGTCTTTTTGACACTCTTGTAAATTATATCAGAACTTTTCTTCTATTTTTTACTTGTTTGTTGATGACATATAGAAATATACTAGATTTTTGTATATTGCCCTTGTATCTAGTAATTTGATAAATTTGCTTATTAATTTCAATAGTTTGTAGATTATTTCTTCTATTATAAGCACTTTATCATGGCAGTTCATCTCTCTTTTTATATAAACATGTTTCCAGTTTATATGATGTTAGACTAACCATATCCTTTTTCAGTGGGATGAGAAGTTATGTTCTCAGGGATTCTGGTGCAAAATGGCCCCCAAGTTGTTTCTTAAGAAGAATGACATTTCTCTGGATTGGGTTGTGCCCTTAAAAATGTGGAATATGTTAACTCAGCATTTTCCAATTGTATGATCATGGATTTTGTCTTCTCCTCTATAGGAAATATTTTTTCCTATAATCTTGCCCTTATTTTATAATTTAAAAGCAAATTTCCAATAAACATTTTTGGGAAAGCTGTGGGAAATACAACAGTATTACCTATTAGAAATTAAGACCATGAGCTTACAGTCATTTATCAAGGCACATGCTTTGTTTTTGTTTTTGTTTTTGGACACGCCACATGGCTCGCAGGGATCTTAGTTCCCTGACCACAGATGGAACCCTGGGCCTGGCAGTGAAAGCGCCAAAATCTAACCACTGGACCGCCAGGGAATTCCCAAGGCACATGCTTTTGAATAGCTTCTTCCACCAACGTGTTGAAGTGAGATAAGCAAGTCCAAGTCTTATCTTCATAAGTCATATCCTTTGTAATTAATGGTAAAAATTGTTGTCTTATTTATTCGATATCATTGGGCAGGAAGACACTGTACATAAGTCAGCTTTCCAGACAATTAAAGTGTACTGCTTTGTACAAAAGTTTTTTTTTAATTACACTTTTATAAAATATTTTTAATGCATTACATAATTTTAGAATGCCCTTGACAGACCATATTAAACTTCATTTGACCTTTTATTGATGATTCATGTCACTCTTATGAATTACAATAATTGTTCTGTGCTGTAAATCAGGTTTGCTCTCAGGGGAAATTGGAATGTATAAACCTGTTTATTCTTTTGTTAAATTAATGCAGGCTGCTGTTATTTTTTTTAATTCTTGTTTCCAGATTGTTTTTTAAAATCATAATGTCTTGTTTTAAACTGGTCAAAACCACATCTTCTTACTTCTATCCCATGTCCATCCCAGTACCTTCAAAAATACTCTATGAGTCAAGAAAGAACAGGAAGGTAGAAAGTTAATGGTGGGGATAATCTAGAGATCTAGGAATGGTGCTTTTCTAATTTCTAGCTTCCATTTCAGGCCTAGAAATTGAGATGGTTAAAGTAAAAAGGTGACTCAGTGATATGCAAAGGGGGCATAAAAGGGGTCTAAGATCAGGCTTCATAAGTGCTCTAAGAAAAGACCAAGAGCTCTCCCTCCAGAGTGCTGTGACGGCTATTTTGGATACACTGAAGCTGTGCTAACCCATCATATGCCAGCTAGTTGAGGCTGCTGGACATTTGTCATCTAAATAGTGAGTTGTCACTCTATTTCCAAGATGAATGGACACATTACGGAATAAAAACTATAGCTAAAATGGAATTTATTAATTGGCCCATGTCAAACTGGATTTCCTTAGCACAAGACCTATAAGCAGAATCTATAATTGCAATTTCAGTTCCACCAATTACTTTGGACACGTCATTTCATTTCTGTCATAGAGACTATACGCTTTAACAGGGTAACATTTTGAAAGGTTTGCAGATATTTGCACTATTATTTCCATCCTTTACTTTCTCCCATTTCAAGTAAATCTGCCATTATGTGTTTATTCTCAGAGAAGGCATATAAGAGAAGCAACCGAACAAATAAGAATTTCCTGCAGTAACAGTGTTTCAAAACACACATGTTCTTAAAGGAACAGAAAGGATTTGTGATAAGGACAAGGTATTTAGGAGAAAATCTCATAGTCTTTCCTGTTTCCCCCCCTCCTTTCAAATTAGAAAATGATGCCCTGGATTTTGAGGTGAGGCATGAGGGAAGGACACTGGGAGCTCCCAACCACAGAGACATATGGAAGTCCCAGTTAAAGTTAACCAAACTCAAGGAAGGAGGCAAAATATCAAACAGGTGTGTGGCGTACAAGGGCAGAGCAGGGGAGCCACAGCAGGACATCAGGGTCACAGGGGAGAGTGAAGGTAGACTGTGCCTAAGGAGCCTCACAGTGATCTTCTACCCCAGCAGGGGGCCTGGGATCAGAGTGAATCTTGCTCACCCCCGACTTGCATGGAGATGCCAGAGAGGAGATGAAGGACCAGAGACAATCTCCAGACATCTGGTGATGGACACCAGACAGGGAGCTGGTCATCTGAGAGGAAGCCATGGTGCCAAGCCCACAAACTTTAACTCATTTAATCCTCATTTTAAAAAAACAGAAAATAGATGTTGTTATTGTTATCTCTATTTTATAGAGAAGGAAACTGCAGCTTAGAGAAAGTAAATAATTTATCAAAAGCCATGCAGTGATAGAGACAGGGTTTGAGTCCAAATCTGCCTGCATTCAGAAACAATACTCTCGAAGAAAGCTGCAGTGCCTTAGACATTTGACTTTTGATCCTGAACCCCTGTATAGCATGCATTATTGCACACTTTAGCTTCTTCATTATATATGGCAAAAATACTAATCATCTGTACAATCTAAGAAACCTGTATTAAGTAACTTTCTTGAAAGAGAATAAAATTCATCTAATACCTTTAGAGTACTATTATGTAAACCATGTGATAGACTTGGTTTTATGGTTTCTTAATTATTACTGTCTCTGCTAATAAATGCCTACTTTATAAAACCGTAAGTGGCATCTGCTAGCCCATACAGCTGTAAACATTTCACTAAAGCCTTTCACATACATCACACCATACTCCAGACCATCTCCTCACCAACAGCAGAATCACACACGAGTTAATTAGGATGAGAGATGACTGTAACGTATAAACTTAATACAACAGTGGCTTAAACAAGATAAAAATTTTGTTTTCACATAAAAGCCCAGAGGTATGTAACTCAGGGATGGGAGGGCAGCCCTGTTTCACAAAGTCCTCAGGGACCCAGGCTGCTTTCCAGGCAACAGATGCATGGAGGAAAAAAGACAAAGGTACCAACTGATTGTTTCCTAAAGAGGCTCTCAGAAACTGAGTGTCACATGACACTTCAAGTTTTGTCCTGTTGGCTAGAATTTGGCCACACGAACACACCTAGCTTCAAGCTAAGCTGGGAAGTATACTCTATTCTGGGCAGTCATTGGCTTAGCCAGAAATTTTATTGTTATGGAAAAAAAGAGGAAAACAAATATTGGAGGAGAGCTCACAGTCTTTGGTATCACACACTACTGTGTGCACCCATCCCACCTCAAACCCTGGTCCCCACCCCCATGAGTCTGCTTCCCTAAGGAATTAGCGATCTGTGGCCTGAATCTTTAAAACTGATTCCATAAGAACTGCTCAGTCCTCAGCTGATCTCAGTGTCTGTCTCTGTCTTAGATATTGCTTAATTAATCATGTAGTAGGAAACAAGATATAAGGATTAGACTGTGCAGCTAAAGAATGAACATTATGTGTGTATATATACACACACATATATACACACACATAATGTTTATGTCCATCTATATCATATGTTCATGTAATGTCTATATATTATATAACCTTGTATATAATATATAAATGCCTATACCTTATATATCTATATAGGTATCTATACTTTATTTAAATTCTTGAGATTGTTAATATATAACATAACACATTGAATTATTCCAGGTAGGTATGTATGTAGTTTAATGAATTATCATAAAATGAACACCCATGTACCCATCACCCAGATCAAGAAATAGAACAGTGCCAGCCCTAGGAGCTCCCACTTGCCCCCTTACCCATAAGACCCCTGTCCTCCATAGAGATAACCCTAAAGGTAACCACAAATCTGACTTTTATGATAACCATTAAAATGTGATATTTTGCGATAGAAGACTTGGATCCTAATCCCATTTTTGTGTGATCCTGAGCAAACTACTTCCAGGGAATCTTCCAGGTATGTATGTATGGAGTTGGAATTTTTCATTTTACATAATATATATATATATATATTTTTTTTTTTTTTTTTTTGCGGTACGCAGGCCTCTCACTGTTGTGGCCTCTCCCATTGTGGAGCACAGGCTCCGGACGTGCAGGCTCAGCGGCCATGGCTCATGGGCCCAGCCACTCCACGGCATGTGGGATCTTCCCAGACCGGGGCACGAACCCATGTCCCCTGCATCGGCAGGCGGACTCACAACCACTGCGCCACCAGGGAAGCCCTACATAATATATATTGAATATGTTTGTGTGTGTGATGAAAATCTCCAACTTGGTGGTATTTAAGATCATTTTTAGCTTTTAAAATCTGCCTTCTGTATGTGGATAGACAATTGCATGGTTTTTTGTTTGTTTTTTAATCCTTAAGTACTCTTCCTGGTAACTTTCAGCATCTTAAAAAATCATCTAAATAGTTAAAATGATAACTAAAATTGCTTCATTCCCATCAGAAATAAGGTTTAGTCCATTTATAAATAAACACACCTCATTTAATAATGTTACTCTTAAGTGATGATTTTTTTTTTTTTTAATGCTCAATGCTCCAGAAAGAGATCATCTGACTTCTAAGGGTTTTTTGAGATCTGCTAATTTAACTAAATTCCTGGTGTCAAAGCTCCATTAAAGTGGTCAGGCAGAAAAGATACCTGGTTTGTTGCACTAGGTAATTAAACTGTGTCAAGAGCATACTTGGCTCAATGAAGTAGTGTCAATGCTTTTTACCTCTTACCCTGAAGAAACTAACTTTAATTGCTGTCTTCTCAGAATAACTTGGAATTTTCAACAAAGAACTTTCTGCAGAGAAGGCTTTATGATTTTAAGAACCAGAGTCAGAATGCTACCAATAATAATGAATATGGGCTGATATTTTGTGTGAGCATAGTAAAGGGGGAGAGACAGGGAGAAAAGAAGGTTTCAGGAAGAGGTAAGTATGGAAATCAGTAGAAAGGGAGGCAAAGAAAAGGAGATGGAGGATGAAAGAAGAAACTTGATGGGAAATAGAGAGATGGAAAGGGGGTTTCCTACACCTAGAAACGAATTCGTTAATGGTAACAATGCTAGTACACAGGGCTCACCTCTGGACAATGGCAAGCGGAGTAAACAACCTCTTTCATGATTGTCCCGTGAACTGTCATCAGCAGTTATTCCCTGAGAAGTCTCTTAAAACCTCCTCATTTATGATGGAACCATCACACAGTTGACTTTACCTGGTACAAATCCAATTCTCTCTGCCCATTGACACATACACACTACTATATATAAAACAGATAACTAATAAGGACCTACCATATAGCACAGGGAACTCTACTCAATACTCTGTAATGGCCTAGATGGGAAAAGAATCTAAAAAAGAATGGATATATGTATATGTATATCTGATTCACTTTGCTGTACACCTGAAACTAACACAACATTGTAAATCAACTATACTACAATAAAAATTTTAAAAAGAGGAAGAAGAAACTATGGTTTCAAGAGGGGGATGATTGCACCCACATTCCACCCAGAAAGCGATGTCCGGAGGCCAGGGTGAGGCGGGAACTGTCCTCTCTGGGTGAGCATCTCACCACCAGGAGTGGGAACCCGGTGCTTAAAGGTGCAGATTTGTATGCATCAAAAGCTTCTTTTGCAAAGGGTGCTCTACTGAAGAACTAACACTCCATTCCAGAACAGATGGAGGAGACCGGCTGTGCTGGGCTTACCATATCGCCACGTGGGTCTCCATCATGCACCTTCCTATAGAATTTTCAAGGACAATTTGCATACGTACTTACTTCAGACTTAACTTTTGTTTAAGGTAGGACATCACTGTTTTATTGAAATGAACACCTACTGTGTCTGGAATTTTGAAACTTTCTGCAAAATAAAACAACCTAGAGTTATAGAATTTAACATTTGGAATGGCTTTTTGGGGTCCATAAATGCTATCTATGTCATCTGCCTTACCCAAGGGTAGCCAAACCTTTGCTCTAAGCTTGAATATGAAAGACATTAGGAAGTGTTTACATTTCTTTTTGTCTCTGTGCCGTTGGTTTTTAAAATAAAAATTTCAGTAAAGATTTATATGTTAAATTACCATTTGAGGCACATTTTCATGTTTTTCACTTCACTGTACCCTTGAATAGAAGTAGAGCTGATAGTGGTCAAGGTTAAGGGTCCTATGGCACCATGGTACTGGAGAATGTGGCTTTTAATTTGATGAGCAGAGATCCTAAAGGAGCTGTCATCCTACTGGAGGTGTCTTTTTTTAACTTTGTTACTGAAGTTTTGTCTTTGTTATTCTTTACCCACACTGTTTGTCACTGCTTAGTTACTTGTTTGGGATGCTTCTATATTGGGATCTTACTCTTTGGAAAGTCTGTTATACTATTGTTGTAAGATGAAACTAGGGTAACTCCCCCTGGGTAGGTGTTCTTTCCCTTAGAATAATAAAAATAGCAATAATAATAGCAACAAAACAACAATGAATATAATTATTAAAGTGTTTGTCATGTATCAGGCCTCATGCTAAATGCCTTATATACATTTATTTAATACTCACAATAATTCCTTAAAGCAAGTCTTTTCTCCACATTTTACAGAAAGAGAAACTGAGAATTAGAGAAAGGAAGTAATTAATGTTGCCAAAGCCATAGGAATTGGGTCCAGGATCCCCAAAGAGAAGCCTTCCCTGTTAGTCGCTGCCTCCTGTGAGTTCTCGTGGCATCTTGTACAACATGCTGCTCTGTAATAACTTTGCATGTCATTGGACTTATAGATTATGAACTCCATAAATCAGAAGCCAAGAGTTTTCATCATTATTACCTCATGACTTATTGCAGCCTCTGGCATACAGTAAGTACTCAATAAATATGCATTCAATGTTTACGTGAATGATTCAAGGAGCACTTTACTAACAGTATGGAATTGACTGTGTAGGAAAGGTGCTTTCTGACCCCCATCCTTGTTTCTTTTATTTCCTCCCATTTGCTCATCTCTGTTGGGATAGCTGAACCTGCCCAGACTCATCCTTTCTAGAAACAATCTACTTGGCCTGGTCATGAATACTCTCTCTGTGGTATTTTGCAACAGCAGACATGGAACTGAAGCCGGTGTAAGCAAGGACTCTACGAAGCTGACACAATTCCACCTGACTCCTTCTTGAGAGAGACACCCGGTGTCAGGGGCAGAAGCCACATTGCATCTACTTCAGGGTCTTTGAGACTAGACACTATAAGACAGCTGGGGTCCATAGCTTCTTCACAGAATCCTTGGACTGGCAATAACCCAAAACAACCCAAATCCCAGGGGCTTCGTCTGAAACAATCTGCAAGGGGAAGGTAATACTCCAAATAGTTTTCAGTTAGTTCTGGTTTCCATTTATCTTTCTTTCTTGGCAGGTAGGGCAAGGGTGAGAGGAAAATGGGACAGGTGGAGAGTGGAATTTGATTGAATTACCTGCCAGGACTTCAGAAACCCACACAAAAGAAACTCACAACTCAACTTGGCATCTCTTTAGGAACCGTTCCTGAAAGGATGCTGATGGAGATGCTGCTTCTCCGGAAAGCATTAGGCTGCTCTCAGATAACTCACATCAGGAGAAGAATGGTTTTTTTCTTGCTGAAGGTGTAAAGAGCCTGCTGAGATCGAGAGGCAGATAGGAGAGTTTCCCCAGCCTACCCTCAGCCTGCTGGCATTATTTACACCTTTGCTTCCCATGTCACTGAACAACTATGCCACAGTGTACTGTCCTCGGAAGGTTTGGATTCACAGTTCCCATGCAATATTTATTCCTCTCCTTTCTTTAACATTGAACTTTCTTATCTCTGCCACTGATGATTTGTTACCATTCCCCCGTTCCATTTGATATTTATGAGCACACTTTCTACATCATTTAGTGGCGGAGGCCATTCTCTACTGCATAAAATATACAGATATCACTTACAAAAGAATATTTCACAGTTATTTCAATAAGATTAGAGCTTCAAAACAGGTCAGTTTATTTCTTCCATCTTCTGGAATCTTGGAGCATTTATTACTTCTAACACACACCTGACATTTATTCATTCAATCGTCCATCCACCACCCATTAATTTGCAGATCTTTATGGAGCAACTGCACCAGGACTGGCAGGGAAAGCCAAGTCCATATCTCAGTCATAACATTGTCATTTGTGGTACCAGCCAGCACCTGCACATCTCACACATCCTGCTACAGTGGAATTTTTTGAGTCAAGGACTGGGCCTCTTTGTATCACTATGTGTATCTCAGTACTGGGAACGCTGTAGACACACAACAAATTTTTCTAAAAAATCGATCCTGACTCCCCCCAATCTTTTCACATCCTGGATAAAGATGGGTCATAGTATCAGTGACTAATCCAAATAACTGCACTGTTTCTTGGACGCAGCTTCAGAATCAAGACCTCCAGCCTTCTATCCTCCATGTTTTTCTGAGAGTCTCCAGGAAATGTCTCACAGGACCTCAAAAAGGAAGTTCTGTTTCCGCTGTTCTGCTGGACCCTGTAGCTCCCACCAGAATATTGCTCATAGTCTACCGTCTATCACCTGATGCCTCCTGGCTCTCTTCCTATGTTCTCGCCAGGCTCCAGAGACCCTCCCTGCCTCCCCCGTGCCCACCAAGTGACAATGCTACCCTACAGCCCTCACAATCCCAATGCTGTGTGTGGGCTCTGCAGGCCATTTGAGGGATTACAGAGTCTTATTTCCTTCCTACTGCATCTAGTAAAGCAGCTCTTTTTCAGTTAAACACAGGCGGCATGAGTGGAGTCCAGAACTAGTTCGAGATAACATCCACTACATTGTTCTCATAACTATCATTTCTCTCTGACGATTATAGTTTGATATTCTTTTCCATCGGTTTTCTTAAACATTCCTAGATATGTCTGAATCCCTGAATGAGCACAAGTTGTGGCTCAGACTTTAATCCATGTTATATTTTGCAATTTCTTATTATAAAAGTAATACATATTCACTGTAGAAGAAAATAAAAGAAGAACATAAAAATCACTTGTAATCTCGCCACCCAGACAACATTTTGGCCTATGTTCTTTTAGTCTTTCTTCCTATTCATTTCATATCAACTAGAGGAAAATGATATTGATCAAAATTCCTCTTATGTTTGTTTAGAGATATACTTTGAGGATAAGACCCCATTAGGAGGCTTAGTAGCAAAAGGTCTCTGTTATTGCTCAGAGAAAAATAATAAGGTACACAGTTAGAGCTTCCCTGGGGAAAAACTGGGAAGAAGAATAAAATATGGTGTGGCTGGGAACCATTCTGGAATGGCAGAATAGTAGCAGGAGCAAACTGAGAGTTTAGATGGAGGCTGTTGAATCATGGGCTACGTGCAGGAGACTGTGATCTTCATTAGTGTGAATGTGTTTTTTCTTAGAGAAAAACAAAAGAGATGCAGAATCCAACAGAATGTCATTGAAATATATATAAGAATTTTAACCAAGCCAGACAGAAAGGCTATGAAACAAAACTCAAAATAAACATCAAGCAGGAGATAAATGACTTGAATCATCCCATCAGGTGCTAAAGCAACCTAGGTTTGTGAAGGATGGTGGAGAAGAAGGTGGTGGCAAGGGCAGGAGACACTCTAAAATCAAACAGAAGAATTAGATAACACTGTATCTTGAACCCAAGGACATGGGTTGTGAGATCCCCCAACACTTAGAGGGAATGAACTTGCAAAAAGGCTAACTAGTGATGAGTGTTTTGGAAACCCCTGGATTTCACATCCTGGCTTGACCTCTCTGACCTGCATGCAGTCTCAGGCCATTGATATGGCAACCCTGACTATTGTTGTACAGTTTCCTTAGTGGGTGTGTCTTAACAGTCTGGAAAGTGAGAGAGAAGGGATAAATCAGTTCCATGATATGCACTGGATTTAGGAATAATCTGTACGTATGTGATACTTCAAGTATTTCTAAGAGAGACTGGCATATTTATTCATCTGACAAAAATCTTGTGATCCCAATTTAAATCCCACAACTGAGTAATTTATTTTAGACATGTAATATTTGGTTGAAAGATATAAAAGGATTTCACTACATTTGTGTACAAAATTGGAAGATTTCAGAAAAGATTTTCTGTAGTTACGTTTAATTTATTGGATTTGCTGTACTGGGGAAGTTTTGCTTGTTAGAGGCATTGATTAAATTAGGAAGTTGATGTTGAATGTTCACTTATTGTGAGTGACAATGAATATGAGCCACACCTACCCTAATGTGTGTTATTGTCTCCAGCAATGTTCAGCTGCTCAACTGAAGACATGTAATTGGTTAGATTTTCTAAGGTTATGGTTTTGCCAAGGAATTAAAATGAGAAGAAGAAAAGAGCTAGAAAATTGAGGGTATTTGTGAGGTAATAATTGTAATAATGTCTCTTAGCTTGATAAGGTGTATAAGCAATGGCCAGATCAACAGAAGAAAGGTGCTATTAAAGGGAAAAAACTGTTACAAGGGGGATTGAACAAGTTGCAAGGTATTCCTATAATTAATGGTTTAACATTTACATTTCATTATAAATATTTCAGATATTTTACAAGTTTGAAAAAAACTAGAAAGTTGAATATATTTAATTTATAAGTGCAGTTTAAAATACTTAATGGAAGTTAACAAACTACTTCATTACATGTTAATCAAAGGCATATTTCAAGATGCTTGTTAAAATTTACTAGGTTTTTATAAAAAGGATAATAAGATTTGTAAGTTGCATTTAAATGTTCAAGGAAAAAAACTGATATTTAAATCTGTCATTATAATTTATTTGTTTATTCAAAAATTTTACTGGGTGTCCTCAATAAATATTCTAAGTGCTGGGGAGAGGGCAGTGACTTGAACTTAAAGAACTTACATTCTATTAGGGTGACAAACATGAACAAACAAATGGTGAAATACGTAGCATGGCCGAAGATGAAAAGTTCAGTGGAGAAAAATAAACCAGGGCAGCGGGATAGGACCTGCTGGGTGGCTAATCTGGGGTGAGGGTGGGGCTTGCTCTTTTTCTATACAGGGTTTTGAGATCACCTCATTGACTGGATAACATTTGAGGAGAGTACTCTAGGAACTGAGGAAAGGAACTGTGCCCATATCCAAGAGAAGAGCTTTTCTAGGCAAAACACCTCTCAGGACTGCAGGCGCTCCAGGCTGGGAGTCCCTCACAAGGGGCCTGTTCGTCGGACAGCCATGCTGATTACAATTAGTCCTCCATACCCGCGAATTCGACATCCACGTATTCAACAAACCACATTTGAATACTGTTTAGAATCCGCGGTTGGTTGAATCTGCAAATTCAGAACCCGTGGGTACAAATGAGGGACTTGAGCATTGGCGGACTTTGGTATCCAAGGGGGTCCCGTAACCAGTACCCCGCGGATACCAAGGGACGACTATACATCCTTAGGTCATGTGCTCATTCAGCACGACCAGAAGGGGACAGAACCAGACTAGGACCCCTATCTACTGCCTTCCAGTTACTAGTCTTGTTCTGGCCCCCCATACACGAAGTCTCCAGATACCTAAGACCTTCCTTGGCTCCTTCCAACCTCCTTCCAGTGTAGCTTTTCCTGAAAAACCTGACTCCTATTTCTATTCTTTGCCCTTCTAAAGCAGGTTCTACATTATCCTTACTTTATTATTCTTACATGTGTAAACTCAGCCTCCCAAATGTGTCATAAGCAACCTGCAAAAGGATTAGCTCTTAAGTCGCTAAACATAGAGGACTGGATAGAACCAGCCATTCAGTAACACTTGCAAGAGGATGGGGCTGGTACTACTGAAGGTGCAGGTGGGCCTGAAACTTGCTCTTTGCTTTACTCTAAGACAATCAGGAAAATCCATTCATCGTTTATTCAGTGAATACAAATACTGATACTGGCTATGCATTACTCCAGGCTTTAAAACTGGTTTATCAACAGCTGCATTAAAGGCCAGGTCACTTTGTTACGTAAATTAACTACACACAGAGACTTCCTTCAAGAATGTGCACATATATACAATGGAATATTACTCAGCCATAAAAAGAAACGAAATTGAGTTATTTGTAGTGAGGTGGATGGACCTAGAGTCTGTCATACAGAGTGAAGTAAGTCAGAAAGAGAAAAACAAATACCATATGCTAACACATATATATGGAATCTAAGAAAAAAAATAATAAAGGTCATGAAGAACCTAGGGGTAAGACGGGAATAAAGACGCAGACCTACTTGAGAATGGACTTGAGGATATGGGGTGGGGGGAAGGGTAAGCTGTGACAAAGTGAGAGAGTGGCATGGACATATATACACTACCAAATGTAAAATAGATAGCTAGTGGGAAGCAGCCGCATAGCACAGGGAGATCAGCTCGGTGCTTTGTGACCACCTAGAGGGGTGGGATAGGGAGGGAGATGCAAGAGGGAAGAGATATGGAGATATATGTATATGTATAACTGATTCACTTTGTTATAAAGCAGAAACTAACACACCATTGTAAAGCAATTATACTCCAATAAAGAATGTTAAAAAAAAAAAAAAAAAGAATGTTGCTGGCAAAGCATTCCCGAAAACCCGCACAGACTCAACTCTCGCTGTTGCTTCTTTCTGACCACTGCCAACAGCCTCCTGCACTGCTCGGAGTGTTCCATAAGTTCCTCTCGCTCTTGTACTCAGCCACGTGAGGACACGTCTAAATACTATTTGTTGCTAGAGAATACTGTTTCCTGGGCCCGACAGCAACAATTTTTTCATTTACTGCCCACGATAATTTAACGACCCGAACAATAACTTAGAACTTGTAATTTTGGCAGGCTCCGCGCCCACCTTTGTATCTCAGATGCCCCCAAATCCTCATCAGTTACGGAGCTTTCTCAAATTGCCCTGACCCCATTTTTTTCCCCCTTTAGTTAGAGCTTTTGCACAATGAAACAAATTGCTTTCTAAAGAGGATACTCGGAGATACAGAAAAGTAAGCAAGATGTGTCGCCACATTAGAAATTGAAATGAATGTCAGAGCTCTGGCTGGCATCTCAGTTTGCTGCAGGGACATAATATCCCTTAACAGAAGTGGGAAGTGAGTTCAGAATGACTAACCTTTGCCATGTGTCACTAATGAGGAAGGTCACAGCTGATTGCATCCCCATTAAGTTATGTCATAGCGGCATTCCATGATCATTAACTATATATGTTAAAGGTTGTTTCCCTGTAACTTGGCTTGAAGTTACAGGAGACAAGGTTGCTTCTCTGGGGGGTAATTAAGTAGTATCTAACGATATAAAGTTGCCTGGTACTTGCTCAGTGGATGTTTGTTGAGAAAAATGAAATCAGGAAATGTCCTCTAGATGGAAAAGATGGCAAAAAGGAGCCACTTTCTAGTACCTCTTGTTTTGGTTTTGTCCAGCTTTTTCTGGGTGTATACTTGAATTACAATAGCAAGTATTGCCCATTAAGTTATCTGTATACCTTTTTTTTTTTAATTGAAGTATAGCTGATTGACAATGTTGTGTTAGTTTCAGGTGTACAGCAAAGTGATTCAGTGATATATTCTTTTTCAGATTCTTTTCCCTTATAGGCTATTACAAAGTATTGAGTATAGTTCCCTGTGCTCTACAGTAGTAGGTCCTTTGTTTATCTATTTAATATATAGTAGTGTGAATATGTTGATCCCAAACTCCTAATTTATCCCCACCCCTGTCCTCTTTGGTAACCATGAGTTTGTTTTCTATGTCTGTGAGTCTATGTGACTCTATTTCTGTTCTGTAAATAAGTTCATCTGTATCTTTTTTTCTAAGATTTCACATATAAGTGATATCAAATGGTATTTGTCTTTCTTTGCTTGGCTTACTTCACTTAGTATGACAATCTCTAAGTCCATCCCTGTTGCTGCAAATGGCATTATTTCATTCTTTTTTATGACTGAGTAGTATTCCATTGTATATATAATCTGTACACCTTTTTGGTTGAACCGATCAGAGTAACAAATAACTAGTAACTCAATATATCTAAACATGTACTTTATACTAGAATGTTTTGGGGGAATTAGTGTCCCTTTCTACAGACTAAGCATTTTAAAGTGATTCTTTATAACATTAACTTAATATCACTTTTTTTTAATGGGAAAAGTTGAGATCCCAGGGAGTAGGATATCTGATTACATGTCTTTTCTGCCCTTTCCCAATGTCAATCCAACTATAAGTGACATTCCTGAGTTTGCAGTTGTTGGACCAGAGGCAGGGCGCTCCTGGAGGGTGTGTGCAGAGTGGGGCCTCTGCCTCACTGCCCATGTAGGGACAGGGTTTGCTGTATGTGGGTATAGGGAGCTGGCACAAGACAGCACTCCCTGGACTTGAAAAGTATTGGGGGACTGACAGAGGGAAAAGATTTAAATATCAAGGTGTTTGCTAGTAAGAGCATCACCTGAGAAGATCCATATATCCTGTAGTGGGTTGAATGGTGGTCCCCCCAAAATGTCCACATCCGGTTCCTGGACTCTGTGAATGTTGTCTCATTTGAAAAAAGGATCTTTGTAGATATGATCAAATTAAGGATCTTGAGATAAGATCATGCTGGATTACTCAGGTGGCCCTTAAATCCAAAGACAAGAAGAGACTGGAGAAGAGAGTCACAGACACCCAGAGGAGATGGGGCTGTGAAGACAGAGCAGAAACTGGAGTGATGCAGCCACAAGCCAAGAAAACCAAGGAGTATCCACAGCCACCAAAAGCTGGAAGGAGTCTCCCCTAGAACCTCCAGAGGATATGAGACCCGGTCAACTCCTTGATTTTGGACTTCTGGCCTCCAGAACTATGAAGAATAAATTTCAGTTTTATTAAGCCACCCAGTTTGTGGGAATTTGTGATGGTGGCCCTAGGAAGCTAATATATATACCCAAGGAGGGCAACCCAAGAGACCTGTGGCCACAGAGGAACTGCAAAGAACTGGCAGGTCTAGCAGATAAGTTCCTCCCTAAATCCAGACCTCTGCAGTGGAGGAGACTAGGGAATAGAGAGGGTTCTCCTCGGGGCCCAGAGGGAACTGGCAATTTAACAGCTGGTCCACCAGCTGTCCAATGGGGGAGAAACTGATGTTCCTTCTACCACTGTCTGGTCCCCCCAACTCAAGGAACTTCAAGTTCCTTGATGAACTGTGTCCCAAGGGAAATACAGTGATGAATAAGTGTCTTCAATTGAATTCTCTGGAAACAGATGAAGATGGGGGGTTGCATGCAGAAGGTTTATTGGGGAGAGCTCTTGGGAAACACACCTAGGAGGAAGGAAGGAGGACCTCAAATGGCAGAGAGAAAATCTGATCCTCAGCGTGGTTTCAGCAAATCCTACAGAAGCCTGAAGCTGAAATGGCCCCTCAGAGTTGTCTCAGATGAAGGCAAGGGGGCTGGATCTTCCTTACAACCGTGAGCTAACAGCCATGATTTCCCCTGGTAAGAGGCCATGATTTTGGTGAAAGCAGTTCCTTGCTGTTGCATGTAACTCCATGAAGGACGTAACTGGGAGCTGAAAGAGACATGCCACAAAGGGAAGCTTAAATGTAGTCTGGTCCTGGAAATACTGAGCTGTCTTCTAAACCTGGAAGTTGGTGAGGGAAGGTGGGGTGTGGCATGGAGAAGGAAGTAAAACTAGTCTAAAGTTTCCTGTTTGGGACTAAACAGATACAGACACCACAGGGGAAGTGAGAACCCAGAGGAGTAAATAGTTGGCAGTTTGTTTTCATATAGTGGTAAGTGTGTTAGCTATGGGAAGGTAATAATCAATGGGAAGGAAATGTATAACAGATTTCCAACTGAACAAGGAGAAAAAATTGGAGTGAATATTAATTTGATCAAACAGAGAAAAATGAGAAAAAAGCAAAAAAAAAAAAAAAAAGCCCACAATGGATGAAAATAACCAGACGATGTATCAATAAAATAATATGGAAAGAATAATATTAAGTAAATCAGTTGTTAAACTAAAGGTGAAAGAGCTAATTTCTGCTATAAAAAAGGCAGAAATTGTTGAAAGGAGTTAAACACATACCCAAGGCAGTTACATGAAGTTTATGAGAAACACACTGAGTGGGGTATCTTTTATTTGCCCTCACAGATTCACCCTACCCCTTTCTTCACCTTGCAGTCTTCTCTGAGGGGCTGACCTATAGAGACTACATCCCTTATCTCCTGGTTTCCAGTTATTTTTCAACCAATGTGGAGCACTGAAGGAGAGATCAGAGTGAGATGAGGAGGGCTTGGGCCAGCTGTGTCCCTTGAGGAAAATCTCTGCTTCTTCCAAGGTAACTACTCAATTTTCTCTCCTTCCAAATTCCAGTAACCTCTCTCCCACTCATCCCTTTAGGCCTAGGGGTGTAATAGCTCAGCTTCTACTAGTTCCAGGTAACCACACTATCCTTGTGATACCTTTATACCCACACCTAATAAAGACTGTGCTATCTGTTTTCCTATTTGGAATTGTCCAATTTTAAGTGTGCCATCTATTTTCTGTTGGGGCTTAGCAAATAACTGGTTCCAAAAATGGCCCTAAGAAAGAGGCTCTCAAAATGAGATTCTGGAATTGGGTTGGTCATATATGCAAGAAGTGCAGGAATAACTTCCTTGCTGAATGAAAACAGAAGATGAGTACCCTATGGTCTTCAATAACAGGGTAAAATGCAAAAAGGAGAGGGAGAGGCACTGGGGGAACTCGAGGCTCTGGCAATGGTTTCCTGAGGCAAATAAGAGTAATAAAGGTTATGGAGACCCCAAGCTTCTTCTTAGGCCTTAGAGACTGTACACAGAGAAAAGGAGGATTTGAAAACCATGGATGCACAATTGTGGACAAGCATGGAAAACTAGAAGGTCTCCAGCAGTCTGAAAGGATTGCTTGGTGCCCTGTGGTCCTAGGAGAAAAGTGGCTGAGTGTCGGGGGTTAGAGGTGCAGCACTTACTAAATGCTCAATCTCACCAAGCTTTTTTGGCTCTGGTAAGGACACTAATGGGGGAAACTTAGACCCTGAGACCTAGGATGAGAACATTTGGGCAAACATGGACAAAACTGAAAACAGAACATCCAAATTCCTTTGAACCTCCATGGGGAGAGGCAGCTTCACTCCTGCCCCAGTCTAAGGTAACTAGCCCTTGCCTGCATAAAAGCCTCTCAGTGACTGCACCTGGGGCAGGTACCTCCCAAGATGATGCCTACTCACTCAGGACCCACACCAGGGTGACCAACTTGGCCCCGTTTGCCTGAGACTTTCTTGATTTTAGCACTGGAAGTCCCATGTGTGAGGAACTCCCTCGATTCCAGGAAAACTGGGACAACTGGTCACCTTACCATATCCAACACCTGTCATTGCTTCAAGGTCCACAGGGTGAGTTAGGGCTCAACACAGCCCACATGCAGAGGCACAAGCTTTGCTCCATGAAAAGACAGTTTATATTCGAAGTCAGTAACTATACCTTGCTAAGGTGTATCAGCTGAAGCCTAGGGAATGTGTTGGGGGTGGATTCCAAGGGTGTTAGGCCAATGGGGAAGAAAACTGGATTGGGATCTAATGGAATTCCCCAATACAGATGCTCTCATGCAGATTTTGGGACTTAGTGTGTTAGCTCAAACACCCTGCAAATGCATTAACAGTCTGTTAGGTTGCCTAATGAATCCCCGAACTTAACGAAGATTTTAAAACATCATTGCATTCCTGACATACAGTAGGGAGGTGTCTTGAGGCTTAGCAAAGTGGGTTTGTACATACAACTTGCTCAGCCACCCACCCACAGCCATACCCCTAGGAGGGCCTATAGAAATGTTAGCTATCTCGGGACTTCCCTGGCGGTACAGTGATTAAGGCTCCATGCTGCCAATGCAGGGGGCATGGGTTCGATCCCTGGTCAGGGAACTAAGATCCTGCATGCTGAGTGGTGCAGCCAAAAGATAAAACAACAACAACAACACACACACACACACAAATGGAACAAATTGGGAAGAAATATTTGTAACATATATAATAAAAATTTTTTTTAAAGTTAGTTATTTCAAGTTTCCTTGAAGCCTAATTTGTACTGTTTTGACTATTTATAGAGAGCATGTACTTTATAACCAGAACAAAATGTGTCACTAAGTTAATTTTTTTAAACAGAATAGATACATGAGTGCAGAAGATCAGAAGAGCCATGTAAAGTATCTCCAACATTGTTGGGTGAGTTTTAAGATGATGTGGTTTTTATAAGTGGGGATTCAAGGATTCCCTGAGAAGAAATGTGGGAGGAATTTATGGAGGTAGTGGAAGAGGTAGAGGAAAGGTAGAAGGGGGACAAGATGGCAACGGATGGGATCCAGGCCTGGGAAGATGTTGGGTTGACAGAAGGACACCCCCATGGGAATTACCCAGTTCTAGAAGGAGGGGGATGGTTTGCACAGTGGATACTTTTGACAACCTAAGAATTCACTGACACCGTATCTTTCAATATTTAGTGGAAGGGTGGGAAGAAAAACACATGAAAGAAAAATCTAGAATCCTGTGTTAGAAACACAAAAATCTGGACCAAAGAGAAAGGAGAAAAGCAAGAAAAGGAGGTCCTCAGAGTGAGTCAACCATTTAGCCCTGCGTGTGGTCCAGAAGGAAAGGGACAAATTTAGAAGCCGGTAAAACCGTCAAAAACTTGGTTGAAGCACTGAAAATGAAATGCCCATTGTATCTCTTGGTTGAAGAATTTTCCTGATATTTCTGAGCCTGGAGGATTTAAAGGCTGAGGGAGGACAAGTTCGGTGGAACGTGTAGCAGAAACCATGTCGGTCCACACTGGGGCACTGACAACACAGATGTTTAAAACATCAACAGTTCAAAATGTATTGAGAGGGATGGTCCTGTCAGAAACAAACCTAAGGCTCAGGGCAAAGCGCTCCTAGGAAACTGTTTTCACAAGGCTTGAAAAATTCCAAAGCAAAGACTAACACTGGGAGACGCAGAGTGCAGAGCCCATGGCCTCGCGACCTGGCTGGGGAGACAGAGAGAAAGGAGAAGAGATCAGAATAGTAAAGAAGCAACTCTAGGAAGGCTTCCATGTGCCCACCACAGGTGTGAGGAATACTCTTCTCAAGAAGAATTGAGAGCTCTGTCACCATCTAGAGCTGAATTCAGCTGAAGATTGAGGCACTGGGAAAAATACTCAAAGGGAAACAGAAATCACAAGGTTTGCACTGTACATGATGGAGCTTTGGGGGGAAAAGGACAGCCCAAGTAAGATACTGTGACTTGAGACTTAGAGAACAAACTTATGGTTACCAGGGAGAAAGGTTTGGGGGGGAGGGATAGTTAGGCAGTTTGGGATTGACACGTACACACTGCTATATTTAAAACAGATAACCAACAAGGACCTACTGTATAGCACTGGGAATTCTGCTCAATATTATGTAACAACCTAAATGGGAAAAGAATTTGAAAAAGAAGAGATACATGTATATATGTATAACTGAAAATACACCAGAAACTAACACAACACTGTTAATCAATGGTACTCCAATGTGAAATAAAAAGTTAAAAAAAAAAAAAAAGATACTGTCACTCGAACACTGACACCATTGCAAATTTTGGAAGAAAGAAATATCTCTAATATTACCCCCTCAAAAATATAGTACAATACAAATGGCTCAAGGATTACTTGATGGGAGATTTCTCAGAAACTACTCTAAGTTCCCAGGTTTTTGGACCGTGACCATCGGCCCAAGAATCTGCCTGGCATCCTGGAGCCCGAGGTCTTAACAATTTTTTTCTTTTCTCTCACATGTTCTCTGTCTATACTCTTTTTCCAATTTATCATTAAGTCTCTGCTGGAACCATGCACTGAGTTTTGGAAACATATTTTTATTATGAGTAGTTGCTGGAGGGCAAGGGATTTTGTTTATTTCCCAGAATATTTCAGGTGGGCCAGATTCTGGGATACTTTACAAATCCTATCAACCCTCAAACACTACGAAAGTGTAGAACACATCAAAGTGTTTGGGTTGTTTTCCTTTAGATTACTTACTTTTTTTACTCAAGTAGGTGGAAGACGGGCAGTGCTACAACTTGAAAAGTAATCTTGACTTAAACCAGACATTTTTAAAAGGCTGCAGCATGAGAATGAGCAGAATACTAAATTTCAGAGGACAAACACCTCCATTTATTTCTGTGATATTTAATTTGAAATTTCAATTTCTCTTCAGAGAATGAATAATTGGAAGGTGGTCATATTCAAAGTGGGTTTTTTTTCCCTGCCATTAAATTGTTTGGATATATTTGGTGTCTTTTGGTACCCATTTCATAAACTTCTCAGGCGATGCAGGTATACTATATTGAACAACGTGCCTAAAAAGAATGGGTTCCTTAAGCATGGAATAATCAGCTTTGTGGTCTGTACTGCTTGTTCTCATTTGGTATCATTCAGTTCCACCTTCGGGGTTCACTCACTTTTTATCCGTACGTTGTGTTTTCCCTACTATACTCTTTAGGGCAGGAACGTAGTTTTTCTGTAACCCTAACAATGAACACAGTGCCGTCCACTAAACAGCAAAACGAGCTCACCCAGCAGGTGAGAGGGAGCCGCTGGGATGCTCAGCGCAAGGCTTGGCACAGAGAGACCCTTCCCCACGGTGGGTTGGACGTGTGTGCTGTCGATGACCAAGCGGACGAGCAGCAGTGACAGTGGGGACAGACAAACCTGGGAAAACAGCCAAGGGACCAGTCAGCTAGAGACACAGACATACTGTTTGCTTGTGGTGGAACGGTATTCCCAGTCTCTGACGGGGAAAGTTACCTCACTCTTTACACAGCTTCTCTTTTCCATCATTTATTACACAGGAGTCATGGACTTTGGATTTCCCTGCCCTTCCCTGCCATGCTTCACTCACTTGAATGCCAGGGTGAGGCCCCAGCGTTGTGTTCTATCCCTAGACAAATAGAGACCTGGGGGAGGAGGGAGGGGATTTTGGCAGAATTTTACTTAAATATGTGCAGAGTGCTTTATAATATTTTTCTTGGCCCTGCCACTCAGTAGTTACTTTTAAATTTACTTTGTGTGAAACCAGAGAAAGCTCACCCTGAATAACCATTTCAGGTGGAGTTTAGGCTCACAGACTTTGGATTACCTGGTCGGCCTGCCCACTGACCCTCGCCAAAACTATTGGTCACACTGCCACCTGTACTTCTGACCCCTTGAATTCTCTCTTTTTTCCTCCCCGCTAAGCATATGCCTAATAAGTACGTTACACACACACACACACACACATACACACACACAGAGTGTCTATCTCTGAATACAAGGTGATTCTCCATTTTCCCAATGAAATCATGGAAGAAAATAAAATGTTGGTCAATTAAAATGTTAGTGATGTAGATGAAGAAATAAAGCTTTTATGCCCGATAATTAATTAATGAGGGACATATGATATTGAAAAGTACATGCTATATAAAATAATCCTTTAACTTAGAAATAGTGCTTTCACATTCACATAAAATGAAGAATGCTACTCAAACTTATCCCATGCAGCTTTGAAATCAGTATCTTTCTCGTCATTAAACCACTTTCCTTGAGTCATCAAACACAGTTTCCTCCAAACCAGCATCCCTGCTTCCTTTCTGAGATAAAATACTCTTTGAACCTCCGTATAAGTATGACCCTGAAATTTCTGTCCCAGGCCACAAGTTCCATTTACATAACCTAAGCAGAGTTTTTTGTTTGTTTGTTTGTTTCCCCGTTCATCTTTGAGGGGTTTATGTGTGACTTCTGCCACATATACACTTACTCTCTGACTTTTTAAGATAATATTTAAATAGTTTGATTTTTAAAAAATCTGACAGCCCCACAAAATCTGGATCTCTTTATATTTCTTTGCCTTCTTTTTTTTTTTAAAATAGATCACGTCAGGTGCCCACTATAAAGATCCAAAATCAGCATCGACTGACGCTGTTTCAGGCGAATGCGTCTTTCCCAAATACTATGTAGTTGTTCAAATTAAAGTAATTGAGAAAGCAGACACAATGTTAGAGAATTTATAAGCATTCAAAAATATCACGACACTATCTTTTCTAACTGATCATTGTTGGGGGGGAAGGAAGAATATGGGCTTTATATACATATATATATGTAGATTTTGTTTCTTACCTAGAGCCTGAGTTTTAGCTACCACAAGGGAATTAGCTCCTATTTAGTCAGGGCTCCTGGCTTGAAAGACAGAAACTTAACTCAGACCAACAAAACAGAGAGAGAGCCCTAGTGGGTCATCATATGAGGGGACAGAGATCAAATGAGTTTGGGACTGACGGAATCTGAGAGCTGGAAGAATGTGGTATTTGCTGCGAGTCCCCCTCACTCTCAGGCAATCTTTTCGTCAACCCAAATTTCTCATCTCTACTTGTCTATGTGTTGGGATCGCTTTCCTCTTCCTCCATGAAGTTCTTCTCACATGGAAAACACAGGGACCAGGCCGCTGCAGCCTGACACTATCCTGAGTTAGCAACTGCAGGCAAAGGAGAAACAAATCTGCTTCTCCTTGTTCTGCACATAAAGTCCAAAAGAGAAGGATCAGAGGTTCCTTGTCCATTTTTTTGATTCTTGACCATGTCTCAGCTAGTGAGTTGTTTTAATTTACCTTCCCTAGACCATGCATCTGCCCTGAGACCACTGCTGCCGTGTGCCCACCAACTCCTCTAGGAGGAGGGGGTAGGGGGCCCCTAAAGGAAGAGGTAGGATGCTTGCTCAGAAAGAGTGCAAAGCGGGCTTCCCTGGTGGCGCAGTGGTTGAGAGTCCACCTGCCGATGCAGGGGACATGGGTTCGTGCCCCGGTCCAGGAAGATCCCACATGCCGCGGAGCGGCTAGGCCCGTGAACCATGGCCGCTGAGCTTGCGCGTCCAGAGCCTGTGCTCCGCAACGGGAGAGGCCACAACAGTGAGAGGCCCGCGTACCACCAAAAAAAAAAAAAAAAAAAAAAAAGTGCAAAGGGGATTCAGGGCATACCAGAGCCACACTTCATTGCAGACCTTTTATAGTCACTTAATAGTTAACTAATTCTAAGAAAATTTCCTTTAAATAGAAATTGCTTTATTTTTAAAATAATCGATAAACCACTTGATGCACATTTCTTGCTGTGAGTCTGCATTATAATTGTGTTGACTGAATGTCCAAACTATCATCGGGAACCAATTTAGAAATATGATTAAATTAATTGTATTGTACGTCTGTGTCTAAGCTTGCATAGTAGGAAAGATCAAGCAATAAATTCATTCACTTTGCTCCTGTTTAACTATTTTTGCTATCATTATGTGGGATTTCTATTTAATTTTTCTACCGTCCTATTATTCTTTAGCGCCCGTAAGAGAAGTAAAACCTACATGGTCTTAGAATTCAGAGCAGGAACTAAGTCCTCATCAATGTTTTATCAAACCTGTAATCAAAGCTTTGGGTCTTCCTTAAGCTACGGACAGCTACGCTTCCCAGTGAAATATAATTCTGTCCCCCCTGCCCTTTGAGAAAAACTTCTAATGGTCTCCTCCATCCACCTTAAACTGCTTTTCCCAGCTGCAGGGGATTAAATAAGTTATGAGATTTTCCTAGCAGTAAACTTTCTGAACAAATAGAACAGCTTTTCATTGTGGTGTTTGGGTATTTTTCAGTCCTTTCACTTTTTTAGTTCTTTTCCATTAGGTTTTAATTTGCAAAATTTTATAAGCAGAATTAACCAGGAGAGTCAGATTTTGATTTACAAAAAGTTTCCAATTAGGAAGACTTAATCAAACAACACGGCTTTGGCCTTCCCACCTTTTCTTTCCATGGTTTGCAAGCGGGGATTGGGAAGGGCTCAAAAATCGGAATGACATTTCACACTTCAACATACGTGACAGTGCTAATGGTGTGAAATGGGTGTAGCGTGAACTTTTATGAGTTCCAAATTCCATTATGATCTGGTCAAATGGGACTTAGGTGAGTGACACTGGTGTATCTGAAAGTTACAAAAGAAAACAATCTTTGCTACAAGTATGAAGATCTAAGGAAAACACTGTCTACTGCGAAGTCTTCAGAGAAAAGAGCTGGAGTTTGGAGCTACTTTGAAAATCTTGGGGCGGGGGAAGAGATAAACTAGGAGTTTTGGATTAACATATACACACTACTGTATATAAAAGAGATAAACAACAAGGACCTACTGTATAGCACAGGGAACTATATTCAGTACGTTATAATAGCACACAAGAAAAAAGAATCTGAAAAAGAATAGGTTTTTATATATATATATATATATATATATATATATAACTGAATCACTTTGCTGTACACCTAAAACTAACACAATATTGCAAATCAACTATATTTCAATTAAGAAAAAAATAAATAAATATAGTCAAAAATATATAAATAGTTCCTGGAGGAAAAAAACTGCCCAACTGCTGACTCTCTCAGGAAGAGTAAAAGTCCACGTCTCACAATGACTCCAAGATCACATAGGATCTGTTCCCACCTAGAATTGCCAGATTTGTCAAATAACTGTGCCGGGCACCCAGTTACACGTGAATTTCAGATAAACAGCAGATAACCTGTTAGTGTAATAAACTGCACAAGTGCGCCCCGGGTTTTCTCTGGCCGCCCGCCTTCATTTCCACCCCTCCCATTCCCTCCCGTGCTCACTCCGCTCAGGCGCATCTCTGTTTTCCCCAAACACACCGGGCACTACTGCTCCTCACTCTGCCTAGAATTCTGCTCTCCAGGCACCCATAGAGCCAAGCCTGCCAGCAAAGAAAGATAACAGAGAAAAATATGAGATGCCCAGTTATATTTGAATTTCAGATAAACAACAAATACATGCACAGTAAAAACTTATTTGTTGTATATCTGATTTTCAAATGTAATTGGACATCTGTATTAGTTTCCTGGGGCTACCATAACAGAAGAGCCACAGTGGGATCTAGAGAGGGCAGGTTGGCCCTCCCCTGTGGGGTGAGCTACCTGGGGCCAGTGCCTGCAGGAGGGGCCGCGAGAGGTCATCTGATGGGGAAAGTCCCTGATGGCAGACCCTGACCACAGGCTGTTAGGGGCCTCTGCCCGAGCGTGCTTAGGGCTTGAAGGCCAGGCAGGGAGCTGTGGATGGACAGGAGGGAGTTGTGAGGGATGCAGACGTTTCCCAGATGTCGATGCTCTGGTCTGCCTCACTCCGCACCAGGAGGTCCACACCTTGGGCTTCAGTTTATTCTCATGAAACAGTGTCTTGCCTGCTGAGTTGCTGGATGCCATGTTATCACATCTCACCTGGAGTAAGACCTGAGCCCTCCTCCTCACGCACACCAACATGGCTTTGCTAATTTCTCTGGATTTCACATAATGTCTCTGCTTCACCCCATCCGTTAGCTTTTCTTCCTGTCTCGGGTCTGTCTGCCCCCATACATCTGGCATCTTGACATGGACTATCTTCTGGAGAGTTCTTTTGTCTCCAATCAGATAACTGAGCTCAGGAGTGACAAAGAGAGATTCAGTTCTGATTGAGGCTAACCTGGTGGGAATAGCTTTCATAAAACTGTAGGCGAGAGTTGTATTTCCCCAGCAAATGCAAACACTGTCCATTGCCTCCTGTCCACATTCAAGCCTGGACCATTTGTTTCTTTTAAAGTTTCAAATCATGCTTTTATTTATTTATTTTTTTTTTTTTTGCGGTACGCAGGCCTCTCACTGTTGTGGCCTCTCCCGTTGCGGAGCACAGGCTCCGGAAGCGCAGGCCCAGTGGCCACGGCCCACAGGCCCACAGGCCCACAGACCCAGCCGCTCCGCAGCAAGTGGTATCTTCCCGGACCGGGGCACGAACCCGTGTCCCCTGCATCGGCAGGAGGACCCTCAACCACTGCGCCACCAGGGAAGCCCCCCATGCTTTTATTTTAATAGATGTTTTGTCGCTTTTCAAAAAGAATTTGTATCAGCTCTGTAATCACTTTTGCGGTACATGTCATTTTTCGTAAAAAAAAACAAAAATTATTTTTAAAGTCAGAAAATACCAGTGTCTCTTTAATCTCATCCTAGATTTTTCTGCTGTCAGCTGGATCCACTGTAAACAGTGAGGGATGCATTTCTGAAACCCATTCCAGATATCTGAAAGTAGAAGACATGATTCCATATGTAATAATAAAAGCACAATCTAAAGGGTATTATATCACTCTGAACACACAGCTGTTTCCTCCTGACCGAGGGCAAATATTAGGAGAAAGTCAACATATTTACAAACAAGATTTAATAGAGTTTGCCCCCAAACAGGAAAACTACACATTGCTTTGTTTCAAAAGGTTACAAATTCAGTGCCTGAAAAATCCAGCAGGTCTAATATGGTCTGGCTGTGGAAATACTATATTTTTCTCTCACCTAAAATCAACACTAATATTTTAAACTTAATGTTTAAAATTGTTTCCTGTGATATTTATTGTCACTTTGTTAGGCTGGTACTAGATTAAGCATATAACTTCCTAAAGCAAGTTTTCCTTTTAAATTAGCAATTCAGATTTCATGTATGTTATACAGTGACCAATTAAAGAAAATTCCAGAAAAATATTCCAAATTATGTGAAGAGACAGTCCCACTTTATACATGGTACACGGTAAATGATCAAGAAATATTTGTTAAACGAATACAATGAAGGAAATTAAAGCAGGGGGTAGTTAGCCACCCAGCCACCAGAATGCTTTACGATTTGGAGTTAGTCATTTAACTTCTTTGAACATGGGTTATTTCTCTCACAATTGTAAAAATCAAGTGTTGTAAATAAGCAGAAAATGCTGTGAAAACATTATATTGCAAATACAATTGGTGGTTTGTTTTGTTTGCTTGTTTGTTTTGCAGAAACAGATTAATGCTTTCACCTGGGCTAAGGCTGGCCTTGAAACTGCACCTCATCCTGGGCCGTACCACTCAGTGGGAAATGGCCGTTTGAGACAGAGATGCAATTCTGTCCACCAAAGTATCCCTCCTTCTGATGTCAAAACTCCCATTTCAAAAAACAACAACAACAACAAAAAACAACTCCCATTTCTGTTACCTCCTCATGAGCTTATTCATCTGGATCAAGGCAGGAAACATGCCCTAACTGCAATCTGTGTGCACCAGAAAAGACAGGCAGCTTTCCGCCTCTTTTCTGCCTCTGAACAGCAAGCTGGAAAGCCCCCGACCTGAGGTCTCTGCGATCACATGAGGCTGAACACACCGTTCCTGTGTTTCCTATTATGAGCATGCTGTGATGGAATGCTGAAACACTTCTCCAGGGCATGTTCAGCCATTCAACCATGCACACACAATTAGCCCCTGCATGACATGCTTCTCACTTTTTTTAAAAAAAAATATGCCTTTTCCTATGTATTCAGATTCCATTTTCAGTTCTCAGTGGTGATCTATAAATCCGCATGTAATGTGACTGCAGGCTTTAAAGGATGAATAATAGAAAGAGAAAGGCTGTTGGAAGGTTGGCTGGGAAGAGAGGCACCAAAGGGAACAGTGGGGGAGAAAAAGCAGAGATGAGGAGTCACTTTCCCTTGCTGTATCAGTTAGCTACTGCTGAATAACAAACCACCTCAAGACCCAGTGACTTAAAACAGTAAGCATTTAATACTGCTCACTACTCAGTCACCTGGATGGACCTGCTGATTCGTGATTTGCATCAGGCTGATTCAGCTGATCATCAAGGGTCAGGTTTAGGTCATCAAGGGGCAGATTTAGATCATCAAGGGGCAGGTTTAGGATGGCCTCACTCGCTTGTGGTTGATTTTTGGTTCCTAGGACAATGGGTTGACTGAGCGATGTATCTCCCATGCAGGGTAGCCTGGCTTTATACATATGATGCTGCAGTTCTCTAAGTGAGTAGAAGCACATGAGGCCTCTGGAGGCTTAGGCTGGGGCCTGGCACGCCACCACTTCTGCTGTATGCTACTGGCCAAAGTCACAAGGTCAAGCCAAATTCAAGGGGTGAGGAATAAATTCCACCTCTTCATTGGAGGAGCTCTGAAGTCAAGTTGTATTGGATATGGATTCAGGGAGGGGTGAAGGATTGTTTTCATATCTGCAGTCAATGTGCTATTCTTGCCTTTCATAAAACTTGCAAAGTTTCCACATAGGGATAGACATAATTTTTGTAAAATGCATGAAGCTGGAGGTATGGGTTCCCTTTGTCACTCTTGGATTCCCAAAAGGCACGTGAAGCCGATTGTGGCAGATGACTCTGGGTGATCCTCAAAATATTTTTTTAATAACCAATCTGGTAAAACCTTCTCTCCTTCATGATTAGGCTTAGTGTCCAAATGTCAGGCAGCAGGTATGTTTTGAGTATTCACCTATGTGTCTGACCCTGACCCTGGGGGTAGAGCAGTGAACCACACAGATGGAGTTCCTGACTTTGGGCTGACAAGGAGGACAGAACGGAAATGATTACATGTGCTAAGTAAGGCAAAAGGGCCTGCTTTTCCTCCAGTGCCAACCCTTGGCATTTCCCTCGCAAATCATAGACGTACTTTGTTAAAGAATAAAAAATTCAGCAACACTTGTTGAAGATGCTAATGCAGGACCATCACAGTAGGCATAGGGACCACTGCAAAGAGATTCATGGTGGGGGAGAGATTAGGCTCAGCTCCAGAAAGAGCCCAGGCAAGTGGGGATTTATCGCCAAGGAGCAGGGTGGGGGTCAGTGGAGATGGAAAATTACTAAGAGGACACATTAGGGGTCAGGGGAGCTCTGGCTAAATTAACAACAGGACTCTTGCCGAAGGTGGCCAGGGTGATCGGACGTCACCTCGGGGATGTGGAAGATGAGGGACCCGGTCAGTTATCCACGCTGGGGGTGCTGGTCAAACTGACTTTGCAGGGTTCTTGCTAAAACTGGATTTTACAAAGAAGTGCACAGATAGGCCTAGGAGAAGGTTCAGGAGCCTGACTACAGTTTGGTCAAGCAAAGAATCTCTGTCAACTTGCATTTCCCCAAGTTCTCCCTGTCTTGCATGTCCCCCCTCTGCACTCTAGTACCACCGGGCTCTCTCCCATCACAGCATGGCTTGCACTATCTTGTTACTCCCTGTAACCTCACCACTCTCTCCCAGGAAGTTCTTGAAGGGGCTCTGAATAAGTCGCAGTGGCATAAGGATTATTTTGAGCTGAAGACATTTGAGAATCAACAGCTGAAGAAGAGAATTTTTCTGAACTCCCTTTATCTGCCTGACAGGAAACCATCCCCAAAGAGTTCAACTGCCATTGATGGGGTTCAGGTCATACTACCCCAAATATAGCACCTTGGCATACTGAATAGTTTAAGCTGAAGAAGTATGAGATGGGAAAAACAAGATAATAAGCCCCAAATGGAGTCACTTATGCTAAACCCCACATCATCAAACTGAGGCTTGCCTCTCCCAGAAATGGAACCTTAAACCAGGGAATCAGGAATCCCCTGATCAGCATCAGTGAGGTCACCTGCCGGGTGGACCCCTGCATCCCCTAAAGGGAAGTGACCTTGCAGTAACCAACCTGCTTTTCTGCCAACTACAACTTCCTTGTTCCTGCTCCTTCTGCCTGTAAAAGTCTCTCATTTTGTACAGCTCCTCAGAGCTCCTTCCTATTCACTAGATGGGATGGATTGTTGAATAAAGCCAATAAGATCTTTAACCTTTACTCAGTTGAATTTTGTTTTTTAACTGAGAAAACTACAGAAGGAAGACCACTTTGACCTTCTCTCCCATCCCCACCCTTCTCCCCTGAAACAGGTCATACAAAACCCTCATGTGAGAGATGCCCTCCCTACACCCGGAGGAAAGGAACATCCTTATCTCTGAAGACCAAGGGGTGCTGAGAAGAGTTCCTCAAACAAGCCTTTCTTAGTTTCCCCCAGTCTGCTACACTTAACTCATATTTCCATACAACTGCCCACTTTTCATCAAACCTGGCATAAAAATACTCAGGCTTAATTGTTTCTTTGGGTCTTCATTGTCTTACGAAGGCTTCTGTGTCATGTAATACTTACATTAAATAAATGTGTATGCCTTTCTCCTGTTAAGCTGTCTTTGTTGGTTTAACTTTCAAACCAAACCAGGGTCCCTAACATGGCTGAGGAAAATGTTTTCCTCCCTTACAAGTTCTTGAGGCAGGGTTAAAATCTCCAGTGTCTGTTTACAACAGCCAAGACATGGAAGCAACCCAAATGTCCATCGGCAGAGGAATGGATAAAGAGGATGTGGTACGTATATACAATGGAATACTACTCAGCCATAAAAAGAATGAAATAAAGCCTTTTGCAGCAACAGGATGGACCTAGAGGTTATCATACTAAATGAAGGAAGTCAGAAAGAGAAAGACAAATACAGTATGATATCACTTACATGTGGAACCTAAAATAATGACGCAAATGAACCCATTTACAAAACAGAAACAGACTCACAGACAGAGATAACAAACCTATTGTTACCAAAGGGGAAATGAGGGGGTAAGGGATATATTAGATGTTTAGGGTTAGATGTTTAGGATACAAGCTAATATACATAAAACATATAAACAACAAGGTCCTACTGTATAGCACAGGGAACTATATTCAATACCCTATAATAAACTATAATGGAAAAGAATATATATATGTGTAAGTGAATCATCTTGCTGTACACCAGAAACTAGCACGACACTGTCAATCAACTATACTTCGGTAGAAAAATAAATAAATAAGAACTTCCAGTGCCTACAGGAAGGTCGGGGCAGGGTGGGCGGGTTGGGAACTTGAGTGAACAAGGCAGGTAGGGTGTAGGAAAAGTCAGCTGTTCCCCTTAGTTGTCTTGATGTACCCCTCTTTCTATGGAGACAGGGATCCAGGAAAATATTCCTCTACTAGAAGAAAAAGAAAGCAGTTAAAGGGCAATGCTAGTGGTGAGTCACACTGAGGCAGGAGACAGATGGGCCCCCAGGGCAAACGGTTTGAGTTTGTTCCTTGTGGACCGATACTCCGAGACAGAAACAACAGGACAGTTGAGAGAGGAGGCTGGGCCCTGCCCAGATAGAAGATAAGAGACCATATATTCCTCATTCTTGAAGTCAGGAGACCTCCCCGACTAAACATGCTCAGAAAGGTTCCTTGGAGGTCAAAAGGGGAGTGATGCTAAGTGGCTAAGTCTACCCATAGGCATCTTTGGTAGAATCCATCTTGGCTAAGAGATGCACGCGCATGCATGGGAAAATCCTGATATACCAAATACAGACTTTGAACCAGGCAAATCAAAATGATTGGTCAAAGGAAACATGGAAAAAATGCCACATATAAGTGATTTAAACTGCCACAAAGGCGTGGCTCCCTCTCTGAGCCTGCCCGTGTGTCTATCCACACGTACTATACTCTTTTTTTTCTCTTAATAAATACTTTACTTGTTTCACTACTTTCTGTCTTTGTGAGAACTCTTTTTCTGCAAAGCCGTAGGGCCAGGACCTTGTCACTGACCACTGGTCTAGTGGCTAGGATTTGGTGCTCTCACCGCCACGACCTGACCTCAATCACTGGCCGGGAACTGAAACCCTGCTTCAAGCCGCTGCAGGCTGAGGCCACCCAAGATCAACACAGTCTCAGGAGAGGGAGGCACTGAGAGCCCAGGAGGAATGGGGAACACTGCCCTTTCCAAAGAGGGTGACTGCTCCTAGGACCCCCATCACTACCATGTGGGAAAGCAGGGCCAGTTTTATCACATCTTCCCAGTTTCCAAGATAAGCTGGAAATGTGTATCTTTCTGTGAAATATCTGTTTTTATTTTAAACGTTGGTTTGAGCTTTTTAAGAATCATAATGTTGGGTAAAGAGACCACAACTGTGGCCACATTGAGGCCACGAGCACCAGTTTAAGAACTTCGTTGTTGAGGTTCCATCATAAAGGAGATTATTATCTACAAAGCAGTGTATTTAGAACATTATTTACAATGATTTCAACAATACAAAATTTTCTAGCAGAAATACTAGCCACTTGGGCTTGGCGATCTCTGGCATGTCTACCCATGGGGAAAGGGGTCAGCTTTGAAGTGACTTCACTGGCTGGCTCCATCTGATGCTATAGAGACTGAAAAAGTTGTCCTTGATGTCTTTACTCTGCAAAACCTTCTCCTGGCTGGGCCTTCATTTCGAAAGGAGCCTGGCCTGAATCTTCTTTTTGGTCCCAGCTGGATGTCTGCTAATCATATCCAAAGACATTAGCAGATAGTGGCTTCATGTCTTACATTTCTAAGAGGTATTTAAATTTTAAATGATGATGCAAAGATGTAAATTTCACCTTCTTTCTTTACCATCCTCAGCATTATTAAATGACAGAGCATGCAAGGGAATGAAGGCCCTCGATAGATCATGGGTGATACCATATGGTCTTTGATTTCAAGCAGATCGATTAATTTAATAATAATCTAGCTTTGTTCTAGTTTTGGAGGTTATCAGGAAACCCTCCTAGTACTCTTTATGACATCCTAGCATTCTTAAGGAAATAAAGCTAATTAATGGGGGTAAAATATAAAATTTCAAAAGAAGGAGAAGAATTTCTTTTTTTCTTTCTTTCCTTTTTTTTTTTTAACTAGGAGCACTGAATCCATTTACTGGAAAGATTCTATTTTAATGTTGGCCACTCACACAGATGAAGTTGATTAGGAAGAGAAGAAATTGTTTGCTTCATTAGGCTTTAATTATAGAGATGAATTATTATGGTTGAAAGGAGGGAGCCAAAAAATTATGGAGATTGAATTCCACTTCAATAAACAACTTCAAATATCTTTCCTGGAGACATAAGCTAGTCATGTTCTTTTTTTTCCCAATTTAATTTGATGTCCGTTGACAAATGATGTTAGAATGTCCCTGGAAAAATCTTAATATCTACTGTGTGTTGCTGGTTATCATTTAAATGATACTTTTTTCCCCTAATTATATTTTCTGATGATGGTGTGGAGATAGATAGGGCTTACTTCCACTTCAATTTATTTTATGTAATAATGACAATATGTTACATTCCTGTTTTGCTGTTATCCATGAAGCTAAATTGCATTCATAATAGCTCAAAGGCCTTCAAGGGCTCCCCAGTGCACGCAAAGCTGTAAACCGAGTTTGATATTGAAGCACTTGCTGAATCAGATCCAACATAAATATCTAATATTATTCTTCAGTATTTTGTTGTAAAGGTATAAAACTTCTGCTGTGGCAAAACTTCTCTTCACCATCGCGTCAATAGGTCTGGTATATTTTGCTTCTGAGATTTTAGTCACATCCCAACTCTGTATTTGCCCTTGTAAATTTTACCTGTCTGAATCCTAACTGTCAAGGCCCTGTTCAAATTATACCCCCTTCCTCTTCTTTCCTGGGCATAGTATTCTGTGTTGATCCTGCTGTCTGATGTATTACATATATGTGATGTATTACATATATGTAATGTATGTAAAACAGTATCTATAACATTCTTCTTTACACCTCTTACGTTATTGGTACCTTTCATTCTGGTCCTTCAACTAGATTTTAAACCCCAGATATACTATATCTCACATTTCTTAATACTTTAAAATAATGGTTCTATCAAAATATCGTGAACAATAATAACACGTATGTGGCAATTGAAAATTTGAAAATTGCATACGTCGACTACAAATTGGCACTTGCCACTGGCACTTGCCATCTACCTCTACAAGGGTTAAATCATGTGCTCTGCAGCTGCTGACTTTCAACACCCCCTGAAAGGAGCTCAGGGTGGAGATCAGGAATGAGGCCTCTGTGCTCTGGGAAAAACTGGCAGAACAGGTCTTCAGAGAGTTAAATATTTTCAGGAGTCGATTTTATGAGCCCAGTTCTTGTATCTCCTCATATCTAGAAAAGCACTAAAATCCTTCATGGTGACGACTGCTCCTCATGACTAGCAGAAACCTGCTGCAAAATAATATGTGCTCGATTGCATGTACTCCCCCTTCACCAAAATCACATCTATCCTGACCTTCCCCGCTGCCTCTCTGGAGCAGTTTCTCAGAGCTATCCGAGATCCTGTCTCCTGGGCTATAGTCCTCATTTTGCCCCAAATAAAACTTAACTCACAACTGTCACATTGTGCATTTTTTTAAGTCGACACATATTTGAGACTACCAGAGAAGTATTGTGTGTTTTTTACGTGTTACACTATTATGGTGGTTATGGGGTTATGGTTTTTAAAAAGAGTATTTTATTTTTTACAGGAATTTTATAAATGGTTATGCATGAAATTATGTAATGTCTAGGATTTGCATCAGATTAATATGGGAGAGAGATGAAATGTTTGAGGATAATGTCAAAATTGACCAACCATCACTGATAGTTGTTAAATTTGGGTACCTGGGATTCACATACTAATCTATCTATTTTTATCTGTGCTTAAAATTTTCCATTGTGAAAAAGCTTTGAATTTTTCACAAATAAAATTAAACAATAAAAGTAAAGATCTTAGGGGCAGCATCAGAACACTCGAAGTGGGTACTGTTCTCACCATGGAATAGCCCCTGGGTCTTTGGTAAGTCACGTAGCCTGGCTGACACTTCTATCCATTCTCTCGAGACAGAGAGAATGATATACACCCCGGCCTCAGCCTCTTCCTGCTCTGCAGCTTGGTGAATGTAGGTGCTTAGGAATCAAAGACGGATTTTTGAAAAGTGGAAGATTATATAAACTCTCTAGAGTGATCACTTTAACACCAATGAAGTAGAACCCCTCTTGGGAGTGAAATGAAACACACACAACCTCTACAGGGCAGAAGCAGGAAGAGGTCAGCCGCCAGGAGAGCATCACAGCTGGGGGTGGACGGACAGTCATCAGGCAAAGGGCTTCCAGTCCAGAGTTTGTTTTGAGAGCAGTGATTTGGCGAGAAAATGTCCTCTCTCCCACAAGCAGGAAGCTTTAAAGACCCAGAGGGACTTGGAATTTCAGCCAAAGTTCAGCCCAGGTCAGGTGGGACAAAATCACTCTGGACACAGGGTCCTTTGGAATTGGGGAATCAAAAGAAATATTAGATCAGAGTGGAAAGAGACCAAGCGAAATAAGTCAGGCAGGTAAAGGCCACTCCAACCCTGGAGTGCATCCAGCATACTGAAGACTGAAAATTTTCCTTTCCATGCCAGGCCATGTCTCTTTGGTGAGCCCTCTGTGGATCCAGAGAATGAAAAAATGTGTCAGCTTCACAACTGTCAAAAGCCCTTCATATCACAGAAGGCAGAGAACACGTTATCTTGAGCCTTGCCGTGCTTAACTAGCCTCTTCAAGAAAGGCCAATTCACACAGATATACTTTAGGGGGGAAAAAAAAACCAAACAAGAAAAGCACGTAAGCTTCTCTGTGTGGTCAGAGTGGAGGTATTTGGGTTTAAGCACAAATGTAAGACATCTGGAGGGCAATGATGTTCACTATCCTTGCTAATGTGGTTGAATGTTATAGATCACCACAATCTGTTCCTTTAATATGTTAGTGTTACTCCAGAGTGCTACTGAAGCTCAGAATGCTGGATATCATATACTAAGGTTATTGGAAAACAAAGTAAAATAAAATCTATTATTCTAACTTGGGATATGTCAACAGCTAATAGTAGGAAGAATAACTATAATTTGTAGAATACCTGCAATGTGGCAGAAGCCTTCGAAAGATTATCTGTACTATAATCACCTAAATGAAAAGATATTCCCTGGAGAACAGGTGAGGAGATGCCAATGGCAGAGCTGAGATTTCAAAGCACATGACAGATGACACCCCAGGCCCCTTCCGCTATCAGGAGTTTCTCAATCTTGTCTGCACATTAGAATCATCTGGAGAGCTTCAAAGCATGCCCAGGCCCTATTCCTTTGAGATCTGCATTTAATTTGTCTCGGGTGGGGCATGAGTATTTTTATTTTATTTTATGGATTGCCCAGTACAAGTTGAGAGCCTTATCTGTCAGCAGGAAGCTGCTTCCTCCCCCTTCTCCCTTGATCTGTAAAATGAGGGGACTGGCCTGGAATCTCTCCAAGGTGAAGAGGCATTTCTGTGGAAAAGCACACAGGCTCCAGAAGCTGCCTGCCAGGATTCAAATCCCCACCCTACCCCGTACTAGCCCTCCGGGTCTCAGTTACCCGCCTACACGATAGGATACAACCAGTGCCTTGTGTACAGTTGCGTTGGGGGTAGAAGTGAGTGAGGGGTTCAGAAGTGTGGTCAGTGCTCATCCCATGTCCATGCTATTATCAGGGCTTGACCCCCACCTGAACGTGAGTCAGGCTGAGGCCAAGGGCAGAGCACAACCTCACAAAGTTTCTCTCCGTCCTCGACAAGGAGGGCATTTAGGTCCTGACACTCGCTGTCCTCCCAGTTCTCAGTTTACTCTCTCACCTCCTGATTCTCCAGCCCTCACTGATTTGCATGTTTCCTGACGACAGTCTTTGTCCTAAACATTGGTTCAGTATTCTATTGTATTTACTTTTCATCTGTTTTAAATTTTCCATAAAAAGACCTAAAAAAATTTTAACTAAAACAAATTAATAAAATGAGCCTGAAGCTATCTGTCCTATCAAATGCATATACCATCTGGTTTCTAAAATCTTTTCCAGTGGTTTGAGTCTCATGTTTATTATTACGTGTTATTACTGAACAAATCTATTATGAACCCTCATTATAATACTTATTCACCTGGACGTAACCACTTAATCGTTCAATAGTGAGTTGAGGATAACCCATGCGGGGAACTTGTCACCTTTAGCCGCGTTAATACACTATCTGGAGTGTGTGTCTCAAGAATGCAGATGGATAAGCCTGGATGTGTATTTTTTGTGATGTATCACTTTCCCTGTCCTCAGATAGTGATGTCACAGGCATTTGGGGCTAAGGGTCTTGTTATCTACACGGCTTCCATGGTTCATTGTGCTGCTATCTTCAGGAGTATTATCAGACCCCCTTATCCTTTGAATGCCTTAAAATAACATGCCTCATGAGAGCAGTGGTCCATATTTAGGGTTTAGAGTAACAGCACTGACAGTTCATAGCCCTATAGTATTAGCTCTAAAGGGATGCTGGAGATCTCCTCGGTCAACATCTCATTTTGCAGATATAGAAATGGAGGCACAGAAAGTGGCTGTGTTTGCCCAAAGTCCCACAGCCATTAAGCAGTGCAAAGCATCTCTTTCCTACTTGCAGGTGCCTTTCATGGCTTCAACCGTGATCAAGAAGGGTGTGACCAGAGCAGGAGGAAAGAGGCGGGGATCATGGGACCATCGAAGAATTGCGTTCACAAAGTGTGAGTACTGACTGGCTGAGCTTCCAGAGATTTCCTAGACCAGTGGTTCTCAAACTTGAGCGTGAGTCAGAATTACCAGGAGGGCTTGTTAATACTCGGATCCCTGGACCCTCTCCCCAAAGTTTCTGATTCTGATACCGCTGGAGCCTGAGGATCTGCATTTCTAACAGTGGGGCTGCACTCTGAGAACCAGAGTCTCAGGTAAGCACGTTGAGCACATTCCCCTGACTCCCAACTACTCCTGATGCTAATGATAATAATTTGGGTGGGTTTTTGTTTTCATTTATTTATTGTTTAATGAAGTGTAGTTGATTTACAATGTTGTGTTAGTTTCAGGTGTACAGCAAAGTGATTCAGTCATACATATATGACTGAATATATATACGTATTTTTTCTTTCAGATTCTTTTCCATATAGGTTATTACAAAATAGTGAGTATCATTCCATGTGCTGTACAGTAGGTCTTTGTTGGTGATCTATTTTATATATTGTAATATATATCTGTTAATCCCAAACTCCTAATTTATCCCTCTCCCCCACCTTTCCCCTTTGGTAACTGTAAGTTTTCACGTCTGTAAGTCTGTTTTTGTTTTGTAAATAAGTTCCTTTGTATCATATTTTAGATTTCACATATGTGATAATATACAGTATTTGTCTTTCTCTGAGTTATTTCACTTAGCATAATGCCCTCCAAGCCCACCCATGTTGCTGCAAATGGCATTATTTCATTCTTTTTTATGGCTGAGTAGTATTCCATCATATATATGTACCACATCTTCTTTATCCATTCCTCTGTCGATGGACATTTAGGTTGTTTCCATGTCTTGGCTATTGTAAATAGTGCTGCAATGAAAATTGGGGTGCATGGATCTTTTCTAACTATGGTTTTCTCCAGATATATGCCCAGGAGTGGGATTGCAGGATCATTATTAATTATGATTAATAGATTCTCAAGTTCAGTGCTCTTCCCAACACACTGCTGGGCTGCCATGCAAGGTGGTTTTAGGGCATTCTCTAATCAGGTTTTCTCCCTCCCTCTTCATTCTGTTTTTCACTATTATCCTTTTCTCTGTATCACCATGGAGGTGTCTATCATGTGTCTAGTTATAAATGGTGCTCTGGTCGGGACTCACCACGTCAGCGTGGTCACCCTATATTATGCATGATGGGTGGTAGTAATCTCAGTGGGGCCATTTCAGCTCGGCAATGCGGTGGGAGAGGTTAGCTATTGTTTGTGTTTACAATCCCTGAGCAAGAGGGGCCATAAGAATGGTTTCACGCTCTTTTGATAAGTTATGTATTCTGTTTAACTCATAAATCCTCAGTTGTGGCTCAAGATTAAAAGCTAGCCAAGGCGAAATGTTACCTAGAAGCATGGCTTACCCACAGTTGTTAGGACATTAACAAGACTGTTTTCCCTTGGTGACAGCATCCTGACCTCTTTCTCCTATAGGGCAATGACCCAGCTGGAGATGTCACCCTACCTGATATGCCTGTTGATTTTATGTAGCATAAGAAAATCCAGGTTGAAAATCAGAGGCACCTTGCCTTCAACATTATATATGGTAATGCACGTGGGATTGTGTTTCCATTAACAGTGAATCATGTATTTTAATCCTACCAAGTATTTTATGATGTGTGTCCATAGGAAATATGATGGGCACATTCCAGAAGTTGTGAAAAGACCTTTTCTTATTTTTTTCCCCAGTGCTAGAGAAATCATTGCAAAAACACATTCAGAGTAGATGAGAAAGGCACAAATTCAATCTCCTGGGGAAAAAACATGCTGTATTGATAAGAAAAATGTCAGCTGCTAAGCCATAAATACTTAAGCATCATAATACCTGGATAATCTGATTTTTCTATAGCACCTTGACTTCTAAATATTCCCTACTGATGAATTTTTTTTCCATTGATTCTCTTGTCCTTCAACAAAATTGCACTTTACCAAGACTCTGCACTTGTGTCATTACACTTGAACACACGAGAGACCGCAGGTAAAATGTACTCAGCTGTGGGGTCTGAAATGACAGGCTCCCCGTGACAGCAAGAGGGTTCATTCTCAGAACAGAGGTGCCTCCCAAGCCAGCACTTTCAGTATGTGTCACATCATACCACTCTGTCATTTTTCAGTCTAATTTTTTCCAGCTGTGAGCCAATCAGATCACTGACACCCCATCCATGTGTATTGCAGCGTTATCTGGGGATTCATTATTTAAGAAGCCATTTCTCCTGTGTGCACGTGTGTGTGTGTGTGCACACCCAGAGAATAAGTTTCCTCTTGTGCTGTGGGTATGATGTCAGGGGCAGTCTCACTCTCGTCTACAAAGATTTCCTTCTTCTGATGCAGCAATTAGTCGACTATTAATAAAAAGACATTAGGTTATGCTTATTTATTTTTAAGGAATGACATCATTCCCTGCCTTAATGTCTAGCAATGGAGCAATTCACAGGTCTTTCCATTTATGACATCATGGAAGTCAACTGAACTTGGCAATCACCTTGCTGTTTTCACAACAGTGTTGAAAGGGGTGCTGAAAAGAGGGGTTGGTTGCAAGGGTCAGAATAAACATCTATAGGACTGTGTCCTCTTATTTTGTTAAGTGAATTTGTACTTGCAGAGCCCAGTTCAAAGTGCAGACATCCCTACTTTATTCCAGAGCAAAGCAGCAACTCTCAGTCTGAGAGGTCAGAGTAGACTTCGTAATATCCACAATTAGTTGGCCAGCCATCAGGGACCATCCAATAATGAAGGTCGCTAACTGAAAGCCACAAACCTCTAGTTTGTAGTTACGCCATTACAGGAGCATATTTGCTAAAACACACTCTCAGCTTCAAAGAATTTTGGAAACGGAAAGGACTCAATTTTAGACATGGGGGAATTGAACCCTAAATTACTGGAAAGATTGGTTTTATTTCCACTCTGTGATAATACCTTGTTCTTAAACATGCCACCTCTCTAGACTAAAAGAGATTATCTTCCCAGTGGTGGAACTTATAACATTACTTGAATTTATCTGTCTCTTTGTACTGATTGAAAAAACAAACAAACAAACAAACAGTTTCTCATTGCTGAAGTACTCAAATCATGAAGGCACTTCTCACACTCAATAACTTTGTACTTGTTATTCAAACTCCAGTAACAGGACTGTTCAAGGCTTTGGTGTGAGTGGACTATTGAAATGGAATCATGTCACCTCCCCGCTTCCCCAAAGACTCCATATTTACGGTCACAGATTAGTCTTCACCGAAAGGATCCATCTTTTTTTTTCTTCTACTCTTAGTATGGTCGAGCACAAAGCAGTGACTTTATCAGTAAAGGGTCTGATTATGTCGGTCATTAAGAAGATAATCAGATCTATTGCTTGGTGATGAAACTGCCAAAGGTCTAACTAACTGACTATATAAAGTCATGGCCTTTGACCGGAGCCAGTCAAGGGAAACTTCTTTTTCACAATCACAGCTTCTGCTTATAACCCAGACACTGACCATCGACTTTACCAAAGTGTACATGTCTCTAGAATCAAGACTCAGATTTAAAACTTAGATGGAACTATTTACACAAGATTGCAAATGGATGGGGAGGAAAAAGTTTTTCTCGACACTCTAGGGTCCCCGGTTGAGTCTGAAAGTTAAACTGACAAAGACAGATAAACAGAAGAAAAGCATAAACATTTTACTGAATTTTCACATGTCCACGGTAGCCTCCACAAGAGAATGAAGACCCAAAGAAGTGTCCAGAGCACTTTTATACCCTTTAGACAAAGAAACAATACATCTGTGAAGAATGGACAAGACAAAGGGGGTGAACTAGGGGTAGTAAATGGTGTAGTAAATGGTGAAGAAGTAACTAGAAGGCTACGGCTGAGTTTAACAAGGTTTGTTTACACAGCCTTCTCAGCCCCACACTCCTCATCTCTGGCTCTAAGAATGTCTTCTTTCCTCCCAGTACAGGGAAGGGACCTTCCACATGGGAGTTTTATGACCTGTTTCAGGGCAGAAGGGTTAGGGAGAAGGTCACAGTGAGCTTCCTGCTTTTCTCAAACTCCTTCGGCTTAAGGTTTTCAATGTACCAAGGTGCACTGTGTCCTGAACTCCTTCACAAACAATGATGTACCGAGAATATTCCTAGAAGATTGTCCTCCAGCTCAGAAACCTATCCATTTTAAAGGTTTGAACAGCTCTGAGTACTTTGGTTTGTTTTAGGAGATAGAGGAGATGACAATCTACACCAAAATACACTTTTTTTCACACAATACTTCTATTCTTGCTTTAGAGTGATTTTCCCATCCAGAGAAGAGCAAACATCACCTCACACGAAGTAGACCCTTCTGTATTTGTGAATGAATATGTCAAGAAAATTCAACTGGATTGTATTACTCAGCCTCAAACTCCAGGCAGAAATTGTCTGTAACAAAATATAATTAGTTGGAACAAGATAGTGGAGACAAGGACACAAACTCTTGACAACCCACCAGCACCACCATATACCTCATTATCGAATCCTAAAGGTTTCTACACTGTATACACGGCCAATGACACACTGTGCTATGGACTGAATGTTTCCGTCCCTCCATAATTCATATGTTGAAACCCAACCCCCAAGGTGATGGCATTAGGAGATGGAGCCTTTGGGAGGTGATGAGGTCAGGCGGGCAGAGCCCCCATGAATGGGATTTGTGCTCTTATAAAAGAGACCCCACAGAGCTCCCTAGCTCCTTCTGCCAGGCAAAGATACAATAAGTCTGTGACCTGGAAAAGGGCTCCCACCTGACCATGCTGGCAGCCTGATCTTGGACTTCCAGGTTCCAGAACTGTGAGAGGAATTGCACAGTTTGAAAGTATTTTTTTTTCTAGCTTTGGTTTTGAAGCCCTTCTAACGCTCTTTGTCAATTGTGCAATGCTTTCCATGTGAGTGGAAGGAGAACTCATACCATTTTGAGAGGTTAAGTGCCTTTAAATGATTTAAAATGCTGGGAAGATATTTAACTCCATGGCAAGGGGATTTGGAGAGCATGTTATTTCCAGCTGTGGGTTAGATCCATATTTGGAAGGAGAAATTCTTAGCATCAAGAATATCATAGAATACATCCAGGTGTTTTTAAAAACTGCAAAAATATTGCCACTAAGAAGAACCTTTCAAGTTCCTTCAAGATGCCATGCTTCTTCCTTAGTGAAAATGGGTACCATGCACCGCACTTCTGAAAGGACTCTTGGAATTGGTCCAGTCAGCTAGGATGGAAAGCGGGCTTTTGAGAACATTAAAAGCAGGAAACTGGAGCAAGAGAATGTGGGCATTTGAAAAGGTGCTAAAGATGAACAGGACTTAACTTTGTAAAGAAAGAAGTCTGGGGTAGGTGGTAGAAAATTCCATTCTGGAAGATGGAGAGTTATAAAGAATGGGTATTGGGAGTAGGGCTCAAGAAGTAACAAACCATTACATTGACGGTGCTGGGTTAAGAAGAGGGGAAAAAAAAAGCAAGACTATGTCATTGTGACTCAAGCAAAATAGTTGCTCTGGGGACCTGCACAAGTTATCGACTCACAAGTGGTTATACTCAGCATTCCTCTAACTGGGTCATTAGAGCACACGCCTGGGTTTTAAGGTTAGCCTCCAGGAGGACAATCCAACAACGCATCCTTTGTGCAGCTTTCAGAGAAAGGACATGGGGTGATGGGCTCATGGACCATTTCAGACTGAAGACCGAATTACATCTGCTGGGCTGTGATCCAATTAATAGCAAAGCGATTCAACATAATTGACCCCAAAAGAGTTGATTCGGTGACACATGGATAGAGCTTTGACAGCGTAGCAGTGAGATCAGGGAAGGAAATTAATATGTGATTTAAGTAAATTCAGGCACCTGGTAGTTTAATAGATTTAGACACTTTCATCTTTTGTTATTGGATTGACTCCGGCCCAGTTGGGAGTTACTGAGAAACTGATCGCAATAAACTGGGCTCTGCAACATGCCACTTTGGGGCTCAAAGTTCCTTCCTGGATCACCAAAGGGAAATGATGCCACAAGGGCACTGGCATACACTTGCGTATTTAACTTGCACAGACCAACCTTGTGTTTCTTCCTAGAAGGGTGGCTGAAAAGCATGATAAATGACAGAAAGTTTTGGAACCAAAGGTAAGACTTAAAAATGTCAGAAAGACCTGGGCTGGAAACAGTGCAAGCAATACACTTTTAATTAAACTAAGAAGTCGGTCACAAGCTGGTTTCCTCTAGATTCTGGTCTTACATTTGATCCGGTATTTTCATGGCTGCTTTACAGACTTGGGCTACTGGCTTAGTTCTACCTTAAAATACCTATTCATCCTTTGGTTTTAGAGCCTGTGCTGTTTTTTGTGCTTTGCCTTCCATTGCCCTGTAGGCACGTAGGTGGTGTATGTGTCCTGATGCGATATGTGTGAAAAGAGAGGGTCTAAATTTTTCATTAGCTTTTTAAAATGTAGAAGTAATCCACGAGTATGAAATTTCAAGCACTATGGAAGTAAATGAAGTAAAAAGGAAAAGAATATTTCTAGTTTAAACAGGCATTACCCAATTGCCTTCCAAAAATTCTGTACCAATTTATACTCACACAAACGGTCTATGAGAGGGTCTTTTCTTTTTCTTATCTTTGCCAAGAGTTGGTATAACTGTTTATTGTGTCTGACGCTAAACTTCGGGGTACTGACTATGGATTTGGGGTTGTTTTTGTTTGTTTGTTTTACAAAAGGGGATCACTCGCTGTTCTCCAGACCCACTTGTCTCTTTTCTGTTCCTTCCAAACAGCAAGTTCTCAGGCGGTGCTCAGACTTTCTTGGCCTGGAACACTTCCTCAGGTCTTCCCAACTGTCATTCTCACTGAGACTTAGCTCAAATGAAGCTTCTCCTGGCAGAATTTCCCTCTCCACTGTGTTAAAGGAGAAACCAAATTCACTCTGGCATGACTGTCTATCGTATTTCTCTACTTATTTCCCTCAAAGAATGTATCCTAACGTACAATACCCTTTTTCATGTACTTGTTTGTTTTCTATCTTTCTCCACCAGCGCCTTGATAGCACAGACTGACCTGTGTGTCTTTCACTGTCCTCTTTCTCCAGCCTGACCCAGTGATCGGCAAATAATAATGATGCCTTTGTTGAATTTATGGATGAATAGTTTCTCCATCTTTTTCTTGGAGGCCACGGATGGAGGGGAGGGAGGGCAATAGATGCACTATCTAGGATGACTCCTGCTTCATATCCCCCATAAAATCAGTGCACTTCAAAGGAATGAGAGAGAGCTTCTCTCTTCATGGTCTCCTTTTATGATGAAATTGGAAAATGCAATTTCTCATTTTGAAACTCTTGTTTATTTTTCCTATTAGGTTCAATGCATCTTCCAAATTATAATTTGCACCACAGACACAAAGATAATTTACTTGTGTTTAGTGGGAAAGAAGTATATTAATTTATCTGACTTGTGCATTTTTTCTAACTCCTAGGAAAAACATGGGAAGTTTATGGCAACTTGATATGAGAGGGATATTTCATGTTGGTGGTGGTTGTTTTATTTTGCTGTTCCTGATCTCATGCTCACTGTACATTTAGACAATTCTAAAGAGTATAAAGAAGGAAACGTAATCCATACATCACCTTTTATTACTAAAATATACGTTTTGTCTTAAGCTGAATTCCTCTAAAGGCAGATGCTGAGGTAGCATTAGAATGTAAGTCCTTTATTTTGGAAGTAACCTAAGGAAGCAGCTGTAGGAGATAGGAGAAGTAAGGGGGGAGGGAAGGAAGTCCATACAGGCTGTGATAAAGAGCAGGTCACCACCATGAGCAGCTGGGGCTCAGTCCTGCTGGAGGCACCTGTCAGACCAGGTAACAACCCTTTCAGTTGTCCCACCTGAGAGACATTTCCAGTCCATGACTAGACGAGGGCTGCTTCTAGAGGTGTTAGCTCCCCGGCCCCTCACTCCCATCTGCTGAGTCCTGCTCCAAGCACAGGCTGGGCAAGTGACCATGGCCAGAGAAAGCCCTTAGGCAGACACTTACAATATGAAGCCAACATGTGCCAGACAGTGTGTGCCAAGGAGACATGGGCAGGGTACTGCCAGCACCTGTTACACAATCATCAGAGACAAGCTCAGGTGGAGCCATTCTGGCACCAAGTCCTACCCTCCTCCCAAACAGCCAGAGCTGAACAAACAGACTACTCCTGGACACACGAGTTAGAGAAATCAAATTCAAGGCTGAGCATACAAACAAAAATCTCTGTTAGTAGATGGGGCAGGGAGTCAAGGCTTCAGACATGCTTGCCCTGATTGGCTTGGTCTCTTGTCTTCCCACAACCTACCATGAGGAGAACATGCACCCAGGTAGCAGTTGGTCCAAGAGGACTGTGAAGTGGGTCAGACCTGAATCCAAACTGAATTCAGGAGCCCAGCCCAGCTCAAAGTCATTTAAAGTAGAGCCACCCTAGTCTGCAGACCTCTGAGCAAGAAAAATAAATGCTCATTATTGTAACTACTGCTTTTCAGAGTTACATGTTACACAGCATTATCACAACTGCAGCCGACAGATGCAGTACTCAAGGGGACAGATTTAATGTAGCAATGAGGACAATAGTTTAAAGAACATTATTACAATCCTCAAGGATGTGGAGTGGATATTACAGAGCATTTCAAAAGGGAGAGAGAATCAGCTAGAGAGCTTGTGAATTATAAATGTTACTGCTAAAATTAAAAGCTCTCTTATATGGACTAAACAGCAGCAGGGAAACAGATAAAGAACAAATTCATTAGTTAACAAACTGTGCCAAAAACTTGATCTGATATTCAACACAAAGAAAAAAAAATTATGAAATAAAAATCAAAACATGATGGATAGATCCAGGAATGGAAGAAAGGGCATATGGAAAGTAGTGATAGAAAAACAAATCCCATAACAAAGAACCCGTCAAATGTTGAGCAGGACTGAATGAAAAAGGGTCATCATCTAGATACACATGGCAAAATTTCATTAGAATAAGAATTTTAGGTCGGGGGGGGGGAGAGAGAGAGAGAGAGAGATCTACAAGGAAAAAAAAATGGATTGATACGAATGCTGTCATCAGCAACATTGGATTTAAAAATTAAACTAAAAAAGGAAAAAGCTTTGGTAAACTAGGAATAGAGGACAACGCTGTTAACTCACTAAAAGTTATTCCTGGAAACCTTTAGCAACCCACCTACTGAATGGTGACAAACTTCAATTATTCCTCCAGTAGTTTTTGTCAACCTTAATTTTCAATTTCAAATATATGTTTTCGTACTAAACTGATATATATCTATATGAACATTTTGAACGGTTGCATAGTATTTCACTGTATGATGAACATCGTCTAACTTATTTAATCAGCCCCTCTTTAATGGGGATTGTTTGTTTCTATTCTATAATCTATAAAGTGTGCTTCAATGAACATTCTACTTGAAATTTCCCACATCTTCTGTAATGCCGATTGGATATTATCAACATTTTTAACATGGACTAAATTAATGATTGAAAAGTAAATCTTGTGGGTTTAAAATTTTTTTTTCTTTTAAAAACACTGGTGAAGCAAAAGACCATCCTGTGTTCATTCATTCAACAAAGAGCGCCTACAATCCACCAGAGCTGTCCTATGCGCTCAGCACATACACATCACTGAACCAAACAGACACAATGCACTGCCCTCACATATTCCAAGTATTTCTTCTTTTGTGAGCTACTCATTAATCTACTGAGCAGCTCATCTTTTCCCCATTGCATTTTAGAAACTATCTGTGCATTCAGATTTTTAATTATTTAGTTAAATTATTATTTAATTATTGCCAAAGTTACAAAACCTTTTTATTTCTGTTTATATTGTAGCTTTTATGGTTCTTTTCTGGCAGCTCAGGCAAGTTTTGATTTTATGTAGGCACATCTTTCAATGTTACCCTATATTTTTCTACCTACTTATCCTAAGATTATAGAAAGAGTTATCCACATTTTCCTCTAATATTTTTTATAGTGATTAAGTTTTAACTTAAAAACGTACCAAATCATATACAAAACAGATCTATTCACTGGCTGGGCCTGACCTGAGAATCACCACGTGTACCATGAATAATGTTGGGTAAACTGCTTGGTTATGAAAGAGTGCTTTTCCCTATTAAGGTGTATATTTTACTCCTGCGTCAGACTCTCCCTGTGTTAAAACATGGAGATGTCAACAGAACGACATCAAACCACCTAAGTCAAAATGCTCTTGGAAGCAGAGTTACTGCCTTTAAAAGAAGGTCTAAAGTCCCTAGAGACTCACTGGCCCTGCCCCACTGAGCTGCAGCTCCCTGAAAATGACACATCCTCCCTGTCGCCCATGGTGTCACGCCGCCCGCGGGAGCTGGGTCTCTACCCCACGCTCACTTGGTTGACTTCTACTCATCCGCCAGACCTCAGCTTCAGTGTCGTCTCCTCCAGGGGAAGCAGGCAGTCAGGTCATGAATATTTACTGGACCTCCCTTCTTTGTCCACACTATTCTCCCCACTTCCCAGCCAAGGCTGGTGAGGCGTCACTCCTACATGTGGCCATATCACCCATCGCAAAAAATCACAACAGCCTCGTTCCTGGACTGTAACAACTACAGGTAGTAAGCCCCTTGTCTCCTTCACTAGGGTATCCCCAGCCACTGACATATAAATCAACGTGAATACAGACGAAACAGTAAACCAGTAGGAACCAGGAGGAAAGTGTGTGACATTTCATTTCCTGGGAAGTGAACAGGGCAAGAGAAATGGTGCCCATCCTTCAGAGACCTGTGCTGTAGGTGCATTTGAAAGAACTCTGGCTTTGACGTCAGAGGAACTTGTTTCAGCTCGTGGCCCTGTCGGGTTCTACCTCTGTGACCTTGGACGAATAAACTTTCTCAAATCTGGTTTCCCGACTATACGTGGCATAAGGCCTATACTCCCCAAATCTCAGGGTAACATTTCTTGAGCTCTTATTCTATGTGCCACACATTGAGATGATTTCATTAATGATATTAAGCTCTTATTCTATGTGCCATACATTGAGATCATTTCATTAATGATATTAAGCTCTTATTCTATGTGCCATACATTGAGATCATTTCATTAATGATATTACCTAGTTTAATCTTCATGCCCTATTGTGGAGATACTATTAATATTATCTTCATCAATAAATTGGAGAATCTAAGGACTTCAAGCCCAGATGAGGAAATTGAAGGGGATCACTTAGGGTAGCAGGAGTACTGGGGGTTATGTACTCAGTCTAAAATGTAGAGAGGTTATGTGATTTGCCCACATTCACACAGAGTGAAAATAGCAGAGCCGGGATTCTGACCCAGGACTGTCAACTTAGTCATTGAGAACATCACCTAATCAGTGTTCCAAGGCTTATTCAAGTTGGGACAAGGGAGTTATAAGTGGACGGGCTTTGTAAACTGTCAAGCCAGGGCAAAAACTGGAGATGGGGGGCAACCCACCCGGAGGACAAAGAAAGCAGCTGCAGTATCCGGATGCTTGTTTGCCTTTAGGGAGGAATGTATGCCTGGGATTTCAGATCTGATCCAAGTTCAATGTGTCTGGCCCAAGGTTATTTCTGATTCAAGGCCTCTGTGCCCTGGTTTCTGTCAGCACTGAAATAAACACCACTGTGCAATCTGCACCTTTTATTAATGGTGTGACTCACTTAATGAGGGCTTTGCTGACTCACATCAATCTTCCTTTGAGAAGAGGCCCATCAAGGAACTGTAGACAGCTGCCAGCCTGGATCCTCTCTGCATCAGCAGCTGGCAGGTCCAGCCACCCTGCAAGCTCCCTGTCCCTCCAGAGGAGGGGAGAAAGCAAAACCTCAAGGCTCAAGGGCAGCCCTAAAACAGACACAAGTTTTAAAGGCTACTTTATTGGCCTTCTCTGGACATTGTTCTTTATTTCTTTATCTTATTTTCGTTTCAGGCAAACAGCCATGCATGAATTCCCTTAAAATCTAACCATAAAATATTCTCCAAATGGGCAAAGGCACCAATCAAAACTGTGAAAAAAAAAAAAGGCTGGAGTGAGGAAAGAATTAAATGAGACGTGGGGGATTTTTCATTGCAAAGTTTCTCTAATTCAGCATCCCAGGCTGACTCATAAAGGGAGAAAATATTCTGCCATGATGACAATGTGTGATTTAGCGTCGTCTGCGCTACAAAAGGGTGGCGGTGTGACGGGGACGGCTTGGTGTCCCCAGAGTTTGGAATGGAATCTGCAGTTCTGTCTACATACAATCACACACTGTTCATTTTTAATTCCTTCTCCATCCACTAGTTCTTAGGTCTAGTTATTGCCACTGTCCACACTGAGCTCTTGGAAAGCAGTTGAGGACAAACCCAAGTTAGTTGTGGATTCCTTTTAAAATAACCCAGGCTCCTTGTTTTACACAGAAGAGGGCTCGCCGTGTGGTTCCCTCCCTGCCTTCCCTAGAGTAACAGGTTTAGAGTGGGAGCATCCAGATGAGGATGTACCGTCTTGAGGACTGGCTTCCTTCCCCTTCTCACCACTGCAGTCCTGACTGTTTTAAGGAAGCCTAAAAACAGGGACGAAGTCTATCTAAGCAACACCATCACGGAGGGTGCTGTTTCTTGTGAGAATCTAAACTAGATACGACGTGAAGGTAGAGGTAAAGACAGCCTGGGTGGCATCGTAGCACATCTTCCTCAGCAGGCAGTTTGGTTCTCCTGAGAAACATGTAGGGGAAAGCCTTGTTGCCCGCTTATCATTTCTGTTGTTTCTGGGCTGGGGGAGTCTGGAAGTGGAGGAAGGCTGAGAGGCTCAAAGGGGATGCTTCCTTTAGAGGATTCTCCTTGGCTACTCTCAGTGGGTGAAATGGCAGGGCTTCCAGTTCAGAGTGGAGGGGGTGTCCACAAAGCAGCCATGTCCAACCCCTGCATGATGGGTGGTGGAATCTGGGAAGAGGTCATGTGACTCCCCACTAAACTGCAGTGATTAGCTCTGTGTGTATGGTGAAATTATGGGCAGTTGGCTTTCCTTTATGCTTTTCTGTATGTTTTAATTGTTCTGTGCTTATTATTTTCATAATAGGAATATATGTTGCTTTAAGTATTAAACTAATAAGGATTTAAAATGTTCTTTAAGATTTTATCCAGCTCTTAAAATTAAGATAAAGGTTTTCTACATGTTCCAAAATGAATTATCTTAATCACCTAAACCTGTCCCTTCTTTAATATTTCTTATCTTGGCACCAACAAGCCAAAGAGCTTGGAATTGCCCTAAACTGCACTCTTGCCCTTGTACCTCCAAATCTCCTCAAGCACACATTTAGTCTGTTTACCTTCTCTTAAATCTGATATCCTTCTCTCCATCCCTCATTATATAATGAACTGATTTGGGGTTGGAAATAACTCTTATGTAATGCTTTCTCTTCCTATCACTCCTTAGAAGATGCCTTCTGACTTACATGCTGAAGTTGCTACTGATGGACATTTTATATCTGGCCTCTCACTCCAGTTGTGTCACAGTAGTTGGTCAAATCACAGAGCCACAGAATTTTAGAACTGAAAGGAACACGAAAGTTATCTTGCCCTGTCCTTAAATTTTACCAAAAGAAGAAACTGAAGGTCAGAGCTGTAAAGTGACTGCCCAGTATCACAGAGCTACGTCATGGGGAAGCGGTGACCTGACCCTGGGGCTCCCAGGTCCTGAGCCTGTGTGTCTCCGCACAGTTCTCTCCACCTCCAGCTTCAAAACATCCATTCAAAACGGTTATTCTTAGTCGATGCCGGGCCTCCTTTTCTGCCCTTCTGCAGCTCTAATGATAAAGGGGTTTGCAGAATAAAAAACCCTGGCAGGGGTATGGGGTACAAACGCTGGCTTTTAGCTGAACTTGCTACGGGGCTGCAGCTGAGCCATAAAGCTGCCCCTTCTTTTAATTCAAATTTGCAAAGTTAAAGTAATAAAGCATAACAGAAGCTTCCTTTGATTTAAGGCTGCTGGGGGAGAGCCTTGAGTTAGATCTGAGCTGTTTATTTAAATCAATGAATGGAACTTCAGCAGAACAGCTAATAAACAACCCTCCACAAGGTCAGGCCAAGCTCCCCGGGACCCAAGGTGTTGGGTCTGAAATCCAGCCAGAGAGACCAAGGCTCACATTGGCCTCACAGAAGTCTCCAGTGGTCTAGGGTCCCCCCTGGGGCCTCGGGTTTGGAATGCCTTCTGAGAAGGCAGGCCAGGGACGATGGCAGGAAGACAAGCTTTATTTTGTCTACCTTAGAAGGAGAGATGGTCAAGGGACACTGCCCCTGGGTAAGCCAGCGCCACCCTCCCAGCACCGAGGCACCCAAGCCGCTTTGCTGAGACCACAGATCTCTCCTCTGTGGAATCCAACTGAAAAACAGTAAGACTTCAGACACAGTCCAGCTGACATTTACACCTGGATTTTTGAAGGCTTTACACTTGATTTATAATTACATTCACATATCGATGTACTAGTAGCAAGCTGCCCTTAGAATGACTCCCAGCCCCATCAGAGAGTTTCCTCCCTGAGGCCTCTGTTTCTGCTGCACCTTCTACGCAGAACCACCTTCCTTCTCCTCTCTTCCCCTCCCCTCCACCTTCCGTATTTCAAGATTAAGTTCTGAAGCTGTAGCGTTCACGTTTTCTTCTCTTAACAACTCGGGAGAGAGTGAACTTCCTCTCTTCTGCATTCCTGGGGAACTTGGGTGGACCACTGCAATGTGTTTTCTAATCTTATGCAGCTCTGGGTACCATTTTCCTTTCCCTGCACACTTTGCCCATAACAAATGTCCAACAGAAGGATGTGAGATGCGGAGGATGAGAGCGGGTCTCGTGCCCAGAACACGAGGGAGGGCCAGAGCGGGCCCACTGCGGTTCCATTAGCATCCATCACCACTCACAGAGCAGCTGAGGATGTTATTTTGTTTCGTGTTTGGCAGGATAGGTGCACCTCAGGGCTTCATTCCACTGTGCTTGCCTTTTAAAACGAGGTGGGAAGCCCTGGCTGAGGTAACAATTGCTCATGACTTTCCCTCGAGGTCTTTTTACTAAAGCAGTTTTGCTAATAGGCTGTTTACAGTCATTTCCTTTTCACAGCTGGCCACAGAGTGAAGTGAAAACAAAAGATACCCAGGGGTTTATCAATTTTTCTCCCTTATAAACTGTTAGTGCCTCTCAGCAGGAACGGTTCACAATCCCCAATTTATAACCCCTTTCAGCAGGATTTGTCTGCCCAGATTTGACTCACTGCATGGAAGGAACTCAGATCCCTCTGGCAGAGGCGGGTGCCCCATGCTGAGCCTGGCAACATCACAGCCGGGTCTGTGACATGGTTGGGGGCGGCAGCTCACGGACCACTGGAGCCATGTAGGGAGGAACCAGGACACCGTACCAAAGCGGCTTTATGGGAATTCCAAAGAGCAGGAGATTGTTCACCTTGCACGTATTTCTTAAGTTTCTTTTTTTAAATTTTTCCAAGCAAAGACCTCTAGCATGATATTTAGTATACAGGAAGTAGAAGACAGACTGTCAGCTGCGCCTTAAGTTCCAAGCCGGAGCAAAGAAAGTGAAAGGGCAGAGGCACAAACAGGAAAGGAAAACACGAGGCAGAAAGCAAAGACAGCAAGTCAGATTTGACCCTGATCAAAAGGGGAAGGTCACAGCCAAACCTTGTCAGGGTGGCATGTGGAATGAACTACCCAGATTAGCCATTACCTCAGCTATGATGAGTGACAGGAAGGAGTCTGTGCAAAGGGGGCTTTTCAGCCTTCACAGGTGTGCTTTGTTAAATAATACAAGACTAAGCTTGTGACTTACTTTAATGATACATTTTTCCATTCATTTAATATTTCATTCACTCATTCATTCATTCATTCATTCATTCAAAATAAGCATCAGCTACAAGCTGGGAAAACAAGAAAACAATCACAGAGCTTTCTGCCTAGTGATAGACATGTGTTTAAATGAATTACTCCACTAGTTAGCTATTAGGGGAATCAAATCTAGACTTGGTTTACACAGCACTGGTAAGGAGGACAGCCAGAAAAAGTAAGTGAAAAAACAACTGCTAAGTGGAGAAAGGAATAAAAGCAGCTTATTGAGTCTGAGAAACAGAAAAAAGGCCAATACAGTTAGAACATAGAAGCAAAGGAGAAAGTGGCTTAGGATGAGTCTGCAGGACCTGACAGGGGATGGACCATTCAGTGTCCTGCAGCTCGTGCTGAGATAAGGACTGTCATCCACAGGGTGGGGGGAAGCTGTTGGAAAGTTTCGAGGGATGACAAGACATGACCAGACAAGTATATTCTGAATATTGCTCCATCCGATGGAAAATGGACCAAAAGGAGAAAAGGCCAGTAGGAGGTTAGCATGCTGGTCTAAGTGAGGACACTGGTGGTTTATTCTAGGATGCTAGCTTGGGCTAAGGTGATAGTGGTAGAGTTGGAGAGAGTGGACATTCAAGATCTACTTTGGGAGCAGAGTTGACAAGACTTGCCAATGGATGGTATATGCAACAGGTTTCTGGCATGAGCAACTGAGATGATGAGGCTTTTGCTTCTCCGACTGAGTACTTCCTACTTCCCCCCAATCAGAGAGAACTGAAGGAAGACATCAGCCTTGTCTCTCTCCCGTTTCACCTTCAACTGCCATCCATCTCTCTACCATTGATTTGCAATCCCTGCCTCTCCACCTGCCAGCTGTGGGTCTTTGTCAAGATATTTAGTTCCCTTAAGCTTCAGAGCCCTTAGCTAAAACGGGAGAGTTGAGAGAATTAAATGAAATCCTACCTAAAGAGCTCCTGGACCACAGAAGGAACTCAATAAATGGATGTTTATTTCCTCCCTCCTTTTCCTTCTTAGCTCCGCCGTCTGAGATCTTGAGTTCGGTGCTTCCTTTTCTCAGACACTCTTCTGCCCCTGCTCTCTCTCTCATCCCGCCTCCCATACAAATGTGATCTTCCGCTCCACCCAGATAAACGTCCACCTCTTGCCTCCATCATTCCAGCGAAGGCTACTAGGCTTCCAAGTCCGTGCTCCCCAGCTCTCAGTGCCCATTTTTGACCTTGTGATTATTTATGACCTGCATTTACAAGGACCTCTTGTTCCCTGGTGGGAGAAGCAGTAAAGTGGCTGAACTTGAGGACAGAGGTGCAGTGCTTGAGAAATAAAGAGACGTTGCAGGTCAAAGGCAGGGCAGACAGGGGCACTGTCTGGGGTTGGAGCCGATTCAGAAGCAAAAAGCCAGAGCCAGGCAAGCTGTGAGGCGGCAGAGCGGGGAGACCCACCCTGTCAGAGATAAGGGCTTTTGAAACAAAAGCAAAACCTGCCTTGGACAGGAAACCTCTCATCCCCTCCTCTGTCACTACTGTGACTGGAACCAGTGGCTACCTTCCCCACCAGATCTGCAAACCCACCGCCTTCAGCCACTGCCACATTAACAGACCAGACAGCAGATTTTACGCAGCCTTGCAGTCTGCCTTCTAATAGAGATATCAGACCTGCACTTGGGTGCCTCTCAACATTTAAAATACCTTTAAATTAAGGAGGAAGTTTAAACCAGTTCATCTCTGCGACGCCTTCCAGCTCTAGGAGATTTTGTGTTCAATGGAATGACCTTAATTTTGCTTTGTTTTAAACTTGTTTATTAGGTGCATAACAAACGCATACACTAAAATGAAATTAAACAACATAAAAGGGTACATGCCAAATGCCTTTACTTGCCTTTCTCAGAGGCAATCACTATAACAAGTTTTGTGGGTGTGTGTATATAAAATTTTCCATCAACATTCCACTGTGAATAACTAAGTATGAAAAGCTGGGCGCCTTTTCCCACCACTCACTTATCTTCAGTCACGAAGCTCCATCTTTACCCTCATTTACAGAATCAGTCCCTTTATTTTGTGTCCTCAGTGTGCTAAGTACAGACTCCTACCCCTGTGTCTATAATATTTTCTTGCTATGTATGTCTCACTCCCCATATTAAAAAAAGATGAACAAAATAAGAAAATAAACCCAAAGAAAGTAAAGGAAGAAAGGGTAGCAGCAGGAATTAATAATATAGAAAACAGTCACCAAAAAATAAGCTATAGCTGATTTGTAAAACCAAAGTCCATTCTTTGTAAAGACTAATGAACTAGATAAATCTTTGGCAAGTCTAATTAAGGGGGAAAAATGAAGACAAAGGTAAGCAATATTGAAAGCAAGAAACGTGGCAGGATGATAGCTGTAGAGGAGGCTTTTAAATTATGAGAATATTTTGTAACAATGTCAACAAATTTGAAAATCTAGATGAAATGGATGATTTCTTAGAAAAATAGAAATTACTCAAGAATGAGTACAAAATCTAAATGTATTAATAACCATACAAGAAACTGAAAAAGTAGTCAGAGATTACTGTTAAAACTCTTGGGCCAAGGGTTTTATAGGCAAATTCTACCAAGCCTTCAAGAAGCAGATAATCTTTGTGTCATTAAACTTATTCGATAGCATAATAAAAGATAAGAAATTTATTAACTCATTCTGCAAAAATAGGGGCTTCCCTGGTGGCGCAGTGGTTGAGGGTCTGCCTGCCGATGCAGGGGACACAGGTTCGTGCCCCGGTCCGGAAAGATCCCACATGCCGCGGAGCGGCTGGGCCCGTGAGCCATGGCCGCTGAGCCTGCGCATCCGGAGCCTGTGCTCCGCAACGGGAGAGGCCACAGCAGTGAGAGGCCCGTGTACCGCAAACCGCAAACAAACAAATAAATAAATAAATAAATAAATGTGTTTTTAAAAGGAAAAAATTTTTAAAGTAGAAAATGAAATATTACTTTAAAAATAAGAGTAGAGGAAAGGGAAAAGTCTTTAGGCCAAAGAATGCATTTAAGCACAATGAAATAGTTATATCTGTTTGTATAAAGGAATGAGTATCTCGGGGAGAAAAGAGTTTGGAAATGTCCATTCCTCTGACCACGTCCATTCATACTTAATAAGATGAGGGAGAAACAAATTCTGCCCTATTTTACCCTCACACAGAATAATGTGAGGTACCCTGAAAAGGCAAAGAATTTGCCGTGTCATAAAAAAAGCTGGATAGTATATGTTTCATCCTGGGAAACAAGATTAATAAGAACTGTTTAATAAGAGTTGCTTTTGAGAATGGTATTAGATTTGTTGCAGCCCTCCTCTAGAGAAGTGATTCAATGCACTTTCTCAGAAGGCAATGGAAAGTATAAGTCTCTGTGCTGTGTTGAGGGGAGAGCCTGCTGTGCTGGAAGACTCGTCAGTTTAAACACCATCCCACCCATGGCTGGTAAAAAGAGCTGGGAGGATGCTCCCTCCACCCCCCACCCCCCACTTCAGTAAGAGCAGCTGCAGGGCAGGAGGCAGAGTTAGTGTTCAGGAGGGGGCAATGACAGCAGTAAAAGAAAAAAAGAAAAAAAGGCAGTCCAAGAAACAAGCAATATTGCTTATTTTTAATTAATCAGACTCTGGAAACATTTGCCTGAGAATGGATGTTGGCTCCACCACTCAAAAGCTCTGTGACATCAGGCAAACTGTGCAATTCCTCTCATCCTCAGTTTACTGACCTTTAAAATGGTGATACAACAGTATTCTCACAGGTTGGTTGTGAGAAATCAATGAAAGAATCTTGCAAAGCTCTTAGCACAGTGTCCAGAATATACTAAGTATTCAACATAGATTAGGCATTATTAATAATAATGTTATGGCCACTTTAGGGACATGGGAAACAGAAACCACAGCCCTTTAGGAATTTGATGTCTACCTGTGGTTGTTTTTGCTCTTTGGCAGAGCACATTCCAGGGCTCAAGGAGAAGTAAGTGGTTATTGGTGAGGGTGGGGGGCTGCTGGAGATGCTGTCAGCTAGGACACAGGCTAGAGCCGCACTGTCCACTGTGATAGCCTGGTTTGCTCAAAGTAAGATGCACCATAATCACAAAATAATACTCTGGATTTGAAGATATAACATGGGAAAAAAGTAAAATATCTCATTAATAATTTTATATTGACTACTTGTTAGATATACTGGGTTAAATAAAATAATTTATTAAAATTACTTTCATCTGTTTCATTTTACTTTCTTTTTTTTCTTTTTCTTTTTTTTTTTTTTTTTGCAGTACGCAGGCCTCTCACTGTTGTGGCCTCTCCCACTGTGGAGCACAGGCTCCAGACGCGCAGGCTCAGCAGCCATGGCTCACGGGCCCAGCCGCTCCGCAGCATGCAGGATCCTCCCAGACCGGGGCACGAACCAGCGTCCCCTGCATCAGCAGGCGGACTCTCAACCACTGCGCCACCAGGGAAGCCCCATTTTACTTTCTTTAGGTGGCTACAAAAAAATGATACAAATGAACTTATTTACAAAACAGAAACAGTCTCATAGACTTAGAGAACAAACTCATGGTTACCAGGGGGGAAGGGTGGGGAAAGGAATAGATTGGGAGTTTGGGATTGACATGTACACACTGCTATATTTAAAAGAGATAACCAACAAGGACCTACTGTATAGCACAGGGAACTCTGCTCAATATTCTGTACTAATCTAAATGGGAAAAGAATTTGAAAAAGAATAGATACATGTATATGTATAACTGAATCACTTTGCTGTACACCTGAAACACAACACTGTTAATCAATGACACTCCAATATAAAATAAAATTTTTTAAAAAAGAAAGTTTTAAATTACATTTCTATTGAACAGTCCTGGGCTATAATCTACTTGTCCTATTAAGTGTATCTTTTGCATTTACACATGCATTTCTTTAAGTTTCTGGGAAGGTAGGTGAGAAGGAATTCTTTTCTGTTACTTAGAGAAACTGAGAATTGAAGTGATTTGCCCAAGGACTTTCTCAACGTAACATGTACCCATGTAGAAGGAAAGAAATTCAAAGAGAACAGAAGACCTCATAATAAAAGACAGCAGCCTTCCACCTCCTTACAGTTCTCTGAGGCAAACACCATGTTTCCTGGTGCATCACCGTGCCTTCACCAGAACAATGCACAGTCCATAAAAGAGGTAGCAATCCTCAGACTCACTCAAATACCTAAGCACAATCTGTGGCTCGTAACAAGAACTTAGGGTTCTTCCAAAGAGAGGGAAGAATAAGTCTTGAGGAAGCAAGGGGTGTTTTGAGTTCAGTCATCTTTTTCCATAATTGGATCTGGGCACAGTGGCTGCCCTGGTTTGCAGCACAGGATAACGGAAATATGAGTATCGCTCCCTGTAACAGGATTCTCTCAACTTTTTGAACCAGGGATTCTTCTCAGAAGAGAACATGGTCTTCCCATAGTCTGACATCAATTTATCAAAAATAAAGAGATCTGAAGGTCAAACTGAGCCTACAATATCATGAGAAAGATTAACTCCTACCCTGGCAAGGTTTTTTCTGTAAAGGACCAGGTACTAAATATTTTAGGCTTTGGGGACTATGTGGTCTCTGTTGCAACTAATCACCTCTGCCTGTGGTTGCACAAAGGCAGTGGTAAACAATATATAAATGAATGGGGATGGCTGTTTTCCAATACAACTTTATTTATAAAAACAGGCAGAGGGCAGCCAGTTTTGCCAAACGGCTGTAGTTTGCCAACCCCTGAATTAAGGTTTCTAGTTGAAACCACATCCAAGTCACAAAGAGCCAACAAAATTGGCACAAGAAGAGGAAATACAGATTAACGCTGAGTGGCATTACCCATAAACAACAGCAATTAGAGGACTACCTGAGGAAAAGGAATGCAGGCTAAACCAAGATGGTGAGAAGATGCCTAGATTTTTATGAAGCAATGTTGATAGTGGAATGGCAGCCCTGGCAAGGGGTATCCTGAGGGCTCACCTTGAGATGCTGGGTGGAGAAAGGAAAGGAAAAGTAGTCAGAAGAGGCTGTTAAGGCTGGCAGAGGTTTTCTCCACAATGGGAAAGCTGTGCACACCTTTGTGAAAAGAGGTTAGTCAAGAGGAATGATTAAGTCATTTGGGAAAACAGGAGGACTTGGTATCATGAAGGGCTGAAAAGGTCTGCCTGGATGAGAGGGAGCAGCACTTCTTATTTTAATAAAGGAATGAGAATTGAGTTGGCCTCGGGCTCCTGATTGCAGTCTGTTTCTGTTTTCCGTGCTTTCATGATCCATTGATCTGCACCCCTTCCTCCCACATCACCTCCCTTTCATCATCACAGTTTAGTGTGATATTGGCCTTTCTTTCTAGAGAAAGAGGAATCCACGTCAATCATCTTCCCATCTTCGTATTTCCTCACTTGATGCACTCCTAAGAGAAGGTGACCAATACTCATCTCACTAGAACACGAGACCAGAGACACGGAAGCATATGTGTCCCAGAATATATAACAGGGCCACAGGGCTGCTTTATCTCCAAGCGTCAGTTTTAGATTGAAGAGATCACCTGGCAAAAGGTTGGTCTCCCACGTGAGTGGATGAGCATGAAATATGGCTGGTGGCAGTTATCCTCTCTGAGCGTCTGCAGTCACAGGATAAATGGAGATGACTGATTTCCCTGAATAAAGCTGGGTTTGCATTCAAGATAAATGGCCAGGCAAGGTGAGGTTGGATGATGAATGAACTGGGATTAGCATTGCAAGCGTGATGGAGAAAGGCTTTCTATTCCTGACACTTAAAATCATTACTCTTGGTAAACATCTGCCACAATTAATCACTCCACCCCTATGTTTGCTCTGAGTACTTTGTTTGGATCTCAATTTGGGTGCTGATTTTAGACTACCTTCTATTACCCATAGTGTATAAAAGCCTGTCTTTCCACTGGACTGTGATTCCTTTGAGAGCAGGGACTATTTTAACTAAGTTTCTATCACAGTGGAATTTCTGTATAATGGTGGTTTCGGGGACGGCAATCTAAGACAGCATAAGGAAAGACTCTGTGGGCTGGGTTTGCATTGCAGACTCATTTTCTTTTAGATTTTACAGTTCCCTAGGTAGCTTTAGGTGGTGGGTGATGGAGGAATAGTAAATCTCTGATAAGCCAGAGATCCTTGGCACCCAAAGTGTCCCCAGAATGTCTTGTACATACGTGGTTGAATTGAATATGTTGACATTTTACCTGAATTTCTTTAAACGTTAAGGGAATGAAGGAAATGTTTTCCACCCAACATATCCTTCTCGTGTGAAGAGTTGCTTCATATGATAGGAAGATGTATTTTGATGAGGTCTGATGACCATGTCCTTCTAACGCCAATGGAATCTGTCTGCAGGGGCTGGCCTTTAGAGTTGCCGAGTGTAGGTATGTGATCTAGGGTTGGGAACTCAGACATGGCTGAGTCACTCACTACAATAGAGATAAGGGGCATGAAGGGATAGGAGTGACAGCTTGAGGAAAGCCAAGCTGAACCAGCCAGCATGGGCAATACATCGAAAAGCAGAGAAAGAATTCCCACACCCCTCTAAACACACACACACACACACACACACACACACACACACACACACACACACACCCTCCTCTAATGACACAATTGAAAATGGATTTTGAAGAGTACAAATATCTGAAGAGCATTTGTATCTATTTCCTGAGATGTCTACAAGGTAATCCCTCTGCTGCAGACATAGTGACCTAAACTACAAAGATTTGTGCTCCCCAGTGTGAAAGGACTGAGATAATGCAGAAAAGTAGCTACCCAGACAGGGACTCCATATGGCTAGTTCTTGCCAAGAGAATGTGGGTGAACTGGGATGTGACCTTCTGGGATGAGATGGTTAAATCTTGGGTGCTCAGACCTCTACATCAGAAGTTGGCAATTTTTTTGGTAAAGGGCAATAGTTTTTTCAGTCTACACAGTCTCTACTACAACTACTCAACTCTGCCATCTTAGCAAAAAAGCAGCTGTAGAAACATATGGGCACAGCTGTGTGCCAACAAAACTTATGGACACTGAAATTTGAATTTCATATAATTTTCACGTCATGAACTATCATGCTTCTTTTAATATTTTTTTTCAACCACTGAAAAAATGTGAAAACCATCCTTTGTTTGCAGGCCATACAGAAACTGGTGGTGGGCTGGATTTGGACTGTGAGCCTTAGGTTGCCACCTTGCTCTAGGTGTTTTCTCTCAGCCCACATGACTCACGTTCCTGGGATACAGGAGTCTGAGGTCCCAGGGAGCAGTGGAATCACAGGATGGAAGTGGAATCGCCCAGGTAGCTGCTCAAGACACCTCCCCAAGTAGGAATGCCTTCGGGTGAGCAAGAAGCAAACCTTTATTTTGACAAGCCATTGAGATTTGGGGGTTGTTTGTTACAGGAGCTAGCGTTGCTTCTTTTAACAACCTCCCTCCCCCATCTCTTGCCTCAATGAAAGGCAATAATTTCTACATTGCTCAAAGCATTGTTTATAAAGCTTTCTCTTTTATTTTATTATTTATTTGTTTTTTTTTTTCTCTTCTATTTTAAATAATCTCCAAGGAATATACACTAACACCGCATTTATCTGCACAGTTGCCCCATCTCCCTGACTACCTGCTGCATTTCTTAAGAGTAGTTGTTTGGAACTTACTCCACGTTCTCTCAAACCATCAGAGCCAACTTTCTCTCTCCCTCTATTTTCTACAAATCCAGGTCTATCTTCCCTAATAAATTCCTCTCTTCATCTGTCACCAGTGTCCTCGTTTCCTTAAAATGCCTTTGAATCCGTATTAATTCTTCCTCTTTCAAAGGAGGCCCCTTACCCTTGGACAAGGGTGTCTCTCTCTCTTCCTCTCCCCTCTCTCTCTGTCTCTCAACAGCATCTTCATCCTCTCTGCTTCTACTCGATTCTTTCCTTCTGCCTTCAGATGCTATAATCTTTCTTATCCTTTAAAGTAAAAACAGAGAAATACTGTTTCTTTGAACCCTACTAACTTCTCAAGCTTATGACTTCTCTCTCTCTTTTAAAAATAGACTACATTTTAGAGTAGTTTTAGGTTCATAGCAAAATTGAGCAGAAGACACAGATTGCCTATATGTCTCCTGTGCCAACATGTGTGCAGCCTCCCCCATTATCAATGCCCCCCCCCCCAAGAGTGATGCATTTGTTACAACTGATGAACCTACGCTGACACATCATAATCACCCAGAGTCCATGGTTTACATTCAGGTTCACTCTTGGTCTTGTACATTCTATGGGTTTGCACAAATGGATACTGACATGTATGTACCATTAGAGTATCATACTGAATAATTTCACTGCCCTAAAATCCTGTGTGCTCCACCTGTTCATCCCTGCCTTCCCTCTGATTCTTGGAAACTGCTGATCTTTTCACTGTCTCCATAGTTCTACCTTTTCCAGAATGTCCTATATTCGGAATCATACCATATGTAGTCTTCTCAGACTGGCTTCTTTCACTTAGGGATTTGCATTTAAGTTCCTCCATATCTTTTCATGGTTTGATAGCTCATGTCTTTTTGGAGCTGAATAATATTCCATTATCAGGGTTAGGGTTACGGTTAAGGTACCACAGTTTATTTATCCATTCACTGAAGGACATCTTGTGGCTATGACTTCTCTTGACAAACAGTAAGATTTCTGAGCCAATGCTTGCTATACAGCCTCTTGTTCTCTTTTGCACTAAAAGGGGCGATTGGGACTAACACACATACACTATTGATACTATGTATAAAACAGATAACTAATGAGAACATACTGTATAGCACAAGGAACTCTACTCAGTGCTCTGTGGTGACCTAAAGGGGAAGGAAATACAAAAAAGAGGGGACATATGTATATGTATAGCTGATTCACTTTGCTGTACGGCAGAAACTAACACCACATTGTAAAGCAACTATACTCCAATAAAAATTAGAAAAAAAGAAGAATCAGTCTTGTTCCACTGTAACAGCTCTTGAGGTCACTGATGATTTCTAGGCTGATGTATCAGTGGTCCTTCCTGTCTTTATCCATCACAATTTCTGCAGCCCTCAATGCTTTACAACACTAAGTAGTCTAGGTCAGGGGTGGTCCAGCTTGTTATACATCATCTTGAGCCTGTATGAAGTTAGTTATTTGTTAGCCATTGGTTCTGTGTATTTACAGGTTCAGCAGAGGAAAGCTAGATTAGACATGAACTTGAGTGTTGATTCAGGCGAGAGAGAAGTCTACGCCAATTGCTAGAGATGTCATCCATGCACAAGTGTGCTCTTGTCAATTAAAGTGACTGTGATAGTTAATCAACTCTGACAAAGCCAACTGCTTCAGGAAACAGAGGAAAAAAATGGATGCAAGCAGGAGAAGTGCCGGAAGTATAAGGAAAAAGAAAAGAGTACTTAACAATATACCAGGACTTCCGGGTAAGATGGCGGAAGAGTAAGACGCGGAGATCACCTTCCTCCTCACGGATACACCAGAAATGCAGCTACGCGTGGAACAACTCCTACAGAACACCTACTGAGCGCTGGCAGAAGACCCCAGACCTCCCAAGAGGCAAGAAACTCCCCACATACCTGGGTAGGGCAAAGCGGAGAGATTCCCGCACAGAGGATCGGTGCCGAGCGGCACTCACCAGCCCGAGAGGCTTGTCTGCTCGCCCGCCGGGGCGGGCGGCGCTGGAAGCTGAGGCTTGGGCTTCGGTCAGAGCGCAGGGAGAGGACTGGGGCTGGCGGCGAGAACTCAGCCTGAGGGGGGCTAATGTGCCACAGCTAGCCGGGAGGGAGTCCGGGAGAACTCTGGAGCTGCCGAAGAGGCAAGAGACTTGTTCTTCCCTCTTGGTTTCCTGCTGCGCGAGGAGAGGGGATTAAGAGCGCTGCTTAAAGGGGCTCCACAGACGGGCGCGAGTCGCGACTGAAAGCGCGGAGCCCAGTGACGGGCGTGGGACGCTGGGGCTGCTGCTGCCGCCGCCAAGAAGCCCGTGTGCGAGCGCAGGTCACTGTCCACACCGCCCTTCCGGGAGCCTGAGCAGCCCGCCACTGCCGGGGTCCCGGGATCCAGGGGCGGCTTCCCTGGGAGAACGCACGGCGCGCCTCGGGCTGGTGCAACGTCACGCCGACCTCTGCCGCTGCAGGCTCGCCCCGCACTCCGTGCCCCTCCCTCCCGCCCGGCCTGAGTGAGCCAGAGTTCCCGAAGAGGCTGCTCCTTTAACCCTTTCCTGTCTGAGCGAAGAACAGACGCCCTCCGGCGACCTACACGCAGAGGCGGGGCCAAATCCAAAGCTGAGACCCGGGAGCTGTGAGAACAAAGAAGAGAAAGGGAAACCTCTCCCAGCAGCCTCAGAAGCAGCGGATTAAAGCTCCACAATCAACTTGATGTACCCTGCATCTGTGGAATACATGAATAGACAACAAATCATCCCAAATTGAGGAGCCAGGAGTCAGTACTGTGCCTCTGAGGTGGGAGAGCCAACTTCAGGACACTGGTCCACAAGAGACCTCCCAGCTCCACATAATATCAAACGGCGAAAATCTTCCAGAGATCTCCATCTCAACACCAGCACCCAGCTTCACTCAACGACCAGCAAGCTACAGTGCTGGACACCCTATGCCAAACAACTAGCAAGACAGGAACACAACGCCACCCATTAGCAGAGAGGTGGCCTAAAATCATAAAAAGTCTGCAGACACCCCAAAACACACCACCAGACGTGGACCTGCCCACCAGAAAGACAAGATCCAGCCTCATCCACCAGAACACAGGCACTAGTCCCCTCGACCAGGAAACCTACACAACCCACTAAACCAACCTTAGCCACTGGGGACAGACACCAAAAACAACAGGAACTACGAACCTGCAGCCGGCAAAAAGGAGACCCCAAACACAGTAACATAAGCAAAATGAGAAGACAGAAAAACACACAGCAGGAGAAGGAGCAAGATAAAAACCCACCAGACCTAACAAATGAAGAGGTAATAGGCAGTCTATCTGAAAAAGAATTCAGAATAATGATAGTAAAGATGATCCAAAATCTTGGAAATAGAATAGACAAAATGCAAGAAACAGTTAACAAGGACCTAGTAGAACTAAAGATGAATCAAGCATCGATTAAAAACACAATAAATGAAATGAAAAATACTCTAGATGGGATCAATAGCAGAATAACTGAGGCAGAAGAACGGATAAGTGAGGTGGAAGATAAAATAGTGGAAATAACTAATGCAGAGCAAAATAAAGAGAAAAGAATGAAAAGAACAGAGGACAGTCTCAGAGACCTATGGGACAACATTAAACGCACCAACATTCGAATTATAGGGGTTCCAGAAGAAGAAGAGAAAAAGAAAGGGACTGAGAAAATATTTGAAGAGATTATAGTTGAAAACTTCCCTAATATGGGAAAGGAAATAGTTAATCAAGTCCAAGAAGCACAGAGAGTCCCATACAGAATAAATCCAAGGAGAAATACGCCAAGACACATATTAATCAAACTGTCAAAAATTAAACACAAAGAAATCATATTAAAAGCAGCAAGGCAAAAACAACAAATAACACACAAGGGAATCCCCATCAGGATAACAGCTGATCTCTCAGCAGAAACTCTACAAGCCAGAAGGGAGTGGCAGGACATAATTAAAGTGATGAAGGAGAGAAACCTGCAACCAAGATTACTCTACCCAGCAAGGATCTCATTCAGATTTGATGGAGAAATTAAAACGTTTACAGACAAGCAAAAGCTGAGAGAGTTCAGCACCACCAAACCAGCTTTACAACAAATGCTAAAGGAACTTCTCTAGGCAAGAAACACAACAGAAGGAAAAGACCTACAATAACGAACCCAAAACAATTAAGAAAATGGGAATAGGAACATACATAACGATAATTACCTTAAATGTAAATGGACTAAACGCTCCCACCAAAAGACACAGATTGGCTGAATGGATACAAAAACAAGACCCATATATATGCTGTCTACAAGAGACCCACTTCAGACCTAGAGACACATACAGACTGAAAGTAAGGGGATGGAAAAAGATATTCCATGCAAATGGAAACCAAAAGAAAGCTGGAGTAGCAATTCTCATATCAGACAAAATAGACTTTAAAATAAAGACTACTAGAAGAGACAAAGAAGGACACTACATAATGATCAAGGGATCGATCCAAGAAGAAGATATAACAATTGTAAATATTTATGCACCCAACATAGGAGCACCTCAATACATAAGGCAAACACTAACAGCCATAAAAGGAGAAATCGACAGTAACACAATCATAGTAGGGGACTTTAACACCCCACTTTCACCAATGGACAGATCATCCAAAATGAAAATAAATAAGGAAACACAAGCTTTAAATGATACATTAAACAAGATGGACTTAATTGATATTTATAGGACATTCCATCCAAAAACAACAGAATACACATTTTTCTCAAGTGCTCATGGAACATTCTCCAGGATAGATCATATCTTGGGTCACAAATCAAGCCTTGGTAAATTTAAGAAAATTGAAATTGTATCAAGTATCTTTTCTGACCACAATGCTATGAGACTAGATATCAATTACAGGAAAAGAGCTATAAAAAATACAAACACATGGAGGCTAAACAATACATTACTTAATAACGAAGTGATCACTGAAGAAATCAAAGAGGAAATAAAAAAATACCTAGAAACAAATGACAATGGAGACACGACGACCCAAAACCTATGGGATGCAGCAAAAGCAGTTCTAAGAGGGAAGTTTATAGCAATACAATCCCACCTTAAGAAACAGGAAATATCTCGACTAAACAACCTAACCTTGCACCTAAAGCAATTAGAGAAAGAAGAACAAAAACATCCCAAAGTTAGCAGAAGGAAAGAAATCATAAAAATCAGATCAGAAATAAATGAAAAAGAAATGAAGGAAACAATAGCAAAGATCAATAAAACTAAAAGCTGGTTCTTTGAGAAGATAAACAAAATTGATAAACCATTAGCCAGACTCATCAAGAAAAAAAGGGAGAAGACTCAAATCAATAGAATTAGAAATGAAAAAGGAGAAGTAACAACTGACACTGCAGAAATACAAAAGATCGTGAGAGATTACTATAAGCAACTCTATGCCAATAAAATGGACAACCTGGAAGAAATGGACAAATTCTTAGAAATGCACAACCTGCCAAGACTGAATCAGGAAGAAATAGAACATATGAACAGACCAATCACAAGCACTGAAATTGAAACTGTGATAAAAAATCTTCCAACAAACAAAAGCCCAGGACCAGATGGCTTCACAGGCGAATTCTATCAAGCATTTAGAGAAGAGCTAACGCCTATCCTTCTCAAACTCTTCCAAAATATAGCAGAGGGAGGAACACTCCCAAACTCATTCTACGAGGCCACCATCACCTTGATACCAAAACCAGACAAGGATGTCACAAAGAAAGAAAACTACAGGCCAATATCACTGATGAACATAGATGCAAAAATCCTCAACAAAATACTAGCAAACAGAATCCAACAGCACATTAAAAGGATCATACACCATGATCAAGTGGGGTTTATCCCAGGAATGCAAGGATTCTTCAATATACGCAAATCAATCAACGTGATACACCATATTAACAAATTGAAGGAGAAAAACCATATGATCATCTCAATAGATGCAGAGAAAGCTTTCGACAAAATTCAACACCCATTCATGATAAAAACCCTGCAGAAAGTAGGCATAGAGGGAACTTTCCTCAACATAATAAAGGCCATATATGACAAACCCACAGCCAGCATCGTCCTCAATGGTGAAAAACTGAAACCATTTCCACTAAGATCAGGAACAAGACAAGGTTGCCCACTCTCACCACTCTTATTCAACATAGTTTTGGAAGTTTTAGCCACAGCAATCAGAGAAGAAAAGCAAATAAAAGGAATCCAAATTGGAAAAGAAGAAGTAAAGCTGTCACTGTTTGCAGATGACATGATACTATACATAGAGAATCCTAAAGATGCTACCAGAAAACTACTAGAGCTAATCAATGAATTTGGTAAAGTTGCAGGATACAAAATTAATGCACAGAAATCTCTGGCATTCCTATATACTAATGATGAAAAATCTGAAAGTGAAATCAAGGAAACACTCCCATTTACCATTGCAACAAAAAGAATAAAATATCTAGGAATAAACCTACCTAAGGAGACAAAAGACCTGTATGCAGAAAATTATAAGACACTGATGAAAGAAATTAAAGATGATACAAATAGATGGAGAGATGTACCATGTTCTTGGATTGGAAGAATCAACATTGTGAAAATGACTCTACTACCCAAAGCAATCTACAGATTCAATGCAATCCCTATCAAAATACCACTGGCATTTTTCACAGAACTAGAACAAAAAATTTCACAATTTGTATGGAAACACAAAAGACCCCGAATAGCCAAAGCAATCTTGAGAACGAAAAATGGAGCTGGAGGAATCAGGCTCCCTGACTTCAGACTATACTACAAAGCTGCAGTAATCAAGACAGTATGGTACTGGCACAGAAACAGAAAGATAGATCAATGGAACAGGATAGAAAGCCCAGAGATAAACCCACGGACATATGGTCACCTTATCTTTGATAAAGGAGGCAGGAATGTACAGTGGAGAAAGGACAGTCTCTTCAATAAGTGGTGTTGGGAAAACTGGACAGGGACATGTAAAAGTATGAGATTCGATCACTCCCTAACACCATACACAAAAATAAGCTCAAAATGGATTAAAGACCTAAATGTAAGGCCAGACACTATCAAACTCTTAGAGGAAAACATAGGCAGAACACTCTATGACATAAATCACAGCAAGATCCTTTTTGACCCACCTCCTAGAGAAATGGAAATAAAGACAAAAATAAACACATGGGACCTAATGAAACTTAAAAGCTTTTGCACAGCAAAGGAAACCATAAACAAGACCAAAAGACAACCCTCAGAATGGGAGAAAATATTTGCAAATGAAGCAACTGACAAAGGATTAATCTCCAAAATTTATAAGCAGCTCATGCAGCTCAATACCAAAAAAACAAACAACCCAATCCAAAAATGGGCAGAAGACCTAAATAGACATTTCTCCACAGAAGATATACAGACTGCCAACAAACACATGAAAGGATGCTCAACATCTTTACTAATTAGAGAAATGCAAATCAAAACTACAATGAGATATCATCTCACACCAGTCAGAATGGCCATCATCAAAAAATCTAGAAACAATAAATGCTGGAGAGGGTGTGGAAAAAAGGGAACACTCTTGCACTGCTGGTGGGAATGTGAACTGGTACAGCCACTATGGAGAACGGTATGGAGGTTCCTTAAAAAACTACAAATAGAACTACCATATGACCCTGCAATCCCACTACTGGGCATATACCCTGAGAAAACCATAATTCAAAAAGAGACATGTACCAAAATGTTCATAGCAGCCCTATTTACAATAGCCCGGAGATGGAAACAACCTAAGTGTCCATCATCGGATGAATGGGTAAAGAAGATGTGGCACATACATACAATGGAATATTACTCAGCCATAAAAAGAAATGAAATTGAACTATTTGTAATGAGGTGGATGGACCTAGAGTCTGTCATACAGAGTGAAGTAAGTCAGAAAGAGAAAGACAAATACTGTATGCTGACACATATATATGGAATTTAAGAAAAAAAAAGGTCATGAAGAACATAGGGGTAAGACAGGAATAAAGACACAGACCTACTAGAGAATGGACTTGAGGATATGGGGAGGGGGAAGGGTAAGCTGTGACAAAGTGAAAGAGCGGCATGGACATATATACACTACCAAACGTAAGGTAGATAGCTAGTGGGAAGCAGCCGCATAGCACAGGGAGATCAGCTCGGTGCTTTGTGACCGCCTGGAGGGGTGGGATAGGGAGGGTGGGAGGGAGACGCAAAAGGGAGGGGATATGGGAACATATGTATACATATAACTGATTAAATTTGTGATAAAGCAAAAAATAAAAAAAAAAAAAAAAAAAAAAAAAAAAAAAAAAAAAAAAACAATATACCTCTATCACAGTATTAATATATTATTAGATTGAATCAAATGAAATCACCAATATTCAACATTTTGACCTACAAAAGCGTCATATGGTTCAATCTATTGTGAAGTATCTGTTTTTTCCAACAGCCTGCATTTAAAGGTCTGAAACTTATTTATATTATATCTCTAAAGCTTGGCATGTCATGGGGTCTATGTGTGTTGAGCTGAATCAGAATTCAGTTGAAGGCAATGACTGTATGTCAGGAAATCTGTAGTCACGTCTTAGCTCCACCACAACTATCCATGTCAACTTAGATAAGATGCCCTTGGTCTGAGTCAGTGTTCTTTTATGGTAAAATGGGATGCTTCCTGTAATATCTCCCTCAAACTGTTCTTGTGAGGATCAAATAATATTGAAATACAGTAGCATTTTGTCAACTATAAAAAAGTTGCTACATTGGTACAACCACTAGGGAGAACAGTATGGAGGTTCCTTAAAAAACTAAAAATAGAACTACCATATGATCCACCAATCCCACTCCTAGGCATATATCTAGAGAAAACCATAATTTGAAAAGATACATGCACACCAATGTTCATAGCAGCACTATTCAAAATAGCCAAGACATGGAAGCAACCTAAATGTCCATCGGCAGAGGAACGGATAAAGAAGATGTGGTACATATATACAATGGAATATTACTCAGCCATAAAAAAGAATGAAATAATGCCATTTACAGCAACATGGATGGACCTAGAGATCATCATACTAAGTGAAATAAGACAGACAGAGAAAGACAAATATAATATGGTATTCCTTATATGTGGAATCTAAAAAAAAATGATACAAATGAACTTATTTACAAAACAGAAACAGACTCACAGAAATAGAGAACAAACTTATGGTTACCAATGGGGAAAGGTCGGGGGGGATAAATTAGGAGTTTGGGATCAACATATACACACTACTATATAAAAAATAGATAAACAACAAGAACCTACTGTATAGCAGAGGAAACTCTATTCCATATTCTGTAATAACCTATATGGGAAAAGAATCTGAAAAAGAATGAAGATATAGATAGATAGATAGACAGATAGATAAAACTGTGTCACTTTGCTGTACACCTGAAACTAACAAAATATTGTAAATCAACTATACTCATATAATATAAAAATTAAATTAAAAAAATAAAATGATAATCTTGGAGCTTCTGGGCTGGTGAACTCTTTTTTTTTGAATTTGTGAATTTTTTTTAATTTTTTTTTTTTTATGCAGCAGGATCTTATTAGTTATCCATTTTATACATATTGGTGTATATATGTCAATCCCAATCTCTCAATTCATCAAAATGAATCATCCAAAATGAAAATAAATAAGGAAACACAAGCTTTAAATGACATATTAAACAATATGGACTTAATTGATATTTATAGGACATTCAATCCAAAAGCAACAGAATACACTTTCTTCTCAGGTGCTCATGGAACATTCTCCAGGATGAATCATATCTTGCATCACAAATCAAGCCTTGGTAAATTTAAGAAAATTGAAATTGTATAAAGTATCTTTTCCGACCACAATGCTATGAGACTAGACATCAATTACAGGAAAAGATCTGTAAAAAATACAAACACATGGAGGCTAAACAATACACTACTAAATAACCATGAGATCACTTAAGAAATCAAAGAGGAAATCAAAAAATACCTAGAAACAAAAGACAATGAAAACACGACGACCCAAAACCTATGGGATGCAGCAAAAGCAGTTCTAAGAGGGAAGTTTATAGCAATATAGTCCTACCTCAAGAAACAAGAAACATCTCAAATAAACAGCCTAACCTTACACCTAAAGCAATTAGAGAAAGAAGAACAAAAAAACCCAAAGTTAGCAGAAGGAAAGAAATCATAAAGATCAGATCAGAAATAAATGATGGAAACAATAGCAAAGATCAATAAAACTAAAAGCTGGTTCTTTGAGAAGATAAACAAAACTGATAAACCATCAGCCAGACTCATCAAGAAAAAAAGGGAGAAGACTCAAATCAATAGAATTAGAAATGAAAAAGGAGAAGTAACAACTGACACTGCAGAAATACAAAAGATCATGAGAGATTACTACAAGCAACTCTATGCCAATAAAATGGACAACCTGGAAGAAATGGACAAATTCTTAGAAAAGCACAACCTTCTGAGACTGAACCAGGAATAGAAAATATAAACAGACCAATCACAAGCACTGAAATTGAAACTGTGATTAAAAATCTTCCAACAAACAAAAGCCCAGGACCAGATGGCTTCACAGGTGAATTCGATCAAACATTTAGAGAAGAGCTAATACCTATCTTTCTCAAACTCTCCCAAAATACAGCAGAGGGAGGAACACTCCCAAACTCATTGTATGAGGCCACCATTACGCTGATACCAAAACCAGACAAAGATGTCACAAAAAAAGAAAACTACAGGCCAGTATCACTGATGAACATAGATGCAAAAATCCTCAACAAAATACTAGCAAACAGAATCCAACAGCACATTAAAAGGATCATACACCATAATCAAGTGGGATTTATCCCAGGAATGCAAGGATTCTTCAGTATGCATATATCAATCAATGTGATACACCATATTAAAAAATTGAAGAAGAAAAACCATATGATCATCTCAATAGATGCAGAAAAAGCTTTTGACAAAATTCAACATCCATTTATGATAAAAACCCTCCAGAAAGTAGGCATAGAGGGAACCTACCTCAACATAATGAAGGCCACATATGACAAGCCCACAGCCAACATCGTTCTCAATGGTGAAAAACTGAAACCACTTCCACTAAGATCAGGAACAAGACAAGGTTGCCCACTCTCACCACTATTATTCAACATACTTTTGGAAGTTTTAGCCACAGCAATCACAGATGAAAAAGAAATAAAAGGAATCCAAATCAGAAAAGAAGAAGTTAAACTGTCACTGTTTGCAGATGACATGATACTATAAATAGAGAATCCTAAAGATGCTACCAGAAAACTATTAGAGCTAATCAATGAATTTGGTAAAGTAGCATGATACAAAATTAACGCACAGAAATCTCCCGCATTTCTGTACACTAATGATGAAAAATCTGAAAGAGGAATTAAGGAAACACTCCCATTTACCACTGTAACAAAAAGAATAAAATACCTAGGAATAAGCCTACCTAAGGAGACAAATGACCTGTATGCAGAAAACTATAAGACACTGATGAAAGAAATTAAAGACGATACAAACAGGTGGAGAGATATACCATGTTCTTGGATTGGAAGAATCAGCATTGTGAAAATGACTATACTACGCAAAGCAATCTACAGATTCAATGCAATCCCTATCAAACTACCAATGGCATTTTTCACAGAACTAGAACAAAAAATTTCACAATTTGTATGGAAACACAAAAGACCCCGAATAGCCAAAGCAATCTTGAGGGAAAAAATCGGAGCTTGAGGAATCAGGCTCCCAGACTTCAGACTATACTACAAAGCTACAGTAATCAAGACAGTATGGTACTGGCACAAAAACAGAAATATAGCTCAACAGAACAGGATAGAAAGCCCAGAGGTAAACCCACGCACATATGGTCACTTTCTCTTTGACAAAGGAAGCAAGAATATACAAGGGAGAAAAGACAGCCTCTTCAATAAGTGGTGCTGGGAAAACTGGATAGCTACATGTAGAAGAATGAAATTAGAACACTCCCTAACACCATACACAAAAATAAACTCAAAATAGATTAAAGACCTAACTGTAAGTCCAGACACTATCAAACTCTCAGAGGAAAACATAGGCAGAACACTCTATGACATACATCACAGCACGATCCTTTTTGACCCACCTCATAGGGAAATGGAAATAAAACAAAAATAAACAAATGGGACCTAATGAAACTTAAAAGCTTTTGCACAGCAAAAGAAACCATAAACAACCCTCAGAATGGGAGAAAATATTTGCAAACGAAGCAACTGACAAAGGATTAATCTCCAAAACTTACAAGCAGCTCATGCAGCTCAATATCCAAAAGAGAAACAACCCTATCCAAAAATGGGCAGAAGACCTAAAAAGACATTTCTCCAAAGAAGATATACAGATTGCCAACAAACAGAGGAAAGGATACTCAACATCACTAATCATTACGGAAATGCAAATCAAAACTACAATGAGGTATCACCTCACACTGGTCAAAATGGCCATCAACAAAAAATCTACAAACAATAAATGCTGGAGAGGGTGTGGAGAAAAGGGAACCCTCTTGCACTGTTGGTGGGAATGTAAAGTGATACCGCCACTATGGAGAACAATATGGAGGTTCCTTAAAAAACTAAAAATAGAACTACCATACGACCCAGCAATCTCCCTACTGGGTATATACCCTGAGAAAACCATAATTCAAAAAGAGTCATGCACCACAAAGTTCACTGCAGCATTATTTACAATAGCCAGGACATGGAAGCAACCCAAGTGTCCATCGACAAATGAATGGATAAAGAAGATGTGGCACATATATACAATGGAATATTACTCAGCCATAAAAAGAAATGAAATTGAGTTATTTGTAGTGAGGCGGACGGACCCAGAGTCTGTCATATAGAGTGAAGTAAATCAGAACGAGAAAAATAAATACCATATGCTAACACATATATATGGAATTTAAAAAAATGGTTCTGTAGAACCTAGTGGCATGAGAGGAATAAAGATGCAGATGTAGAGAATGGACTTGAAGTCATGGGGTGGGGGAAGGGTAAGCTGGGACGACGTGAGAGAGTGGCATTGACATATATACACTACCAAATGTAAAATAGATAGCTAGTGGGAAGCAGCTGCATAGCACAGGGAGATCAGCTTGGTGCTTTGTGACCATCTAGAGGGGTGGGATAGGGAAGGTGGGAGGGAGACACAAGAGGGAGGGGATATGGGGATATATGTGTATGTATGTACAGCTGATTCATTTTGTTATACAGCAGAAACTAATGCAACATTGTAAAGCAATTATACTCCAATAAAGATGTTAAAAAAGAAATAAAACATGATAATCTTTTAAAAAGCTATTGCTCTTTATGGATTTTTATATAATTTATAGCCAGGATTCATTCATTATAGATACTGATGAACTAACATGGAAATGAGAAAATACTCCCATTGTGACCAAGCCACATTTTCCTATTTCACAGATAAGTAAAATGAGACTGAGGAGGGGCATAATGCAGGTCACATACTCGGATCTAAAACCTGGATCTTCTGCTTATACCCTTTTCCTTCCTGAATCACCTAGACCCACCGAGCTACAAATTGCACTCTACTTTATTAGGTAGGGCTTTTTTTTTTTTTTTTTTTGCAGTACGTGGGCCTCTCACTGTTGTGGCCTCTCCCATTGCAGAGCACAGGCTCCGGACGCACAGGTTCAGCAGCCATGGCTCACGGGCCCAGCCGCTCCGCGACATGTGGGATCTCCCCAGACCGGGGCACGAACCTGCGTCCCCTGCATCGGCAGGTGGACTCTCAACCACTGCGCCACCAGGGAAGCCCTAGGTAGGGCTTTTTAAAAAAATTACACTATTTTTACACCTAACTGAAAACTGTTTGACCCTGAGAAGCTTAAAAGTAAGATTTTCAACACAGAAATATCCCATCATCAGCTCCTTTAGGCTAAGGATTCTTCCAGATGCCACCTGGAGATTTGCTCACGCCTTCCAGCCAAGCCCATCCAAGCACAGATTGACCCCAGCACCTCCAGTTTGCAAAAGATCTCCTGGATCCTCTCTGCTGCCTAATTGAAAGCTTCTTGACTCATTTCCAAGGAATCCTTTTCACCTCCATTTTATTAAAATCATTTTATCATATTACAACCTTTCAAGAAGACGTGGACTGCAACAGAGGAATAGAGCCAATCTATTTTGTATCATCAAAGTCCTTAAATGATGAAGATGTGAAATACCAATTTCTCTTTTTTCCCCCCATTCATCATTGTGCAGGAGGATTATTGAGGCTAATTGAAGCCTGTTACATTTTTCTGCTATTGATGTGGGTTTTAGCTGAAGTGGAATGAAACATATCATATATGAAGGGAGATTACTGTTACAAATTAAACCAATGTATCTTACTGAGTTCTATTTCCAGAAATGTGACCTTATTACATTTCATAATTAAAAATGAGAGCAATAAAGGCATGCTAGCCAACATGACTTCTAGTAACGCCTGCTGGATTTGAATTAAGTTTGGTCTTGACCATTAAAACATCACAAGGTACCCTGTGGGGACCATGATGAAAAGCTCCTGTTGTATCCATCGTTCCTGGCTGTTCCAGACAAGATAGCAGCCTGCCTGGTCCTTAGTAAATAAAATGCTCTCGAGTATTTTATAAAATTTTTATTTTATAGTTATGAAAGGAGGAAAATGGGGTTCTCAGTATGGCTGCCTCTCAGATGAGAGACAAGGAAAGGAAGAGATAAGGGGAGAAGGAGAGAAAGGCAGGCAGGCTTGGAATCCAGTTCATTTTGAAGAGAGGGAACCACTGGGAAAGCAGGAAATGAGAACCTGAAGGCAAGAATTTAGGAGGGCGGGAGCTGGGAGAGGCTACCTGACAGAAGGTGGAGGGGTGAGAGGATCACGGATGATCGGGGTTGGGGAACGAGGGGCTGTGCGTGCAGTTCTAGGAAGATAAATCGGAAATGTTTAGAGCATCATGAAAGAGGCTGCATCTAGGAACGGAAGGACTTGGGGAGATAAGCCAAACGACTCAATGAAAAAAAAAGTATAAAGTTGTTCACACCCCTATGTTCATAGCAGCACTATTCACAGTTGCCAAGACATGGAAACAACGTAAATGGCCATCGACAGATGAATGGATAAAGAAGATGTGGTACATATATATATACAATGGAATGTTACTCAGCCATAAAAAAGAATGAAATAATGCCATTTGCAGCAACATGGATGGAACCAGAGATTATCATACTAAGTGAAGTCAGAAAGAGAAAGACAAATACCATATGACATCACTTATATGTGGAATCTGAAATATGACACAAATGAAGTTATCTATGAAACAGAAACAGACTCACAGACATAGAGAACTGACTGGTGGTTGCCAAGGAAGGGGAAGGGGGTGGGGGAGGGATGGATTGGGAGTTTGGGGTTAGCGGGTGCAAACTGGTATATATAGCATGGATAAACAACAAGGTCCTACTGTACAACACAGGGAACTATATTCAATACCCTGTGATAAACCATAATGGAAAAGAATATTTTAAAAAGAATGTGTATGTGTGTGTGTGTGTGTGTGTGTATATATATGTATATATATATATATATATATATATATATATATAACTGAACCACTTTGCTGTACAGCAGAAATTAACATAATATTGTAAATCAACTATACTTCAATTTAAAAAAAAAAGTATAAGGTTGTTCACATTTGCCAGGTAAGCAGAATAATGCAAAACTCTTAAGCCTGTGGTTTCTCCTGGAATGGCTTCCCCTTCCTACTGTAATATTTAATAGCTGATGCATTCAGGACAGCAGGTCTCAGACTGTTGTTAACAGACTTAAAGCTATGGAAGGACATAAATAGGGGAACTAAAGGAGAAAACACTGAGACTGCAAATCAAGTCTCCATGCAGAGACCCACTGGAACACTCTCTCCAGTCCACAGTTGCTCTCCATTTATGGTTTCCCATGGTAGGGGTAGTTAAAATGCTTTTAGTGCTCGGTGTCCAGCTGACCTCAATCTTAGACAAAGTAAATTTCAAATACTTCTAGAGTCTCAGAAACAAACCTGCACTTGAGAATCCCACATCTCCAGCACCTTCCTTGTATTGCTCTGCAGTGCAGGATGCATTGGCCATATTTTTAAACACCAAATGGCCACAGACGATCTGTGATCTGGGAGATGGATGAGATTTCAAGTTTTACCTTGTCCAGTCTCAAACAACCTGACTCACTAAGGTGTGTTGCCCTCAACGGCAGACAAGTTGTCAAGTTAGAACACAGTAGGGGCTAAGCCTCATGTTGCCAACATTCCTATCCTGCTTACAGGCTTTGTCAGCTCAAGAAGTTTCTGTAAACAGTTCCTCATCTGTAAAATATGAATTTTGACAGTATCTACTTTATAGATGTGTGGTGAGAATTAGATGAAATAATCCATGGAAAATATGCTGAGCTCTAGGTCTGACAAATAGCAAATATTTAATGATTGGTCGATGTTACCACCATTGCTATATTTGTTATTACTACTGCTACTTCTTTTTTTTTTTTTTTTTACAATTTCTATTCTATCATTAGACTGCTTTCCCAGCATCTCTTCCCTGGGCATGGCCCCTTTCTTGACCATTTATCTGATTGTGATTGGAGTAACTGTGTTTATACAATGGTGCTTGCCTTCTATAACCACCTGCACCCTCCACTATAGTTTATGTCCCAGGAGTTGTGTGTTCATCCAAGCTCCATCAGTGGGTCCCTTCTGAGTAAATTTTAATTTCAAAACAGCCAATTCAGACTTCTCTTTGTGGCTGAATCCATGGCATGTAAGAGACGGGCGATGTCACTGGCTATTTTCTATTATGCAGGAAACAGAGAAATTTGGTCCACGGCAGGGTTCTCAACCCTTATCCAACACCAGAATCACCAGGAGGGCTTGTTAAAACACATGTTGCTGGCCCCTACCCTTGTTTCTGATTCTGGGACAGAGTCTGAGAATATGCATTTGTAACAAGTTTCCTGATAATGTGGACACTTTGGAAACCACTGATCCATAGCAAGAGAGAAGAATAAAACCAATACGTTGAACAAATCAAAGATAGATAGATAGATAGATAGATAGATAGATAGATAGATAGATAAAGATAGATAATAGATGGGGCTTCCCTGGTGGCGCAGTGGTTGAGAGTCCGCCTGCCGATGCAGGGGAAGCGGGTTCGTGCCCCGGTCTGGGAAGATCCCACATGCCGCGGAGCGGCTGGGCCCGTGAGCCATGGCCGCTGAGCCTGCGCGTCCGGAGCCTGTGCTCCGCAATGGGAGAGGCCACAACAGTGAGAGGCACGCGTACCACAAAAAAAAAAAAAAAAAAAAAAAAAGATAGATAATAGATGGAAAGAAAGATGGAAGGAAGGGAGGGAGGGAGGGAGGGAGGGAGGGAGGGAGGGAGGGAGGAAGGGAAAGAAGAAAGAAAATATTCTGGTTTATTCAGAGATATTCAATCTGTTCCTGAGGCTCAGATGCTTCTGTCTTTTGACTTCATGAAATACCCCAGGAGCATTCCAATAAATTTCTGGCCTAAGTTAGCTTGGTGTTCACCTGAAACATAGTGAAAGAGGTTTTGGTGGGCAATGCAGTCTCCTGTACTTGAAAAGCAATTCCTCATGTTTCACTTCAAACTTCCAGATCGTATCTACATCCACACCCTGTGCGGACCAGAAGGAGCCTAATCTTCAGAACAAGATGAAAGCTTCAGAATGAAGCTGAGGAGGTCTCCCTTCAGGAAGACATCATAACCAAGCTATGTGATGCCCGTGTGACTCCCTATGAATCCAGGGTAAGGACCGTTGCGCTGGCCCATCAGGAAGTGAGGCTCCTAAGGTGATTCCCATCCAAGGCCCATGTCTGCGGGGCCTCATGGCAGCCTGGCACATGGGATGGGCCTGGGCATTGGCCCTGAGACAGACTTAGACTTGACCTCCAGCTTTGCCATTACTAGCTGTGTGACCTTGGGGAAGTTACTCAACATTTCTGAGGTTCAGTTACCTCAACTGTTAAGTGAATTAAATAACAGTGGCACTTCATAGATTTATAATCCTGCTGATTGATAAGCTATGGAAAGCACCCCCTGTTATTTCTGGAGCATTTGTGGAAGGTACAGAAGCATCCTAATCATCATCGTTAGGGAGAATGGAGGAAGAGGGAAGCAAGAGTATAAGAAGTTACATAGAAAACAGAACGGGGGACTTCTCTGGCGGTCCAGTGGTAAAGACTCCACGCTTCCGGGCTTCCCTGGTGGCGCAGTGGTTGAGAGTCCGCCTGCCGATGCAGGGGTCATGGGTTCGTGCCCCGGTCCGGGAAGATCCCACATGCCGTGGAGCGGCTGGGCCCGTGAGCCATGGCCGCTGAGCCTGTGCGTCCGGAGCCTGTGCTCTGCAGTGGGAGAGGCCACAACAGTGAGAGGCCCGCGTAATGCAAAAAAAAAAAGACTCCACACTTCCACTGCAGGGGGCACGGGTTAGACCCCTGGTCGGGGAACTAAGATCCCACAGGCCACACGGCATGGCCAAAAGAAAAAAAAATAACAATAAAAAACCCCAGAACGTTTACAGTTGTGTGTTGGGTCATCAATGAGGCCAGAGGGTTCATCTGGGCTTTTTCAATGCCCCCTCCCTTCCCCCAACCACATCAAACTCTACTGCTTGGAGAAGCAACTGCAGGACCCCAGCTCTTACTTATAATTATTACTATATTTCCGAACCCTGGCCTTTGTTTATTTCATTGCACTCAGTGACTCCAATTCTTGGTCAGAGCACAGGGTAACCAGAGCCTTCTCTGCCTGGGCACAAACAGATCACCTCCAGAGAAGCCCTGGATGCTTCGGTTTCCTTGTCAGGTCCCTGATACAAACACCCCTGGAATGTGGCTGATTCACCAGCTCTGTGCCCTTCAGCATGGGGAGCAGACAGCAGAGGGTCCCCAGTCAGGAGTATCCCCTGCTGCCTTCCCTGTTTTCTCACCCTCGTGGGAAGTTTCCTGAGCCTAATCGGCTGTGTCACACCAGCTGAGACCTACCAGGTATAACGCAAAAGTAATCAGGCTGGTTTTTAAAGAATAAACATTCCAGAACCTTGACATCCTGATGTGTGCTGCCCTCAAGGTGTTGTCCTGGATAGAATCCCTTCACGCCCCCAAAGCCACAGCATGTCCCCTAAATATTGTTATTGGTGGCAAATCCTCATTTGCTCAGAGTGGATTTTATTTTGGCAACTAGGTTAAAGGAGGGTGATTAAGCAGGGTGATCTCACTTTGGGTAATAAACAAGCATGACTTTGAAACTGATTTTTCTGGGCACGTATCATAAACCAATTCTGAGAGAAATCAGAAACACAGGCACATGAGCTTTCCCAAATATGCTTCCTTCCTGAGTGAATGAGGAGTGACTAATAAAAAGATGCATATAATCTTTCAGTACATATGCTCACAACTAGACTGTATGACCAATATCTGGGGAAGAGAAAACAGACTCCCAGAGCACAAAGCTATCCAGCCTCGTGGAGGTCGTGTGTGGCAGAGTCAGGGTCAGACTTCCCTGGCTGCAGATGCCCCGGCGCTGGGATGAACCCAGCAGGCCTCGCGCTCGGCCAGGATGCGTGACGACCCCTTTCTCAGCTGCCCTTCCCTCTCCTCATCCCCTGCATCCCTCTCTTCTCTGAAGCTCAGCTTCCTACCTATCACCTTCCACCTCCTAAAAACACGGAGTCAGGGTAACTTTGCCTAACAAAATAAAACTTTCAGACAAGCCCTCATGAAAAGAGAGTTTTCACAGTGTTAAATCCAAGACACAGCAACTGCCCCAGTTTTTCTCAGAAATCACCCAAAGCAACAAGCAAACAACTGAAAATCAAGCAAGCCTGTCTGAAGCTCCGTCTTTGATGTCTGCGTGAGGCATCAGTAACTTAAAATTATAATACAGTCAGTTCTTGTTATTTACAGATGCAATGTTCTATAAGGTCACCGAGAACACTGGATTAGCAAATACTAAACCACTGCTCCTAAGAGAAGCACAGGGTGAGGGTCCTGCAAGCTTCTGGTCACATTTTCATCCACTGGTCAATACGTAACCTTGTTTTATGCATGTCTCTGTTGAAAATCTCCTTATTTCATATATATCGTTGATTCACCAACATTAAACTCATAGCCAACAGCTATGTGACTCCTGCCTGGTTAAAGCTCATCTCACACACACAGTTCCTCCATGAGGGCCCATCACAGCCTTCTTGCCCTTAGAGACACTCAACAACACTTCAGCTCTGTGCTTCGGGGCCATTTTATTTTATTATGTTTGGCCACACTGCGTGGCTCGCAGGATCCTAGTTCCCCAACCAGGGATTGAACCCGGGCCCTCAGGGGTGAAACCGTAGTGTCCTAACCACTGGACCGCCAGGGAAGTTCCCCCTTTAAAAAAAATTTTTTTTTCAGGGCATTTTAAACAGCAAAGTCACCAAAAAGAAGCTCAAAAATGCAAAAAGCACGGTACTCAAGAGACCATTTAAACAGACACCTTACAGGAAGGTTGAATGTTCTTCAACCTCAGCTGGGAGCGTGTGTGTCAGGTGATTTAAAATTTTTACCAGCCTGAGCATGTCCATGGCTGACCACAAAAGTGCCACAAGTATTGATTTGGGGGTTATAAATAAATTTTAGTGAGAAGGCAAATTCACAACTATAGAATCTGTGAATAGGGAGGATCAACTGGATGTAAGGAAGTGAGATGAAGGTCAATCAGACTTGGGAGAAGGGTCAGAGAGGGGATCCAAAGCAACACATCTCACATAAAGCTGGGAGAGCACAACTCTCCAATAGAAGCAGGGTGGTGGGGACAAAACCAAGAGTGTTTTGTTTGGAAGAAAGGGGACAAGTGAGCAGGCTGGTAGGGGAAGCTTCTTTCAACTTGGTCAGTCAGTAGGTAGAAACAGTTAGATGGGGCGGGATGACGCATGGCACGGACAAGTCGCTCTGCAGGCAGTGGCCGGCGGATGGCCAGGGAAGAGGAGCAAGACCTGTGCACGAGCAGCAGCCTTTCGCTGCCAGCCCTGGCTGGCTGGAGAGAAGCACGTGTTAGAAGAGCTCGCTCACCCTGAAAACCCATCATCGTGAGGAGAACTCCTGAAGCCTGGGGGTCTACCCCTCCTCCCCCACCTAACCCCGGGAACTCTTGCAGGGAGTTCTGCCCAGGGGCTGAAGATGTAAACTTAGTAGTTATTTGGTCTCTTGATAACATGTAAAACCATGGAGGTGAGCACACAGAAAGGTCACCTGCAGAGTCTAATTCCCCTTGTCTGGGGCCCCAGCATCACCGCATGTAGAAACCTTCCCAGATGGTGCTGATGGGCAGGCAGAGTTGAGAACAACCAGTCCAGGGAAGAAAAGAGGAATCTCAACCAAACTCAGAGGCAGTCCACACTAGACATCGGTTTGAGAAGTAGAGGCCACTGAAGAAAAGGAAAGGCAGGGATGAAAGGGTTTTGAGAGGAGGCGAGGTTGATGGGACCGCCTGCCACTGAGCGAATCGGGTGAGGTTAGAGCGGCAGCAAAGGGTTTGCAATAGGAGGCAGCTTGCAACCTTGACACGAGTGACAGGGACAGAAGCCAGACTGGAGCGAGCTGAAGTGGAAACAGCACCATAGTGACAGTTTTGAGTTCTGCTCTGAATAGATGAGCATAAATGATGCAGCAGCTGCTGAAGGGGGTCGGGGGAAGGGAGAGCTTTTGACTACACTGATGGGAATGGCTTGATAGAAAAGAAAAATTCCACGATGAAGGATAAAAGGGTGATAGCTGTAGCAGTGATGTCCCTGAGAAAGCAAGAGGAGACATAGCCCAGATGTGGAGTGACCGTCCTTTGATGGGGGCCTTGGAACCATCACGGAAGATGCAGGGTAGCCCAACTAATCAAGGCAGCTCTGTAAATCTGGTGATGGGGACGTGAGGGAGTCCTCATCTGATGTCTTCTATAAATGTTTATTTATATCAATAAGATCATACAGGGCTTCCCTGGTGGCACAGTGGTTGAGAGTCCGCCTGCTGATACAGGGGACACGGGTTCGTGCCCCAGTCCAGAGGCCACAACAGTGAGAGGCCTGCATACCAAAAAAAAAAAAAAAAAAAAAAAAAGATCATACAGTAAGGAGATAATATTTTGAAGTCTGTTTTGGTCACCCCATTGGCTGTTCCATGGACATATTTTCATGTCAGTAAATGGGTATCTCAGACTATCCTTTTAAAATTACTGCAGAGTATTCCTTTGTGTAATTGACCATAATTGATTTAATCAATACTCTTGCAGGAGTGAGTTGATTTTTTTCTCCATCTTTTGATATTCTTTTTGCTTTTTGTTTGTTTTTAACCTTCTCTCTCTCTGATAATAAACATTTTTACACATTTTTAAAAATTATTTTCCTCAGGATAAATTTCTAAGGATGGGATTTCTATAAATATCATCCTTTGTTATTTTATTTTATTATTATTTTTTTTTTTTTGCGGTATGCGGGTCTCCCACTGCCGCGGTCTCTCCCGCCGCAGAGCACAGGCTCCGGACGCGCAGGCCCAGCGGCCATGGCTCACGGGCCCAGCCGCTTCGCGGCACGTGGGATCCTCCCGGATCGGGGCACAAACCCGCGTCCCCTGCATCGGCAGGCGGACTCCCAACCACTGTGCCACCAGGGAAGCCCAATCCTTTGTTATTAATCAACTTTCCTGTCTCCAATATTTTCATTGCTCCTCTGGGCAACAAGGATTGTACTTTATACAACACAAAGGATATAATCACCACTTTCTTTAAACTTTTTATGCTAGTTAAAAATGTCTGCAGTTGATGGGACTTTACAGGCCTCTTTTAATACACTGTGGTCTCACAGATTGCTTGGACTTCATGTGAACTTTCTTACTAATTGTTGACTTGAAAAAACAGTTTCTCGTTTTTCTGCTAACACAACTGTCAACAAGGAGCTGATTGACCCACCTTGAAAAATACTAGTTCTGGAAGTTGAAAGGCATTACGGTTTAAATTTGCAAGGACAACTTCTCTCCTTTGCATGTGCCCCAACACACACACACTTCTTGTTGTCTTCATTCCTGTTCCCTTGTGTTAGTCTCACATGTGAAATTCTTGACTCTCCAAAACTGACCCTAAGTCCTCTGAAGATAAGACTTGTGCCAAACTTGATTCAAACGCTCCTGACCCCCACCCACAAGCATTTTTCAGTTCTTGAAGTAACAATGAATCTGTGAATTCTCCCTTCACCCTCATTACGCTTGAAAGCTACTCTGCAGAAGGACTCTCCACTATTTCTTTTGAGTCCTTTACATTGTCTGGGATAGAAGCACAAGCTGATTGCCTCTTGGTCTAAAACTCTTAGCAGCCAAGGATGCCACGTGAGCTTGTATCTGTTCCTAATGTCACAGATGAGCGAGCTTTGCAAAAGGCCCATCTGATCAGCTCCCAGTACTGCCTAGAGCCCTGCAAAGACTGCCCATTGCTCTTGGAATAAAGACAGTCCTCCCTACGAGGACCTACAATGACCCTCCTGCTCTCTGGTCCTGGATCTCTCCACATCATCCCTTGCTCTCTGAAAACCATTTGTATAGGTCTTATTTCAGTTTCTTGAGTAAGCCTTGTACTCTTCTCCTCAAAGGTGGTTCCCTTTACAGTGAATTCTGTTGACGTCTGTCTTGCCTGGTTAGCTATGCCTCATCCTTCCGATCTCCGCATAAGTGTTACTTCTACAAGGAAGCCTCTGCTATCCCAGATGAGGCTGAATCTCCCCATTATAGTCCCCATAGTGCCATGTGATTCCCTTGTAGTCCTTACTGACGACTGAAATTTTATATATATTTCTGTGCTTGTTTGATCAATCTCTGTGTCCCTTACCAGAGTGTAATTTTCATGAAAACCAGGAGGGCATCTGTTTCCTTCACTATTACGTATCTATTATCAAGTACAGCATCCAAGAGATGTTTGTTGAATGAACAAATGAATGAATGGCTAAAACGGAGAGTCACAGCCTATCAGAGCTAGAGATGGGTAGTTGAAGAACTGACCTTGCAGCGGTGGTGTAGGGAAAACAGGGACCAAAGATCATCTAGTCAAAACCTTCTTAACAAGGGTGCATCAAAAGGCTGCAGAGAATCAAACAATGTGCTGTCACTGTATAAAATTTTGTTCATACACTTTTTTTGTGGCAACAGAGTCCACCGCATTCATTATTCAAGTGGGTCCTGACTCTCCAAAAAGATGAAAAACCATTAGTCTAATCCAGTTTTTTTAAAAATAAATGTATTTATTTAGTTATTTATGGCTGTGTTGTGTCTTCGTTGCTGCGTGCAGGCTTTCTCTAGTTGAGGCGAGTGGGGGCTACTCTTCATTGTGGTGCACGGGCTTCTCATTGCGGTGGCCTCTCTTGTTGCAGAGCACAGGCTTTAGGCATGCGGGCTTCAGTAGTTGTGGCACATGGGCTCAGTAGTTGTGACTCACGGGCTCTAGAGCGCAGGCTCAGTAGCTGTGGCACATGGGCTTAGTTGCTCTGCGGCATGTGGGTTCCTGGACCAGGGCTCGAACCCGTGTCCCCTGCATTGGCAGGCGGATTCTTAACCACTGCACCACCAGGAAAGTCCCTCTAATCCAGTTTTTAAACAAGAACTAGATATATGTCCAGAACTGGAATTGGGCCCCTTGAAATCCCAGCTAGTGCCCTATCCATTGCCTTTTGACCAAACAGTAGTCATCATCATCATCATCTAAAACATCTGTTTCTGTGGGCTCCTGATTCTTTGAAGATCCACTGAGCAAAGTTAAGATCCACTGAGATCCACTGAGCTCTTTGAAGCTCTGGGCTGCCCTAGCGTCTGGTAAGGTGAGAGCTGGCTGGCTGTCCTCGGCTGTCCAGCCTCTCTCCTCTCCGTGAATCCTCACCAGCAGAGTGTGCAGCCCGGGGCTTTTCACCCTCCATTGGCCTCTTGTTCCTAACTAATGAAGCCTCGTGCCCTTGTTGGGCCTTGTTTCTACAAGGCTGGACACCTTCTTTTAACAGAACGTACTCGAAAAACAAGATATTTTTCTTTGTACCAGAAACAAATGGTGATTAATGTGCTCGTTGTAATTAATCTGCTGTGACAGATTAGTGGTGTCGCAGCAGTTTCTTTGCTGCTGTGGGATCCTTCCTGGATAGGACAGCTGGTGAGAGGGGACACCAAATTCAATTTGTTCCTCATTTGCATACATATGACAACCATCTGTGCTAATAGCCCTGCAATGTCTCCATTAGGCCCTATGGTAGCGTCAGCCTCTCCGGCGTGCTCCCGTTAGACCTGGAAGTGGGGGAGCTCAGAGCGTAAATATTTGTAGAGGAAAAGGGTGGGCTTGATGGAGCACAATCAACCATGTCCCCTTTCATCAGAGGTTAAGCATTAAACACGGGCTGAAATTCCTCTCACCCATAGGAGGGGATCTTCTTTTGAGAACTTCTGCTTTCATCCAGAACTTCAGGGCTCTATTCTCAAAGATCCCATTGAATTGCTGACAGTCTATTCCCTAACATCCAGTCACTCGCACCAGCTTCATTTTGGTAGAGACCTTTTTTTTTTTTTTTAAACTGGCCCGTTTACTCAAAAACTGTTCATGGTAGTGTGTATATATACTACTATATATAAAACAGATAACTAATAAGGACCTACTGTATAGCACAGGGAACTCTACTCAATACTCTGTAATGGCCTATATGGGAAAAGAAGCTAAAAAAGAGTAGATATATGTATAACTGATTCACTTTGCTGTACAGCAGAAACTAACATAACATTGTAAATCAACTATACTCCGATAAAAATTAATTTTAAAAAGCACAAAACTAAAACATATTCATGGAATATCTACAAAGTTTGGGCACTCTTCTAGGTGGAAGAGAAACAGGGCTCACAGGAGAGAAAAGGTTTTTGGTTTATGGCGTTTACATGCAGGAGTGAACCCTGACAACAGACAAACAAACAAGAAAAGTTACATGCAGTGTTTTGTTCTAAGCAGAGAATTGAAACAGGGTGCAAGATGGCGTGGAAAAGATAGTAGGTGTTGACAATGTTAGATTTGGTGGTCCAAGGAGTTCTGGCAAGGAGGTGAGATAAAAGCTGCTGTTGGCATGGCGAGAAGAAGTCAGTCTGTGACATCAATGGAAAACACGTTGCTCCAAAGCCAGGGAACTGTGAGCTTGGCACGCTGAGGAAGAGAAAGATGACCAGCATGGCTGAGGCAAGTCAGAGAGGAGGTTAGAACGGTGAGTCTGTCTTAGTTTCCTAGAGCTGGAGTAACAAAGTGGCGCAGACGAGGGTGGGGCCGGGGGCACTTAAAACGACAGAAATTTATTGTCTACAATTCTGGAGGCTAGCAGTCAAGACATCAAGCTTCCACGGTGGCCCTGAAAACTGTAGGGGAGAACGTTTCCTTCCCTCTTCCAGCTTCTGGTGTTGCACAAATCCTTGGCTTTTCCTTGCTTGTCAGTTGCATCATTCCAATCTCTGCCTCTGTCTTCACGTGGCCATGTTCTCCCTGTCTGTTTTTGTGCCTCTTCTCTTCTTATAAGGACACCAGTTATCTTAGATTAACCAGCTGAAGCACATGGGAATTCGAAAGCCAGATAAGGTGCACTGGTCATAGTGTAAGAGCAATGGATGACCTTCAAAGGCTTATTACAATGAGATGATGTGATCCAGCTTCCATATGGGTGTCATAGGTAAACTGGAGGCAAGAGAGAAGGATGAACTTGGGAAGTTGTCCCATTCATCTTTGGAACCTACATGTCATGGTGGCCTGAACTAGGAAAGTGACAGAGGAAATGGAGTATGGAAGGAGGTTCTGAGATATATTTAGAAGCTAGAATCCATACACCTTATACCAGACTGGATATAGGTATTTGGAAAATGAAAGGAAACACATTTTTGTCCTGAACAGTTGGCAGGATGGTGTAATATTTGCTGGAAGAGGGGCTATTTGGGGGACAGGGAACAAGTTTGGGAGAGAAAAATCAAGTGTACCATTTCGGACATGCTGCATCGCAGATATTTATGAGACATCTACGTGGAAATATAAAATCAGCCATTTGGGTGTGTACATCAGAATGTCAGAGAAGACTGATTTTGAGGTAGCAGTTTGGGAGTCATCTACTTCAAGAGATTATTTAAAGTCTGTGGTGCTGGATAAGCTCTCTCTCTACAGAGAGAGGAAAATAGGGGGAAAAAGTTGAAAGAGAAAGGAAAGAAGGAAGGAAAGGAAGGAAAGGAAGGAAGGGGGGGAGGGAGGGAAGGACCCAGCCCCAAACACAGAGAAACCCCATGGCTGTCTTTTCCTCTTCTGTCTGTGCCTTTGCTAGGGGTCCTCATGTGCCATGGGTAAGTGCCCTTCCCTATGAGGGATGACTTTATGAAACACGGTGTGTGGTGATGCACCAAGGCTTGGCTGATGCCCCTCTGCTTCCGCCTCATTCTATCCATATTTCATTCCTATTCCCCTTTGTCCTTGTTCCCCTCCATAAAGATATGGTCCATGTTCAACATGTCTTTATATCCACACACCAGGGTTTCTCAGCCTCAGAACTACTGACATTTGGGGCTGGAAAACCCTTCACTATGGAAGACTGTCTTATGTACTGTAAAATGTTTAGCAGCATCCCTGGCCTCCACCCACTAGGTGCCAGTAGCACCCCCACCATTTGTGACAATTAAAAAATGTCTCCAGATATTGTCAAATGTTGTCTGGGACGGGGTGGAAGCAAAATGACCTCCAGTTAAGAACCACTGCCATAGATGTACCACAAGGCTCTCTATACAGGGGGCCACGCATTAAATATTTGCTATTGACGGTGACAGCACTTATATCTTGACACATAGCTTCTGTCTGCCTTCCTCTACCCACTAAAGGAAAGAGATTACTTAAAAACCTTGTACGAAGCAGGCCTCCAGACTCCAGACTCCTTCTTCAGCGTTGAAGGCAAATGTGTGAGAAATCAGAATGAGGTGTGAGAGGGAGTTATTCATTCAGCCAGTCAACAAATGGCAAAGTTAAACAACAATTGAATTAACAGTGCCTTTCTGCGACCAAAGCCTGGTTTGATAAGATAGGGGAGGTTATTACCTAAGAAAAATTGCTGCCACACATTCCAATGACTCTGCATCCTAAGTAAAAAGTCATCTTTAGCACAACAGATGTCCTTTTAAATTTTATCAACCAGAAAAATAGATGGTGGGGGGGAGCATGTAAACCAGACCATGAAAATGTAATGTAGAGTCTACAAATTAATAAGATGGTGGCATGATCAGATTGAAATGGCATGAAATCAAATGATAGGTAGCTGTCCTTATGGTGCATCGTAGCTTCTGGAGTCTTAGAGATTGAGTACAAATGTGCGGCATGCTTACAGCATGGTGAACATAGCAATCTGTCTTGGTGGCTCCCAATTCGGCCTCAGAAGCTTTGCTAACACTGCATCCTAGAAGCCAGTAACAGTCACTCTGCAGAGTGTTGTAGATAAAACGGATTTGCTCAAGCAGCCCCCTTGGAGGCCTTCCAACGGGTTCACACCTAATCATGATCCCCAAACTAAACCACTTTTGTTGTCAAGTAGAACATAGAAAATTGAAACCAAGGTAAAAGAAAGCCCTTCTCTCTAGAAAAGAAAACCTGGGCCATTGGCTCCCTACCCCCTTTCCCCTAAACTCCATCTGGGTCCTGACGGATCCTCCAAGGTGGAGGTGAAAAGGGTGGTGGTCTGCTTCCCCTGTAGGAAGGAGCCTTGGATTAGCCCTGATACTTCTGTGAAAAGAATTCAAAGGAGAGAAGTATCAGCAAGGAAAAGAAAGACATTCTCAACAAAAAAAGGCCTTGCAGAAGATAACCTTGTATGAGGAAACAGAAGGGTTCTGGTTATCAGTGACAACATTAACGAACCACCCCCAAAATGTAATGCCTTTCAAAAAACCATGTATTATTCTCCATTCTGTGGCTTAGATGGGTGGTTCTACTTCTTTGGTGTTGGCAGGTGTATTTCAATAACTGAAAAGTCCAAAATGGCCACACCACGTAGCTGGCAATTGATGTTCTCTGTCACTTGGGTGCTCAGCAGGGGCTGTTGGTGGAGGTTCTTGCTTCTCCTCTACTGGGTCCTTACCATACAGCTGCTTGGTCTTCCTCACAACATGGCAGCTTCTTTCCAAGAAGGAAGCTGAGGAAGCTATCAATCTTCAAGGTCTTGGTCTGAAAGCACTAGACTGTTACTGTAACTATATTCTCTTGGCCACAAACAGTTATAGGGGCAGCCTATATTCAAAAGGAAGGAAAATAAGCTCTGCCTCTTGATTTGAGGATCCTCACACCCATTCAATCTACTTGTGACACACACACACGGAAATTGGATCTTGTCATTTCATTTTCATAAGCCTTTAAAGGTCATCCATTGCTCTTTCACTGTGATTCGCATGCCTTACCTGGCTTTCAAATTCCATAATCCAATATGACTGGTATCATGTGAAGAAGAGAAGAGACACAGAGACACACAGGGAGAAGATGGCCATGTGATGACAGAGGATCCTGGAAGAGACCATCTTTGAACACTAGTAGCCATAATGAACTTGTTATTTGACTCCACACCTCGCCATTCTGGTGTATTCCTATGCTCCAATCCATACTTATGCCCTTCTTCCTCTACAGTATTGTCATATGGTGAAGGCAATACATGGGAAAGAGAGGCTTGCCCTCCTGCAATTACATATAGTGATGTGCTGACTATGTTCACCTACATGAATTTAAGGAGTGATCAGAAGGTCAGAAAGAATGACTCTCTCTATACCAGCTTTTGGGTTTGAACACGAATTATTCCCCATGCTGCACTGACAAGGGCATATATATTGTAGAAAACCATCAAGAGCCATTTTCATCTAATCAAGTTTTTAATAAACCCCATTTCCACTCCATCTTCTGACATTTACTTAAAGCGTGAGTAAATAGTTGACTTTATTTTTTAAAATACCTGCTTCGTACAGCTAGTACAAAAATTAAAGGACAGAATAAAATTACCTTTCCAATAGTCAATGTTCAAAAATGTTAGAAAATGATGACGAAGATTAAAATAGCCAAACACAATCAGTGATGTATTAGGTGCTTAATAAATGACAGCTAATATCATTGATAAAAGAAGCTCTTTTAGAGGAAGGAATGTAAAGGGGTAGGATGCAATCCATTTGAATGGGGAGAGGAATGTAAGGGCTAGGGGGGTTGGGGCCAGGGGAAGAGTGATGCTCTCTGTGCCTCAAGAAGCAGCTGACAGAGCTCTCTTTAATACCAAATTATCAGAGACAGTTTTGGAATTTTCACTGGCAAAGATGTGTCTCTCCCCTGAGCCCCAGAATAAATACTTAGAAGGTTAAAGTTTAGTTCATTAATCTCCTCATTTGTCTGTTTGTTTGGACACACAGATGCTCCATTGCGAAGGCAATTCGAGGAAGGGTGAACGACACTGAGACCAGGAAAAAAAAAATATGGACACTTCAATACAATCACATGGTGGGAAGGGGGGTGTGCGAGAGAAAAAATACGTTTTACATTTAATTCTCTGCTTTAAAAAACGGTAATCAAAATTGGAAGCTCATGACTTGGTTCTTTCCAGGGTTTGTTTATGCAGCTGGCCTTCTAGGTGACATCTGATTAACTTTTCTTTTCCAAGTAAATTTTTAGTTGGTTCAGTTAGGCAAAACCTGACAAGCAGGGCTTCCCTGGTGGCGCAGTGGTTGAGAGTCCGCCTGCCGATGCAGGGGACACGGGTTCGTGCCCCGGTCTGGGAACATCCCACATGCCGCGGAGCAGCTAGGCCCGTGAGCCATGGCTGCTGAGCCTGTGCGTCCGGAGCCTGTGCTCCGCAACGGGAGAGGCCAAAGCAGTGAGAGGCCTGTGTACCGCAAAAAAAAAAAAAAAAAACCTGACAAGCAAGAGCCATGTAAGTTCTTCCCCGCTTTCTTTGTACCAACGCTACCCTCCTGCTTGGCACTAATTCAACACATCTTCAAGTTTCTGTGAGGGGCCTTGGAAAAGCCTCATTCTGAGATGTTGAGACAAAAGCAAAGAAAAGATTTACACCTTCTAATGAAGTGGAATGAGGGAAATTTTGACTAAAGTTATCCTCATTAAATTCAGTATCATTTTTAGTAATAGTCAAGTTATCTCTCCATTTGGCTCCAAATAACCTGAAAACAGTCAGCTGTCCTAGAGCCCTTCCAGAGAAGAAGCTTTAAGAAAGAGAAATGTTTTGCTAAATGTCACTCCTATACACAATAAGGGTGCAAAGAAGGCAGATCCTGTGTGTTTATCCTCTGTCTCTTTGGATGCTATGGTAGGCAGACTTCAAGGCAACCGCCCCAATGATCCCTGACTCTTGGTATTCACATTTTTGTATAATCCCTTCTCCTTGACTTAGAAGTAGGTCCTATGACCCGCTTCTAATCAATAGAACATAGCAAAAGTCATGGGATGTCCCTCCCATGATTATGAAATATTACATAACATCCATCTTACTAGCAGGTTTACTCTGGAGGCTGTCCTTGCTGGCTTGATGAAGGAAGTGGCCATGCTGTGAGACAGAGTGTAGAACGGTGGGTGATCCCTGAGAGCCACAGGAGGCCTCTAGGAACTACAGGTAGCACTAGGAGCTGAGGGCAGTCTCCAGCCAAGCAAGAAGCTAGAGCCCTCAGTCCTCCAACCACAAGGAAATGAATTCCACCAACAATAAGAAAGAGCTCAGAAATGGACTCTTCCACAGTCGAGCCTTCAGGTGAGATTACAGGTTGACTGACACCTTCATTACACCTTTGTGAGACACTAGGCAGAGGAACCAGCTAAGCTGTGCCTGGACTCCTCCTGATGGCGACTGTGAGATAATAAATGTGTGTTGTTTAAGTCACCTAGTGTGTAGTAACATGTTACACAGAGATAGAAAATGAACACAGAGGTCCTCTGCTAGGTAACAACAAATCTCAAGCATCCTACTTTGGTTTTCCATGAAGGCATCTCTGATTACGTAAAGGAAAGCTCTACGTACCCTCTATGTAAGGGTTTTTCCTGGTACTTTCTCATCTAACCTTAAAATTCCTGAATATTGGGGCTATTTTTTTATGTTTATAAGGCTTAAAAGAAACACTGCCCATCCCCCAGGAGAAGACTGGATAAGGAATGTAGGACAGTGGTTCTGTGTCCATGACATGGTACACACTGACTCAATCGTGAAGCAGCTTGTCGTTTGTGCTGACTCTCTATTACTGTATAACCAACCAGCCCAGAATGTATGGCTTAAAACAACCACCATTTATATAGCTCATGATTTCATGGGTCAGCTGAGTGGTTCTTACGGTCTGGTCCAGCTCAGCTACCCCCTGCTGGCCTCACTCAGCATCCGTGGTAAATTGGCAGGTGGGCTGGAGACTGCATGATCTAGGATGGTGCAGTGGGCAGAACAAGGGCTCCAAAGACATCCACACCCTAATCCTCAGAACCTATGAAGATGTTACCTTACATGGTAAAAGCAACTTTGCAGGTGTGATTAAGGGTACAGACATTGAAATAAAAGATTCTGAATTATCACAATGGGCCCAATTTAATCACCTGAGTCCTTAAATGCAGACAACCTTTCCCAGCTGGCTGTGAGAGATCAGAAAGAAGAATGAGGAGGAGAGATTTGAAGCATGAGAGGGATCTGACCCACAGTGCTGGCTTTGAAGATGGAAGAAAGTGGCCTCATGTCAAGGAATGTGAGTAGATTCTTAAAGCTGGGAATGGCCCTCAGCTGACAGCCAGCAACAAAACAAGGATCTCAGTCCTACAACCCCAAGGAATTAATTTCTCCCCAAAATCCAATAAGCGAGGAATACCCGTCCTCACCTGGACTGGGGACAGATGTATTGGGATGAGTTCTTTCCAAGATTGAGTCCTTACTCAGATCTTTCTCCCTCAGATGTAGGGAAAAGGGGATTTCAATAATGCAGTGGTTTACAGCATGGGCTTTGTGGTAGGCAGAATGTTGGCCCCTCCAAAATGTTCAAGTCCTAATCCCTGGAACCTATAACTTAAATGCCATTTAAGTTAAATGGCAAAGGAGAAGTAAAGGTTGGAGATGGAATTTAGGTTTCTAATCAGCTGACCCTAACACAGAGAGATTATCCTGGGGTGTCTTTAAGTGTGGAAGTGAGAGGCAGAAGCTTCAGTGTCAGAGTGATGCAGCATGAGAAGGATGTGACCAGCCACTGATGGCTTTGAGGATGGAGGAAGGGGCCATGGACCATCCCCATGGGCCAACTACCAGCCCCTCGATCCCTCACGGTGTCCATGGAGACCACGCAGGGACCTGAATTCTACCCCACCCAGCAGTAAAGAGGAGTCCACCCCATCCTTCACCTGGACCTGATCGAGGCCGGGGGGAACTTGGGCTTTCAGCTCCACCTGGGAGGAACAAGGTGATGACCCCCTTCCCGTGCAGGAGCTGTGCCAGAATAACCTGGTTAAAACAGGTTTAAATAAGATCCAGAGTCTCATAGCATAGTACCAAAATATCCTGGTTTCAGTACAAAATCATTCACTGGACCAAGAACCAGAAAGATCTCACACTGAGTGAAAAAGACAACACTGAGGTATGAGAGATGTTAGAATAATTGAAGATTTTTTTTTTTTTTTTTTTTTTTTTTTTTTTTTTTTTTTTGCTGTACGTGGGCCTCTCACTGTTGTGGCCTCTCCCATTGCGGAGCACAGGCTCCGGACGCCAGGCTCAACGGTCATGGCTCACGGGCCCAACCGCTCCGCGGCATGTGGGATCTTCCCAGACCGGGGCACGAACCCGTGTCCCCTGCATCGGCAGGCGGACTCTCAACCACTGCGCCACCAGGGAAGCCCAGAATAATTGAAGATTTTAAAGCAGCCATGACAAAAACGCTTCCGTGAACAGTTACAAGCATGCCTAAAACGGGTGCGAAAACAGAAATCCTTGGCAAAGACACAGAACCAAATGGATGTTTTAAAACTGGAAAATACAATTAATATAAAAAGTAAAGAGAGAAACTACAGAAAAATAAAGAAATAAAAACCTCAGTGGATGGGCTCAACAGAATAGAAGGGAGAGAGGAATGACTCAGTGAACTGGAAGATAGAATGACAGACATTAATCTGAGCAACTGAGAGAGAACAGAATGAAAAAAAAAAAAAATGAACAGAGCCTCAGGGACCTGTGGGACTATAACAAAATATCCCCCATCCATTGACATTCCAGGAGGAGAGCAGACAATGTACTTGAAAAAATAATGATGCGAAGCTTCCCAAACTTGACAAGAGATATAAACATACAATTCAAGATGCTGAACAAACTCCTTCCTAAAGATGGGCAGGTGACCTTTCCAGACGGATAAGAGCCTAGAGATTACTGATGGATCTTACAATTGCATTTAATAAGCATCTGTAGGGCTTCCCTGGTGGCGCAGTGGTTGAGAGTCTGCCTGCCGAGGCAGGGGACGCGGGTTCATGCCCCGGTCTGGGAAGATCCCACATGCCGCGGAGCGGCTGGCCCGTGAGCCATGGCCGCTGAGCCTGCGCGTCCAGAGCCTGTGCTCCGCAACGGGAGAGGCCACAACAGTGAGAGGCCCGCCTACTGAAAAAAAAAAAAAAAAAAAAAAAAGCATCTGTAGTTAGTTGAACTCACTCAGGAATCAAGCAGAGAGCTGTTGGAAGGGGGCACCTCTAATCTCCCTCAGTCACCCCCAAGACATTCCTCATAAACACACAGTCTATGTTACGGTTGGTGTCTGCATGCAAACCCAACTCTAAGACAGGTCCTGTAACTCAGTCCTCAAAGTGAGATTCGAGGACATGCATATCGGCATCACCTGGGAGCTGCCTAGAGCCCCATTATAGACTTGATATTCCTGCACCCACAAGAGCCTCAGATCCATATTCAAGTTTGCGAAGCACGTCTCTGGTGCTTACTCCTTTCCTGCACTCCTCTTACGTGAAAATTCTAGAATTCCTTATGAACTGCAGGCTAGAAGCCAACCAAAAGAGCATCAAAGTTACAAACTAGGAAGAGTACTGGGCAAAGACACTGGAGTTTTGTTCTCCATCTTAAACTTTTGTATCTGCAAATCACCTAAACTGCCAGCAGTCTGTGTTTGCAAGATTGCTGTTTTTTATGTTTATTTGTTTTCCTTATGAATTTAGTGCTGAAGACAAACTAGAAAATCAGAGGCTTCTTCCTATTCGAATATCCTATGATTCCATTACATGAGAATCAGATTACCCATTACTACGTAGGCAAAGCCTGTGTACAAAGAAGTTAATTATAAGATCCTAAACCATGCCTAGTATATAATTATAGCAGGAATATTTTTTAATCTAACTGTAATTCTATACAGAAATTTTGAGGACTTGAGCTTTGTGCCTGTAGCTTATAATATCACCAGAAACCCTTCACAGAATCGTAATCTCGTAAGTCAGTTACCTGTTGATGCTCAAATATATGCGTATGTAATTTTAACAGTGCCCGTTAAACACAGACTTCCATTATAACACTGTTTCCACTCGGTCATGATTTATGAAAAATTCCCCTATTGGCTAAAATTTTCCAGGCTTAATCACACTCTCAAGGTGAATTTTTTCAACTAAACTCCACTTAAGTCAATTTTGAGCTCTCTGAATGAAGGAAAAATATAGATGCCAGATTCTTTAAAATAACCGTCAAGCAGGTTCCTTTTTTAAATGTTTAACACACTGACATTCACACTCCACAAGAGGACTGAACCTGCGTGGCTCATAATTTCCAGATAATGGAAGGCAGAGGTGCTTTTTTGCTTAGAAATCCCCAGTAAATCTCTCAATTATCTCCTCTGCCTTGGAGAATTATAGAGATTCTGTAAAGCAGGTACTTTGTTTTAAACTTGTGAGACTCCCTAGCATCTACGAAGCTGAATTCAGTTCATACACATCAACTCTCCTCCTTATGAGTCTGGCAAAGTTTTCCATGTTGGGACTAAGGAGTAGAAAGTCATTTGGATTACTGATCCAGTGTGAGTCATACAGAATGGGGGAAGGATGAGCCATTACCACTATTTTGAATCGCCTCCATTTACTGTTTCTAAACTTTACTCTGGGACTTGCAGGCTTTGACTGTATTATTTCTATGGGGAAAACAACCTCTGATTTATCTCTCAGAACAACTGGCAGGCACTGTCTCCTGGGTTTGGGTCATGTCTCTGATCCATTGGTTTTCTTTACTTGGCAAATGTTTTGTATCCACTCTGTACATCTTCATTTGGTTGACTGGGAGCGGGAAGCCTGCCAGGACACACACAGCCATCCTCTGTGGCACGACCAGCCAAGGGGAGGACACGAAAGAATTCTTTGCTGGATTCCTCATGTCCAGGCCTTGGTGCCAACTGACAACTGATGGAGACAGTCTTCTCAATTCCTAAGAGGTCTCTTGGCACAGCTATATAGAGAGAATTTTTTTTTTAACAAAAACCCTAATGGATTTAGTTGCCCCATCTCCAAGCTAAAGCTTTCACATGTTGCTTAAGAAGGAACCACGTCCGAGGAGCTCCTCCTGGGTGGGAACAGTCTTCTGCAATCGGCTGAGGTGCTTTGGCCCACCGACTTCTTTTATGCAACTGATCACAGTGGCACCTCCCTCCTTTGCAGAGAAGTCATCCCTGCCTTCTTCGAGTAGGTCCCTATACTCTCTGTACAACATTGCTCTTTGAGTTCTGGAATATGCAATCCTATCTCCTACCACAGGACCTTTGCACATGCCATTCTCTGCCTAGAACACTCTCACACGCCTCTTCTCCTAGTGAACTTCTGTTCATCATTTAGATCCTAGCTTGTGACTTCTTCAGGGAAGCACCCACTAACTTTGCTAATTAGGTCAACCCCACACCTATGTCTGTCCTCACACCACCAGTACTTCCCCTTGGTGGTACCTGTCACTGCTACCTTCTTAGATTCACTTCTGTTCTTTTTCTTTTATTAGTAACTTGACCCCACCAGCTCCATGAGAGTCCTGACCACGTGTACCCTCAACTCCTGGCCTAGGCCTTCACACAAAGTAGGTGCTCAGTAATTATTTGTGAGATAGATGGATGAATGAATGAATTCACTTTAGAAATTTCCAGGAGGGAGTCACAGAGCCTAAGCCAGCACTGCTAAATGCCTTGGCATCAGAAGAATTTGTCTGGTTTGTTTTATGGTGTTGTTCTAACCTTGATGTGTAAGACCTATGAAATGAGAAGGTGGACAGAGAGGAAGTAGCGCAGAAGAGGACCTGGGAAAAAACCCTCAACTGAGGCCTACATAAAACACTTCCTGAGCCATAATATTATAAACCTACAAATGGACCTTGGAGATCGTTTCTGGGATTTTACAGATGAAGAAAAACTTCCACTGTAGTTACTGGCAGACCCCACCCCTTCTAACTCTTCATCTGTTCCTGGTCTACTGCTCCCACAAGGAGACAGCCCTTAACAGATATTTAAAAAAACAAAATTCAATGGAGGACACAACTTAACAGGAGCTGAAGCCCTGAGCTGGGAAAACCATAGGAGAGGAACGAAGTGATGAAATCATATGTAAACCATAGGGTCCCCGAGGGCTATGGTTAGAACAAGAATTGAATTTCTTTCCTCTCCTCTTAGACCCAACATAGGGAGTTTCACTAGGAAGTCCCCAAAGGAACAATTCCCTCTCTTCTGTAATCCCTAATTAATTCTTATTCTCTAATCTGTAAAGACAAAGGGGGCCAGGCAGAAGAAGCTACCCAAATATCATCACTCATCTAAGTGGCTTAGGATGTGGGTTCTGCACCAGATTCCTGAGTATAAGCCCCACGAATTGTGTGACTTTGGTCGAGCTGCTTAACTACTCTGTCTCAGTTTTCTCCTCTGTGGGAATAACTGAACCCAACTTTTAGGGTTGTTGTGAGGATGAAGTATAATATGATTTGTAAAGTACCTGTGCATGACACACAGGAAACTCTTGGTACAACCTAGTATCATTTCAACATTCAACAGATGGGTGTTCAGTGCTTACCATGTGCCCACATGGAACAAGGTCGTGGTGGGGGGTGGAGGGGACTTATAATGGGGGAAGAAAGACACATTTAAGAAACAGGAAATTTAAAGATTAAGCTCAGCTCTGAAAATTTTTTCACAGAAGAACTAGAACAGGAATGGGGAGTTGGCTGCCTTTATACAGACTTCATCAGAAGAATGTCTGTGAGGACACGACATTCGAACCGAAGGATCCAGTCGTGTGAAGAGCTGAGGAGAGAGTGTTCTAACCCAGCAAGTATCAGAAACAGAAGGGCAAGGCCTTGAGGGGGGAACGTCCCTATTCCCAGGGCAGTGAGAAGCCTGCGCAAGTTTCTCAGCAAAGTGAGACAGAATCTGAGTTGTGTTTTCAAAAATTCCCCCAGTCCAAACCCATAGGATGTACAACACAGAGAGTGAACCAAGAAATGTAAACTGTGGACTCTGGGTGATAATGATGTGTCCATGTAGGTTCATCAGTTGTAACAAATGTACCAGCTGGGGGGAGATATGCTGATAACCCGGAAGGAGGCTGTGCACGGTCTTTGGGAAATCGCTGTACCTTCCACTCAGTTTTCCTGTGAACCTAAAACTGCTCTAAAAACATAAAATCTTCACTAAAAAATTAAACTACTGAATTGAAAAAAAAAAATTCCCTCTGGTTCCTGTATAGAGAATGGGTTTCAGTGGGACAAGAGTGAAGGCAGCGAGACCAGTTACGGAGCTAGTGGAGAAGCGAAGGTGAGAGATGGAGGGATGGTGGCTTGGAGTGGAAATGGATGGGAGAGGAGCCGACACAGTCGAGATGAATTTTACAGATGGAAGCAACAGGGTGAGTGACGGGGAAGAGGCAGAATCGGGGATGAGTCCTAGGGTTTTTGTCTTGAACAACTGGGTATAGTGATGCCTTTTATCGAGATGGAGAGAAAATCAAAAGGGGGGACCCTGGAGCTTATGGCGTTTGCTTTGGTTTTACAATGAGAGGCAGATCTGGGATGCGAGGCAGATTACAGATTCTCTGTGTTGTTGAATAAAATATTCCCCACCCCCCACCCCCGAAGAGTTCTAAGAACAAAGAAAGTACTAGTTTACTTGGAATGGTGACAAGTAAAGCTCTTTGGGAGAAAGGAAATGAATTGGTTCCCTTCTAGCAACGCTGTCCACTCTTTAGGAAGCGGGGTTACTTCCTTCTGGTGACAGAGTCCTCTTAAATGGTACGATACCATTTTCTCCCATTTTTCTTAAGGTAGAGAAATAAACAATGATGTCAAGTGACATAGTTCTTTGTTTCCCAGGAATGCCATTTAACTATTACTTTTTCTTTTCCTTTCTTTTTTTGTATTTTTTGATGTTTAAAGGCAGAAAAAATTCTCAAAAACTGCACAGAGCACCCTAGTACATGCCTTCTTTCAGATAATTTAGCAATATAAGGGTCACCCTCTGTTTAGGAAAAATCTGAGAGTTTAAAGGAGTAATTTCCAAGGTTTTTAAGAGTATTATTTTCTTGCAAGAGGTGACAAAATCTGAACAAGTTGATGCCACTTTTATGTAAGCTTTTTCTTTTAATACAAATACAATGAAAAGAACACTAGACCAGGAGTCTTAAAAAAGATGTCACCCCCACTCAGTCACTGGAAGTCACCTGCCCTCTCCGGGCTGTCGCTGGTTTACCTGGAAAGAAAGAGGAGCTGGGCATCGCGTCCTTTCCAGATTCCATGGTCCATCAAATATTGGCCAGAGTGAGAGAAACTTTTTCACACTAATCAAGGCGATGAATGTCGTTCGTTTGCATTTTGTGGTTTGTTATTTCCCAGATGCTCTGAATGCAGCTCGTCTCTTTGATAGTCTGTCAGCTTGACCGCTCTTTTTGTAAACTCATCAAAATCGACAATGAATTTTGGATAAAAGAAACATTCTTCGTGTTTCAGAATCAACCCTCAGCATAAACTTCGTCTGGGGGCCACATGTCCTGGAGTGAAGTCGTTTTTGACTGAGTCCCTCAAGTGACAAGTCTTTCCAGCTTTGATTCACTTTGGGTGGCTCCCTGGAGTGTCTGACTCCATGGAACCCCACTACAAGAGATTGTACTAAGCATAACACGATGTAATCAGCCTTGTAAACTTACTTTATACCAAATGCATGGCTTTGATTTGAAACAAATGCAAAAACCACAGCTACAAAGTGATGGCCAAAGGATGGCGAAGTGCAAGAACAGCTGACTAGAAGCCGAGTCCTTGTTCTCTTCCCACCTCTGTCACCATCTAGCGTGTGTCCTTGGGCAACTCATCCTGTGGGACTCAGTCTCGTCATCTGGAAGATGCTGGTTGGACCATTATGGTTGGACCACAATCTCTCAGGTCTCAGCTTGGGAGATTCCATGAGCAGTTGTGGAACCTCACTGATGGCTGTGGGCACAGGACAAGCGAGCAGTATCATTTGGCCCAATTACTGGACTTGATATAATACCTCTCATTCATGCTGATAAAGAAATCTCAGGAAAGCAGTAAAGGAGCAGGGACTAAGGCTCACAGAGGTACTAATGAAGGATTTCACCTTCCCTAAAGGTTTCCACTAGTGTCTTTGAGTGGGAGCCAGGGCAGGTGGCAGCTGGAGGGGAGTGGTGATTAGTAAAGTGTGATCAGGTGGCACCTGCAGGGGAAGGGATTCACTTCGTCCTTCTCTGTAGCAGGAGAATGAACAGATGGAGCCCTACACCTCCACAAACACTATTAACTTAACCTTGAATGTGCAGAGAGGCAGAAGCCTAACCCCTGTAACCAAAAACATCATTTATTATTGATTCTCTGAATTTAAAAAAAGGTAAATTCCACATTATTTCCCTGCATTGATAATCCCCATATTCTCTTAAAACATACAACTAGAGCTGGAGAATGGGATTCAGAGAGGGAGCTTTTCCTCTTGGGCTTTTTAAAACAGAGATTAATGACCAGGATTTGCTCAATGAAACATTTCTCACCATGAAGCTCATAATTATTTGATCATTATGATTTTAATTATTCTTAACAGTGTCAGCAACTACCAGTGTCCTGAAAGTGTTTCAGGTAGAAGATGGTAGTTTTACTGGGAGTTTTATGTCCTAAACTAGGGCATGGACTAGCTGTTCCCTCTTGAATTCTCCTATTTTTTTCCACTCATTTAATCAACAAATATCTACTGAGTAGAAGTTCTGTGCCACGCATTCAGCCATGCACTGGGTTAAGACACTAAGTCTCATCTCTCTTCTGCCTTTATGTAAATTTGGATTTTTTCCCTATTTTTTAAGTTCCCCTATATAATTTTTTAACGTCTTTATTGGAGTGTAATTGCTTTACAATGGTGTGTTAATTTCTGCTTTATAACAAAGTGAATCAGCTGTACATATACATATATCCCCACCTCTCCTCCCTCTTGTGTCTCTCTCTCTCCCACCCTCCCTATCCCACCCCTCTAAGTGGTCACAAAGCACAGAGCTGATCTCCCTGTGCGATGCGGCTGCTTCCCACTAGCTAGCTATTTTATATCTGGTAGTGTATATAAGTCCATGCCACTCCCTCACTTCGTCCCAGCTTACCCTTGCCCCTCCCCGTGTCCTCAAGTCCATTCTCTAACTTCTGCGTCTTTATTCCTGTCCTGCCCCTAGGTTCTTCAGAACCGTTTTTTTTTTTTTTTTTTTTTAGATTCCATATATATGTGTTAGCATACGGTATTGATTTTTCTCTTTCTGACTTACTTCACTCTGTTAAGCTCCCCTACATGGTGGCTCTAGTGTATCAACCCAAACTCTTTCCCACTATTCATCGATGTGAATGTTCCATCCTGCTCTGCTGTTTGTCCACATGCAGATACATACACCCCCACCAGCATGTAGACAAATACAACGTTCACCTCCCCATCTCTTCATTTTCTCATGTCTGTCTATGCTAGCAATAACTCTACCCTCCTCCCATTCACTTCTCTAAATCCTACCCAGCTTTCAAGGTTCAGCACAAATCTCCCTTCTCTGGGAGGTGCTGGGCTAACACAGGCGTCCAACCCAACACCTCTACTCTTCAGTGTTCTAGACCACATATGAAATCAGTCTTTTTCTGGCACCCAAGTTTCTCCTTCTCTTTTTGTGTGCACTGATTTGATCACCACGTGTAAATTCTAAAATCCCTAGAAAGGTGAACCATATTTTATATCTTCAGTAGCCCCCTCCCCAATATTTGAACAGTATGAGTCTCAAAGTAAGTTTTCAAGCATTTGCTTGGCTGGATTAATACATTTTGTCTGCAATCAAGATAAGCTCTTCTAGAGATAGTAGAACCTCAACCTTACAACAGGTATTTAGAAAAACATGCTTTAATCAACTACATTTATTTGAACCTTGAAATCTCAGACCTTTCCCTTGACTGTATCACTATTAAAACCACAAAGCATCAAAGGATATCATACTTTAAAATGACACATATCTAAATATCTAAGTACAACTTACTACCTTTCTAATTTCAATTACTACACTTAAAACAAAATTAAGGTATTTTTAAGGACTGTCCCTTCTCTACTGCTCTGCAATTCACACTCATAAATTGTATGACTGTGTATATGTGTCTATTTCTGAACTTTCTTTCATTCCACTGGTCTATTTGTCTGCCCTTGTGTCTATACTGCCTGGTCTTCATTTCTGTACCTTTATAATGAATCTTGGTATCCAGTAGAATACATCTTCCTAGATTATTTTTCTTTAAGGATGACTTGATGATTTTTGGTCTTATGCATTTCCAAATAAATTTAGAGATCAGGTTGCCCATTTCCACAAAGAAACCTGCTGGCGTTTCGATTAGGATTGCACTAAATATATAGATTAATTTGGAGATAGTCAATATTTTTACAATATTGAGTCATCTTGCATGAATACAATACATCCTGCTATTAGAAATATAAGTCAGGGCCTCCCTGGTGGCGCAGTGGTTGAGAGTCCGCCTGCCGATGCAGGGGATACGGGTTCGTGCCCCGGTCTGGAAGGATCCCATATGCCGCGGAGCGGCTGGGCCCGTGAGCCATGGCTGCTGAGCCTGCGCATCCGGAGCCTGTGCTCCGCAACGGGAGAGGCCACAACAGTGAGAGGCCCGCGTACCACAAAAAAAAAAAAAAAAAAAAAAAAAGAAATATAAGTCATATGGAAAAAAATAAAATATGATTCCCCACCTCACATCATACACACAAATCAGTTCCAGATATACTGAAGTTCTAAATCTGAAAGATAATATAGTTTCTAGAAAATAATATAAAAGAATATTTTCATGCTCAGGGAGTAGTGAAGGAAAGAAAAAGCTAAGCATTAGAGAAATAAACAATAAATTGGACAGCACTGAAATTAAAAACAATAAAAAGACACCAGGAAGGACTGAAAAATGCAAGCTACAGAGTGGAAGAAATATTTGTGAAAATCCAAAGAGGGACTGTACCTGGACTACATAATATACTCTTACAACTCAATAAGACAAGACAGAAAACCCAAAAGAAAACAGGGCAGAACCTTGAAGAGGAATTTGACAAAAGGGCATTCAAATAGCTAATAAACATAAATAAAGAATGGCTCAATGACATTCTTCATCAGGAAAATTAAAATTAAAACTAAAATGAGACACAATGTCACACCCACCATAAAGACTAGTATTCCCAAGTTTGGGTAGTAATGTGAAATAATAGAAACTTTCATACACAGCTGGTGGAAAAGCTAAGTTAGTACAAATACTTTAGGGTATTATTTGATATTAACTACAAAAGTTGAATATCTGTACGATCCATGACTTAAAATTCTACTCCTAGTTATATGCCCAACATATACCAAAGACTTGTGCACAAAAATATATGCACCAAGAAGAGCAGCGTTATTTTATTTTATTTTTTTTTTTTTTTGCGGTATATGGGCCTCTCACTGTTGTGGCCTCTCCCATTGCGGAGCACAGGCTCCGGACGCGCAGGCCCAGCGGCCATGGCTCACGGGCCCAGCCGCTCCGCGGCATGTGGGATCCTCCCAGACCGGGGCACGAACCCGTTTCCCCTGCATTGGCAGGCGGACTCTCAACCACTGCGCCACCAGGGAAGCCCCAGCGTTATTTTTAATAGTAGAAATAACCTTAATCCATCAAACTCCATCAACAATAATCTAGATAAATAAATTAGTTTGTTCATTCCTTAGAAAACCATGCAACCATGAAAATAAGTGATTTACTTCTTCATAGAACAACATAGATGAATCTCACAAAAAATGTTGAGCAACCAAAATAACTGATGTTCTCAAAAACGGCCTGGATATTCTTTTCTTATTGGGATTTTGGTTGGGATTGTATTAAATCTGAAGATTCATTTTGGAGGAATTGACATCTTTACAATATTGAATCTTTGTGCCCAAGAATGTGATAAGACTCTTCACTTGCTCATGTCTTTATTATTCTGAATAAAGTTTACGGATTTCATGAAAAAATATAAACTAAGAGTTAGGTGTGTGCTGCTATTTCCTAATTATTTATATTTGTTATTATAATGTAAGGATGTTTAATTATAACTGGCCACCCTGGTGAATTTTCGTAATAGTTCAAGTAGCTTTGAATTGAACCTTTTAATTTTCCTATGTAGAATTTTTTTTTTAATTGGGGTATAGTTGTTTTACAATGTTGTGTTAGTTTCTACTGTACAGCGAAGTGAAGTAGCATTCCTTGTGCTATACAGCAGGTTCTTATTACTTATACATTTTATACATATTAGTGTATATACGTCAATCCCAACCTCCCGATTCATCCCACCCCGCCCCCTGCTTTCCCGCCTTGGTATCCAAACATTTGTTCATCTCATGTAGAAAATTAATAGTGCCAAATAATGGTAATTTCCTCTGTTTCTTCCTACTAATCAAATCTCTTATTTACATTTCATATCTTATTGTGTTGGATAGAAATTCCAGAATAAGGTTGATAATATCTATGAATGTGGATTTTTTTTTCTCTTGTTATTTGTCAGAGGTCAGCAAGCTTTTTCTCTAGAGTCAGATATTAAATATTTTTAGCTTTGGGAGCCACACTATCTCTGTCAGAACTACTATTCAACTCTAACACTGTGGCGTGAAAACAGCCATGGACAATAAACAAAAAATGAGCATAGCTGGATTTGGCCCATACACCATGGTTTACTGAACTCTGTTCTACGTTAATGACAAGGCTTTTAATGTTTTGCCATTACTATGATTTTGGTTTTTGGTTTCTTTGTCATTTTAGGGAATAAATCCTTTAATTATAGATTGCGGAAGTTTGGGGGTTTTGTTGTTTTTTTAGTTTTGTGGAGTTTTTTGCAATTCCTTTCCTTTTTGACATCTACCAACATCATCACATTTTAAAAATCTTTTATATATGAATTCCATCTAAAATGTTCTACATATTCTCTAATGTTGAACCATTCTTATATCCCTATAATAAGCTTAGTCATAATAAATTATTTTTATTTACTCCTGGATTTTATTAATTACGTATTAATTGGATACCCATAATGTATCAGGCACTCTTCCTGAACCAGTGGGTACTGGAGGCTTCAGTCAACAAAATAGACAAAGTCCCAGCTTTCATGGAGCTTACATTCTAGTGGAAGGACACAGATAATAATAAAGACACACAAATACATCAGGCGAAGGTTAATAAAGCAGAGTTGGAGAGTGAGAGTGTAGGATGCTCTTTCAGAAATGGATTGACACATAACACTATTATATATAAAACAGATAACTAACAGCACAGGGAACTCTACTCAATACTCTGTAATGGCCTATACAGGAAACGAATCTAAAGAAGAGTGGATACATGTATATGTGTAACTGATTCACTTTGCTGTACACCTGAAACTAACACAACAGAGTAAATCAACTCTACTCCAATAAAAATTTTTTTAAAAATGGTGTTCAGGGAAAGCTTCTCTGATCAGGTGTCATTTAAGCAGAGCCTTTAAGGAAGCGAGGGCACAGCCTAAACAACTAACTAAGCAAATGGAAGTAGTGGACCGAAGCGCGAGGATAGGGAGTGGCCAGGAGCTGTGGGAGCACACGGCAGGAACTCCCAACACAATCTCAGGATGCGGTCCACAAGGCCTCCTGGGAGGAAGCAACATGCCATCTGAGACCGTGCAGAAAAGCTACAGGACTGCGATGCTGAATTTTTGTTGTCACCTTGCTTGGGCCACAGGGTGCCAAGACATTTGGTCTAACACTGTTCTGGATGTGTCTGTGTGGGTGTTTCTGTGTGAGATAAACCTCTGATTGAGTCAGGAGACTGAGTAAAGCAGATGGCCCTCCCCAGTGAGGGTGGGCCTCATCCAATCAGGTAAAGACCTGAACAGAACAGAAAGACTGAGTGAGCGGGAACTCCTCCTGCCTGCCTTGAACTGGGACACTGGTCTTTTCCTGTCTTTGGACTTGAAATGAAACATGGGTTTTCTTGGGTCTCGAGCCTGCTGGCCATCTAACTGGACTTTATGCCATCAGCTGTCCTGGTTCTCAGGCCTTCCAACTCACACTGGAACGACATGTTGGTTTTCCTGGGTCCCCATCTTGCTGATTTCAGATCCTGGGACATCTCAGGCTCTGTAATCCCATGAGCCTAATCTTTATCATTAACTCTCTGTATATATACACACATGCACACACATTCTGTTGGTTCTATTCTTCTGAAGGACGCTACTGAATAGAATGAATAGAAAAGAGTCTTCCATAACAATAGGACATAGAGTCCCAAAATTAGAAGAAAAGGGCAGTTTCAAGCAAATTAATGATGTTCAGTAGGGCTGAAGCATGTAAAAATACATGAACCGGAGCCAGTGAAGTTGGGCAACGCAGAGTCACTGAACTGGATTTCATCACTACTGGACCACAAAAAAAAACTTACACGGATTTTAAGAAGGAGAAATTGTTTGGGCTACATTATCTGGCTTAAAGCAAAAAGAAATTAAAACATAATAAAAGGGTGGTCCAGAAAATATATAACCACATAGGGAAATTTAAAAATGCTTTTTTAAAATTAGTGTTGGGCCAAAAGGTATGTGAAAACTGCATTAAAAACTATTTAGAGGGCTTCCCTGGTGGCGCAGTGGTTGAGAATCTGCCTGCCAATGCAGGGGACACAGGTTTGATCCCTGGTCCGGGAAGATCCCACATGCCACAGAGCAACTAAACCCGTGCGCCACAACTACTGAAGCCCACACGCCTAAAGCCCGTGCTCCGCAACAAGAGAAGCCACCGCAATGAGAAGCCCACTCACCGCAAGGAAGAGTAGCCCCCGCTCACCGCAACTAGAGAAAGCCCGCACGCAGCAACGAAAACCCAACGCAGCCAAAAAATAAATAAATCAATTTACTTAAAAAAAGAACTATTTAGAAATCAAATAAAGGACAAGATAAAGACAATACACAGACCAAAAAACATGGCCTTAAGTTCATTAAAAAACAAGAAATACTGACAATAAACTATTAATTCAAGAAATTTAAGAAAAGTTGAGGAAAAACTGGACACAAATAGGGAGCCTCTATTCTGTCTATATTCTCTGCCTAGAGCTCTTTTTCTCTCCTATCTTCATGCCTCAGGCCCTCACTTCCTTCAGGGGACTTCTGCTCAAATGTCACCTGATCAGAGAGGTTTCCCCTGAAGCTTCTTTTTTTTTTTTTAGTGGAAGTATAGTTGATTTACAATGTTGTGTTAGTTTCTGGTGTACAGCAAAGTGATTCAGATAGATAGATAGATAGATAACTTTTTCAGATTATTTTCCATTATAGGTTATTACAAGATATTGAATATAGCTCCCTGTGCTGTACAGTAGGTCCTTGTTGGTTATCTATTCTATATATAGTCGTGTGTATATTTTTATCCCAAACTCCTAATTTATCCCTCCCCACCCCCTTTCCCCTTTGGTAACCATAAGTTTGTTTTCTCTGTGAGTCTGTTTCTGTTTTGTAAATAAATTCATTTGTATCATTTTTTAGATTCCACATATAAGTGATATCATATGGTATTTGTCTTTCTCTGCCTGACTTACTGAAGCTCATTTCTAAAATAGTATCCTATCCTGTCTCCAACCCTGCTTATTACCCACCCTTCCCCTGATAGATTCCATGTGTCTTTGCTGGTATCTGTGTTCTCTCACTGGAATATAAGCTCCATGAGAGCAGGGACCCTTGCCTATTTTGTCCCTTGTTGCATCCCCTACTTCAGGAAGAGTACCGAGCACCTGGGCTGAGACTGGCCTGTTTCCGCTTCATCCTCTACTCAGCGTAAGGTCTGGCGTTTGGCAGACACGTAATAAATATTTATTGAATTTATGTGACAATGTTTCGCTGGACATTTGAAAAAAATCAATATTCTTTTTGGAGTACAAACATCTACATACATAGTTATTAAATAAAATGCAATAAATAAACTATTCTGCTCACCTATATCATACTCTTCTGTCTAACCATCAAATTCTGAAAGTCACATTTTGTTAAAGTACGAAGCCCAGATTTTATCAACGGCTCCTCATCTTTCAGTTACACTCTTCATATCTCAGTATTATATATTTTTTGGTACATAAGGCTTCACAACTCTTAATTTTCTTGTTTTGAAATTTTTATTAATACCAAATAACCCTTTTATCCCACTTAATGCTTTTAGTATTAAATTCCATTTTGTGTGATATTAATATTAAGCTCTGAGTTTTTGTTTCATTTTCCCGAGATACTGTTTCCCATCCCATTATTTTTAACTTTTCTGTGTAATTTTGTCTCTCCTATAGAAAGGATACAGATGAAATCTGCCTTGTCACCAATCTGAGAATTCTATCTTTTGCTCCCAAGTTCAACCCGTTTGCATCCTTTGTTTTTTTTGGCGGTACGCAGTCCTCCCACCACCACGGCCTCTCCCGTCACGGAGAACAGGCCCCGGACGCGCAGGCCCAGCGGCCACGGCTCACAGGCCCAGCTGCTCCACAGCACGAGGGACCCTCCCGGACCGGGGCACGAACCCGTGCCCCCAGCATCGGCAGGCGGACTCCCAACCACTGCGCCACCAGGGAAGCCCTGCATTCTTAATGTGACAACCACAACCACAGGACAACTGGTCCTATCTTCACGATTGTATTACCTGGTTTATCTACGCTCCTCCTTTCAGGAGGCCAAGGTGTCTGCTTTGCAAAGAGAGAGCAGCTAAGAGTCTGTGACAGAGAGAAAACCAGGTCTGTCCTGGCTCTTCCTCTGGCTGACTTGCTCCTGCATACCCATCACAGATGCTTCTGGAAGCCATGGATCCCGGCAGTGAAAGGGGTCTGAGGAGTGATGTCCATCCCTCACAGCCCTCTGTCCACACTGCACACCCGCAAAGCCTCACAACCTCACACCTCCAGATCCAGGTAGCCGCTATTTCTAGTTGCACTTACACCCATCTCCCACAATACTCAGCAGGGTGATGCAGCTGACTTGGGCAGGCTGGCAAGAGCCAAATCTGCGCACTGCTCCCCGTCTCTGCTTTGGCTGGCTGAACTTGGCCACAGCAGGAGTAGCTACACCGCACAGCAAAGCAGGGCTTGCTATTTCCAGAGAGCTGGTAAACCACTCTCCACTCTCCACTGCCAACCCTCACGTTTTCTAAACGAGGGGAACTGTGACTTCATATCCTTTGTCACTTTCTCTGTACTGTCTCAGAAATACTTTACACTTGGAACATGTTGATGGAACTCTTTCTTCATTTCTGGTGCTGATGAGGTATTTCCCTGATTTTTATGTCCCTTCGGTAGTTTCACTTGGTCCCCGAGTGTAGGGTGGGGATGTGTGACTGAGCTCGTTACTGTCTATTGCAGAAGTCCTTGTGACATGTCTTCATCCCATTATCCATGCAGAACATGGACTGAGTTACGCAGGTCCCTGTTTGCTGCTTTAATTATCACTGCCCAGCCAAATAGCACTCGCTCTGCTGCTAATGATTCTAATCTAAACTGGGAATTGATGTTGACAAAACACAAGCTGTTTAGTTTTTGCAAAGGCTGATCAAATCTGCTATGGAAAAAAAAAAGAGGTTTTGGTAGATATCCAGAATCAAAGCTCCATTGACTGGGGAAAATTCCAGCTAATAGGCAGGGAGGCAGATAATCAAAATCCCCGAGAACGTAGGAGGGGGTTTTCAAGATCATGAAAATATAGTTGTGGTGATGCCACTGAAGTAGAATCTGAGCAAGTTATCAGGTTGCTCCTTGTGAAAATATGACAAAATGAGAGCTAACTGTCCATGCCCTGGGGATGGCTCATTGTTAAAATAACACTGCATTTAGGGCAGCTTGTCAAGTGAACTGAGTGTGTTTTAGAGCTTAGAAAGGAATACAGTTGGCATGTGAGGTAAAACCAGCGAGATTATGGCAATTTTGTAAATCAACAAGACTTTATAGTAGGAAATAGGGAGCCATTGAAGGTTTTTATGCAGGAAAACAATGCAATAAAAGTTGTAATTAAGGAAGATTAGTCTGGCAGTTTAGCGCAAGATCTATCTTAAGACACTAATATGGAAACAGAGATAGAATCAGTAATGAGTTAAAATTTTAAAAAAAGAGAAGAAAAAAATCATTAAATCTCTTCTACTTTTAGTAGGCAGTTAAGGTAACTCACAGGCTGGGAAGAACTCAAGGAGCCTTGCAAGGCGTTCTCAGTTCATTAAGATAAATTACTCAGTGTTCATGGATGCCCAAACTAGTCCTGTGGCACAGGGCAGCTCCGAGCAGCCCAGGGACCTCTTGAAGACTTCTTTTCGCATCGCTTCCTTGTTTTGGGAAATGAGCACTGTTAGTCAATAGCCTTCATACAGCGTGAGCCTCCACTGTCCTCTTTCCGGGAACCACTGAAACCTCATCCATTCTTACGGGAATAAAAGGAATAGGAACCCAAACCCCTTAACTCTCACTCGAGTGATTAGATTAAAATCTAGTGATTAGCGGTAAGAATTCGACCAAGGATCCCAAGATGATGCGGGGCTCTTGCAGGCTCGCCACGTGAAAGAGATGGACTGTGCCACATGTAATGGTCAGTGCTCATCCTTGGGTCAGACAGGACCTACAACGCTCCAGCCAAACTGATGACTGTCTAAAGCCGATGCTCCTGCCTGGAACTTATGTCCCACTTTTCCGCATTATACGATTCCTAGTCAAGATCCCACGGAAGGCTGCGCTCCTTGATGAACCCTTCTCAGCTCCTCCAGCTCACAGCAGTCCTTGACTTAAATTGTAATAGATTCTGCCTGGACCACAAAATGGCATTTAGCTTGCTTCCTGGGTGGCTATTCATCCTTTCATGTCCGAATTTTCTCTTCAAGTAGATTATCAACTCCTTGAAGATGAGAACCATGATTTATAACTCACCCGCATTGGGTGCACAGGAAGAAGACGAAGATGCTGAGGTTAAGCTCACCCGCAACAATCCTTTATTCCAAATTGGGCTTACTTTGCTGAGCTGTTTTTTTTGTCTCCCAAGCCCCAAACCCAACCATGCATACTTCCCTCTCAACAGTTGTCCATGATTCCTCTTCTAAAAAGATAGAGGTCACGTAAATTTAGTTCCCACAACTTCCTATCCCTCCACTCCATGAGTTTTATTGATACTTTCTTCCCCTGCATTTTCAGAAGGACTGTCCTCATTGGCAAAGCTGATAACTTCCCTTTGGAATTTGCTCTAAGAATTAGCCTGTCTCTTACCCCAACATTTTTAATCCACCCTCCTTTTGCTACAACATCACAAATCTCCCCTGGCTTTATGATTTCTTAGTGTTAATGTTCTCACTATTTCTCCTAAAAATACTTTTTCCCCAAACCACTTCTAAAAAAATAGTATGTACCTACTGCTTCCTCTGTCCAATCAATTATGAATTCCTTGACTTTTTTCCAATCTTGGTTTCTCTTATTGACAGTTAATTGAAGTTGTTCTCTGAGGACTTCCAGCTCAAGCTCAGGACTGGAGTTCTGTGGACACGGAAAGACCAAGGACAAGCAATACCCAGACCCTCACCAAGGAGGGTTTCCTCCAGATGCGAGATGTGCGATCAGCAGGCCCCTTCAGGGCTGGCTTAGCTGAACCACCTCCTCTAAGACCACACCCTTCTCAGGTGCCCACATCTAGGATTGCAGATAAAATACATGACACCCAGTTAAATTTGACTTCCAGGTAAACAATGGATAGTTTTTTTTTAAATGTAAGTACGTTCCAAGGGGAAATTGGGGAAATACTCATATTTTTTAAGTATTCATTTTTTTATCTGAAATTTAATTAGGCATCTTGGATTTTTATTTGCTAAACCTGGAGACAATACCCACCTTATGAGGTGAGAGAGTATGAGGGCCAGGACTTTCTGGCCCAGGGCGACAGGCCAATCAATGAGGCAGCATCCCCTCCAGAGCTCCGCTAAGGGTTGCCAGGTGTGTGCTGGACCCGAACCTCAACCTCAGCTTGCCTTTTCCCCCTGAGCGGTGCTGCTGCCTGCTCCTTCCCCCTTGGCAGGGCTAAGCCACTGACACGTCCTTCACACCATTCTCTCTGTCAGCACCCTTCAGAGAACCCTCCCTGAAACATCTCTCCATTCCAAGCTTCTTTTTAAATGTGCTAAAAAATAGAAAACGAGGGCGAACATAATTTCAACCCTGGAAAACAGGGAAGACAGACTGAAATGAGGAAATGACCAAGAGCTTCTCTGCTCCGCATGCATGAAGGACAGTGTCCTGGGCAACAAGTGGACAGTATCCCTCAAAGACCAAGCCACACTAAGTAGGAGGACTGCAGAGGAAGCGAAAGAAGTGTACAAAGAGGAAATACAATGTCCCATATACATACGAAAAAACTTAGCGTAATTAGGAATCAAAGAAAAGCAAATACAAGCACCACTGGACTACCATTTTTTCCCTGACAAATTGATAAAGATACCGAAGGAATATTTCCAGTATTGTTGAGCATGTGAAGAAGTAACCAATTGTATATTTTGCTAGTAAAAATTCTATGCCTAGAAATTTAACCTAAGGAAATAAACACATGTACAAGCACGCATGAATAAAAATGTTTAAAATGTCAAAAACTTAGAAGCTGCTAATGAGGAAGTGATTAAATAAATTATAGTAGCTCTATTACAACCAGAATATCTTGCAGCCATTTAAAATTAGTATTGGTGTATATTCACTGACATGGAAAGATATTCATGCCATATTGTTTTATGAAAAAAACAGATTTCATACTACTAGGTAAATAATGTCCTATTTTTGTTTACCAAAAAATATATATACGTGGGAAAAAATGATAAATATTAAGTGTTTATCTTTGAGTTGTGGGATTGTGGGTGACTGGTTTTCGTTTTGATCATTATAATTTAAAATTTTGTCTACAATGAACAATACTCTTTGTGTCATTTTAGAAACAATACTTTTCTCTACCCCATATGCACGAATGCCTTTAGGTTTTCTTCTCCTTAGACCTCATCTATTTTTTTTTTAAACCTTTCTGCAGAATTTCATACAGTTGACTGCACGGACTTCTTTTCTATCTTCTTGTCTTTGCACTACCTTGTTCTCCTCCATCTGTAATGCTCTTCCCCAGTTCTTTTTCCTTTTCTTTTTCCCTCCTTATTGACATCCCCCAGTATTGTATCATCTGCCCTTTTTCCTCTTCTCTCTACCTAAATGACTTACATTATTGCCTATATACAGATAACATCTGAATCTTAAAAATACCGACCTACCTCAGAAGCATGTAAAACCCTAGTTCCAAATGCCTGGTGGATGGACCTCCAGATTCCAATGTTTATTCTGCACCTGTTTCAGAAAGCAGTACCTGGAGATGACACCACATGACAAAGAGAGCTCACCTTCAAGAAGCATCCAATCTCCACTTGGATTTGCTAATTTCCATATATTTAGTGACAAACGTGTCTCCTCACCTCTTCCCACATCAGCTCTTCTTCCTGACCTTTCATTCTGTTACGAGCACAGCTATCATTACCCAGCCCTGCCGGCTGCAGTAGTTAATTGATAAGTTTGCTTAACACGTGAGGGACCTGCTAAGGTAGTAACATTCAGCCTCAACTACATGTTGGACTCATCTAGGAAGCTTTAAAAAATACTGATGCTTAAGACCAGAATTCAAGATAAGTCAATTATGAGTGTTCAGAGGAAGAGAAGTTTTGGAAAGACAGGGAATACATCAGGAAGCAGCTAGAAGTGCAAGAAAAAACATTTCATAAATGAAGTTTAGACTTTGAGGAAAATAAGACTGAGAAAACATGATAGACAAGGTCCTAACAGAAAGAGCAGACCCAAAAAGAGGGGAAAAAACTAGAGAAAAAGACAAAAATAATTCTGAAGAATACATTTTCTAGAATTGTATTTTTTGTCACAAATTTTGTAATCAGGCAAATACTAATGCATGCTATGAGAAGCCATAAGTGTTGTTTTTGCTGGTGAAGAGGGAGTGACTAATAAGGTGTTTGTAATGTTGTATTTTTGACCCATTCATGTTCACTTTGTGATAATTTATTGATACGCCAATCATGATTTGTGCACTTTTCTGTCAGTGTGTTTTGTTTCCATAGAAAAGTGAACTGTTTTCTCATGGATGTGAAAAAAATACGGATGCTTGTTTTCCACCCCCCGAGATTTTGCCACCAAAATTTAGGAATTTAATATCTCTCCAGCTGATTCTAATATCCAGCTAGGGTTGAAAGTCCCTGTACTAGAGAAACAGCAGGACTTCATTACCGATTTCATGATGAAAGAAGAAAGGTGAATGAAACCTGTTACTATTATCACTACTATTATTTACTAACAATGTCATCCGAGTTGGATACCTTTCCCCCGGATGGTAGAAGCTGGATTGGCTTTCCCAGTCCAGCCACCTCTTTATCCAACTCAACTCCAGTTTTTACACCATTTCCAGGATGTATGGGGAGAAGTCATCCCACCATTCAGACACCTCCATGCTCTGACCCAAACGGTCTTCTCAGCGCTATTACAAACACACATCAGTTAAACAGGACTGCCCACTGCTCCCCAGACATGGCCTCTGTCCTGACCTTGCGTTTGCCCCTACTAGCCCTTCCACCGTTAGCACCCTTCACGCCCAGCTATCCCTCACAATTCCACCTGTCCCTTAGCTCCGAGGACTGATAATACACCAGTCTTGACAGCATGCCCCTCCACACCCCAGGAGCAATTCCTCATTTCCCTAAACTCCCAAGCACCTCTTATTGTACTTAATAAACCCTGGTTTATGGAAAAGTTACATGTGCACATATCACATAATTCTAATCAGATTTAAAGCTCCCCGAGGGCAGAGGCTAAAATCCTTTCATCTCTTTACAGAGAAAAGAAGAGGTTAAATATGAGGACCGCAGTCACCCTGCCTGGGTTTATATCTAAACTCCGCCACTTACTCACAGTGCGAGCTACATTTAGGGAAGCAACTTACCTTTCTGAATGTCAGTTTCCTTCTCCACTGAATGAAAACAACAATGTGACTTCTCAAGACTGTTAAAAAGGTAAGATGGGGAAATGTATATGAACACTGAGCACAATAATTGCTCCAAATGGCGTCAGTGATGATGGTGATCAGCATTTGGGAGACTAAAGCACACCAAGAAAGATATTTAGTTGTGAGGTCAGCAGCATGTCTGTGTAGCAAACAGATGGAAAAGAGAAGCTCTTGGATTTGGAAAATGTTTATTACATTTCCTAACATTACTCCCTGGGACAACTCATGTTACGACCACGGTTTTCAATTATTCCAGACAGCTAGTCCTGCTTCCTGATAGTATGTAAATTTCTCAGCTTGGTGCCATGGCTAAGATTCTAAATTTCATTTTGCAATGACAGCTTTTCTGAAAACTCTGCCACTCAGAGACCCTTGTGTCCTAAATGCTGTTTCTTTGTGGAATACAATTTTAATCGAGTAAAAAACAGTGATGGAGAGCATGTCAGATACCCATGCAGGATATAATCATTTGTGAAACATGAAATCCTGCTGTTAAGATGCCAGTGAACCAAGACAGCAACAAGCTATTTCTATCTAGCAGGCTGAGAGCATTACGGCCTCTGGATCTAAAATGAGATCTATTTCAAATGTAATTCATTTTCTGAAGGATAAAGGATAAATAACAAAAGCCTCTTTCGTATGCAACTGAGCCAGAACACCAAATGCCGTACAGACAGTCGGGTAAGCAAGGGTGAAGACTCAGACTGCAGCTTTCTTAGGGTCTCTGGCTGCCATCTCTCCAGGCAAAATGGCCACACTGCCCACTTGAAGAAGCAGAGACTTAATAAAGAGTGATTCACCATGAGTGCAGGATGTACGTGTGATTTCTTTTCTCTCCTTCATCATCAGCCTTTCTTTCCTGGTGGGAACCTTCCATCAGCATTTACACCTGTTCAAGCCCCTCTTACCCTTAAAAGTAAGAATACCTCCCTTGGTCCCACGTCCTCCTCCAGCTACCAGTCTATTTCCTCCTTCCCTTCAACAGCTTTGAACTTCCCGTCCACACATCTCAGGCGTCATGCATTCCTCATACCATCCCAAGGTTTCCCAATCCTGACCCTCCAACTTCATGGAAATAAACTTGAGGTCACTATTGACTTCCAGGGACCTAAATCCGTTCCTCAGCTTGTGTGACACAATTCACCAAAACCTCCCTCTAAGGACACTCTTTTCTTAGCTTTTCCAAGTCCTCCTTCTCTAAGCCTTCCTCCACCTCCTCAACCTCTCCTTCTCCACATCCTTTCCAGCAGGCCTGCCCTCCCCGACCCGGCCACTGAAAGGGGCTGTGCCCCAAGGCTGGGCCTCAGGGCATTTGCTCTCCCTCAGCCCACTTCCCAGGAGACCTCCAGCACATCCGTGAGCTCAGCCACCGAGGGCTGCCAGCCGTGGTCTTCAGCCCACCCTGACCTCCCCTCTGCGTATCCAAACGTTTACTGATATCCTCTATATGGATTTTCAAAAGCTCTGCAAAAACAACATATTCCAGACCTGCTGTCACCTCCGCCACCTAAGTGATCACATCAGAAACCCAAGAGACAGCCCCTCGCCCTGGTCCACCCATACATTTGCAAGGCCCTTGTCGAGACTTAGCTAAGCTACTATGGAGCCATGGTATTGCTGCCTTGGCATCCACTATGTCTCCAAGCAGCCTGTAGGGACCTTAAACTGATACAAGCCGCTCAGGCAAGTGCAGGCCCTAGACAGCAGCCCACAGAGTCACAGGTAAAGGTGAGCTCCTGATATGAATCCCCCAAAGCCCCTGTGATCAACAGGCCTCCCAGTTATGTGCCCCTTAGATAAGACTCCCGTGAGGCTTACCAGAACTCCACTCTTTGCAGTTTGCATTGACCCATCCAACTTTATCTGGGGAACCCCAAAACATGCTACCCACAGACCCTAATAAAGGCACGTGCCCAGGTCCTGCCTCCGTCTTTCTGCATCCTGCCTTGATTTCCTTGTGCAGCCCCGCAAGGCACGTGTGCACTTCCTCCAGGACCTGTGAGTAATCAACTTCTCTAGTTCAATTTCTCTTTGGTCTTGTTGGACCCCAGCTCACCATCTGGCACCCTGTGCACTACTTAACAAATGTTAATTTAACAAAGTCACAACAGCCCAGAATAAGGGTAAAAATGGAGCTCATGTGCATATGTATAATTTTTATGTTTATGTAAAGAATCAGTATTGTACCTAGTTCATGTTTGGTCCATACCAGAATAATAAGAGTTGTTTATTATAGCCAAAAACTCCTCAGACACCATGTGCAACTATCACAAAGACCACACAAATTTATGAATCTTCCAGAACAAAGCAAAAGAAGATGGATGCTGAGTACTATTGAGAAATGTATTTGTTATGACGAACTCACTTCATTCATGCTATAGATTAGACAAAGATGTTGACAAGTTAATTATCTTGTCTTTTACTTCAGCGTTCCCTTTGCTCAAATCCTCCCTGCACTGGGAAGCAGTGTTGGCAATAGCAAAAGCCAAGAGCCTCCATGGCATTTAGACACTTCCATTTACAGGTCTCAAAGGGATGGAGAGAAGCATCTCCCTAAGGCCTGAAATTAGATGCTTAGAGGTATGGTCAAAAGATTTGCCTGGGTTGAGGGGGACCCACCCTTAGGCTTGGGCAAACGGTCACCTACCCTGGACCTTACTTACACTTTAGACCAGGGGTTGGCAAACTCCAGCCCATGGGTCAGGACCAGACCCTGTCCTGTTTTTTGGGGTTTTTTTAAAATAAAGTTTTATTGAAACACTGCTACACTCATTCTTTTATGTATCATCTGTGCCTACTTTGGTGCTACAATGGCAGAATTGAGCAGATGTGACAGAGGCTGTCTGGACCACAAACCCTAAAATATTTACTATCTAGCCTCTCACAGAAAAAAAAAGAGCCAACTCATGCTTTCGAAGACCCCACATATCACAAACATCTTGCTCCAGGGCTCCCTGCTCACAGGGGCCAGTGCCCCAGCATGAGCTCCAATCTACCTGATTCCAGAGTCCACGCTCTTGGGTCTGGGTCACACCATCTCCTAAACTAAATGCCTAGTTAGGTCCCGACCTAGGCTCTGAACATACAAAGATGAACAGGATGGTGTTCCTGTTAAGAACTCATTCTAGTGAGTTTAGGAAGCTGGTTTCTCTCTCTGTTTCCAGATGAGGGACAGCTTGCCCAGTAACAGCCCCATTCCTCCTCCTGGCACCCCACACCACCCCTAATTCCTGTAACTCCTTCTCATGACTTGGGGTGCTCTTGGCAATGAATGAGATCGGCATCGTCTCTGTAGAGCTTGCATTTTTACTAAGTCATGATGCAACCACTTACTTAATTCAACTGCTATAAAGGGCTAAGAAGAAAGCAGTTGGGCAGACTCAGCGAAAGCAGGGATGCAGCCACGGAGTGAAAGCCCAGGAAGTTCCCTCTTCAGCAGAGCCCCGAGCAAGAGGGAAGGATTTACTGGCTGGAGAGGAGCATCCTGCAGGAAGAGGAGCAAGAACACTGAAGGGAGAAACGGGGGCATTTGAGGACGGGACAGAGAACCACCGAGGTGTGATATGAGGTCTTTGCTGAGGCTGGTTAGGGGTCTCCAGTTCCTCTTAAAAACTGCAGCTTTTATCTGAAGGGAAACGGGAAGGTCTGGGAAGCCTGGACGTAGGGAAGTTCCATGATCAGGTTTGCACATCAGAAGGATCACCTTAGCTGCAGAGGCAGGTGGGAGATTGAGAGTAAGAGTGAAGTGAGAGGTCTGTTAAGAGACGTCCAAAATGCAGCCCAGGTGGAAAATAAAAGCAACTCTGAGCAGGGTGGTGATGGTGACACGTTCGGAAGTGGATGGATTTGGACTCATTCCAACTACAGGGCCTTGAAAGAGTCCTGTGTAGAGCTACCATATGATCCAGCAATCCCACTCCTGGGCATATACCTGGAGAAGAACTTGGTCCGAAAGGACACATGCACCCCAATGTTCATTGCAGCACTGTTTACAATAGCCAAGACATGGAAGCAACCTAAGTGTCCATCAACAGACGAATGGATAAAGAAGATGGGGTATATATATACACAATGGAATATTACTCAGCCATAAAAGAATGAAATAATGCCATTTGCAGCAACATGGACGAACCTAGAGATAATCATACTAAGTGAAGTGAATCAGACGGAGAAAGACAAACCTCATATGATATCCCTTATATGCGGGATCTAAAGAAAATGATATACATGAACTCATCTACAAAACAGAAACAGATTCACAGACTTAGAGAATGAACTTATGGTTACCTGGGGGAAGGGTGGGGGGTGAGGGACAGACTGGGGGTTTAGGATTGACAGGTGCGCACGCTATATTTAAAATAGATATTCAACAAGGACCTACTATATAGCACAGGGAACTCTGCTCAATATTATGTAACAACCTAAATAGGAAAAGAATTTGAAAAAGAACAGAAAAAATAAAATAAAAATTAAAAAGTTAAAAAAAGAAGTGAATGGATTTGAAATATATTTCAGGGTGTAAAACAGAACATGCTAATTTATTAGAAGTAGAGGGCAACGGCAGACAGCACCCGACCCCCTGCGCGCCTCGCCCCTCCTCACACGTCGGCCCGGCCACCAAGCACGCAAGGTGGGTGAGGAGTGCTGCTCGCATATCGAAGCCCCCTCCTGAGGAGCTGTAATACGGCGGAGCTCTTATCCCTGACGCTGGGCCATTTTTCTCAAAGTGGGCTCTTCTAAGCACCACCCCCCCAGATTCACCAGTTTTGGGTATTTTAAGCTTAAATGCAGGTGCAGAGCTCCCCGCAAACCCACGGCATCTGATCACCTGCAGGTGAGCCTCTCCGGCCTGCATTTTAGCAGGCTCCCTGGGGACGTGGGCAGGCGCTGCACTTTGGGCACAGGCTCTGATTTAGGGTCTGAAGGGTGGCTGAAGGAGGAAGTTGGGGTGAGAAGCGTCTGCTCAGAAGAGCCGACAATGGCTTGAAACCCAGTAAACACCGTTAGAAAGACAGGCACCCGCGCCCGCAAAGCCCTCTGGAGACCTGCCAGAGCCCCTGTTGGCTGGGGAGGAGCACTGCCCTCACCATGGACCACAGGCGGATCGTGAGCTTCTCTCGAACGAGGCCATGCAGGCTGCACGCACTGGTAATGGCCTTGTTGTTTCCATAAAGCTCAGGCAGCCAAGGTTACTGTGCAAAACACAGAGACACCCCTGTCTTTCTTGATCTTCATGGGGCCGTGGTCTTTATGGAGAGGCAGTGATGCAAAAGAGCAATGCCAGGAAGGGCTCAAAAGCATAAAAACAACATTTTTTAGTAGAGGTTTCCTGAAATGATACAATTCCTTTGCCATTTTTTTTTTGGTTCACGATAGAATTGGTAATGGGAAAATCTACCTTTATTGGGAGGCTGAGCTTTTAAAGCTGCCCTTGTGAAAAATGTCCACTTTCAAAGGTGAGACTGCACAGCAGTGAGGTTAATACCATTGTTATTTCTCCACTGTCTTGGAATAGATAACTGACTGCCTCTTAAGCTTCCAAGAAGGCTGTTGGAGGGGAAGAAATTAATGCTGTTGAATTTTCTAACTCCGCTGAACAAAGGAGAGCTAGTCTCGAAGCAAGAAGGTCGGGCTTTAAATCTCTCCAGATATGGACACACCTAAGCGTTAGTATCTACGCAGGGTCAGTTGATTCGCTCAGAGCTCAGAGGAAATAGGTCATCATCCTAGCAGCCCCTAAATCTGGTTTTTCAAAGCCGGACGTTTTCCTATTCATCGGGAAGTTGGGCACAGTGGCATTTGACTTGACGGTTTAATGGTTTGGGGGGTGTTTGCTGATGGCAGTGAGAAGCAGAGTAGGCAACAAGGTGGGTCTCTTAAAGAGGTCCATTTTCAACAACTTTGAGGTGACATGTCGACATGACAGTTGTAAGAGTATGGCAATAAAACATCACGGAGCAGCAACGTGAGAGGGAGGTTTGCATGTTTGAATCATTTGGGTCGGACAAGGAGACAGAGAGGTGAGTATAGCTGAGGCTTTGAGAATGACTCACTCCCAGCCAACCCCCGCACAAGCCCAGGGGTCATCCCCATCCTCAGGAGCTAAGAGTGACACCTTTCTACAAGGTCTTGCAACTCCTGGTATAAAAGCCTCCTTTGACTGCTGGCTGGGGATGTGGGTAAAGACAAGTAAGAGGAAGGAGAGGTCAAATATTCTCCAGATAATTAAGCTCCGTCATAAAATTTAAGCGGAAGATGAAAAAATATTTTAGATGGCTGCAACAGAAAAGAACTCCTGCCCGCAGTGGAAAATTCAAAGGTGTTTACACTGGACACTTCACCAGCTCCCTTCATATTTAGAACTCTGTCTACACTGGTAAGTGCCCCTAGACCCATCCCTCCTTCTTGTATGCTCCACTCTGATTGCATGCTGGTCTCCATTCTTCCCCACATGACATGGCGTAATTCCTGAATGGACTGTTCACACATGCATGCCAATCTTATTCCCTTTTCCAACAGGGTTAGCTTAGAAAGGGGTGTGTGATTCAGTTCCGGCCAGTGAGAGAGAAAAGCAAGTCTTCTGGGGTCTTCTGAGAATGATTCCCTCCATCCGAAATACAAAAATGCAGGAAGGGGGCTTCCCTGGTGGCGCAGTGGTTGAGAGTCTGCCTGCCGATGCAGGGGACGTGGGTTTGTGCCCCGGTCCGGGAAGATCCCACATGTCGCGGAGCGGCTGGGCCCATGAGCCATGGCTGCTGAGCCTGCGTGTCCAGAGCCTGTGCTCTGCAACAGGAGAGGCCACAGCAGTGAGAGGCCCGCGTACCGAAAAAAAAAAAAATGCAGGAAGGGGTCTCTTCCTCTTCTAGACACTGTGGATGTGACATGTGGAACGGCTGAAGAGATCATGAGATCGTGAAGGAGCTGTAACACCAGCACAAGGAAAATGCAAAGTAGGAGCGATGGAAAACCTGCCCAGCCACTGAATTAACCAGCTTTAGAGAGACCTTATCCCAAGCCTTCATGTTAAATGACATAATAAGTTTTCCCTGTTGCTTACAACAAATTGAATTGGGGGCAGGGAGGGTGGCTATTCCCTACAGCTTAAGGTATAGTAACTGATACAAACACTAACATTCTCAAGTTGATGGTCTGACTTTTCACTCTGTATTTGCCCATTTCAATATGTAGTTCCATTATTCAGAGAACACACACACATTACACCAAGTGGGAGCTATGTAAGAAGGATGGAGTGACAATCCTTAAGACTCACTTGGAAAGCACAGCTTTATCCTCACCCAGTCGTACCAAATAGAATAAAAATAACACAAGCTAACATTTACTACTATGTGAGTTCCAGGCACAGTAATAGGCATTTTATGTTAATTCTCTTTTTTTCAGTCCTAACTTTCTAGCTACTTACTTATGCTGCTGTTTTGAAGACAATAAATTACCTGGGAAATGCTGATAGTATTTCTTCTTAGTCACAGAGAATGGTACCTTTCATTTGGATGCTGGATGCACAGTATGTGCAATCCATTCTGACATTTGATTCTCCCAACTTTCCAGTACAGGAAAGTGAAATCGGAGAGCACACCACTGATGAACAGCAGAAACACTAACAGGCCTCACCCTAGCCCACGATCTTTTCACTCTCTCTTATGTCCCATACACTGCCATTAACAGTCTATCATTAATATTATTATTTTTTTAAGTTGGAGTAAAACTTCTCTCATTGTGGTCTAAAGCCTTGCTATTCAAAGTGGGGTCTGTAGACCAAAATCACCCGAGAGCTTGTGAGAAACGCAAGATCTCAGGTCCCACCCTAGACCTGGTGAATCAGAACTGCATTTGAACAAGATTTCCAGGTGATTCAAAGGAACATTAAAGTGTGAGATGCCCTGGACTAGAAGATGCAGCCCTCAGAGGAGAGGAAGGCAATGGTGATTACTTAACGTCAGTCAGAGAACTGAAAAAGACCACGGAAGTGACAGCAAGGGGCTGATGGAGGTCTACAAAGGATGTCTGAGCAGTGTTTACATGAGTTTAGTGGTGAGTCTGCAGCACAGGTAAACTGGATGCTTTGGGTTCCAAATAACAGAAGACTCATGTTGGCTTAAATGTTAGTCATTACACTGAAAAGCTGAGAGGCACGCTTCTGAATATAAACACAAAGTAAACCAGGAATAAATAAAATTCAGTGCCTGGATTCAACCTGCAGCCTGGAGCCATGCCAGCCCAGCCTGGCTTAGGGCAACCCACCCCTGGCTCATCTGCAAAGCAGCTTGGAGTATGCACCTTGTTGGGTGATGGTGAGTTTGGGACGACAAGCTGACTAATGGACCAACTTAACATTGTTCTCAAAGAGCTGACCAATGCAACCAGAAGAAAAAACAGAGTAAGAGTTGTACATATTGGAAAGGAAGAGAAAGAACTATTAGAAACAATAAGATTATCACTCTGGAAAACTCAAGAGAAGCACATGAATAATTATTAGAAAAATGAGAGAGAATATTAATTTAAAATATATACTAATGTTTCTATATAACAGCAATAAAACAATTAGAATAGAAGAAAGGTTAATATATAAATATAAAATACTTAGGAATTTCAAGATAATTGAATAATATAGATGAAGTTAACTGAATAAATGAAGAGGTATACTGTGGCCTTGATTGGAATACTCAGCATGGAAAATACGCTGATTCTCAAATTATGCTCTGAGCTAATGCAATACCAATAAAAATGGCAGAGGATTTTTTACAAATTAATAATTCTAGAATTTATTCTAAAAATATAAAAACACAAAACAGACCAAAAAAAATCTCACATGGGAAGGCAAAGATTACCAGAGTGTATATTAATTTGTATATTTACCACACATTAGTGTATATTACATAATGTTACATATAATTTTACAATGCATTGAATGTTACATTGTATTTTATATAAAATATATCAACATATTTACATAAGCTACAACAATTTAAACAGTGGTGTAGGATATGGATCAATGGACAAGAGTTGAGTAAATCTCATTTGAACTTCAGCTTCCTTATTTTAAAAATGGGATGGTAACAGTACCTCCTTGAATGTGTTGTCATGAGGATTTAATGAAAAAAGAAAGTAAAATGCTGTCACAGTGCCTGGGATACTGTAAATTTATATGTAACAAACCTCACTGGAAACAAGAAGGGCCACTAGAGCCTGTCATCTTCCAAGACACTGCCTGAGATGCAATGGAAAGTCTAGACCCAGGAGGTGGAGAGTGCCCTGTACAGATCATTTAGTAAGATCTCAGGAAGCAGAGTTAGGTCCAAGTACCCTACTAAGGTTGAAATTCTCCCCATCTGAGTCTTTCCTTTCTCTCACACCCAAAAAAAGCAGGCCACAGAGAGATGGATGAAAACAAATACAGCCTTCAAAATGTAGTTCAAAGGAGGAAGAAGGGGTAAAATTTAAAAATCCCAGATCAGACATGAACAAGATAAATGGAAATGTCATGCTCATTCTGTATATAATATGAAGAGGAGATGAAACAGATGGAATGAACAAATGATCAACGACAACAACAAAGATACCACAAAAAAGCAGGCAAAGGAACTCATCTGGAGAAAAACACAACCCAAAGAACCCAAGTGCATTGACTTATAGAATACAAATTCAATAAAACTGTAATTGAGTGACAAGATGATAAAAGAGATGGTTGTGATGAAAAGAAAGAAAAAAGAAAACAAGCTTTGGACCATAACAACATTTAGAAAGAGCAAGAAATATGATAGATAAGGTTAAATATTATACTAATGGCACAGAGGAAGAACTTGGGCTATGTTCAATGAATAAAAATGACAAAGGAGTTAAAGCCGTTATAGAGGGATGATTAGAATAAGAGGCAAAGAAGATCCAACTTAACTCCAAGTGGTATCCCAACAATTAAGAACCCAGAAAGGGGAAAGAAAAAATATTCAGAAATATCATACAGGAAAATTTCTTTCCAGAACCAAAACTGAATGTACAGATTGAATGCATACAACATATATGGAGAAAAACTGAGAAAATTATCGATATCAAGACATAGCCTCATTGGTGCAGCCATTATGGAGAACAGTATGGAGGTTCCTTAAAAAACTAAAAATAGAGTTACCATATGATCCAGGAATCCCACTCCTGGACATATATCTGGAGATAACTCTAATTTGAAAAGATGCATGCACCTCAATGTTCACTGCAGCTCTATTTACAATAGCCAAGACACAGAAGCAACCTAAATGTCCATCAACAGATGAATAGATAAAGAAGATGGGGTATATACATGCAATGAATGAAATAATGTCCTTTGCAGCAACATGGATGGGCCGAGATTATCATACTAAGTGAAGTAAGTCAGAAAGAGAAAGACAAATACCATATGATATCACTTATATGTGGAGTCTAAAAAAAAAACACAAATAAACTTATTTACAAAACAGAAATAGACTCACAGACATAGAGGACAAACTTATGGGTACCAAAGGAGAAAGGGAGGGGAGGGATAAATTACGAGTCTGGCATTAGCAGATACAAACTACTGTAAATAAAATAGATAAACAACAAAGTACTACTGTATAGAAGGGAACTACATTTAATCTTGTAATAAACCATAATGAAAGAGAATCTGAAAAAGAATATATATTATATATATAAAACTGAATCACTTTGCAGTACACCAGAAACTAACACCACATTGTAAATCAACTATACTTCAGTTAAAAAAAAAAATTTTTTTAAGACATAGCCTCATTAAATTATTTAATTTCAAGGACAACAACAGAATCTTCAGCCCTGACAAGAAATAATCATTTACTGCTAGATAAAAGGTCAGGCTGGCCTCAGATTTAACCACAATAAAATCCAATGCCAGAAGACCATGGAACAATATCAAAAAGTTCTAAGGGGAATAAAGCATGACTATATCTAGCCAAGTTAATTTTCAAGGACAAAAGCAACTGAAGAACTCCTGTAATATACACCACTCTTGAGTCACTAGGTGGGGGTGGGAGGGAGCTACTCTATTCTTCTGACAGACTCTAAAATCTTTTTTTTTTAACCTTGAAAGAATGTATTAAGATTTAAAGTTTTGTGTGGTGAAAATTTCTACAGACTTGTTGCATATTCTCTTTCTTCAGTTAAATGAAAGTTAATACTTGTTATTACAAAATAAAAACAGTAAGAGAATTTTATGCCACCTAAAAGTTGGCAGGATTACCACTAGACAGGACCTTTTTTACTCAGCAAATGCAAAGCAAATACAGCACGTCTCACACATACACACATACGCATTGTCGTATATGATGTCGTGGACCAGAGTCCATGAACCCACCAGACAGCACATGCTTCAGCCTATGATCGGATATTCTGTTTGGTAAGATAAGCAGAGTCCGGCTTTTAGCAGGTCTATGCTACACTTTTCCTTTGGACAGTGGACTGCAACAGGATTGCATGTTAGAATCACCTGAAAAGATTTAAATTCTTTTATAATATAGATGCCTTGGCTGGTGTTCTTTGTAGCAGTGTTTCTGTTCCTGGATTTAGAGAAAAGTTTCTTTCTTACATAGGAATTTACATTCCCCTCTCCGTTCACGCGCCTGCTGGTTCTTGCCAAGTGGAGTGTGTTCTCGTTTACTTAGAGGTTAAAAGGCAGCCAGGGGAAGGCCGCAGAGCAAGGTGAGCCCAGACTCCTTTTTCCCTTTGAAAAAGCAGGAAAGAAATGGAAGTGGCTGAGATGGTCCTGACTGAATATCCCAGGTCTTAGGAAATGCACTTACACCCTCCCACCACATCCCTGGGGAGTGATATCTTTGGGAGGATGAAAGGGAAAGGCCACCCTCTGTATGCAGAAGTGGAGTTTCTTCCAAAGGACATGGGCTGTCAGTCATCTTTTAAAGGAGATCAATCCTGGCTTAACAGGGAACTTCCTTGTCCATTTGGGGGCCTTTCAGCAGTTGTCTGAACTGAAAGCATGGAACTGCCTGGAGCTTCTCGGGGAGGAGGAAAGAGTAGAGGGTACGTGACTAAGGGGCTCTGGAGTCTGGAAGCTTGGATTCAGACTCTAATCTGTATTTGCTGTGTGCCCTTGGGCAGGTTACTGAATCCCTCTGTGTCTCAGTTTCCCCATCTGTAAGATGGGGATAAGAGCACACATCTCATAGAGTTGTTGTGGAGATTAATGGGGTAATACACACAAAGTGCTTAGAACAGCACCTAGCATCTAAGAAGCACCAAATAACTGTTAGCTGTTGCTTTTATAGCATGGGGCAAACTGGGAGCCAACCAGAAGAGAATTTTGTAAAGAAAGAACACTCTGAATTGGCATGGATGAATCACGAATCAATCTAAGTCCCATCTTCGTATAATTAGGAGGAAAGACCTTTCTCCACCACCAGACACCCATCCCTCACCCCACCTCAAGGCCAGGTGGTGGCAGTGTGGTTACCAGCAGCAGGTAGCTATGACCTCGAGGTTGCCCAGCAGCAGACCTGTGGATGCCACAGCACGATGCGGTACCTGGCATCTTGTCAAAACGTCTAGGGCGCACTTTCAGCAGGCCTGATTTCCTGTAGTCAAAGTGGGGAGACTTCACCATTTGGATCATTGTAGTGCAGTTATCCCGACAGCACAGGTACTCCAGACAGGGTAGCAGTGGCTAACAGCAGGGATCTAACACCTGGGCATCCCTGTTCTGTGGTTCTGTGGCTGCAGGGATGCAGGGATCGGCTCTGCCCACCTTCCTGCTTGCCTCCCATCTGTGGAGGTGTGAAACACCTACAGACCAGATGCCAGCAGCACTGAGATGCCTTCGATTGGTCTCTGAGGACAATCACGGTCTCAGGACAAATGATGATGTGAGCGGAAAGGGTGATTATTCATCACTGAAACTTTGGAATACTCTCCAGCCAGTGCTAAAATCATGAAACAACAGCAGAAAGAATTTCCTTTCTGCTGGACAAGCCCCCAGTAACCTTTGCCACTGAACTAAAAGCTTTCAAAGGGTGAACAGAAGTGCCATAAATCTCAGAGGCGACATTAAATATTTGTCACTGAAACACTTAAGACTTGTTTCAAACCCATTCCTTTCTGAAAGTTTATAACAAATAACTGATTGGCTTAACCTCTACAAGAGCATCTCCTTTTTCACTACAAATGGAAACAAATGGGCTGTAAAGAGCGGGACCCTCCTGATGGGCAATTCTCAGCCACTGTGTGGTCTCCCAGCCCTGCCCAAATGGGTGAGCCGCCCTTTTTGTTTAGATTAAACTGGCTCTTGCTTCCATGACATTAGGGCGGCAGAGGTTTTAACTGGACTTTCTTTTAATCTGCCCATTAATCTTCCCTCCCCTCTCCCTGCTCAATGAATGAGTAAATTATTTACATTCTGATGTTGCAAGAACTCTCCCTACATTAAGCCTTGATTTGAGCCTCAAATATATCTTTAGATGGTGTTTACCTTACACACCTTTATCAGCACAGCCTAGCTTCTCCAGAGAGATCACCTGTTGGGCTAAAACATGACACAGATACAGATCTCTTCCCCACTATCTGTGTGAGCCCGAAGCCACACATCAGAAACTCAACTGCTTTCAACCAAGTTCCAATTTTACCAAACTCCAAATGCATACAAGCATCTTGGTGCCCAGCATTCTTGTGTTAGTTTGCTCTTCAATATTCTAAAATCAATGATCCGCTTTCCTGGAGGAAAATGAAAGCAGGTCAGGCACTTTTCAAAAGCTATCCATTATGCTTCTTGTCAGAGTGAGAGGTAAAGGCCTTTGTTGGAAGGAATGATGTTAGTCTCTGTATCAGCTCTCCCTCGGCCCAGATGGACAAGCAGCCACCTACAGGGTGGGCTTTCAAGCACAGGGCTGGGAGATGGCTGGGTAGAGGGCAAACACCTGCACTGATTCAACCCTGAAATCTCACTTCTTTTGTGTGAGGGAGAGAAATAGCAAAATACATTTTTTCAAGGTATCAAAGGAGAAGGACCCAGGAAAGGCTACAGAAGAAGAATCAATATAGCACAATGAAAGCAAGAGAAAAGATTCAGAAGGACAACACTTCGCAGGTGTCAGGAAAACCCTAATGCCTGCCGTCTGAATAAAGATTTCCTATTAAGTTAAAATTAATAAAGTAACTTTTAATTGGGGAAGATAAATCAAGCAATATCTATTAGGACAAACATGAGTTTATGAAGCATCTGTTCTTTCCCTCTTTAGTATGCTGCCTCATTAATTTCTCCAGGCTTTTATTTCTTTCTGCCTTCTTTACACGTTCTTAGCTTTACCCAACAAGCAAATGGCATTTAAACTCAACACCTATATGAGTCATATTTGCTGACTCTTGCTCAAACTTTGCCACTAATGGAAGGCATTCATTCCCTGAAAATCACCCCCAACCATCAATTATTTCAGGATGCTCCAGGGGAATAATGTTAATTCTGGCCTTGCAGCTGAATGGTGACTGCCCTTTTCCTCCCCTGATACTTAGGCTCCAGTGATGTTCTAAGGCATCATGGTCCCCTCTGAGGATTGCCCTTGACTTCCCTTGGGAATTTCCATCTCCCACCCTGAACCACAAATAATGCACAATGCCTGTGTTCTCCTTGTAAAATTCTCCCCTCTTTTGTATTTCACACTGTCATGTGAACAACAAAGAAAGCTGCTTGTGTTTCAATGTCTCATGGTTATTAGCCAAATCTTTCAGTTTTTGCTCAAAGACCCCTTCCTTGCTGGTTCCCAGACTAGCAGACAGGGTCAGGATACATGTCTGAGAGCAAACCACTGTCTGGAATTCAGTCCCACCCCTGCCTTCTGCTGCACATGGATGTGGTACTTGACCAAGCTTGTCCACGTGGCCCTTTATGCCAATCACCTTCTGGTGGCCGGTCCTACCAGTTAAATTCCAGCAGTAGACACAGCTGAGAATCAAGATGGGGGCCCTCACACACTCATATTACTTAGCTCATACTAAAAGCTATCACACTTCAGCTACATCTTTTGTACTCCCCATACTTCTTTAATCCTGGAGAAAGTCCGATATGCTGGCTATAGACCAGGAGCATCCAGAGTACCCACATCACTGGTTAAAAATACAGATTCTGACCCCCATTCAGTACTTCTAAATCAAAAGCTCTTTGTTAAGATCCAAGGTTTGTTTGTTTGGTTATTTCAGGCAAGTAGGTTTGGGAAGAGTTGTTTCAGAGCCCCAGTCTAATCTCAGCCCTGTCTGACTATACTTTCCTCTCACTGAATTTCATTTCTAGAATATCGTTCTCTCTGACTCTCTCTTCCTCAGACTCTCATAATCAAGGCATGTCACGGCCCTTCCCCACATCTGCTGTTTCTAATCGACTCTCTGAAGCTATGTCTGAGCAAATGCCTCAGCTGCTCATTCAAACACTCTTGGAGCTAAGGAGGAGGGGGTGTGGGTAATTCAGATACTAGACTCACCCCAGATGCAGAGGTGGGGTCCAGGAGTCCTGAGTTTGTTTCTTTGGAGAACTCCCCAGGTTTGGGAAACTTAGCAGGATTTAGCAGGATGTTTTGTTTTGCTTTGTTTTGTTTTTGATGGATGAATATGTGTTAGAAATCAGTATGTGTTAGTAATCTCATCATACAACCAGAAGTTTTCTCTGTGATAAATACTCAAATTTTAAAAATCCTCTAGCTTTAAAAATGCACGAGAAAATAAGGTGGATTGGTAGATGGTAGCAGGATGGATATATGAATAAATATATAATAAAAGAAATCTATATGTCTTTTATTTATATAATAAAAATTTTATATAATTTTTATATAATTTAAATATTTATATAATTTTCATAAATTATATAAATAATTATTTATATAATAAATAAATTATATAAATTTATTTATGTAATAAATTTTTATAATTTATTTATTATATAAATATAATATTTATATATTATAAATATATAAAAATATATATAGATATATAGATAGATATAAATATTTATAGATTTCTTTATATAAAAAAAGAAATCCAGTAAAATGTTAATTATAGAATCTATGCAGTAGGTATAGGGACCTTTGCTGTAAAATTCTTGCAACCTTTTTTTTTTTTTTTTTTTTTTTTTGCGTTACATGGGCCTCTCACTGTTGTGGCCTCTCCCGTTGCGGAGCACAGGCTCCGGACGCGCAGGCTCAATGGCCATGGCTCACGGGCCCAGCCGCTCCGCGGCACGTGGGATCCTCCCAGACCGGGGCACGAACCCGTGTCCCCTGCATCGGCAGGCGGACTCTCAACCACTGCGCCACCAGGGAAGCCCTTCTTGCAACCTTTTTGTACATTGAAAACTTTTCATAATAAAATGGAGAAAAAGATGCTAGAATTGAATTTTTCTCAAAACATACTTTATATCCCAACTTAATAAAATGATTAATTTAATTGACCTATCATTATAACTCCAGTGCCCCTCCTAAATATTTTGTGTGCTATTTCTGAAGTAATGTACTATCTATGTCTATCAATAACATTATCTTGTTCAAGTGGAATTTTTAAAAACAAGTTAAGTGCTGATGTTTTCCCTTGATAAAATGTAAAATCTCTTCCCTTTCGCATTCTCTTCCCCTCTTTATTTGCTTATGCATTTCTAGTCCTCAAGTTATTTAAATCACAGAAATAAAAAAATACATGAAGATCATTTGTAACAAAAGGTACTCATGTTATTATGAAAGTGAAAAAACAGAACAAGACAAAATGATAACTTCCGGGAAAGTTATTAATGGAGAACATTATCGCATTCTGAGCTGGTAACTTTGAAAAGCTTACATTCAAAGTTGAACATTTTCTGCTGAGGAAGTTGAGTCTGGAGAAATTAAAGACATTTGAGATCACAGAACTAGTAGCCAAATGAGAAAGAGAATATAAATGCCCTGATGTTGTTACAGTAATAAATTCTCTGTCAAAATTTACTCAGTAACACAGAGGTAAAATGACATTAAATTTCTGGGGGTAAAAATTACCATTCTTAAAATGTTTTTTTATTAGTCAATAAATGGTTTGGGGATATTAATAAAGTTACACTTCTAACTCAGTCTTCTAAACAACTTGGCTCCCTCTAAAAGGGAAGATTTTCAAATGAAACATAAGACAAGACATAGACTGGGAGAAAATATTTGCAAGTAACATCTGATAAAGGATTTGTATCCATAATACATAAAGAACACTCAAAACTCAAGAATATGAAAACAGAAACCCAATTTTTCTAAAATGGGTAAAAATTCTGAACAGACATTTCCCCAAAAAAGACATACAGATGACAAGTAAGCATACAGAAAGATGCTCAACATCGTTAGCCATTAGGAAAGTGCTAATTAAAACCACAATGAGATACCACCATCCATGCATTAGAATGACTAAAAATAAATCCATAACCAAACAACTTACAATACCAAGTGCTGGCAAGAATGTAGAACAATTGGAACCCTCACAGATTTTTGGTGGGAATGTCAAATGGTACAGCCACTCTAAGAAATAATTTGGCAGTTTCTTATAAAATTAAATATACCCTTACCAAATGACCAAGTAATATCACTTCTTTATCCAAGTGAATTGAGAATTCTTGTTCCCACAAAAAGCCATGCATCAATGCTTATAGAAGCTTTGTTTGTAATTGCCCAAAACTGGAAACAACCTAGACTGTCAATACATAAATGGATAAACAAACTATAGTACAGCCGTACAATGGAATACTGTCAGCAATAAAAAGGAATAAACTGATTTCTGCTTCTGACCAAGGTGTAGTAACAGAAATGGAATTTGCCCTCCCACCTGAAACAAACTAAAAAACCAATAAAATATATGAAACAACAGTTTGCAAGACACAATCTTAAGTGATGAAGAACCATGATCCCTGAAAGGCAGGATATGAAGGAGGTGAGCCCTAAGGTTTTCTTAACGTGCAGCTTGAGTTTCCAGAACACAGCACAGGGAACCTGGGGGAGCCCAGTGGACTCCCTGAGTTGAACAGACAGAGCTGAGGATTCAGGGAAGCCAACATGGCTAGTGTTCCCAAGACAGAGTGGACTGGGAAAGAGGGCTACAGAGAGACAGAACTGCAGAGACCTGCAGAGGAGTCTCACCTAGGATTCAGGTGAGCACTGATCAGAGAACAGCTGTGAAGAAACTACCTGGAAGAACGACCTGAGGAAAGAACCACCAGAAAGGATTACAAGGAACATTGCTGTGCTCATACAGGACCGTTTACACTTAATGTGTCTTTGATAACTTTAGGTCTGAATCTATCATCTGGCTATTAGTTTTCTCTTTGTCCATATTTTCTTTTTCTCTTTTTCCTCATTTTCTACCTTGTTTTAGATGAGTTGACTATATTTATCAATGTCAATATGGATATCCATATCAATAAATGTTGATATTAATCAATAGCAATACTGAGGGCTTCCCTGGTGGCGCAGTGGTTGAGAATCTGCCTGCCAATGCGGGGGACACGGGTTCGAGCCCTGGTCTGGGATGATCCCACATGCCGTGGAGCGGCTGGGCCCGTGAGCCACAACTACTGAGCCTGCGCGTCTGGAGCTTGTGCTCCGCAGCAAGAGAGGTTGCAACGATGAGAGGCCCGCGCACCATGATGAGGAGTGGCCCTTGCTCGCCCCAACTGGAGAAAGCCCTCGCACAGAAACGAAGACCCAACACAGCCATAAATAAATAAATAAATAAATAAAATAGCAATACTGATATCCATATCAATATTTTAACAACTTTGGTGGCTTATTAGGCATAATTCTTTGTGGTTTTATTTTAGTGGTTGCCTTAAGGTTTACATTACATTTTTTTTAACCTATCACAGTCTAGCTTCAAGTGGTACTGCGCTAGTTTAGGTACAGATAAGAACTTTCCATTTCTTCCCTCCAACTTCCTGCTATTAGCTGCATTCATTTTATGTTCATAGTACGTTATAAACCTCAACCACACAAGTTTTTTTTTGTCGCTTAAATAATTACCTTTTAAAAGGATTTAAACAGTAAGAAATTACCTTATATATTTAGTGTAGTTATCATTTCCTGTGTTCTTCATTCCTTTGTGTTGATCCATATTTCCATCTGGTAGCATTTTTCTTCTGCCTGAAGGACTTCCTTTAATTTTTCTTACAGCGTGGGTTGGCTGGCAATCAATTATTCCAGCTTCTGAATGCCTGAAAACATTTTTATTTCATCATTATTTTTCAAAGGCATTTTTGCTGGGTGTAGAATTCTGGATGGACAGTTTTCTGTTCCATTGTCTTTTTGCTTGCATACTAATAAACTAAAAAAAAAAACTCAATAGACACAGAAAAAGCATTTGATAAAATTCACTCAGGATTTAAAAAAAAAAAGAAAAACTCTCAGCAAACTAGGAATAGAAGGGAAATTTCTCTAACTAATAAACAATATTAACAAAAGAAACCTACAGGGGGCTTCCCTGGTGGCGCAGTGGTTGAGAGTCCGCCTGCCGATGCAGGGGACATGGGTTCGTGCCCTGGTCCGGGAAGGTCCCACATGCCACGGAGCGGCTAGGCCCATGAGCCATGGCCGCTGAGCCTGCACGTCCGGAGCCTGTGCTCCGCAACGGCAGAGGCCACGACAGTGAGAGGCCCGCGTACCGCAAAAAAAAAAAAAAAAAGAAAAGAAACCTACAGCTAACAAACTTAATGGTGAAAAACTAAAAAGTTACTTTCTTTGAAATGAGGAGCAATACAAGGATATCTATTCTCACCGTTTCTATTCAACATCGTACCGGAGAGTCTAACCAGTACAATATGGCAAGTACAGGAAATTAAAGGCACCCAGTTTTGAAAAGAATACATAAAGCTGTCTTTATTTACATATAACATGATCTTCTATGTAGATAATTTAATATAATCACAAAAAAATCTACTAGGAATAAGTGAGTTTAGCAAGATTACAGGATATAAGACCAATGTAAAAATCAATTGTATTTCTATATACTAGCAACAATCAGAAATAGAAATTTAACCAAAATTGTAATTTATAATAACATCAAAAATATGAAATAGGGATAAAGATGTGAAAAACTTGTGAAAACCATAAATTTTTTTCAGAGAACATAAAGAAGATATAATAAATGGAGATACTTATGTTTACTGGTTGAAGAATCAATGTTGTTAAGATGCAAATTCTCCCACAAAGGATCTAAAGATTCATGAAATCCCAATAAAAATCTCTATGTTTTTATAAAAATTGACAAACTGACTCTAAAAATCATATGGAAATATGAAAGACTCAGAAAAGGCAAAACAATTTTGCAAAAGAAAAACAAAGTTGGAGGACTAAACACTACCTGATTTCAGTAGTTATTATAAAATTACAATAAGAGAGTACGGTATTTGGTGTAAGGATAAGTAGGCCAATTAAACAAATAGAGAATCCAGAATAGACCCACCCATATACTGACAACTGATTTTTGACAAAAGTACAAAAGCAGTTCAGTGAAGAAAGATAGTGCTTTTCAACAAACGATGCTGAAACAATTGAATATAAGCAAAAATAATAATATTTGTGTCTTGTATCATAAAGAAAAATTGACTTTAAATTAATTGAAAAGTGTTCTCATAAACCTAAATATAAAACCTAAAACTATAAAATATCCAGAAGAAAACATGGGAAAACCTTTGTGATCTTGAGTTAGGCAAAGAGTTCTTCCATACTATATCAAAAACATTATTCACAAAAGAAGAAACTGATAAACTGGAATTCAACAGAATTTTAAAAGTTCTCCTTTTCAAAAGATCTGTTAAGAAAATGAAAAGACAAGAGCCACAGACTAGGAGAAAATATCTGCAAGTCATATATCTGATAACAGACTTTAACACATAACAGACAGTTAAATATATTCAATATACACTTTAAAATCTCAAAATTCAACAGACAAAAACAGATTTTTAAGAAATAAACATAAAATTCAAGCAGACATTTTACTAGAGAAGATGGCAAATAAACTCATGAAAAGATACCCAACATCATTAGTCATTAGGGAAATGCAAATTGCACGCAATAAATACCACTGCACACAAGTTCGAATGGCTACAATTGAAAAAAATTGACATACCAAGTGTTGGCCACAATATGAAGAAACCAGAACCCTCATGCATTGCTGATAGGAATGTAAAATGGGGCAACCACTTTGCAAGACTTTGGCTGTTTCTTTTAAAGGCCAGCATACACCTGCCATCTGATCCAGCCATTCAAATTCTAGGTGTCTGTCCAAGAGAAATGAAAGCAGATATCCACGCAAAAAGACTAGTGCAAGAATAATCATCGTCACTTTATTTGTAATAGCCCAAAACTGGAAATAATCCAAATGTCCATCAAGTGCATGGATAAATAAACTGAGTTATATCCATACAACAGAATACTTCTCTGCAATAAAAAGGAATGAACTAGCAAAATATACTACTACACCATGGTTGAATCTCAAAATAATTTTGCTGAGTGAAAGATGAAAAGGAGTAGATATTGTATAATTCCATTCATGTAAAATTTTAGAAAATGCAAACTTATTTATAGTGACAGAAAGCAGACCAGTGGCTGCTTACAGATGGAAGACGTGGAGGTGGACGTGACAGGTGATTACAAAGGGGGACAAGGAAACTTTTGGTAGCGATGGATCCATTTATTATCTTGATTTTAGTGAAGATTTTATGGGGAGGTACCTATGTCAAAACTTCTCCAATTGAACATTTTAAATGTGTGCAGTTTATTACATGTCAATTATAATTCCATAAATGTTATTTTTAAAAAGAATGCTCTATTACTCCACTCCACACATGGATTAATCTTAAATGTATTTTGCTAAGTGAAAGAAGCCAGAATCAAAAAGCTATATACCAATTGATTCCATCTGTATGACATTCTTGAAAAGACAAAACTATAGGGATGAAAAACCAAGCAGTGATTGTCCGAGTCTGGGACTGGGTGAGGAGTTAATTACAAAGGGGTCAGCACAAGGAAATGTTGGGTTTTCTATAGTTCTCTATAGTCCTATAGTGATCACACACAACTCTCTGTATTTGTGAAAATCCTTAAGACTGCACGCCACAAAGGATGAATTTTATTATAGGCAAATTTTAAAAAACCAAGGTTGCTAGGGCAACCCAAGATGCATCACAGACTGTGACAAATGCATATAACTGTATTAAAACTGAATAACACAATCACACTGAAAGGAGTGGGTAAAAAAGGAGCTGATACGCATGAACAAGAGTGTTTTGACTGAGTCCAGAATAACGACAACATGAGCTGTACAGAGACGCTGCACTCCAGTCGGTATATTTGTTTCTCGCAGAGTTATGGTTAGCAATTCTGAAAGTACATGAATATTAGGGTTGAACACATGAGTAAATATTTACAGATAATCACAAGTTTCTCACTGTTGGAGAAAGAAGTTACAAATAAGCAAAGGAGAAATTCCAGAATTTGGTGCTGGATTGAAGTCTGAGTTATCTGTACAAACTTATGTGTTTCTTTCATATATATATATACATATATATATGTATATATATTTGAATATGTATATTGAAGTAAATAAACAGAAATAGTGTACATGCATACTAATACATACATATATTTCTTCAAAGTATTTCCCTCCAAATATTTATTAATAATACAGGGGAGGGCCTCCCTGGTGGCGCAGTGGTTGAGAGTCCGCCTGCCGATGCAGGGGATACGGGTTCGTGCCCCGGTCTTGGAGGATCCCATATGCCGCGGAGCGGCTGGGCCCGTGAGCCATGGCTGCTGAGCCTGCGCGTCCGGAGCCTGTGCTCCGCAACGGGAGAGGCCACAGCGGTGAGAGGCCCGCGTACCACAAAAAAAAAAAAAAAAAAAAAAAAAAATACAGGGGAAAATAGTAACTCTACAGTGGAGAAGCCTGGCAGACACCACTTTAACCAAGTGATCAAATTTAACATTACCAGTTATAAGGCATATCAATATATGTATCCCTGATATCATGTGCTGAGAAGGGCACACCAGCTGTGTGATATTCTTCTCAACAATTCACAACCTTAATAAGGAAACATCAGACAAAGCTAAATAGATGGACATTCTACCAAATATGTGACCAGTATGCTTCAAAAATGTCAAGGTCACAAAAGACAAAAATGAAGGAACTGTCAAGAGTGGAGAATATTAAAGACACATGACAACTAAACAAAATGTGGAATCCTGGACTAGTACCTGAACAGAAAAAGGACATTAGTGGGAACACTGTGGAAATCCTATTAAAGCCTGTAGTTTCATTAACAGTGTCGTACCAATGTTAATACCAGAGTTTTGCTAATGGTACCACGGTTCTATAGAATGTTAACACTGGGCAAAGCCGGATGACACCTACATGGAAAGTCTCTTTACTATGTTTACAACTATTCTGTAAGTCTAAAATGATTTCAAAATAAACAGTTTTTAAATGACACTAACAGTACTAAAATAGATCATGGAAACTTTTTAAATCATCTCACAGTTGGAAAATCGTAAATATGATCCAAGACTGAAAAGGAATCAAAGAAGTTCTACTACATAAGTTTAAAATTTGTTATTTCAAAAATAAATAAATAAACTCCAAACTCAAACAAATTGAGGAAAGTGTTTGCATATTATGCACAAAGGGATACTTTACTTTTTTTCTTTAACATCTTTATTGGAGTATAATTGCTTTACAATGTTGTGTTAGTTTCTGCTGTATAACAAAGTGATATATGTATACATATATCCCCATATCCCCTCCCTCTTGCATCTCCCTCCCACCCTCCCTACCCCACCCCTCTAGGCGGTCACACAGCACTTTTCTTAATATGCAATGAGCTCTTACAAATCATAAGAAAAAGATAAATAATAAAGATAAATAATGATCAACATACATGATTAGAGAGTTCAACCTTTTAAAAGAATTACAAATGACTTAAAACCATGTAAAGATGCTCAGCCTCACTGATAATAAAATAAAAGTAAAATTCCAATTAACATTTTCAGTATAAAATTGACAAAGGTCAAATTTTTCACTAGGAGTGAAAATTGGAACAACTACTGAGGAGGATAATTTAAAATATCTCAAAATTATTAATATTCATTCCTGGAGGCCCAGCAGTTCTAGTTCTAGGAGTTTATCCTAGAAATATGTCTAAATGAGAAACAAGCATATTCACTGAAGCATTGTTTGTAATAGCGAACAGTGAGGAACTATTTAGATGTCTATAAATAGTAGCTTGACTAAATTTTTAAAAAGCATATTCACAGTAGAATACCATGCAGCCTTAAAAAAGCAGAGGCGTGATAGAGAACTATACCCAAGACATATATACGGTGGAGAATAAGGTGTATCATGTGCTAACATTTATGATATTTTTAAAAGAAAAGAAAAACTGGCATATGTTTGTAATTGCACAGAACATCTTTGAAATGATGAACAAGGAATTGGTTAATAGTGTTTGCCAATGGCAAGAGAAACTGGGTGTTTGGGGTCAGGGGTGGGAGAGAAATTTATTTCTCACCATTACCCTTGCTGTACCTTTTAAAATGTTGTACCAACAGCATCTATTAATTATTCAAAAAATTGATTGAATGCTTAAACATTCTTTCCCGGATTAAAAGCACAGATAAAGAATATTTGGGGGCTTCCCTGGTGGCGCAGTGGTTGAGAGTCCGCCTGCTGATGTAGGGGACATGGATTCGTGCCCCGGTCCGGGAAGATCCCACATGCCGTGGAGCGGCTGGGCCTGTGAGCCATGGTCGCTGAGCCTGCGCATCCGGAGCCTGTGCTCCGCAGCGGGAGAGGCCACAACAGTGAGAGGCCCACGTACCACAAAAAAAAAAAAAAAAAAGAATATTTTGTAGGAACAAACTCAAACAATAGGACGAGTATGTGATACATGTATCTGAGTTACCCCGACAGGAGCCATAGCAGAAATGATGGAGAAGCAAAGTTAGAAGGCAAGGATTTGAGGGTATCTTTGAAGTCTGCAGCCGAGCCCCAGACTGAAGCAGCGAGTTGCATCTGTTAACAGAATTCCTGTCTCAAAAGTGCCGTGCTGCCATCCAACTGGCACTTGGAGTCTGGCTTTATTGATAGATGAATAAGACTGAACGTGACACCTGTGTCTAGTGAATCCCCTGGAACCATTCAACTAACACTTAGAGCAGCTGCTTTTGAAAAATTACCTTCAGACTGGGCCCACCCTAGCAGAACAAAATCATCACCTAAAGTACTTTTCCAGTTCCCAATACATGAGGATTCTTGCCCTGCAAGAGGAGAACTGAGCTATATTTTATTTGAAGTCACATCGGTCGCTTTCTTTTTATGTCCTCCGCTGTCTACCTTAGATCACAATCCCTGTGTTATCACAATATCCTTCCAGGGGATCCAAGGGAACCCCCTCTTTGGAGACCTTCGATGGCTGCTCCTTGCCCACGGTATAAAGTCCATGCTCAGTTGTACTGATAGTCCCAAGGCCCTTCACAATCTGCTTCCAAAATACCATTTCTGTCTGCTCTCACCTATTCCCAAGCATCTACACAAAACTACTGGACTTTCTCCAACCCCATCAGCATAGTCTTCTGAATCTTCAAACCTTCACTCATGCTTCTCTCTTCATTACCTTCTTAATGACCCACCACTAATTTATCAAGACTGGGATCCAATGTCACCTCCTAGTGAAGGATTCCCCAGCCCTACCAGACCAAACTGACAGATACCTTCTTCTTGCTTCCAGAGCAAAGACGCAGCTTGTACAAGACGCTACTGTACCATTTCTCACAATGCCTTATTATTATATAACTTACTCACCTCTCCCCAATATTTGTGGTCTCTGGAGGAGGAGGAACGATGACTACTCACAGTGCCCAGGTAACACGGTTTCCAGCACATACTGAAAGCTCAATAATTATATTTTTAATGAATACACAGTTCCTAAATGTCTAATTCAACTCTCACATTCTTCCTAACTCTCCAACATTTAGCCTGTTGCTCCCAACATTGCCTGCGCCCTGCCCACACCTGGAGGATAACGTGTATGGCTTGTCGCAGGCTAACTCCTCCTGAAATGCGCAGTTCCATTTCTCATCTACAGAGACTTTTCACCCCAGGTAAGCTGCCCTAAATATGGCTTCTTCTTCCCCACCTCCAGACTCAAGTTTACCCTATTTTCCTAGACAACATTTTTCCACCCGGACACGTTAAAATCATGATGCAATACCGCTACACACTCACCAGAATGGTTAAAATGAAAAAGAGAGCTTGATTCTGTATGTTGACAAGGACATGGAGCTGCTTCTCATGTAAACTGGCATAACCACTTTGGACATCTGTTGGGCTAAATACAAACGCTCATGACCTACAGATTCTACCCTAGGTATAAACCCAACAGTACGTACAGGACATGTACAGTATAAGAATGCTCACAACAGTACCCAAATTGGAAACCACCCTATGTGCATCCCAAGGAGGCTGGGTAAAGTGTGGCTTATTCACACAATGAAATACTACACAGCGATGAGAACAAACCGCTGCTCTACCACACAAAGCAGATGGATCTCACAATGTGGGATGTAAGAAATCAGACACAAAAGACATGAGAAGAGTGCATGCTCTATGATGTATTTTATGTAAAGTTCGAAACCAGGCAAAACTAACCTGTGGTGAAAGAAAGTCGGATTGTTGGGGGCTCAGTAACTGGGAGGGGGATTAAGGAGCCATCTGTGTCACTGGTAAATGTTTTATTTCTTGATCTGAGTTGTGGTTACATGTCTCACTTTTTAGAGATTTGTCAAACTATATACTCGTGGTTTGTGTTATACTTGAACAAAATTAAATGTAAACTCTCCATAGCACTTTGTCTATTGCTTTACATAGGGGCAGTTCTCTTAGATGGTAGATGATCAATTAACTAATGGAAGCCTACTGTCCTTTAGGTGCCCAAATGCCTTTGAGGGGCGGGCTCAACGGTTCTGGAATACACTGAGGCCATCGACATGTTTACTTTGTCCTTAAATTCTCTAAAGAACTGAAACTACGGTCTGTGGAGACGAGACTATTTAACCTGGATCCTGCGGGCAGCCGGATGGTCCACTTCACTCTGCTATCCTCAGTTATGATGGGAGCTGTTTGAGAAGAGACTTCTGCTCAACGTGTGTGTTCTGGGATGCTATCCTCCATTCCTGGCCTTCTTCAGAGAATAACTACTGAAGGATGACCCACACACCTGCAGCAACTAGTGCCACCTGTGAGCTGATTAGAAATGCAGATAAGTGAGGCTCACCCCAGACTAAAGGGGTCAGAATCTCAGTGGCGGGTCCAGGAGTCTGCAGTTTAATCAGATCCCCAGGTGTATCAACCGTGTCTTTTATTTTCTGTATTCTGACGCTTTGACGCCTAGGGCCCTGCCGGCCCTGGAGGGACTGCCCCTCCCAGGGTTAGCCAATCCCTAGTGATAGTAAGCAACTCATCCCCATGTTCGCTTTTCAGTGACACACCAACCAATCCAGAGCCACACCCCAACCACCTTCTTTACAGGCTCTCATACTCCAGATTACTAGCCACCTGTCCTAATAACCCTATGGGAGTGGGGGTAGGTAGTAGACAACTAGGACAGCCCCAATGCCCCAGAGTCCACTGAAATTACTCAGACTGGCCAGTCTTATGCCTTTGTACCCCGCCTTGTCCATTCCTTTCTTTGGAAACCACAATGAAAGCCCTTGGCCACAGCTTCCCCTTCTCCACCAGCTCGGGGATTGACCCCTGTGCTTCCCTGTATGGCCCCCAATAGCATGGCATGCCCCCTCCTCTTGGAAACTGTGAATAATAAACCATCCTTTCAATGGCACTCATTTCCTGATCCACTGGCCTTACTATACCTCAAATTTTCTACTAATGCCCGGTATTTTAAATACCAGGAGATATGTATGCACATTGATTTTGAGGGGCAGTGCTTTAGAAATGCTCTCCTACCTTTTGCAAAAGAGCTACCCAGAACACAGCTGAGTCCTGAATTCGTGTTCCTTCCAGAACAGGAGATGAATCCTACCAGAGAAGGAATTATGCTTGACTCAAGACCAGGCTCTGAACTTCAACGTGGTGACACCATCACCGCGCCTCTGCCACTCCAGCCACCGTCCCACCTCTGGCCCCGCCAGTGACGGGTCAGGGCTGAGCAGCTTTCTGGATTCATAGAGAGATGAGCACAGATGAGGTGTCCTCTCCAAGATATCCCAAAGTGGAAATGGCCCCTGAGGCTGCTCCATCTTGGAATGGCTTGCTCCAGGTTTTCCCCACTCAATGGGTTAGTGATGATGTAGGAAATTATCGCTAGACACCTGAATTCTCTTTCCTGACTACTGGACTTCTTGATCAATTTGGGGACTCCATTCTCCCCATCTTTCCATGGAGCCTCCTTACCCATTTTTTCTCTTTTCAGAAGTTCTACCTCAGTGGTTCTAAAATAGTTTTATAGAACAGTTTTTCCTCTGGCCACTCTCCTAGGTCCAATTTATGTCTCACTTGTTTATCCCATATTCTCTGCTAAAGGAGAACTCATGAGATTATATATAATATGTCACATACAATTTACACAAACTGACCAGTTAATGAGAATTCTCATTTCATTACCTTCCTCCACAACCATCTACATTCATCAACAAGATTGCCCCTTCCCTCCTGAGCGTGAAGTACAGTCACCTGTCATTTTAAAATGTTACAGGTAGAGACGCAGAGATGAAGGGGGTCTCTTAAAAGGAGGGACTTTTCCCAAACTCCTGTCTCATTCTTGGCAGAGCCCAGGTGACCATATTCATGACACCAATCCCAGCACCACAAAAATAATCAAGAGTTACCATTTGTTGAATGCATTCTAAATGCCAGATAATGAGCTAAGTGATTTATAGAAATGTATTATCCAATTAACCCCATGATATAACCCTAAGGAGGTAGGTATCTCCATTTCCAGAGGAGGCACCTGAAACTCAAAAATATTGAGTAACTTTTGTTTATATACCTTGGAAGAAGTACAGTCATTATTCAAACTAGGTCATCCTGATTCAAAACACACAGCTCTTAATGACTACAAGATGGATGTAAAATCTGAAGGTGCTTTCAGCAGAATAGCTTGGAAATTAGATTATGGGATTCTAATGTACCACTGCAGATTCTGAAATATGATAGTCTTGAATTTTCCCACAATACTGAAAGTGAAAAAAGGTAAGTTATTTCTTAATTTTCATAAATCATATTAAAATCTGGCTTATAGCTCCGACACACCAAAGTCAACTTGGAGTTCAACGTCAGTAATAACTGAGGCTTTCTCCTCTCTTCCACAGGACTTAACCTGGGTCTGTAAAAATGTGGGAGGAGTCTGGTCTCTCGAGTAGTCTGGTATCTGATACTCCTGAGGGTCGACGTTCCTTCACTAGCTGTGGTCTTTGTGTCTCCTAGCCGGCTTCCCTGACTTTTACCTTCACCCAAGTATCCACTGTACCACCAAACCATCTTCACATGAGGTCTTGCTATCTCCAGGTTGTTGAATCCGAGTGGATCCCAGTTCCTGCTGTAGGCACGGCTCCGCCATCATCTTTTCCAGGCTAGATAACTCTTCCTCTGCAACTGCACCAGCCTTTAACCTCTCCTCCCATCAGGCTTAATTACGTCAGTCACCATCAGCATTTGTAAACAAAGTCTCCTTAGAGCTGACACTGGGGCTTTACACTCTTCCCCAACATTACAAACAAAAACAAAAGAAAATACCTGTTACTGCCCTTGGCCAAGGAAGCTCAAAACTAAGAAAAAAATGAGAGAACTACTTTCTCATTTTCTGTCCTAATGAGAACATGGTGGGGTGGGGTCAGGAGGAGAGACAAACTACCAATCCATTTCTCAGTATCTCAAATATTAGAGCTGAAAGCAAGAAACTCCCTTTTCAAACTCTCTGTGATTCTCCCATTATGTGTTCCCCAGAGTGAAACCCTCTGGAGGTCAGCAAGCTAATCAACAACACACTCTTCTTTTCTTTACCTGTCCAGGCCTAGCTCAAATGTCAAGTCGTCCATGAAGACTTCCTTGGTTATCATTCTGATCAGAATCACTCTTTCCTTTCTATGTTTTCGGTTTGCTGGCATCTCCCTTATATTAGTTGCATTCTGCTATGTGTCCTAGATTTATGTTAAGTGTACTGAACACAGATTTTTTTTAAAAAATAGCTGTCCCATCACTTAACTGGATATCTTTAAAGTCCAAGGGTATGAAACAGCTTTATCTAGCCCCAGGAGGGACTGAGGGAAAATTTTTTGGCTTAACAGACTTAACCATGAATTGAGAAGACAAAATTGTAAATATGCCTAGAGTTTGGCAAACGCCTTCCCCAAAACTTTATCAAGCAGAGTAACTTTCTCTGGTTTCAGACTACCGACAGTCACTCAGGGTAATTTTATGGCAAGTTCTCCTACTTAAAAACTTAACTTGGACACCAACCAAGTCTAGATAGTTGCATTCTTAGACTGCCGGGGTACCTCAACTGCTCTGGGAGGGGAGTCTGTTCCTAGGAAATGGTGCAGAACAACCCAAAGAGGAGGATGATTACCCCTCCTGGGTGTCAGAGTCTGCAAATCCAACCCTGGGGCTGCAAAGTGCATCCTGGGATGCCAGCCAACTTCGAGACGCAATCTGTGTAGCGCAGACAGCACTCGGCTGGGGGTCAGAAGCCTGGGACATAACGAGGAGTAACTAAGGAGGTTTAGTCACCTGCGTTTCCATCTGTCTCACGGATGGGTGAGTTTTCCATTCTGTACTGCCTGCCTTGGTTCCTGGTCCCTGCACCTCTTTTTCTCAAAGCCATGGCCCCTTTGCTCTCACCTATAGGTTCAGCTCAGGTTCTGTGACCATGAACTCTAAGTCATAAAGGACTTAAGGAGTCGCGCTGGGTCTTCTTCCCTGCACAGCAGAGCTAGACGGTTGTTTTGCTCCTTGACACCATGCTGCTGGCGCCTTCTACTGCACTTCTTACAACCTGGTTTGGTCGATTTTGCCTTTCTGAATTCCGGAATAGTATTCCAGGCCCCCGGAGATGAACGCATGGCTTGCCTTCATGGTTCCATCTCTGAACCCCAAGCTTAAAGTCGAGGTCCTCTTACCAGCTAACCTGTGGAACTCTCACTCCATCTTTGATCCTCAGCATATGGCCTCCTGCCACATTTCCCAGGTGCTGAGCTCTGCAGGGTGTTTGGAAACTCATGGGCTACCTCTTGTCACCCCTTGATGTTATCTGCTGTGTGTTGCTGCCTGCCTGGACCTCCACCTACTCATCACCAGGATGTCCTAGACATTCAGGACTGAATATCCCCCTGGCCCCCGCTGGTGGGTTGGCTTCCAATTGGCTGCCCCAACTATGTGGAACCTTCCATCCTCCAGGTGTCAGCTCCCACTGATCTGACCAACCCCACCAGCAGCCAATGCCTGGTTCAGACAGATTTCATTATATACTGGTGTTTTTCCAAATATGTTCCTCAGAACCTTTGTCCTACAGAGTGTTAATAGACATAATGTACACAACCAGTTCTACAGTTAAATAGGTTTTGATGAGAATATGTGAGACAGTAAAACAGGACTCTTCATGGGAGGATTTCACAGAACCTCTAATACAGGAACATGCACTGACAATCTCTAAGGAGAGATACAGTGCTTAGTGTTCCCCAAACTTGACCATGTTTTCCTTGGAGCATGTTATTGGACTAGTGTTCCATGGAACAGACTTTGGGAAATGTTAAATGAAATTCTTCAGTTTCCAACCCCATGTGAACCTTGACCTCTTGCAATAATGCCATCAGCACAAGCCCCAGATGCAGCCCCCTTCTTAGTGCGCTGAGACCACATGAGCTGGTTTTAAGTCCAGGACCTTCTCCCCTGCCCCCAATCACTCACTGTTTGATTCCTGAATGACTGCTTCATTTACCTGTGTCTTCGTTTCTACTTCTGCTTCACAAGGTGATTGGTATGTGATTATATACAGTATTATTACTCAATAACATCAACCACTAATATTTACTTATAGAGCATGTGCTCTCCACTGATCACTGTTCTAAACACTTTGCCTGTATCACTTCTTTTAAAACTCACTTATATGTGGAATCTAAAAAAAAAATGATACAAACGAACTTATATACAAAACAGAAATAGACCAGAAGACAAACGTATGGTTACCAAAGGGGAAGGGGTGGGGGGAGTAGGATAAATTAGGAGTTTGGGATTAACAGATACCCACTGCTATATGCAAAATAGATAACCAACAAGGTCCTACTGTATAGCACTGTGAACTATACTCAGTATGTTGTAATAACCTATATGGGAAAAGAATCTGAAAAAGAATATATATATATATTCTTTTATATATGTATATATGTAACTGAATCACTTTGCTGTACACCTGAAACTAACACAACTTTGTAAATCAGCTATACTTCAATTACAAAAATAAAAACTAAAACTAAAACCCACAACCATCATGTAATGTAGGCACAGCTGCGGAGCCGATTTTACAGAGGGGGCTATTAAGACACAAAATAGCGAAGTAACATACCAAAGTGCACCACTAGTAACGCTACACTGCGGTTCAAGCCAAGGTGGTTGGGCTGCAGAGACGTTGTGCTCATTCCCAACACTGTAATTATTCATTCATTCAACAAATATTGAGCACCTACTGTATGCCAGCTCATGCTCTAAGCCCTAGAGATGTGGCAATAAACATTCTTGCCCTGGTGGAGCTTATATTTTAGTGGGAGAAGACAGGCAATAAGTAAATAAGCATATACCTTGTGGCAATAAGTGACACGGAGAAAAATAAAGCAGTATAGGATATGGGAGTCTGGGGGGAGGGGGAGTTATTTTTTCATGGGTGGTCAGGGATGGCCTCTCTGATTTAAGGTGACAGTTGACCAGACGGAAGTGATAAATGGAAGGAAGAGTATTTTGGGCAGAGAGAACAGCAAAGGCAAAGGTCCCAAGGTGGGAGCACTTCTGAACTGTTCAGAAACTAGCAAGGGGGCCAGAGTGGATGGAGCAGAACCAGCGAGAGGAAGAGGTGTTGATAAGACTCCGCAGAGCAGGTCCCGGGCTGGGGGTGGAGGTGTTACCTCTATTACGTAATCTAATTTTACTCTGAGGTGGGAAACTGTTGGAGAGTTTGGGGCCGAGGAGAAATGTCCTGACTTACACGGTAAAGGCCCCCCGCTGCTCCTACGGAGGTAAAAAGAAGCCCGAAGACCAGCTGCCGAGATCTGGGTGAGAGATGACGTCAGCTAGGCGTTAGCAGTCGGGGCGAGGCGATGAGGAAAAGAAACCCAGCAGGGTTTCCTAATGCACTAGACATGGGATGCGAGGGAGACAAGGAGTCAAGGATAACTCCAAGATTTTCACCTGAGCGACTGGGAGGATGGAGTCACCTTTAACTACAACGGGGCAGAGCAGCAGCAGAGCAGGACCCTGGAGGAGAACCTCCCGTTCGAGACCCTGCACTGTAGTCACTCCTGGTATAATTTCAGACCGTGCTCGTCTCTGTACGTAAACCTCTAAATCACCTCTTGTCGGGAAATAAGAAGAAGACAATCCAGTATTATCCCCCTTTTTCTGAGCTGCCACAGAACTTCGAACCCAATTCAGGACACTGTTGAACAATTTTGATATTTCAGGGGGACAAAAAGAATCGAAGACACATGTTTTCAATCTTGTGGGGAGAAGATGTTAGATACTAAATATACCTTTGTCATGTGCTTTAGTTCTTGAGAAATATGGGCCCAAATGTGATGCTGCTGTCAAAGGTGGGGAGAAAGGAGAGGTACCAGAGGGCTACTGGAAAGCAAGATGCTTGAATTGCTAAAAAGTGGCTGGTTTAGAAATCCCATGACATCACAGGGCCCTCTCTTAGGAAATGAACGATGAGCAGCTACCAGGGCTCTCGATGATGGGCTGGGCATTTGTGGGGAGGGAAGAGTTTCAGGGGCAACACTCTCTCTGCACAGTTGGGCTGGTCCAGCTCCCGCCTGTGACTCAGGGTGTCCATAGGCTAGAACTTCTTTACATGTTGCCTGGGGACTCTCTACTCCAGACTGCCCCAGGCAACTCACCCTCCTGCTTGTGTGCGGAAGACAGTTACACCTGCAACAACAGAGCTTTAACAGTAGTAACCAGCTACATGGTTTCATAAATGTGTTGTAGTTATCATTATCATTTTTTAAAGTTTACTTTGATTCCAGTGGTGATTTTTTCCCCCAAAGTTTTCTTTGTAACTAAATTTCTTTGCTCTTAGATTTAACCAAAAAAAATACAAACAGCAAAAGAAAAAATATATAAATTGGACTACATCAAAATTAGAAACTTTTGTGCTGCAAAGGATACCATTTTAAGACAAGAAAAAGACAGTCCACAGAACAGGAAATAATATTTGCTAACATTTGCAAATCATACATCTGGTAAGGGACTTGTACCCAGAATATATAAAGAATGCTTACAACTCAACTGTGAGAAGACAACCCAATTAAAAATGGGCAAAGAATTTGAATAGACATTTCTCAATGATATTCAAATATTCAGATGACCAATAAGCATGTGAAAAGATGCTCAAAATCTTTGGTCACTAGGGAAATGCAAATCAAAGCCACAATGAGATACCTCTTCACACCCACCAGGATGGATAAAATAAAAGACAGACAATAACAAGTGTTAATGAGGATATAGGTATACTGGAACCCTCATACACTGGTAAAGTTGGTGTCGGTGCTTTGGAAAATAATTTGGAAGCTCCTCAAGAAGTTAAATATAGAATTATTATATGACCCAGCAATTCAACTTCACCCAAGAGAAATGAAAACATACCCACACAAGAACTTGTAAACAAATATCTATAGCAACATTATTCATCATAGCCAGTAAGCAGAAACAATCCAAATGTCCATCCCCTAACAAATGTGGTATATCTGGACAATGGAATATTTTTATTTGTCAATAAAAAGGAATAAAGTACCAATGCTCAGTACAACATGGAGGAAGCTTAAAGCGTGCTAAGTGAAAGAAGCCAGTCACCAAAGATTTCATATTATTTGATTTTACTTACATGAAATACCCAGAACAGGAAAATCTATAAGGACAGAAAATAGACTAGTGGTTGCCTAGGGCCAGGGGGGTTGGTGGACAATGGGTAGTGACTGCTAATGGGTACCAGAGTGATGGACATGTTCAAAAGTTAACTGTGATGACAGCTGCACAACTCTGAATACACTAAAAACCACTGAATAGTGTGCTTTGAATGGGTGAATTATATGGTATATGAATTATATCTTAACAAAGCTATTAAACTTTCTGTAATTAAAAAAGTAGACCTACTTAAAGAAAAATACTGAGTAGATAATATTACAGGGAATCTGCAGACATTGCAGAAAAATTATGAAGTTGTTACCCAAATGACTGAAATGGGAATAAAACCCAATCTTAACCTGGCCTTCAAAGTCCTGCACATCTTAGTTCTACCTTCTTAGTCTTGTCTCTCCTCCCACACTGTTCCCAGATCATGCAAATTACTTGCCTTTATTTTACTGCAATAGTGGTAACTGGAATTTATGGAAAGTAAATTCTACTCTTAATGTGGGGAACCATTCAGGACCTTGACATCTATTATCTTATGTGATCTTCACAATACCCTATATAATAGGTGCTTTTATCCACATGACCCTAGAGAAAATAGAATACTGAGAAAAAGTTCCATAGTTAATCTCAAGATTGCAAGGCTCTGGCTTTTGAATCCTATGAAGAAAGCAAGCTTGGGTTTTAGGGTGGGTTCTCTGTACTTCTCCCTCTCAACACTGAATGCATCAAACTTTAGAAGAAGCTATTTTGCTTGGTCTCTTTTCAGTGATAAGCACAGTTTGACTGATGTTTGCCAGGTCATACAAAATGTCTCCACAGCCTGCTAATGTCCCAAAGTAGTTTCCAGTGAATTTCTTTAATAAGATAGAGGAGACCATTAAGTACAAGGCACTGTGTTCCTGCTTTGTTGTTTAATCCATCTAACAATTTTATGAAGCAGATATGATTATTGTCTTTCCTAGAGAAAGAAACTGTCAGGAGAATGAAAAGACAAGCCATAGTCTGGGAGAAAAAAAATAGCAAAGGACGTATCTGATATAGGATTGTTCACCAAAATAAACGAAGAATTCTTAAAACTCAATGATAAAAAAAAAACCAATCAAAAAATGGGCCAAAGACTTTAACCTCATCAAAAAAGATACACATTTTAAAAGATGCTCAACATCATATGTAATTAGGGAAACGCAAATATTAAAATAACAATGAGACACCACTACACACCTATCAGAATGGCTAAAACACTGATGATATCAAGTGCTGGTGAGGATGTGGATCAACAGGAACTCTCACACGTTGCTGGTGGAAGTGCAAAATGGTACAATCACTTTGGAAGACAGTTTGGTGGTTTCTTACAAAACTAAAAATACTCTTACCATATGATCCAGCAACTGTGTGCCTTGGTATTTACCCAAAGGAGTTGAAAACTTATGTCCACATAAAAACGTGAACACAGATATTTATGGCAGCTCTATTTATAATTACCAGAACTTGAAAGCAACCAAGATATCCTTCAGCAGATGAAAGGATAAGCTGTGGTCCATCCAGACAATGGAATATTATTCAGCACTGAAAAGAAATGAGCTATCAACCCATGAAAAGACACAGGGGAATCTTAAATGCATATCACTAAGTAAAAGCAGCCAATGTGAATAGATTACATACTGTATAATTCCAACTATATGACATTCTTGAAAAGGCAAAATTATAGAGAAAATAAAAAGATCAATGGTTGCTAGGGGTTGGTGGGGGGAGGGAGGGATGGACAGATGGAGCACAGAGGATTTTTAGGGCAGTGAAATTACTCAGGAAGGTGGATACATGTCCTTATACATTCATCCAAACCCCAGAATGCAGAGCACCAAGAGTGAACCATGATGCAAATGATGAACTCCAGGTGATAATGATGTGTCAGTGGAGGTCATCAGCTGTAACAAATGGACCATCTGGTGTCGGATCGTGATAAAGGGGGAAGGCTGTGTACGTGTGGGCACAGGGTGTACATGGGAGATCTCCATGCTTCCTGCTCAGTTTTGCTGTGAACCTAAAACTTCTCTAAAAACTAAAGTCTATTTTAAAAAGAAAGAATAAAAGAAGGAAGGGGTGGGGGAGGGAGGGAAGGACGAAGAAAGAAAGAGAGGATCCCAGAAATTAAACAGTGACTAGGATGCAAGTGGAGTGTTATAACTGGCTTGCACCAGCTGGTGAGAGTTGAGTGTGCACATTTCTTCCCAGATTCACATTTAGTGATGTCCAGTTACTGGCTCAGAATCAGCCATCATGAGAATATTTACACTATGGAAATTAGCCAGTGTTACAAACTAGGGCATGTGTTTGTTTGTTCTGGTTTGGTTTTTTTGAGAGCCAGCTGTTGAACTTTTTATACCACTGAGAATAGTATTAAAAACTAGTCTTTCAGACATAGAATTAAGTGCCTCCTTTGAGGCTGACCCAGAGCCTCTAACAGACTGAGACTCTACCTCACCATTTTGTCATCCAGCTAGTATTTTACCATCCTTCCAAAATGACTTCTCTGAATACTTATTTATATTATGGCTCTGTTCCCAAGTTTGTTCAGCTTCATTCCCTTCACAATTGATGCCAAGACACATACCACCTGTGCTACTAGGTATTTAATAGTTTTCTTTAAATCGCCTATTTTTTTTTTTTACATACGTAAAGATGTTTTCAAAAGGAAACTAATGGATAAGGCAAGGAAAAAGTGCAAAAAGCAGGAAGGGTTATGACCCCAGAGAGAATACATTCACTCTGAGTTAGAGGACGAAGCCTAGAATAGCAAGGATATGCGGAGAGAGGTGGTCTGATGTTCATCATCTTAAGGGTTTTAGAAGATGAGTTAAGGGAGGAGAGTGGGGTGTCCTGAAGGACAACCAGCTTGGAAAGAAAGGAGAAAAATACTGATCTTGGGATAAGAAATATGAGAATATTGTGCAGATCAGTGAAGCTACTTGGAGGATGAAGCAGTAGGGACCGAGAGAAGGATGAAGCCTGCGGGCTGGAGGGTTGTTGAGCAACTGGAGGGACTAAAGGCGAAACTGATATAGGAGCTGAGGTCGTGAGGGGCGGTCACTTAAGAGAGACGGAGCTGAAGGGAAGGACATGGCAGGGAAAAGGCTCAGGAGGGGGTACTTGGAAAGTTAAGAGTAGGAAGGCAAAGGGCAGAGATGAGCTGACAGAGGCTGCACAGGAGCCCCGGTGGTGTCAGAGGGACCACAGAAGAGCAAATGTGTTTCACAGTCAGATACAGAACTTTGCTAAGGATCTATACCAAGATTAACATTTAAAGACGCCCTGTGTCTTTTCTGTTCCCTTAAATTGAGATCATCTGAGCTTTACTGATTGCTGTTTTAGCGCGCGCGCACACACACACACACACACACACACACCCGCCGCCGCCCCCCCCCCCCCCCCCGAGAAGGGAATACACAAGAAGGAATTAATCCCAAGATGGGACTTCAAAACATTAAAGAAGAGAGAGGCAAAGTAAAGAGAAAGGGACTGGAGAAAAAGAATCACCAACAAAGATCAGACCATAGCTCAACTGATTCGGTTACTATAACAAATGGTGACAGTTAGGATGGATCAATCCCTGCTTTATGCCAGCTCCTCTGCACCCACTTTTTCCAGTCCTGACAACAGTGACTACTACGTATTATCTTCATTTTGAAGACCAGACAACTGAAGTTCCAGACGGTGAATGATGGAGGGCTCACGTTCAGGAAATGGCAGATTGGGCTTCAAATCCAGGCACACCACGCTGCCTCCTTGGTCCCACTGTCCTATGAGCTCTGCTAAATCTTACGCTGGAAAAGCCTCATGTCTCAGAAAAATATGAGTCTTTTTCCAATGACGCTCTGTAATAGTTTTCTGAACCACCTACTCTCAGAACAGCTTGGAAAGTGTAGTGGATACCACTGGTTGCTACCTAGCACCCATTCTCTTTTCTTTCTTCTCAAGAAAACGTCACTTCCATTTAGGTCTATATGACACATACCACGGGGCTCCGGAGAATCTGGTGCCACCTTCCGCTCCAGGTGGTCTGACTTGACTGGAGCCATCCTCCTTGCCAGTGACAGGTTCAGGAATGAGCATGTGACCTAATTCTGGACAAGGAGACTCCTGCCGGAGACTTTTGGAAAACTTCTTTTTGTTCTGAAGAGAACCCCAGGAAGTCACTTTCTCTCCCAAAGGATGTGAGCAAGCAACTTGTAAGCTTGATTGCTGCTGGCAACCATCCTAAAGCCACAAAGGGAGCCAGTCATAGGATGAAGCCCAAACTGTGGCTGGCATAGCAGAGACACAGAAGTGAAGCAGCACGTGAGTCCTTGAAAACATCATCAGGCCACTGGTCAAGCAAAACTGAAGGCCACCCAACACCTGAACCTCACCTTTGTGGGCTAGGAAATTGTGTTTATTAAATACAAATCTATTGAAGAACTTCTTCAGCCAATCCAAGTTTGCTTTTCTGTTGTTTACAGCCCCAAACACCCTAATTGGATACTGACAATAACAGAGCCAATATGGTAGGTCCATGGTGGGAAAAGGAGGCACAAGTTGGGCAAGAAATAAAGCTAGGAGCCCAGCTGCAGGAAGCGGGGGACAGGAGGCCCTCCAGATGAAGGATGGAATCTCCCTGGGGCACAAAACAATCAGCAGACCTTCAGCACCACCTGTGTTCATTAACCTTAATCAGTGGCCCTGGAGCTGTTGTTCTGGGACCAGCAACATGGGCACCACCTGGGAACTTATTAGAAATGCAAATTCATGGGCCTCACCCCAGCCCTAGCGAATCAGAAACTCTGGGGATGGCAGTCCAGCCATGTGTGTTTTAATAAGCCCTCCAGGGGATTCTGATGCGCAAGTGTGAGAACCACATCCCTACACGTATTCAATACCGCAAGGTGAATTTGCTGGAGCACTTCTCAGAATCCATGATTAGCAACTGATCTGAAGTGGAGCGTGGAACCGGCCATCTTTAGCTCAGAATCTACATGTGCGTGGGTCAGGGGGCAGTCACAGATCCTCATGTGTTCGGGGTCTTGAGTCATGAGTTGCACTTCTGGCAAACCGAATCTTATATGTGTTAACCTGAAGCCAATTTGGGGTTGATGAGGATTCCCTTTGCTACTGTGAAGAAACCAAACTTTAAAAAGCGCTGGTCCACCCAGCAGAGTAAATAAACAGTTTTATTTGGTACGAGAGGCACCTAGAGAAGTGTGGTAGTTTCGGACTCTTTAAGTTGCCACTTGTGGAGCATTTCAAGTGTAGTTCTGGGCCGGCTAAGAATAGATTTTTAATTAGTGTATTTTTTTCTTGCTAAGTAATTTTACAGTTTGGAAAAAAAAATTCCTTACTATGCAATTGGGGGGGTTTAATGCTCTGTGCTCCATGAATATATCTGTAGAGCAGCCTGCTCAGAGACAGTTATTTTAGCACTGTCGTGGGAGTGATGAGTATCATTAACACAGTGTGACTGTGTTAAAGGGAAAGTGTCTTTACCCAAGGAATCTAACATGAGGTTAGTGTCTCGATAATTAACCCACTGCCCTTGAAAAAGAAGGTAATTAGAAGCAAAGGCAATTAACTCCTTCCAGGTGATTTCCCTTGGATCCCACTTCCATACTAGAAAGGAGATTCCAGAAGGATCTGAAGGAAACAAGAAGACAGAAGCAGACAGACTGTATCAAGAGTGCTAATGGGGCTGCAGTGCCAGAGAGGGTTGGATGGTTCAGCGCAGTGTGGGGAGGTCCTCTCTCCCATGACTGTGTCCTGTCCCTTTGACACCTCAGAAACATCAAGAGCCACAGCTTTCAGGTCACCATCTAAGGCTAGACAGGAAACTCTACCAGGCATTCATCCTGAGGGACTCCCCATTTCATCATCTGTAAAATGGTGATAAGCATGCCCTCCTCAGAGGCTGTTGTCAGGACTGAATGCAGTAACTGTAAGAGGGAAAGATTTATAAACTTATATTACGAGACTCATATAAGAGATTCTGATTCTTCTTGGTAATCACCCCTCTGATGGCTTCTTTTGGTTGTTTCTCTTTCTTCCATCCAGAGCATCAAAAACATGTATGGTATATCTCTCTGTACAGAAATGATAATGATAAAGATAATAAAGGTAATGAAAGAGACTGAAAGCTTGTTACATAGTTTCAGGTCTAAATGGAGTCACATTAAGTTCCTAAAAATTGCAATTCCAATTGATACAATTGATACAATTCCAAGTGAAGAGAGAAGTATGCTCTGAGTGCAGGTAGACGGTCTCATGAAGACAAGTGTAAAGGTGTCAGGGAATGATTTCCAGAGGGTATGAAATGAGCGAAGAATTGGGCAATATTGACAGTTATCCAAGTAAAGGAGGAGAGGGGGAACATTCATTCTCTCAGAGCCAACAGCATGTGCAAAGAACTGGAAAGCATAGCCCACTTGGGGAAATTCAAATAGTGTAGATTAGTTGGCGTATAGAATGTATTGGTTGAGGAGATGGAGTAGAGAACATCAAAAAGGAAAACTTAGTGATGGAGATGGAGCCTGCTTTGACTAGCCTTGTTTGCACCTAATTTTAAGGGTCTACGATACACTCACACAATCACACACACACACTCACATACACATACAGACATATACACACAAAACCATATGGACTGAATATAAACCAGAGGCAATGCCAGAAATAGCTAGATTAGATTTTTGCTTCATTATCTATTTTGACTTGGCTCTTCATTAAATTAAATCTCTCTTAGATGGAAATCCTTGGCTCTTGGGTTCATTGAGTCTGTTCTGCACCAGTCTTTGCCAAAGGTGATACCCACTTCACCACCTCCCATCCTACCCGTCCCCACTTTCAATCTGCAAGGTCAGAATGAACTTGAGATTATATCTTGGTGGAAATAAGGAGACACTGAACAATTCTGCCTCAGATTTGCATGTCTTATGCCTCTGGAAGTTTTATGTAAAAAGACTGAAGGAGTCTGAGACAAGAGGCAGGTATATAGATTAGGAAGTGATTTTAATCCTGCAGAGAAAAACTCCCACCTTTTCCACTTAGGTAATTGGGTAGGTGGCCGTACTAGTTACTGAAACAGGTAATACTGCAGGGGAACACGGCATGGGGAGGGAAGTACCTGGTAAAAATTAATTGTTTTAAAGGTATTATATCTGAAAAGTCTAGAAAATATACAAGTGGGGAGGCCGATTAAAAGATTGAGATGGAGACAGAGATTTGGATGTCATCAGTATAATGGTGATATTCAATGACGTCAGGGTGAATGAGGTTTTTCACAAGTCCACATACCAAAGGAATGAAAGAAACTGGAAGAGCATTTGGCTGATGGGGAACACCAATACTGAAGGGTTTAGTGGAGGAAGAGGGTTATGGAAACACTGAAAAGGAATCACCAAAAAGTAGAAATAAATCCAAGATTCTGTACTATCTCAAAAGTCCAGGGAAGAGAGAATTTTCAAGAAGTGAACAATAGTGTTAAATACCAAAAAGAGGTCAGTTAAGATAAAAACTAGGAAATGTCTGTGGGATGTGGTCAGAACGGATCACGGGTGGCCCTGACCAGAAGGATTTCAGCAGAGTAAGAAGGGCAGGAACGACTGAGGGACAAACAACAACGAAGACACAGAAGTGTCTAGAAACTTCTTTCGATATATCTCAAGAGGAAGTGATCCCTACATCTTCACCTCTGCACAATAACCATTCCCGTGTTTGGAGGTCCCGTCTTCAGTTAATTTTTTCTCATACTGCATGCTTACCAACATTTTCAGCATCCGTCCCTTCTCCTCTCCAGTTAATATGATAAAATAAAGAGACAGAAGCTGTCTTCGTGAATAATTTTCTGTGACAACCCAATACACCTTTGGCCTTCATTTTCCTGTCTGTAAAATAAGGAAGGGGATGAATGCACTGGTATATGAAAAAGTGATATTGGAAAACAGAGAAGGAAAGCATAGGTACAATTAGAACAAGGGTGGGAATTCCCCTGGTGGTCCAGTAGTTAGGACTCGGCATTTTCACTGCAGGTGAAATCCCTGGTCAGGGAACTTTAGATACCGCCAGCTGTGCAGCACAGCCAAAAAACAAAAACAAACAAACAAACATTTAAAAAAAAAAAAAAAAAAAACAAGGATTATTCCTCAAAGGGCTGAGTCTTGAATGGAATTAGAATGCAGTCCTCCCCAGCCTCTCCCAGTGAAGATATCAAACACCTAACAATTTTATGCAGATAAATAATGGTTAAAATTAATATTAAAACTGTTCTCAACCATGCACCTTGACTACAAATATCAGAGGAAAATGAGTTAATCCCTAAAGAAGTTATTTTATATGTGGGGAATAATTGCTTCCTGCAGAGGGAAGATAAAAGGAATCCTTTTGAAATATGCCAGAGCATTTTGTTCTTTTTAACAAGGCCTGACCTCAGGAGAAACTATTTTACCAGAGCCTAACCTGCTAGGGTTTATTAGAGCCTAACTGACTTAGGGGAAGGGAAGCACACAACTGCAGCCCCTCCAGCCATTCTTTCCCACCTAAACGGGGCAAAAACCTGAGAAGCACGAGTGAAGTTCACAGTTCAGGGGCACTCGTTCACCAAAACACTGACAGCTAATGCATCCCCTTCTCACACACCTTAGCAATATATTACTAAAGAACTATTCACCACAGTTCCTTTTACCCAGTATATCATGTCTGCCTTTCAGGAGAAAATTACAAGGCACACTAAAAGGCAAAATATAGTTTGAAGAGACTAAACAAGCACCAGAACCAGAGTCAGATGATATGGCAGGAATGTTGGACCAGGAATTTAAAAACACTATGATTAATATGCTAAGAACTTTAATGGAAAAAGTAGACAAGTGGATACATAAAAAGATGAAAATTCTAAGAAGGAATTGAAAACAAATGCTAGAGATCAAAAACAACGTAACCAAAATAAAGAATGCTTTTGATAGGCTCATTATCAGACTGGACACTGCTGAGGAAAGACTCTCTTAGCTTGAGGATATGACAATGGAAACTTCCAAAACTGAACAGACTGAATAAAAAAAAAAAAAAGAACAGAATATCCAAGAAATGTGGGACAACTTCAAAAGGTGTAACGTAAGCATAATGGGAATAACAGGAGGAGAAGAAAGAAAGGAACAGAGCAATATCGGAAGCAATAATGACTGAGAATGTCCCCAAATTAATGTCAGACTCCTTCCTGATCCAGGAATCTCAGAGAACACCAAGCAGGTAAATGCTAACAAACAAAAACACAAACAAGAAAACTACACACAGGCATGTCATTTTCAAACTATAGAAAATCAAAGGTTAAACAAACAAATAAACTCCTGAAAGAAGCAAGAGGAAATAATGCCTTACCAACAGAGCATGAAAGGCAAGAATTGTATCTGACAGCTCCTCATAAAGCATTTAAACAGGAAGAGAGTGGTGTAAAATATTTAGCATTGATAGAAAGAAACCCACCAACGTAGAATTCTATACTCTGAATTTATCCTTCAAAATTGAAGGAGAAATAAAGACTTTCTCAGACAAATAAATATTGAGAATCTGTTGCCAGTAGCTTTGGAAGAAATGTTAAAAGAAGTTCTTCAGAGAGAAGGAAAATGATACAGGTCAGAAACGTGGATCTACATAAAGAAAAGAAGAGGATTAGAGAATGAATAAGCGAAGGTAAAATAAAATATTTTGTTTTCTTATTCTTAACTGATGTAACAGATAACAGTTTGTTTAAAGTAATAACAATTTATTATCTATATATCTATATCTGTATCTATAGATCTATGCTTATGTATAATTGAAATAATGACAGTAATAGTACAAGGGGCAGGAGGAAGGAGTCAGGAATATTTTGTTATTACAAGGTACTTGTACTACCCGTGAAGTGGTATGGTGTTATTTGAAAAAAAAGTGAAGAGAGAGCAACAGAAATGGTAAACATTTGCATAAACATAATAGACTATCCTTCCCTTAAATCTTTATACTTGGCTGAAACAGAAAACCATACCGTCATCTGATGTATGTAGACATAATACCTAAGAAGAGACAAAGGGAAGAGAGTGAAGAGACCTGCATAGTGATAAGGTGGCTACATTCCATGTGAAACAGTAAAATATGTATTCTAAGTAGACCGTGAAAATATATGTATGAATATTATAATCACTATAGCTTCAACTAAAAAAAAAATACCAAGAGACAAAGTGAAAAAGACAATAAATGAATTAAAATAGAATACAAAAAAATTCAAATAACCCAAAATAAAGCAAGAAAGGGGAACAAAGGAATGAAAAAGTGGGCACAAACAGAAAACGTAATCAAATGGCAGACTAAAATTCAAGCATACCAGTATTTTCTTTAAATATATATCCATTAAATACACCAGTTAAAAGGCAGAGATTATCAGAATAGACACATGATCTAGCTTTATGTTGTCCCAAAACACCCAACATAAATATAAAGATATAGTTAAAAGCAAACATCTAGAAAAAGGTATACCATGTAAACAGTAAATGAAAGAAATCAGTAGTGGATATATCAGGCTATGTAAACTTCAGAACAAAGAAAATTACCAAGGATAAAGAATGAGATTACATAATGACAAAAGGGTCAATTCATCAAAAGACAGAACAATCCTAAATATATATGCACATAACTACCGAATGCAAAGCAAAAACTGACAGAACTAAAAAAAAAGACAAATCCACAATGTAGCTGGAGACACTTCTAAGTAACTGACAGACCTGATAGATAAAAAATCAGCAAGGACATAGAAGGAATGAATAACAGCATCAGCTAACTGTGTCTAATTGACATTCAGCTCCACCCAACAGCTGAATATACATTCTTTTCAAGTGCACATGAAACATGTCTCCACGATAGACCATATCTGTATTCATAAAACAAACCTGAACAAATTTAAAGGAATTAAAATCACACAAAGTATGTTCTCTGCTAATAACAGAATTAACCTAGAAATCGATAACAGAAATATAAAAGGGAAATCTCTAAATACTTGGAAAAAAGCAATACACCTCTAAATAATCAATGTGTCAAAGAGGAAGTTTCAAAGGAAATTAGAAAATATTTTTAAACAATATGAACACACAAAAGTAGAAAGTTACAGGTTGTAGCTCAACAGTGCTTAGAGAAAACTTTCATAGAATTAAATGTGCATGCTGAAAAAGAAGAAAAGTCTCAAATCTATCATCAAATCTTCCTCCTCAAGAAACTAGAAAGAAAAAAAAGCAAAATTGGTATAACAAACTAAAGGAAGGAATTGAAAACAGAAAAAACAATAGAGAAAATGAATAGAATCAAATGCTGGTTCTTTGAAGAGATTGATAAAAATCAATATAGTAAGACTGACAAGGAAGAAAAGAGAGAACATATACACTACCGATGTCAGGAATGAAAGAAGGGATCTTCCAATGGCCACAGAGTTCACAAGTTTGGTAACTTTGGACAAAGCATTTAAACCCCCAGCTGCAGCACAGGATCAAAACAATCCGAAGTGACACGTTTTCAGAGTACATACTATATTAAGTAGAGTTAATCCAGCTGTGAGAAATATTCAAAACTCAATGGAGCATTGTTTGAGAAAGGGGGATGCCCATAGTGGATGATGCTCTGTTGTATTAGTCACTGGCTCCTTACTTTTTGCTGTTCTACTATTCACAGCTTCCATTCTTGAGACTACCTCACAGTTCAAGATGACTGCTGGAGTGAATCACTAAATATCCATTCCAGCCCACAGGAAGAAAGACACTAGAACGAGAGGCAGGAATCATACCTTGAAGGGTCCCCTCCCCAGAATCTGGGCCCTCTCCAACCCATCGGCCAAAGCTTAGTCACACAGTCACACCTATTTGCAAAGGACCCTGGAAACATGACCTTCATCCCAGACGCCCATGATTCCAGGTAAAATAATCAAGGAAGAAGCACATTAGGAATAGTGGTACAATTAGCAGTATTTGCCACGTATGCTATAAAAGTTCCTCCAGATGTCATCAGAACAGTTTGTACCTCTTTCAAAAACTGCAGTTCCAAAAAAAAAAAAAAAGGGAGGGGGACTTCCCAGGTGGTCCAGTGATTAAGACTCTGTGTTTCCACTGCAGGGGGCATGAGTCCAATCCCTGGTCAGGGAACTAAGATCTTGCATGCCACGCTGCGTGGCCAACCCCCCCCCACAAAAAAACTGCAGTTCCTCTGCTCCCCCCAAAAAATTGTTGCCCTGTGGGACCAAATGGTAACCTCTACTTTCGAATCAAAATCCCATCCTGGACTAAGCTGCTGTGGACAGCTGATGTCTGTTAAACTACTAGTCTAAAGTCTTGCATTTTTTTCCCCATAAAATGAGGTCTCCACATTTACTCAGAAACATGCCCACCCACAGACTGTAATCTCTCCTTCTTTCAGGGGCACATCAGCTCCGATGTAATTCTAATTTAAAAGCAAGACACCATCCACCTGGATGAAGCTCAAAATGGGCAATTCAGGGGCTCAAGATTCCAAAAGGCTGAGGGGTCCTGCCCTGCTCCAAGGCCCCTCCCTTACTTCTCCTGCCTCTTTTTCCTCATAACCTTCACTTAATCCACCGACAATCCTTTCGAGTGAACCTTCAAAATAAACCCTGAATTCTACCACTTCTCGCTGCCTTGACTCTAGACCTTGGTTCACACTATCCTCTTTTGACACATCTTTATTTTTAATCTCTAAAACAGGACGTAACCCTCTCTAGACCAAGGGTTGGCAGTGTTTTCTCTAAAGAGCCAGACAGTAAAAATTTTAGACTTTGCAAACCATACAGGATCTATTGCAACTACTCAGCTCTGCTGTAGCACAAAAGTAGTCACAGACAATACGTAAACAAATGGTCATGGCTGTGTGCCAATAAAACTTTATTTACAAAAACCTGCTGTGGGCCAGATTTGTCCCCCAGGCTGTAGTCTGCCAACCCCAGCCTAGAATCCTACTGTGGAGAGTCCCTGCAGCATGTTTCATGTTTCCTAAAAAATAATTTTCAATCTTCATCTTTACTCATTATAAGCCAAGCCACTTTTTTAGGTCATTATTTTACATTATATACCATTTTATTCTTTTTGTCTTGTATTTTATTTATACCATTTTAAAAATATGGTCATGTATGTTCTTTCACTTGGCCACAGATCTGGAAACATGCATCACTGAGGCTTTTTCTACCCAGGGCTGAAGTGGAATTATCCTAAACACCTGAAATCAGTATTTCTTCATGTCTGACCTTTCTAGATAATGATCTATGTGACAGAATTGCTCCAAAGATACTCATTTTATCCAGGAAAACTCAACACTCTAATTAATGAATCCACTAATTAAACCTTTTCCTTCACCCTGAACTTTAGCTAAAAATACAAAGATACAGAAGTTGAAGATGAATCAAGCTTGCATTTTTCTTTCTGCTGGAGAGCATGTAAGGACTCACAGTGCAGCTTCTTCCCAGTAGTTCTCCAGGATAGCAAGGAGTCATTTACACTTTCACATAGCAGGTGTGGGATATATTCATGGGAAAAAGAAGGAATGAACTGGAGATAAGACAGATGGTACAACCCAATGGTCCATAGGCTAAATCCAGCCCAGACACACGTTGCTTGGAATTCAATGTGGTTTTAAACAATTTGAGCCACCACTAAAAAGATCAGAATATTTTACATTAAAAAATTCAGATCTCCACCTGTCTTTTAAATAAATAGTTATTTCTGGCAAGGTGGTGACCAAACTATTCCAGGGCAGTAACAAACTAGAGCTGAATAGAGGCCAATTACTTGTATAGAGAGAGTATTCCCTAGTTTTCCACAATCTCCACCACTCCCTCTTGTATGCCTAATATTGAAGCAAAATGTCAGGTGCCAATTGTTATCGTCTTCACATTATTATTTTATAGTAAAGAAATATTTTTCTGTGACCCATTTCCAATCAAACCAGGGAAATAAAGGATTGGGAAGGCCATGTAATTTAAGAAAAATGGGATCAAGAACTCATTTGTGCTGCCTGTCCGTTTACTGTAGGCACCTGAGCAGGAGAAAGAGCTTAGTCAGAAAGCTGGATTCAGGTGCTAGTCTTAATTCTAATTTAGTGCCAGGGGACTTCTAAATGAGGTACAGACCTGGTCTTGGCCTCATTTTTTTTCTCTATCAAATAAAAGTTTTTGTATAAGTGAGGGTATTTTGATTATAAAAAATAAGTAATTAATTAGGATATCAGATGTCATGGAATTGATTTGAAAGCTGGAGATCCAGGTTCAAGAAATGATAAGGAATCAAAGCACTGCAAGGGGCTTGGCAGCAGCAACTGAAGGAAGTATATATATAATAGAGCAAACTAGGGCAATGATGCTGGCATAGATGCATCCCAGCCGTTTCACTGGCCTTTGCATTCCTGTTCATTATGCACAGTTCTAGCAGGTGATTGGCCACACTTAGGGTAGGTGGCCTTTTTGCTGGTTGCACAGGCCAGAAAGCAGGCAGATCTGGGAGAAGGAGACTCTGAGACCCCTTTTATCTCCTACTGCAGAATAGACATCTGGATGTATAGTCCCACCAAGACTAGAAATAGTGTGGGAGAGGTAATTCCTCAAAAGGAAACTGGCTACTATTGGGAAAGGATAATATATGCTATCCAAGCCAAGAAACCAAAACAAATATTCCCTATTGGATTGCACAAAACTTTACACAGAACCTAAATAGAAAAGACAGGAAAGGGCAGCAGTTCTGTTTGAAGCATAGCAAGAAGCCAGGAGTCCTCCCTTCTCTCTGACCCCTCACTTTGCATTGAAGGGCTTCTGCCCACCCAAGATCTCCCTGAAGCCCAGAGTAAGAACCACAGGGCAAGATAATCTGTAAGATCCCTTGAAGCTGCAGGTCTGTGATGTCAATGACAGAAAAATGAGTTGAGTTTCCACTGACTCACTCAGCTCAGAGACTAAGCAGACGACATCTGCAAGATAAATCTTGACAGCCCACCAAGCCAAGAGAACAGCCCCCCTGGGAAGTGCAAGGGCACCAGTAAATCATTCTCACTGCCCGCTGATGAGAGGGACTGGCTTCCGGGTTACCACCATCCGAGGCGGAATCGGAAACAGTGGCCTCAGTGTTAACAGCTCAAGGGCTGATCATCGACCCCTGCACCACTGCATCCTCAACACGTATGGATGCCTCTGCTACTGAGTTCCCGAGAACATCTCTGTGACTCACCTCTCTCCTGTGCCTTCATGTCTTCACCCCTTATTTAGCTCAAGAATGTGAGAGTAGAGGAGAGCAGGCCCTCATGGCCTCTTAGCATGAGCAATCAGCAGGAAGAAATGGGGAATGTGAGAAAAAAAAATATTTACCAAAGATTTGTTTTAAATAACCAGCCACTTGGGGTAGCAAGCAGCTGGAAGCACATTATAAAACTATTACAGTATTGAAACAGAGCTGTGCTAATAGCATACACAGCAGTGCAGAAAGCCCCAGTTGCAAAAATCAGGAACTCTCTGGAGACTTCAGAATAATTTTTTTTTCCACTCTGGAAATATCCCAACCTCACACCATTCTGTTTACTAAGCCTCTCGAGGCTTAATGGGTGTTTACACGGAAGGACATGGGAAGCTCAGTTGACAGATCAGAGTTTTCTCCTTGCAAAAGGGTCTTGTTTATTGTCTCATCTTAACTTGTTCTTCTTCATATGTGACTGTGCCTCACTCTTCTGATGAATTATCAGTAAGATACTTCATCATTTCAGAGGGAACTGAGCCAGTGGAAGAGCTCAGAGGTGATGTTACAAGAAGCGCTATCTCAAATTACAAGTAGAAATATTTATATATCTGGAAGTTTTTACATACCTCCATTGGTTCTTGATAGATCAAAAAGGAAAAAAAATTCTACAGATATAGCAAACTTCGACCACAAAGTCAACAAGTTTGAACCAAAGAACAAATATGGAATCCTGCACAGAAGTTAATTAGCTATTGTAAGACTCTAAACAATCTGAAATTGTTCCTTGGAATCATACATCAGGTGGAGAGTCTGGTCAAATGACCTCTAAGATCCTAACTAACTGTGGGATTGTTTAGTCTAGTTTCAATAAATATTTTGCTCAAAGGTTTAAAAAAAAAAAGGAGCACTGTCTTTTACCCAAAGAGGTGAAGTCCCCTGGGAGACACACTCCAATCCTCTCAATCTCCTCATATGTCAGGGACTCCCGGCCTCACAGTCAGTAAGGAGTACTGAATAACCACCTCCAGAGGACAGGTCACTGGGACTGGTTCTAGGAATCATAGCAAGACATCAAACCTTTCTTCATGTGGCTTCCAGTCTGCTCTTCCCAGTAAGATGTGTGATCAAATAGGAGAGCCTAAGAGCAAAAGTAGCTGGACAGCCCATCCAGGAATAGAGCCTTCAGGCACCTGACCTGATGGCCTCAGGCCCTACATGCCAGCCCCGTAGCCATAAGGACAATAATATGCCAAGCATGAATGATGGCCCAGGCACTGGAGACACATCAAGATCTGGATGCAAGTCCCAGCTCTGCCATGCACAAGGTGATCCTGACATTTACTCCATTTTTTCATTTGTAAAGTGGGAATAAAAACTCGTTGGGCACACGGAGGATGAAAGGAGATGATATATGTTGTTGGGGTCCTCTCATAGTGCTTCAGGCATCGTATACACTCAATAAATGGTAACTTTCATTATCATCGACCTCACCCCATGTAGGTTGAGGACATTAAAAATTAGCCTAGTGGTTCTCAAAGCTGAATTTGCAGTAGAATCACTTGGGGCGATATTTTCGATCACCTATAGAAAATGTTCTGTACTCTACCCTAAACCAGCTGTGTCAAGTGACTGGGGATGGGATGAAAGAGTGTGAGTGTGTGTGTGTGTGTGTGTGTGTGTGTGTGTGTGTGTGTGTGTTCATTAAGCTTTCCAAGTGACTCTGATACAATTCATCTCTAAACTACAATTTGGGATGCACCGTGTGTAACTGGAGAAATATATATATGTACATATGAATGTAGTTAAGGCCAATGCCACAGTCACATGACCCAACATGCTACAAGAGAGGTAGGGAGCAGAGAAGCAGAAAGGGGGATACACAGAGTGAACACAGGGTAACCACTCCAAAACTGTCCATCCTCGTTTCCACTGAAGATGCTTCTACTGAGGCCCAACTTGCGAATCTCCCATGATTAAAAGGCTTAGCAGAAAGTGTTGAAACTGCATAGCTAACACTTGCAGAAAATAAAAGATTCCTTTACTAAATGTCAGCTAAGTGACCATGTCACCATCTTTCCCACATTCTTTGTCCTTTCAGGAAGGAGTCTCCATCAGCACTCATTTGTAAAAATTACACTCTGGCTGCATTTGCCACCTGACATTGGAGAAATCATTCCGAGGGTGACTTTTTATCAAATTTGTCAGTGTGCTCTGTGAACCAGAAATCATCTTGTAGTAGGCAGAGTGGATGATTGCCTACCAGTGTAGAAAAACTGGGAACAGCATCCAGACCCCTTTTTCTTGTTTTCTAATGCAGAAATTATCTTCAAAGAATTAATGCTGAGATTGACATATACACACTACTATATATGAAATAGATAACTAGTAAATAGATAACTAGTATAGCACAGGGAACTCTACTCAATACTCTGTAATGATGCATATGGGGAAAGAATCTAAAAAAAAGAGTTGATATATGTATAACTGATTCCCTTTGCTGTACAGCAGAAACTAACACAACATTGTAAATCAACTATACTCCCAATACAAATTTAAAAATAAATTAATAAAATTTAAAAAAATAAAAAGAATTAACGCTTTTGCTCCATGCTTTTCAATCCTGGCCATACACGGAAGTCTCCTAGGGAGGCTTGAAACATTCTAAGCCCCCAGCTCAGATATTCTGATTCAGTACATATAAGGCAGGGCCCAGTATTTTTTGTTTTAAGTATTTTTAAAACTCCTTGGAAGATTCCGGTGTGCAGGCAAAGTTGATAACCACTGCTTCAGTTGAACCAAGGCCAGTTCAAATCTTGTCTAACAAAAAACAACAGCAACAAAAACTCACATTAAGTAGTATTTTAAGCTATTAAGAACTTCTTATACTTCAGTGTTTCAATGGTTTTTTCTGAGAAGTGCTAAGGCATGATTCCAGATGAAATATAAGATGCCCACCCAGTTACATTTAAGTTCCAGATAAACAACAACCTTGGGACATACACCGAAAAATTATTTGTTACTTATTAGAAATTCAAATTTACCTAGATGGCCTGTATTTTGCTAAATATGTCAATCCTATCCTGAGGTTCTCAGGGAAAGTGGAGGGAAACTTCGAGTAGAATCAGGACTGAAAAGGAACCGTGGGCATCTGCTGGGTCTGCCTGCCATCCATCCACCATCTTCTTGTAAGCACACTTTAGTTGGCCTTAAGGAACACCCCTCCACACCCTCTGCCCATGTGGTTTGGGTGGACCCAGGAGCAAGAACATCAGAGGTGTCCGTCTCCCTGGCCACAGTGATTAGCACAGGTGTGGTGGGCATTTAAACCAAGTCAACCAAAGAAACACCATTTCAGAACTTTCGTGTGACTGTGGGGGAAGAGGTACCCTTTCACTAAGGTTGTTGAGAAGGCAGACCATAGCCCTGAGTCACCGGTGCGGTGGTCTCCTTATCACCATATGTGAAGGATCTCCGTGAAAAAGCCAGCAAGAAGAGAGACCAAGCCCTAACGAGACCTCAGACCCAGTCACGCTTGAAATCTGCATCTTGCACTTTTTGTGATGCCAATGCATGGATTCCTTTTTTTAGCTTACACGAAGCTGAGTTCGTTTTCTGCCATTGGCCCCCAAAAGAGTCCTGAATATAAGGGTACAGATTGAAAAGCTGGAGTCCAAAGATAAGCTTTCACCTGCCTCACCATATTTTTTTAGTCCTAAGAAAGTTCTTCCAAATGCACCCGTGTTTAATCTCTCAACAGCTGTCAGTGACCCTCACTGTTCTTATTTCAACACTCCCTTCTCTATACCCTGGTAGCTTGTACTTTCTATCACAGCACTTTCTTGTACATAATGGTTATCTATATATATAGCTCTCCCAGAAGTTTTATTTGTCTTTGTATTCCTAGGCAGAGTCCAGCACAGAATAGGTACTGAAGTATTGTTTGTCAAATTATCCTTTTTTTTTGGCCACAATGCGTGGCATGCGGGAGCTTAGTTCCCTGACCAGGGATCGAACCCAGTCCATGGTAGTGAAAGCACCAAATCCTAACCACTGGACCACTAGGGAATTCCCTGTTTGTCAAAGTAAATCAACATGGAGACAGGCTGTGATGATGATGATGATGATATATTCAAAAGCTACGTTGGGGGCTTCCCTGGTGGCGCAGTGGTTGAGAGTCTGCCTGCCATTGCAGGAGACGTGGGTTCGTGCCCAGTCCGGGAGGATCCCACATGCCGTGGAGCGGCTGGGACCGTGAGCCATGGCCGCTGAGCCTGCACGTCCGGAGCCTGTGCTCCGCAACGGGAGAGGCCACAACAGTGAGAAGCCCGCATACCGCAAAAAAAAAAAAAAAAAAAAAAAAAAAAAGCTATGTCGGCCTTTTCCAGAAGGAAAGGGAGGCTGTGGAGGAGAGAGCTGACCTGATTGCAGGGACCATTGCTTCCACCCACCATCCCCGCACATGAAGAATGGGGATTAAGCTTCGGGCTCTGTGTTTAAACCCAAAGCATCAGATTTTGTTGGAACAAATTAATGTGCGCCACGTACACTATTCAATTTATACTTACATTCTAAAGTTCAGAAACAATTAGCCGTTTCCAGGTTATTTTCTTGCTTTGGTGTGATTCTCAGAAATGTAAGAAAAGATGTAACTGGTGCTCTTCTTCCCCCATACAGATGATCCTCAATTACTGACCTCCACCATAGGAAGAAACAAAGAGATTTATATACAGATGCCACGGGATAGGGTGGAATCTGGTATTGAATGGGTTGAAAACCATGACAACCCTAAAGGGACCCAGTGTTCAGAGTATGAAGAATCAAGCAGCCCTGGATTGCCCATCCCCTAACTGAAGGGTCCTGAGTCCGTTTTATGGCTGTGTCTGCAATGGCAAGGATAAAAGGCAAATGTCAGTCATGCAGAAGAGTTCTGAACACTATGATTCGTATCTTCCCATTCAGATTCGATGCCATGAGGACACTGTCTCCTGAAAGCGTGATATCCGACTCTGTCTCAGTGAGCATCTTTGTAGACTGACACAGAAATTTCCTTTGAACTCCCCTGTGCTTCATTCAACTATGATGAAAACTGCCCCCCCCCCTCAAATTAAGCGGACTACGAGCACCGCACACTCTGCAGGGGGTCTCACCCCTGGCCGTTAAGGATGCCACACTGTTCGCTCCTGTGAAAGTGGCTTCCAATAATCAACCTGGCTGTTGATCCAGCAAAACAGGCTGGTGGCTCTCAGAGTCATCAATTAACAATGATGGAAGCCTTAATCTGGCAGGGACCTCTGTCCATCACACAAACCAGCACTTTGAAGTGGCAAAGGGGTGCCGAGGAGCTCACGTTCAGAGGCTTCCCTTTGAGCTGGTAACCTCTCATCTTGGTAAGACATTCCAGGCAGCATCAGGGCTGTCGGAGGATCATGACTAGGAGCTGCCGTCGCTGCAGCTCCGAGATAAAGAGCCTCCTCAGTCCTCTTTAGAAATGCCCATCATGCATTTTCCCTGCAAGCTTTGCTCCCCTGTTAGTAAAACCGTCCCGAGCAGCAGTGACAGGGGGTAATTACAGCGGGAGAGCGCTCCTGACACAATGTTTTTAAATAAAGAAAGGGGAAAACAGGGAGAAGAAAGATTGCTTCAAAGGTTTGACTTCAAATAGCGTTCAAGGAGGATGTCTTTAATTCCTTGTGTGAGTTTATTTAGTGTCCATCTCCTGGTCTAAAGGAGTTATCAGGATTAGCTAAATCCCTGGGAGATAGCCACGTCTGACTGCTGCAATTCCATGAACCCTGGACAGATTCCAGGGAATCCGAAGGCCTAGTGGAGGAGGAGAGCATGGGCTTTGGGCTTCCCTTTTCTTCCTTAAGTGCCAGGAACTCATTCAAGGCCAATGAGTGCAATCTTCTCCCCAGCCCGATACAGCTTGTCACCTGCTCTTGCTTTAACCTTAATATGTTCAGTGATGGGGAGCTCTGTGTGCTCTATGCCAGCATGATCTTTTTTGAGCAGCTCAATCTGCTGAAAAGCTGGTCCTGGAATAATGTAAAGTCATCCTTCAACTAGAGACGGCTGCTGTGTTATCAGTTCCCTAGGATAAACAGCCTCAATACCTCCAATTTTTCCTTACATTGGTTGCTTTCCAAACTGTTCTTCATCATGATGACTCTCCCCTGAACAGACTACAGCAAGCATCCGTGGCAAGTCCCTTTCTTAACCTCAAGAGGAGAGTTATTTGGAGTCCTGCGTCTCCCTGGGCTTTGCGAATGTTGTACAAGTATTATTCATTGTGCACAGGTACTGTTATCATAAAGGACGGTGACCAACTTGGTTCCTTATCCAATAAACTTCAAGAAATAAGGCAGGGGCAAGAGAGTTAAAAGAAAGAGCAAGAAACACCTCCCAGAATATTTGGCCATTCCTTTATTTGTGCCAACAGAAATTACTCATTTAGTTAAAAAATTCACATTGTTTGGAGAAATTGGAAGCTATCTGGCACCATGCTGGGTGTTGTTGGCTGTTCTTGGGAATTCTGCCATTTCCCTCAAATGATGCAAAAGCATCCTAGGAAGTCCCAAGGCACAGGGACTTCCAAGCAGGATGGCTCATCTGCAGCTTTCTCGTTTCACATTGTGTAGCAGCACAAATGCTGCTCTCCCCCAGGGCTCTGGGTGGGCCTTAAAGGTCCATCTGTGTTTCCATGCCCAAGACCTGCCTCAAGAGGCACCCACTGCCTACATTTCCAGGCCCAGTGGGTTCAACTCTCTGAAACTGAGTTGACTTGCCCAAGAGGTTAAAAATCAGTCAAATCGGTGTTGACATGGTCTTTGATTCTCTTCCCTCCAAAGACTAATTTGACCAGCTAGATTTCTATTATCCACCCCCCCACCTTTGCCAATATTGACACTGGGGGACAAACAGTGTCTTGGGAATAGATCTGCCCATTTGTCTGGAGCCTGGAGCCCCAGGTCAGTCATGTTTAAGCCAGAGACACCAGCAGAGGTTAAAAGATAAGCCCCCGATGTATCGAGCTGTGTTTGTTGTTGTGACAAAGTAGAGAGTATAGGATGCCGAGGACAGTTCATTTCTCCTGCCAGTGTCCCTGCGGAAGACATGTTTTCGGGAACAAGCGCCAGAGAAACAAGAACCTTGACACAAGGCCAAACCTTCCTGTCCACCTCAGCAAGTAAGAGACTCGATCCCCAGCACTCATGCTGCCGAGGCTGACAGATGAGGGGCTGCCATCAGAAATGCAGAGCATCAGGACTGCTGGCCCCCAGCCTGGTCTCCATGAAGCACCAAAGTCAGCCATCCTGTGATTCATCCAAACACAAGGCTGGGCACTCAGGAAGTCTGTGACCCAGCACAATGTGTGGCTTGGGGGTTACAGTGGGAGAATTAACCAGGACCGTCTCACTGGTGTTTTGATCTCATTTGATCATAGGAGGACTGTTTCACAGCATCCTTTTGAGAAATGGGCCCGGACATAGTACTGCCCTGTGGATTCAGCCTAGGTGAGTTATGCCAACTGTGTCTTGAGGACATCACCGATTTTCTTGCATTGTGTCTCTTTTCTGTGCCGTGCACTAGCTTGGAACAATTTCAGTTTCCAGAGAAGGAGGAAAACAAGTGTCAAGTTCCCACGTGGATATTTAACACTTTAAAATTTATATATATGCGCATATATATATTTAAAATCATATACACATGTGTCTTATTTTTATAGTATATAGATAACATACTTTATATATTTATATTAGTATGTACCAGAGTTTGCTTTGTATTAAAATGATTCACGAATGTCATTCTCTTCCCTATTTATCATCAGCATCTCAGGGGCAGGGACTGTGTCTTGCCCACCTTGGAATCCCCTGAGTATTCCAGGATGCCTTCTCACACACTGTAGATGTTCCATGAGTGTTAGCTGAGTTGTCACTTCAGTTCAATGGGTCCATCCGCACCACTGCTCTGTGCAGTGTCCTTATAGCACCGTTTACTACACTTAATTTCCTGCCTGTTGTCTGGGTTAGCCTGTTTGTCGTCCGTACCCCATCTCTTTCATCCCCTTATCCCAGGAGAGAAGGGCAATTCTCTTCTTCCCCATAGCATCCCCTTCCCACAAAGAGGGACCTGTAGCTACCTCTATGTCAGCACTGGCTCCACAGCACTCCAGGAAATTACTTTAAACATCATCTGCCAAATACTCCCCTTTTGCGGGTTGAAAGTGGTCATTCGGTTTTATGAACAAGGGATGCAATTTGCTTCCTTCCCTCCCTAAAACTTTAAACAGTAGAGATTAACTGATAGCAAACTGCAGATTTCCTATGAGCTTGGCAGGCTCAGAATTTCATATCCAAATGCGAATCTTCTTCTCTGAACTATTCACCACTGCACTGAGTCTGTACTTTTTGCCAATTCGGTTTATTTCTCTCATTTGTCATGACTAATAGAGAAGAAATGTCTCTGCTATCTCTGCCCACTCCTTCTCTAGTTACTGCTGATGCCCAGCTGGAGGAATGCTGTGATACGTAGCCAGTATATATCTTCTTTAGAGTAATTCACCAAAGATGCATTCCTCCATGAAATGGATGCTCTTATAAATGCTGACAACTTGTACTTTGAGTTTCTAGATCCTTCTGCCTACTAAAATTTTTAAATGCTTAACTGACATGCACAGTATTCTGCACTAGTACATACTAAATATTTGTTGGTTCAATAAATGAAAAACCTATTTTAAGTGTCCTTCATCATGCAATCCAGCCCCTGACATCCACCAGTTTGTCAATGTTTCTTCTTGCTACCAGAGTAGTGTCCCTGGGGGTGTCTTTAAAACAACTGTAATTAGGTTTTTGCTTGTTTATTAATTTGACAAATATTTAATTCCTATTCTGTATGGCTCTTAGTAGATACTCGATAAACAAATGGTTTGCTGAATGAATAAATGGCAGACTGTGGAGAGATCTAAACACCATGTCCTATAAGAGACACTTGAAGGGACAGCAAGATTTTAATCCAGAAATAGAGGCTCTCAGCAAGTAAGGACACCTGTCTAAAAGCAACTGAAGGATTGTCATGGATCCTGTCTGAATTCAAAAATTTGATGTTGTGTTTGTCATAGTTTTTTCTGCACTATTTTGGTTTTTTAAACACTGCATTAAAATATTATCTTGATTATTGAGTGTTTCGGCACCCTCTGGGATTTTGCACGAGGCAAATGCCCCAGGTTCTTCCCCTTAGTCTCAGCCGTGAAGGTAACATTGACTCCGCGGGCTCAGCTGCTTTCCACCAACTCCATGTACTCGAATCACAGCACCTTTCAAAGGCGACATCAGAGTTTGGGGAGGAGGGAGGTGCAAAGACAGGTGGTACTTGGACAGTGGAACCAGCTACACATAAGTCACTTCTGCATCACAGAGGGCTCCACAGAGAGATGCACAAAGAGCAATGACAGGTAGGAGCTCAAAGTACCACTTTATTCTGAGCTTCTGGGAAACCAGACTGGGACACCAGCTTAGATTCAAGCTCTAAATAGGACTTTGTTATGGGATAAATTGTGCCCCTGAAAACTTCATGTGCTGAAGTCCTAACTCATCAGAATGTGACTGTATTTGGAGGCAGAGTCTTCAAAGAGGTAATGGAGTTAAAATGAGGTTGCCAGAGTGGGCCCTAACCCAACATAAGTGCTATCCTTGTAAGAAGAGGAAATTTGGCCACAGACATGGACAGAGGGAAGATGATGTGAAGACACAAGGAGAAGACAACCATCTACAAGCCAAAGATGAAACCAACCCTTCAGGCACCTTGAGCTCACAATTCCAGTCTCCAGGACTATAAGAAAGCAGGTTTCTGTTGTTTAAGCCACCCAGTCTGCAGTACTTCGTTATGGTGGCCCTAGAGAACTGATACAGAGTTTTACTTTGCTTTAGGACCACGGTTGGATTTTACCATAGGTCAGTCAATGTGAAATGAGGAGGTGGTGAGCAGGAAGCAGAGATTCTTGAGAGGAAGAGACTATCAAGAAATACGGCAGCCTGGTGGAGGAATAAATTGAGAGTTTGGAATTAGAATAAGCACACTACTATATATGGCGTGGATGACCAACAGGGACCTGCTGTGTAGCACAGGGAACTTTACTCATTATCTTGTAATAACCTATAATGGAAGAGAATGTAAAAAAATTATTTATGTATGTATGTATGTATGTATGTATGTATGTATGTATAACTGATTCAATTTGCTATGCACCTGAAACTAACACAACATGGTAAATCAACTATATTTCAATAAAAATTTTAAAAATATATGGCATCCTCTGAGGAACATTATCCATTCAGCCTACGCATCTTTTGGAGGCAGGATAAGATAGAGGTGAAGGAGAATAAGATGTCCAGACTCACAGAATCTCAGATAGATGAAAGCAGGAAAGGATGGAGAATGCCGCTTCATGCACTTGACCTACTTTAGTGTTCTGGGACCAGACCCACCAGGAAATGTGAGACAATCCATGACCCATGGTCAGCATCTGATCGAATCTGCATCCCTTCCCCTCAGAAGAAAGAAAAAGATCGTGGAAAAAGCGAGCACAGACTTCCCCTTCCCTAGACCTCAGTTCAAATGTTGCTTCTTGAAAAAAAATCTTCAGATTTACACCTGCACTCTCTCCCAAAGCTGGAAGTGAGTGCTTCATTCTCTAAGCTCCCACACAAATTACTGTTTCTTTTCCTATGAAACAGCACATTTTTACAACTACCATTTATTTTTTTTTCAGCAGTTTATCGATCAAATGTAATAAACTGAGGATTGAGGAACGGACACTCTGATGTACACGCCAGGAGAATTACTAATTAGTAGTAAAAGAACAAATGAACAAACAAACTAAAAAATAATTGCAATACAGGTAGCTTAAAAATTTAGCAATTGGGCTTCCCTGGTGGCACAGTGGTTAAGAATCCGCCTGCCAATGCAGGGGACACGGGTTCGATCCCTGGTCCGGGAAGACCCCACATGCCGCAGAGCAACTAAGCCCGTGCGCCACAACTGCTGAGCCTGCGCTCTAGAGCCCGCAAGCCACAACAACTGAGCCTGCAAGCCACAATTACCGAAGCCCGTGCGCCTAGAGCCCGTGTTCCGCAACAAGAGAAACCACTGCAATGAGAAGCCCGCACACCGCAACGAAGAGTAGCCCCTGCTCAACACAACTAAAAGAAAGCCGGTGCATAGCAACAAAGACCCAAGGCAGCCAAAAATAAATAAATTTATTTTTAAAAATCAAGCAATTGCTTACTAGACTGTGCTAGTGATTTTTTTTCCCTGTTATATTATTTACAACTACCATTTATTGAGCCAGATGATGGCAGTTTATACATGGTGTGCCACTGAATCTTAAAAACAACCCTATGGGTTAGTATCCCCAATATCATTTTAATACGTATTAAAGCAATTTATTTCAACAAACATGTACAGAGAACCTAATACGCTGTCTAGCTGTATCAAGAATGCAAAGGTTATTGCCTTCAAGAAGGTCTTTGTTTAGTGAGGGAAACATATACAAATAAAGTATTAGATTCTGATTAAGTCAAATTATTTTCATTATTTACAATATCCAAGATATGAAGCAACCTAAGTGTCCATCAACAGATGAATGTATAAAGAAGGTGTGGTATATGTATAGGTATTATAATATACATATAATGGAATATTGTTCAGCCATAAAAAAAGAATGAAATTCTGCCATTTATAACAATGCGGATGGACCTAGAGAGTATTATGCTTAGTGAAGTAAGTCAGACAGAGAAAGACAAATACTCTATACTATCACTTATATGTGAAATCTAAAAAATAAAACAGGGGGCTTCCCTGGTGGCGTAGTGGTTGAGAGTCCGCCTGCCAATGCAGGGGACACGGGTTCGTGCCCCGGTCCAGGAAGATCCCACATGCCGCAGAGCGGCTAGGCCCGTGAGCCATGGCTGCTGAGCCTGAGCGTCTGGAGCCTGTGCTCCGCAACGGGAGAGGCCACAACAGTGAGAGGCCCGCATACCACAAAAAAATAAATAAATAAATAAATAAAATAAAATAAAAAATAAATAAAACAAATGAATGTATACAACAAAACAGAAACAGGCTCACACATACAGAGAACAAACTAGCAGTTACCAGTGGGTAGAGTGAAGGGTGAAGTGGCAAGATAGGGGTAGGGGATTAAGAGGTACAAAACAGTACGTACGAAATAAATAAGCAACAAGGATATATTATACAGCACAGGAAAATATAGCCTATGTTGTAATAACTTTAAATGGGATATAATCTATAAATATACTGGGTCACTATTTTTTACACCTGAAACTAATATAATATTGTAAATCAACTATACTTCAATAAAAATTTTTAATTGAAATAAATAAATGGAAAAAAGGTCTTAGTTTAATGAGGGAAACATACAAATAAGGAATTAGAGTCTAAGCCAGTTTCTTCATTTAACAAATATTTATTGATTATCTACTCTGTGCTGGCACTGTTCTAGGTACTTCAAATGTATCAGAGAACAAAACAGACATAATGTAATAGAATAGAATAGAGTGAAAGTGATCAATGCAATGAAGAAAAGTACAAGGCAACAACATTGAGGTGCTGGGGAAATGGGAGCTGGGTGGCAGTTTTGAAGTGTGTGATCAGGATGGGCCTCATTAAGGAGGTGATATTTAACCCAAGACTTCAGGTAAGTTCACCAAATGAATATCCAGGGGAACAGAATTCCTGGGGGAGGGAATAGATGCTAAAATCATCAAGGCAAGAAGGAGCCTGGTGTGTTTAAGAAATAGCAACACAACCAGTGCAGTTAGAACAAAGTGAACAGGTGTGGAGTTGCAGGAGCTGAGATCAGCAAGAAAGGCATCAGCAGGTCACGGGGCCTTGTGACCTGCCACAAGGACTGTGGGATTCGTTCTGAGTGAGGAAGAAAGCCATTAGAAAGTCCTGAGCAAGGGAGTTTTTGGATTGTCTGAGAAGCAGAGGCCAGGATGGAATGAGACATTCAGGGAGGTTTATTAGAGAAAACACCTGGGGAGGATAAAGGGGGAGAAGGCTTGCTAGGGAGACAGAGTAGGTTAGGACAGACCTGAAAACACGATATAAGTCTGGCACCTGCGAAAGGAGGAAGGGGAGGAAAGAAGATTGGTCAAACTGGAATATAGCTCTGGGAAATTCCAAAGCATCACACGTGTGAGTCAGCGACAGCCCAGCTCTGATGCCCTGGCTGTGCTCCATCATCAGCCCAGAGCAGCCTGGGAACAGTGTAGCTGAGAAGAGCTTGGATGCGGGCAGATCCCAGGGTGTGGCAGTCGATGTTGTCCCCCAGACACCCTTCTCTCATCCTGCCCCCTGAGGGCACATCACCATGGCCACCAACAAGAGTGAAATCATCCGAATGGTTTTTTTAAAAGATCATTCTCGGGACTTCCCTGGTGGTCCAGTGGTTAAGACTTTGCCTTCCAGTGCAGGGGGTGGGGGTTTGATCCCTGGTTGGGGAGCTAAGATCCCACATGCCTTGCAGCCAAAAAACCAAAACATAAAAGAGAAGCAATATTGTAACAAATTCAATAAAGACTTTAAAAATGGTCCACATCAGAAAAAATTGTATAAAAAAAAAGATGATTCTCCTTTGCAGGGGTGATGACCTCCCCATGAGAACATGCCTCTCACAAAGGATCTCCTTCATCCCTCTCCAGAAGAGAAGAGGAAACACCAGAAGAAGCGTCTGGTGTAGAGCCCCAATTCCTATTTCGTGGATGTGAAATGCCCAGGATGCTATAAAATCACCACTGTCTTTAGCCATGCACAAACAGTAGTTTTATGTGTTGGCTGTTCTATTGTCCTCTGCCAGCCTCTACAGTAGAAAAAGCAAGGCTTACAGAAGGATGCTCCTTCAGACAGAAGCTGCATTAAAAGCATGCTGAATCAAGACTAATGGGAAACCATCCCAATAAACACATTTTGGATTTAAAAAAAAAAAAAAAAAGATCACTCTGGCTACTGGGTAGAATATATGAGACCAAGAGAGACAGTAAGGAAGCCAGCTGTAAGGCCACTGCGATCACCCAGGTGAAAGATGGGGTTGCTGGGGGTGGAGCAGCGGCTCTCACTTGGAAGTGATTCTGCCCTAGGGGACCTGTTGTCAGTGTCTGGAGATACTCTTGATCGTCACAACTGGAGGGGAAGGAATGTGTCATCCAGTGGGCAAAGGCCAGAGATGCTGCTAAACGTCCTACAATGCACAGAACCAGACTCCACAACAAAGAATTATCCAACCCCAAATGTCAATGATGCCGAGGTGGAGAAAACCTAGAATAGGCAAAAGCGTGTAAGCAAATGTTTTCCCCCTAATATTTTTTGAAGGTAGAACAGACAGAATTTGATGATGGATTAAACATGAGTTGTGTCAGAAAGGGAAGGGTGTGTCAAATTCCTTGAATGATGGCCAGCACCTAGGAAGATGGTTCCAGCCTTGTTTGTTTTACTTTGTTTTTGTTTTCTCTTTAAATGGAGATGATAAAGGCTCAGAAAGAAGTGGTTTTAGGGACGAGTACAAAAAAAAAAAAAGAATTTTATTTCAGATATGCTCAGTTTGTATGACTATGAGATATTCACTGATGTCAGATAGGCAATACGGAGATCTTCGAGTTTAGGAGAGACTGGAAATATAAATTAGGGAGTCATGGATAGAGCTGGTATTTAAAGCCATGGGACAGAGTGAGGTCACCTAACGTACGAGACTATAAGAGATCTAAGTGTGAGTTCTGAAGCAGTTCCGCATGTGAGGTGGAAAGGTGATAGGGTTCTAGTCAGTAGAGAAAGAAACATCCAGTGGGTCTGGAGGAAAATGAAGAGAGGGTGGTGGCTGTTTTCAAAGCAAGAGGGGGAATGCTGCTGATGGTTTAAGTAAGATGAGGGATGAGAAAGGGCCGGTGAACTCCTAATTGTGGAGGACACTGATGGCCTTGACGAAGAGCATGACAAGGGACGGTGGAGCTGTGCCTCACTGCCATCTTGGGCTCACAGAAATGGGACGGGGAAGGCAGTAGGTTGAGGATGGGAGGGCTCACGGAGGAGACAGCCCAGAAAAGGCTGTGTCCTCACATCTGGATCCAGCCCTTTATTCATCAAGCCCTTTACAGATGCTGTCAGGAAGGGCTTTCACAGGATCAGAGCCTGATAATATGAATGCCTTCAACAAGAGTCAAGTACCATTTACAGAGGATGCTGGAAAGGCCATGTTTACCATGAAAGTGGCTGGATCTTTGACTTTTACAAAATTATAACAAGATATTGGACTCTGTGATCAGTGCCCAGAGGGTGAAACCCCTTCCACACATTTTCTATTTCCAGCAAGAGACAGACCAGAGGCTATTGTCGTTTTAATTGAAAAGTTCTGCTGACTTGATGAAGGCTTTCTGTTGGCTGCACTTGGGAACTCTTTCATTTCTTCAGTTAAAAAAAATGCTGTAGCAAACTATTATATATAGGATGGATAAACAACAAGGTCTTACTGTAGAGCACCGGGAACTATATTCAATATCCTGTGATAAACCATAATGGAGAAGAACATGAAAAAGAATATATATATATAACTGAATCACTTTGCTGTACAGCAGAAATTAACACAACACTGTAAATCAATTATCCTTCAATACAGTTTTTTTTAAATGCTGTATAATACTGAGGTACCTGGCTGTCCCAAATGAAGACTTAGGGAAATCAATAGAGCAGGCTCTGTCCACCAGCCCTTCTCATCCCGCAACCCCCCAACACACAAACATACACTAACCAGCCACCAGCCATCCTGTTTTCGCTTTTAAAACTGTTTGATTTTTTTTTTTTTTTTTTTTGCAGTACGCGGGCCTCTCACTGCCGTGGCCTCTCCCGTTGTGGAGCACAGGCTCCGGGCGCAGGCCCAGTGGCCATGGCTCACGGGCCCAGCTGCTCTGCAGCATGTGGGATCCTCCCAGACCAGGGCACGAACCCATGTCCCCTGCATCGGCAGGCGGACTCTCAACCACTGTGCCACCAGGGAAGCCCTGATTTTTTTCTTTTCATTTATTGAAAGTTTTGCTTGGAAGTCTGAGATACAAATTGATACTTCTATCTAGAAGGGTTCTTCTGGACTGTCAAAATACTATTTCCAGTGTTAAATCTCCTACAGATGAAATGTCACAGCACTTTTCACATAACTCAAAAACACTTAGAAAATAGTAAAGGAAGTACACTGAAAACTCTTTCTCTGTTTTGGCCACTTACAGAATAGACCAAGAGCAGACAATGTTTTTAAAACCCCAATTGGCTGGATTGAGGCTCTACTAATGTAATTCGGGGGCTAAATTGGCTAAAAATACTTTCTTTAAAATATAATATGCTTGATGATGAACAATAGCCAGAATTTTCAGCTAGTTGATTTTTTTTAATTCCTCAGCATTTACAATTAAAATTTTTAAAATCTTCTAGCAAGAAACTCAGTTTTAAGATATGTATCAGTCATGGAAGTAAAAGTAAATAGGTCTCCCATCTCCTCTCTGGGCCAGTTGCCAGAATTAGTCACTTTATTAAGCAGCTGTTTTCACAGTGCTTCTGGTTGACTTCTTTTTTCAGGGTATAGGAATGTGATGTTGTTATGACAGGGGTTAAGATCAAGGCTCTGGATTCAGACTGCCCAAGTTCAAATCCCGGCTTTGCCTCTGACTAGCTGTGTGATTTTAAGCAAGTTGCTTAACTTCTCTGTGCTTCAGCACTTCTGTTTAAAAAGAACTAATTACAGCAACAACCTCACAGAAGTCTAGAAAGAATTACACAAGATCATGCTATATATAAGAAATCTCTCTCTCTCCCTCCCTATCTTCCCCTAACCCTTTTTGATTTTCCATGTGTGTTCATGAGTGTTTGTCACCTTCTGCATGCCTGTTATTTCTAGGGAAATAACCCCAGAGCCCAAGGAGAAGTGAAAAAGTAAGCAACAGAAAATGTGGGTTCTGGCAGCCTCTTTCTCTCAGTAATCAGGACCTCGTGAGTCTTTCTGTTGCCCATTTGGAAAATAGAGAATGTCTGCTAAGTCAGATGAGATCTTCCCTATGGTTTCTTCTCTTACAGAAATATCACATCAAGTTGTTGCTGAAGTTCATATCTATGGGGGGGTTAAAATACAACTTTAAGTAGTGTGGCTGAGCCTGGATATTAAGTACAACTATCAGAATAATCCTAGAGCCAGGGAAAAAATCTGATTCCAGGTTTGAAAGGCTTTTCTAAAACCCCAACTTTCATTAATTTAGTAAAAAATCAACTTTCCCTACGTATATATTTATCAAAAACCATTCTAACGACCAATTCATTACAATGTATCAACTGAAAATTGTATATTCTATTAAAAGCAAAAAAAAAAACCAAAAGCCAAGGCAATTAAAATAAGGCTTTGTCAGCCCGTACAGTATTGTAAGGGTAAACGCATAATTTTCCTGACACTTTTAATGTACATAAAGTATAGTTCGGAGAGTTTACCACCACTGTGCACCTCTTGAGATTAGGGAACCCCAAGTTGAGAGCCATTTACCTATAAAAACCCCGAGTCAGTGCTGATAAAGCAATACTAGGCTGGCCCACAAATGTATAAGCAACAGTGATGTTGCTAATCATTTATAGCAGCCCACAAGGGACTTCGGAAATAACCTCCAAGCCATTAACTAATGACCTACCTTTGATAATATCTCCAGCTTTGAAAGCTGAAGGTTAGAGTTCATATGCCAAACTGACGCTGGGACAGTGACTCGGCTAGGCAGCCAGCTCTCTTCCTGAACAAGGCACAGTGCTCCTACCTGCTCATCTCCCTCTGAGTGCACTTCAGAAGATGGTAATCTTTATAGCCTTTTGACATGTTTGTAACACCTTTTTTTCTTTTTAATTAAAACTGCTCAAAGCAGAACACTTGGAAACTACACAGAAAGGCACCAAGACAAGATGTTATCCACAATCCCATCATCCATTACTTTTTAACATTTCTCTGTTTGTCTCTTCCATTTTTCTACATATCGATGTATGATATTTGACTTGAAAATCAGCAAAACTTTAACACCATTGTTTCACCTGTCTTCTTTAATCACAACCTGTCATAAGCATGTTTCTGTAACAATAGATATTTTTATACGGTTGTATGTTCTTTATTTAACTAATTCCTTTCTGTTGGATGTTTAGACAGTTCTAAATGTTTCATTAATATACATAAAACTGGGATTCTGTTACTTCATTCATTTAGTAACATCTTTTGATAGGCGTCCTTTCACAGACAAAAAGTCTCTTCCCTCTTACATGCTTAACATTGACAGGATGAAATTTTAGAAGGGAAATCAACATCAATGCCATAAGACATGTTTTGAAGCATATTACAGATATTTCCCTCCAAACTTTGTTTTAATTTTTATTCTCTCTGGAAGTATACTTGAGAATGCTATCCTCAATCCAAGGTTTACCAGTTTTAATAATACTTCAAACCCAGACATGAACAAAAACATCTCATAGGATTTTCACTTACATTTCGTTGACTATTGATCAAGTTGCACATTTTTCACATGGTAGTTGGTGATTTGTACTTACCTTTTATTGAATTGCTATATATGTCCTTTGAACAATTTTCTACCAAGATATTAACCTTTTCCTTATTGATTTCCTGATCAATTTCCTTATTGACTTATTTTATTGTCATTTTATCATGGTCATCTCTACAAGGTAGTACTTACAAAGCTAACTCATCTTTTGTAAAGACTGTGCTAAAAAATGTTTTATGTGTATACACCAAACGGACACATTTACATAAACTGAACCTTCCCATGCATGATGGGATTTATAATACAGTCTTTGCTTTCTCTGGCCTCCCCTCTGACTCTTGCCTGCATCTCCACATCTTCACCAGCACCCCCCACAATAACCCATGTTAATAACCTACTTTATATATTTTTTTTCCTCCATTTTTTCATAAGTATATTTTAACATATATACAGATGTAAAAACCCATACAGCATTTTTTCCATTGACGGTTTCATTAAAATGAGATCATATTAAACGTTTTCTGCATCTTATTTTTGTTACTCAAGAAGGATACCTCACAAAAATCCTGCCAAGGTAATTGGTATAATTCTATTTCATCCTTCTTAATAGCTACATAAGATTCCCAGGGGTGGATGGGCTATAATTTCTTCAACCATTCCCCTATTACTGATATGCCCTTTGTTTCTAGGTTTTTGCCACTACGAAAGAGGCTGCAATAAACATCTTTGAACAGATATGCTTACTTATACAGGTGCTTTTATTTAGATGGGATAGGTTTCCCAGGAAGAATACTGCTGAGTCAAGAATTACGTTCAATTTATTTTTATTTTTATGGGTGCTGGCAAGTTTGTTTCCTGAAAAGGTGGTAACAATTCACAGTTCCACTAGCAATGTGTAAGAATTTCCCCATACCTGCATTAGCAATAGGTATTATGGCTCTTTCCAATTTCTATAAGTCTGAAGACTAAAACATAGCCCTGACCACTCACGAATTCAAATGACAAATGACTTTACTTCTGGATTTCACTTCTCTGAATTACAGCTAATCCCTTGGTCCACTCTTTCATTTTTTCAGGTCAATTGTATAATTCATATATACTACAGATTTTAATATTTTGTCAGCTGCATTGCAAGTAACTTTTGTCCAGAGCTCATACACGTATATGTACTTTGTTTATGGCAGTGCATCTCAAAGTCTCTGTGGCAAAGCACCAGTATTTTACAATTTCGAATCCATAGCAGATCGATGTTTCATACAATACAAAATCACACATTTGGATGTCATGGCAGTGCTAAACCGCTGCATAAGTTTATAAATGCTTATTCTCAGCCTGTGCACTTACCAAGACATTGGTTGGTAGCACACTATAGATTGGCTCTGGTCCGCCCCCCACATTAGGAATAACAATGGCTTGTGCTATCTTTTTTTGCAATTAACATTTCACTTTTATGTAGTCAGAATATTTCCTTCTACAGTTTCTGGACTTTCTCTCTTGCTTAAGGAGGTAGTTTAGGAGGTACTTATAAGAATTCCATTGCTAAGTTTATTCCATTTAAGTCTCTGGTCCTCGTGGATTTTTTTCAAATTTTATTATATCCTCCTTTTTTTGTCTGGATCTTTTAGTGTTGTGGGATAGGGGTCCAAGGCTATTTTCTTTCTGATGTGCTGTCACACTGCCTTTGTCATCGTGGAAGATAACTATGGTGTGGCTTTACCTTTTTATAGTTATAGAGTCTGGAAGGCTAAAATCCTACATTCTCAGATCAGCTGTCCTAAGGCTCCATAAGTGATGTGCATTCCACTGGGCAGACACACCCAAGCCAGTCTTGGAGCTGACAGGATAGCAGGATATTGAGCTGCACACAGGGGACCTTATTTCCCTGGTAAGCAAAGGAGAGCAGGTATTTTGTTATCCTGGAGTGACTGTGAAAGGTTTCTCAAGTTCTTGTATTGTAAACACCAAGCAGTAAGAGTAGCAGCAGTGACACTTCTGCTTGAAAAGTCTGGGGTATGATTGGACCTTCTTCCTTGCTGCATAGCATCCAACCATTGTTCTTTCATCTTCCCAGATAGTTTCTAGAAGCTTCCTTTCACTTAAACTACCTAGAGTGAATTCTGTTGTCTGCAACAAAAAGCCCTGACAAAACACTAATATATTAAATTATCGTACATACTGAGATCCTTTACTATATTCACTCTTTGGATTCACTGATCCATTTTAAATAGATCACTATCAATCCACTCATGCCAATTTCATGCTGCTCTTATCACAGTGGATTTATAGTGAGTTCTGAGATCTGTTTGTTTCTTTTTGCTCTTATCAGAAATTTATACTTCCATTTGAACTTTAAGATACTTCTATCACCTTAAGTCAACAAATAGAATAAGAAACAGAAACACATTTAAGTAAAACTATGAGACGTCCCTGAACCCTAAACCAAGATATATGAAGACTGAGACTGAATGAAGACATGGAAAATGACTTTAAAAAGATGAGACACTCAAACTAAGAGGCTCACAGAGTATTTGTCAATCATCATCCTGAAGAACCTTTTAGGAAATAATAAAGTGGCGGTACCAGAGCCTGTAAGAGATTGTGGGGGAGTGCTGAAACCATGAGGCTTGCATAAAAGCACGGACAAGAAGAAATCAAACTCCTAGATATCCATTCTCACTCCTTTCTCACAGTTAAGCAACCATCTTTTCTCTTCCCCTTTAGGAAGTAGGAGGTAGAGTCTCCAGAGAATATGAACTACAGAAGCTTTGGACATGGGGCCACCAGACATAGAGAGATGGAGATGAAGGTTGAAGACAGGAGTCAGCAAATTTTTTCCTATAAATATCCAGATAGTAAATATTTTAGGCTTCACAAGCCATATGGTCTCTGTTACAACTATTCAACTCTGACATCGTAGCACAAAAGCAGCCATAGATAATATTTACACCAATGGGTGGGACTGTGTGCCAATAAAACTTTATTTATAAAAACAGGCGGTGGGCTGGATTTGACCAATTGTTTATAATTTAAAGCCCTTCTCGTCTAGGGTGATACCATGGGGATTAAGTAAAAAGTCTACATGCTGAACAGGGAGCCTCCTCTCCCTCTTCCTCTGACCAATAATTATTCACCACCCCATACTTTCTCCAAGTAGGTTAGTAAATGAAGATATTGTCCTTTCAAGAAACTCAAACCCCTAATAGCAAATATCTACAGCTACTAGTATTTAGTGTCACTGATTAAAAAATCCACTGGTCCAGCAGTGAAGCTCACCACTTGTCAAGCCCTGTGAGCCGGACCCAGTGAAGCTGAGTGGGGAGGAAACCCCAGCAGTCCTCATTCTAGGGTCAAGGAACCAACCTCACTTTCAAATACAAACAGACAGGCAAAAGATCCTCTGACATTTGAAGAAAACTTCCAGCCTGAGACTAAAACAATCAAACACAAAATAGACAGTAACTGGAAGCAAAAGACAACTTCAGAGGACTCTAGATAATATCTGCAGAGAGGCCAATTTATGTATTAAACACATGTTTTTTGAGTGTGAATAGTGTGTCAAACGTTTTTCTACATGCAGGCAATATAGTAGCAACCAAAATTAATAAAAATCACCGACTTCACAAAGCTTTCTTCTAAGGAGAAGACAAAAGAAAATAAAACAAGAACATTATTTTTTAAAATAATAATTGTAAAACAATAAAGATTTATTGATGATTAAAAATTAGGCAGGTAAATTTTTTTATAATTACTAAAAGGGTTGGAAGATAAAATGGAAATCTCCCTGAGAAATGGGAGAAAGAAAGTAGAAGGAAAATAGGATAGAACAGAATATTAGACGGTAGAACCAATAGGTCCAACAACCAACAGATAGGAATTCTAAGAAGAGAAAACAGAGAATAGGAAAAGGACAAAATTATCACATCAATAATACACAAAATTCCCCAGAGCTGAAAGTCACAAGTCACCAAACGAAGAAGGCCCCCCAAAGTACCAACATGATAAGTGCAAATTACCCACATCAAAGCACATTTCTGTGGAATTTCAGCATTCCAGAGAAGATCTTGTTCTCGAAGAGGGAGAAAAGGTCTCAATTGAAGATCAGGGGATAAAAATCACATCAGATATCTCAAAAGCAATAATGAAACAATATTTTCAATTTTTTTATTGAAAATTATTTTCAACTTAGAATTCCATACTCGGCTAACATATCAGCCAAGTATAAGGGTAGAACACAGGCATTTTCAGACACTCAAAATCTAAAAAAATACACATTTTCTCTTGTGCCATGTCTAAGGAAACTTCTGGAAGATATGCCACACCAAAAGTGAAGAAGGTGGGAAAGAGAGGGTCCTATACTCAAAAGAGAGATGAAGGCAAATCCCAAGACATTGATGGAAGAAAGTTGCAGATCAGTATGTGGGCAAATTAGTAAGCAATCTCCATCCACAATGGAGCATGGATGGCTCCAGAAGCAATGTCCTCAGGAAATGTCCTCAGGAAAATGATATACTATTGAACAGATTTTTAATGTGGAAATTTATGTTAAGAAACATTTTGAAGAACTTTAGAAAATGGTGGAAGACATTCATTATGCTGAGGGAAAACATCACAAATTTAAAAAAGCAATTATTAACTACATGCAGAACAAAAATGTATATAAAAAAGGAAATACGGTAATAGCAAAATACCCAGCTTAAAAGTAAACAATATTAACATAGTTATAACTGATAACTAATTTAGTTTGTAATAACTAAAACACTGAATATGTGTTTTATCATCTTTACTGAGGTAGAATTTTTGTGCAATAAATTGCACCCATTTAAATTGTATGATTTGATGAATTTTTAACAGATAATTCCACCCATGAAATTATTTTCACAATAAAAGTACAGAATGTTACCACTACCACCAAAAGTCTCCTTATACCCCTTTGTAATCCACCCCCCTATCTGCTCCCAAACCTAGGCAATTGCTTATCTGTTTGTGTCGATATACTTTAGTTTGCATTTCCTAGAATTTTACACAAATGGAATTATACAGTATGTACTCTCTCAACTCAGCCATTACACTCCTAGATACATAAGAAAAATAAAAACATATGTCCACACAAAGATTTGTATACAATATTCATAGTAGCTTTATTCACAATAACAACAAAAATAAAATAGAAGCAATCTAAGTATCCACCAACAGAAGCATGAATGAATAAAATTTGTTGTGTCCATATAATGAAATACTGTTCATCAATAATAGCAAAAACGAAATATGATGGCTCAACTTTAACCACTTTTCTAATCTCATTTATTGGTCTTATTTATTTCTTGCAAAAGTCTCTTGTGGTTTCTAGGTGTGTAATCATTTTATCAGCAAAAATATGTATTTATGTATTCTCTTTTCTAATTTTATACCATTTATTTCATTCTTTTACTGAATTCACCTGAACATTCTAAACAATGTTGAATAATAATGCTGATAACAAGCATCCCTGCCTAGTTCCTGATTTTAACTGAAATGCTATTATTTCTCTATTTAATTAAAATGGTTTAATATTTGCTGTTGGCTTGGGGAATGTGGTATTATATTTATTATATTCAAGTCCCTTTCTTCTATCTATATTTTAGAGTTTTATTATAAATGGATCCTAAACGTCTTTTCAGAATCTACTATGCCCAATGCTACTTTCTCTTTAATTTGTTCATTTAGTATAGTATATTGATGAATTTCCAAATATGTATACATTTCCAAGGAATAAACTTTACTTGATCATTCTTTTGATTGCAAGGTCCTATTTCTCATACATATTTTAACATTTTTGCATCTATATTCACTAGTGAGGTTAAGCTTAAGCTTCTTTCCGGTGCTATCATCTTTTCAGGTCTTTATATTATATTTATTCTGGCTGCATGCAATGAATTGAGGTGGTTTCTACCACTTTCTAGGATCTGGAATTGTTTAACTACTGGTGTAACTACCTCTTCTTTAGAGGTGAGGCAGAATTTAACTATGTTACATTCTTTTCTCAATGCCTTTTCCAATGGTGCCTCTTTAACCACTTCTCCAATCTCATTTATTGGAAGTTTTCTCCTATTGAAATTTTCTACTTCTTGAGTCAAATTTGATGAATTATATTATTATTGGGTTGGCCAACAGATGTGACAGAAAAACCCGAACGAACTTTTGGGCCAATCCAGTATAACAGGAAATCATCCCTCATCCTAGGGTTTTAAATGTTCTACCGCAGTAGTTGGATGTAGAAATTTTTATGAACCTTTTCATTTCTTCTGTATCTATGATAACTCCTTTCTTATTTCTAATCTTAGGTGTCTTTATTCTTTCTCTCTTTTTTTTTATTCAGGCTCAAAAGGAGTTGATTGTTTTGTTGCTCTTTTCAAAGATCCAGCTTTTGAATGTATTTATCTTTCATGCTATTTGTTTCTAATTCAATATTTATTGTTGAGCACATGAATGGCAGTTATCAGCACATAGGTGGGTTGAGGACCATTGGGGAGAAAATGTGTTGAGTGAGAAAGGTGAAGGCCTCTTAACAACACCAATATCTTAAGGGCTGAACAGAAAAAAAAAAAACCCACAAAGATTTCAAAGATGCAATCTGATCAGTAGGTGAAAAACCAGGGAAGTACAATGTCATAGAAGCCAAGATAAAAGTGTTTCACAGTGGAGAACCTTGTCAACAGTTCCGAATGTTGCCCAGGGGGATCTCTTGCCAAAGGCCTTAAAAGTGTCCACTGACACTGCCTACATGTAGGCAGTGGATGGCCCTAGCAGTTTTATGGTTTTATGGGCCGACAAGAGAAAAAGTCAGATTTCAGTGGACAAAAGAGTAAGAGAAAAGTGAGAAAATGAAGGCAACAGTCACAGATAACTTTTAAAAGACCTCTAGCTGAGTGCCTGAGCAGAGAGGGGACAGGAAATGGAAGAAGGTAAGGGGTAGAAAGACATTTTTATACAGGGGTGAAAGGCTCAAGCACACTTAAATGTTGACAGGAAGCAGCCAGTAAAGGGTTGGGTGGGAGATACAGGGAAGAAATGCAATGCAGAGCACAGACACAGTATTAAACTCATATAGGAGAGGGTCACATTTTCCTGTATTCCAAGGCAAGAGGATAGGATGCCTGTGGGTGAATGTGGGTAAACCCACCTTTGTAGACTTGATGGAAGGAAACTGTGGAAACTGGATGGACTCTATTTCCTCTATGAAGTACCTGGCAGGGTCTTTTGCTGAGAGTAGGAAGGAAAGTGGTAGGGTTGGAGGCATCCGGAAGTAGAGAAACATTGACACAGCAGCAGTAAGTCTTGGGAGAAAGACCTAGCTTGAGAACCGTAGACACATTTTCGGTCAAGAGCCTAGTTAAGTTGGATGCCACACAGTGTGGGGGCACCATGCATAGGAATGAAGGCAAGCAGATGGGTGGGCCCAGGGATAACTGTGGGTGGGACAGTACTAGGTGATAACTAGTGTTTGCAGGAGAGTCACCCAGCTCTTCCAGCTCCTCCCCACGTCACTCAGGCAGCCCCACCTCCAAAGCCTCCTCTTCTACCCTTGCTATGGGAGGAAAGGAAATAAGCCTGTGTTGGACTTACTGGAACAAACTCTCTTTCCATCTTTCAGAGCCTACTTCCACATTGGAGACTATAAGAGTGAATAAGCCTGGGGTCTGTTTCCTCTTACTCAGGAGCAAGTCCTCCCAGACAGCACGGAGATAAGCAGCTGCTATCAGAGCTACCTAGACAGGCAAATTACAGATAAGAGAGACAATGGAAAGATGTGGGTCTTATGACAGGAGAACCATGTTCTACTTTTTGATTCCAACTAAGAGAGTCAAAGCAGAATAAACTCAGACATTCTAGTTGTTTAAAGAGTATCTCAAATACATGCAGCCCTATGTCCATAGCAGCACTATTTACAACAGCCAAGATATGGACACAACCTAAATGTCCATCAACAGAGGAATGGATAAAGAAGATGTGGTATATAACACAATGGACTATTACTCAACCATAAAAAAGAATGAAATAATGCCATTTGCAGCAACATGGATGGACCTAGAGATTGTCATATTAAGTGAAGTAAGTCAGAAAGAGAAAGACAAATACTATAGGATATCACTTGTATGTGGAATCTAAAATATGACACAAATGAAATTATCTACAAAACAGAAACAGACTCACAGACATAGAGAACAGACTTGTGGTTGCCAAGGGGGAGAGGGGTGGGAGAGGGATGGATCGGGAGTTTGGGATTAGCAGATGCAAACTATTACATATAGAATGGATAAACAACAAGGTCTTAGTGTATAGCAGAAGGAACTATATTCAATATCCTGTAATAAACCATAATGGAGAACATTTTTTATCTCAATAAGAAAGGGGTTATATCTTCCTATCTATCTACCTATTTACCCAGATATCTACCTCACAACGTCTTTTATTAGCTTCTAAGTCCCCTCAAAACATGGATCATATGATCCTCACCTGGCCATCCACTTAAGCAGTATTTTTAAAAACTGTAACATTTTAAGACCACATGAGAATATCTCTCAAAACATGGTCTTGGACTGACTGAATTAGATCACTGGAATTTTTTTAAAATTCATTTAAAATCCTACATCAGAATCTCCAGGGATGCTTGAAATGCAGGTTCCTGGACTGAACCCCAAACCTCCTAATTCTGAATCTGGGTTGTACATAGGATACTCTAAGGAGGATCCTGTGAGCATTTTCAACATGCTATTAAAATACTAGTTCACTGGTGATTCTGAAGCCCGTCGGGGTCAAGCAGGCTTTTATATCTGCACTGGTTTACCTAGTGAGCAACAGCAGAAATTTTATTTTGAAGAAGGACTGCTCAATGGAAAAGTGATGATAACTGCTCTGAGGCACCCAACACAAGAATGCAGTGTGGGATGAGGTAAGAAATGAGGGGAAGTCACCAAACCTTTAGAAGAGGAAAGTCAAACAGACACTGAGGTAAACCGAAATTGGCACAAGGTACATCTGGCCGAGTCTAAGTGGGGAACCAAGGGTTAGTTTGTGTGGCCCTCAGGGTCAGGGCCTAAAGGCTCTAGCCAAGTAGCAAGTTCAGAGAATTTCGGAAGCCTTTAACCAGTGGTCCAGGCAGAACTAAAAAGACTACATTAGGGTCCCTTTGAGGGCCTGTACTTGTGCCCAAAACATGTCTATGCTGCCCTTAGGAATTTCTGCCTGGTCTTCGCCAAAATCCCACTGGGCTGAGGACAGGACCACAAAGGGGAACCTGTAAGCTGGTGTCGTTCCTGCTCTAAGTCTCATAGCCTCTTCTGTAAAGCAAGGAGATGGGCCAAGTGTCTCCCTGTACCCCTGCCAGGAGCAGCTTTCTGAGCCTATGGAAAAGCTGCCAGGCCATCCTAGATCCTGAGCATCCATGGATCCAATGTGGATTTAAGGGCAAAGACTCTTCTGAGTTCATATAAATTACAATAACAAATAATGACTAGGCAGCCGCCTTTTAGAAGTAGAGTATCAAGGGTGAAGCAATGTTTGTAGTCTTGCCTCCATGCATGATTCTTTGAGGAAACAAATGACTGCCTTCAAAGAAAAGAGGAGGATTCCTTGCACCTCATAAAAGGCTTCCTGTCCACAGGGGAAGGATGGAGAAGACGGCTGTGACCCTTGTCAACGCCAGGCCAGCTCTGAGCCGAAGACATTGCTGGGCAGGAGGTGGCTCCCGTACAGACACAAGCAAGAGCCCTCGGTCTGGTTAGCAGCCACAGCTCACTTGGAGAAACCATTTTCACCGACTTCTCAGGGACCAGATCTGGATTCCAGGGCAACTTTATGAGGTGCTACTATATAAGGTAAGGAATAGATTTCTACCAAATGTTCCAGAACTTACAGAAGTGAGTGTTGAAAATACCCCTTTGGCAGAATCCCACAGAGCCCGCAGCAGAAATGTATCCCCTGAGTGGGATTTGAGGTTTGGAAACAGGCAGCAGACATTTGGAGCCAAGGAAGGTGAATCAGGTCAGCGCCAAGGCCCAGTGCTTGGGGTCATAGAAAGGTGAAGCTTCTCTATAATGAAGATGTATCACCTTCATGATAAAGCAAAGAAAATTCAAAAGCATCAGCCTGACTTCGTATGGGACTCAAACTGAAAGCAATATGCCAAGAGGAAAAAGATGGCTGGTAGCCATGGCAGCAGTGTTAGAATTCTTATACAGCTGCCCACGGTGATGGACCCTCCTGTGGGAAATAACCCTCACTGCAAATGCTGGCATTTTCTTGTAAAAGGCCTTATCAGAGTCCTGAAACAAGCACCCTGTTCAGAAACTTGCACCACCACCCAGAAAACCCACGGTCCTGGGGCTTCTAACTCCTCAGTGGAGCTTTCCTTCCTCAACCAGCTCTACATATAACTCGGCCTCCCGCCAGGGCCCCAGCTTGGCCCCAGCTTGGAGAGCTCTAGGGACTAAAGGAACAAGGGCATCAGACTGGCTTCCTGGGGTGTGAGGAAAATAGATATTTATGAGCAGAAAAAGGGACAGGACTTCCTTCCCGCTCCCTCCAGCCCTAGTCTGGACCAGTCTTACCTCTCTTCCACACCATCGCAGGTTGCTGGCAGAACTGCTTCGCTAACCATCAAGATGTACCCTGACTCACAGGTGCAAAGTTTGTGATGGCCACACCACGTCTCCAGGATAACACGTGAATCCACTTGCCCAACTGCTTCCCTGTCTAACCTGGTTACCTGCCACCCCTGCACATCTTACACTGCAGCCATCCCGAACTACCCACAGTTTTCCGGTAAACGTGCTACTCTTTTCCTGTCAATACCTTTGCATGTGGTCCTCCCACCCTCTATCCCAGGGACATTCTGAGGCAAACTGTCTTCTCATTACTGGCCCTGTGGCTGTGAGAGGAGGGAAATGAGATGATTTCTATGTCAGGATCAATCTGGGGTCAGCACCAGCACCTAGATGCCATTGGGTAGACTTTGTCCTGGTCTTATTTCTGCCTAAGTTCACTGCAAAAAAACAGCACAGAATGGTTGTTCTGCCAGCTGTGTCCACATGAAGCCTGAGAGCTCAGAAACCAAGTTCTGGCCAAAATTCTAAATCCAAGAAGATACCCATGGACAGTTCACCTGGAAAATATACCAAGATAGCAAATTGGGTCAAACCCACCCACTGTGCTTGTGGATCTTAAGACTGTCTGTGTATTAAAATCATTTGGAGAAATTTTTTTAATGTAAAGCCAATGAAATTACAATCTTTGAAGCTTAGCCTGAACATCTATTACATTTTCAAGGTTCCCAGGGGAATTCTAATGTGCGGGCCACATTGAGGACCACTGTACCATTCCCTCAACTTCCTCCTGTCTTAACTCCTTTTTTCACTTTTTCGTTGCCCTAACACTCCCCATCTGCCTCTCTCATCTATGGCAGAGACTAGCTTGGCCATCACAATTAACCCGTGGAAGTGGAACACAGGGTGGAAACCAAGGTTAGACTACATTTAGGACTCTAGACTCTAGAAACACATTTTCTCATATTCCGTAAGGCAGACTATCTGGTGTCTCACTACCTGGCTGGTTTATCCCCCTTTGGAAGGAACTGGGCCTCACTCAATAGAAATCCTGATTAGACCGACAGATACCAGGCAGAGCTCCAGGAAGGCTGCTGAACTAATGGAGCAGTTATTTAGAGTGGCTGAGAAAAGCACAGATCCAAATGGAGAGGAAAATTGCAAGAGATTTCTGGATAAACAGGATGACTATATTAGATCCTAGGGACAGGAGGGAAGCAGAGAGAGAGAGGAATTAAGAAAGAGAGGGAGACAGAGAGAGAGATCAGAGGTCAAAAGACCAGGATGACAAAGCATCCTGGTGGTTGTACCATCTGGATACTGAGAGGTAGGGACTGACTTGGAAAAAGACTCAAGAGAACTTTTTAGGATGATGGAAATAATCTCTGTCTTGATTGTGGTGAAAGCCATACAGGTGTATTCACTTGTCAGAACTCACATTAGATTATGTCAATTATTTATGTCAATCAATAAATCTGAAAAACATATGTTTTAAAAATTAAGGAAGAAGAAATAGGTGAGGAAATTCTGAATAGGTGAGAAGGCTAGAACTCTGCCAAGTACTGTGCTGAGGTGCCCTGAGGGCCACCTCTCCAGGAACTGGCCATGAGGGCCCCTGACCAATATCAAAGGCAAAGGAGAAATCCAGAACACTGCTCCTTCACTCCTCACAATATCATAAAATCACATGTCGGAGCTGGATCACTTTCCTCAAGTATATTCCATGGAACACTGATTTCATGAGTTGCTCCCTGAATAAAAAAGAATCTGAAGTCAAATAAATTTTGGAAATGCTCATACTGTATTCACCCCTCACATGAACACAAGATACATTAGACCAGCACCATCCAACAGGATTACAATGTGAGTTACATTTGTAATTTAAGGTTTTTTAGAGGAGCCACATTTTGAAAAATAAATTTAAGTTTAATAATATTTTTATGTAACCCAATATATTAAAAATATTAGTATTTCAACATGCAATATATATAAAAATTATTAATAAGCTCTTTTTACATTCTTTTTGTAATACTAACCCTTTGAAATCCACTGTGTATTTTAATTTGCAGCACATCTCAATACAGACAAGCCACATTTCAAGTCCTCAATAGCCACATGTGTCTAAAGGCTGCGTATCGGACAGAGCAGCCTTAGAATATTAAGGGCTCTGAGAAGCCCCACAGTAAAGAAACGTCTTTAACTGTTTAATCCAGTGTTTCCAAAACTTATTTGACCACTGGACCCTTTTTTGGGGGTCAGTTCCATCTGTTAGCATCTGTTCTTCAGAAAGACACTTCAAAAATGTGGGCTCAGTTCAGAGATTGTAAAGTGATGGTCCAAAAATTAGCTATAACCTAAAGACAGATTTTGACTGGTCAATACAATGCTTTTGGATAATTTAAGCTGGCTTTTAAAAATTGGGAAATTTCACATTAAAATCTGGATCTCTAATTTCTCTGTGAAAATGGAAACTCCTGCTTCCACTGAGTCTGTGAAAAGAGACCCAGAACCGTCCCTACCACACCCACAATGCACTCATGCGCACCTACACCTGGGTGCCTCGTCCACATCAGTTACCTGCTTCCCCTATGGGCATGTGAGTAGCTAATCCCGGTCAAGCTCTGTCACCTCACTTTTCAGATAAATAAATGTAGGCCCCCCTGCAAAGCTTAAGATCATGCATCTAAAGACATTTCACTTGTCTGTGACGAAGCAAAAAGTAGCCCCATTTCTCCTGACCAGTCCAGTATGCTCTCTGATGCTTCTATTACTATTTTGTCATCCATTTCTGCATCTTCTCCTGCTACACACTGAGAGAATCATGGAATCTGTGAGCCACAGACTTGCTAAGTCTTCGCTATTAAATTATGCTAGTTAAGCAAAAGTGATGCTCTCTGCCCGACACTGCTTAGATCAGCACTCATCCCTCATGAGATGCTGACTTGAAACAAATCAAGGGATGGCAGAGCCTTTGTGGAGGTCAAAATATCCCACTGTAGTATGGGACATAGTCCCAAATTCCTTAGATAATCATTCAGTCTTCTTGTTTGGACTTAATCAAAACTTCATGTCCACTGTAGAGAATGGACACCAAGAATCTCTGAACAGAATCCCAACACAAGGCATCAGGAGGCTGTGCCTCTGGGCAAGAGGCCAGAGCTGCCAGGGTTTTACTGCCCCCACAGGGAAGCGCATTCCTCTGAGCCTGATTCGAATCTCCTGCGGCTGACGCTTATCTTGAGTCTAAGGCCAACAGCCTCTTTGTTCTTTATAACAACAGTTAATTTCCTCAAGGAGTTTCAGCTACTTTTAATAAGAGAAAATTTACCCAAGAATGTGGATAGATGTGTGTCTGCATGTTTGAGAGTGTGTGGACGCTCGCAGAGCCCAAAGCAAAGGTGAGATCCTCTGCATAGGAAAGCAGTAAAGCACCAGGGCAGAGCAGTGAGGGAAACAGGATGAAGCTGGGACAAAAAAAAGGGCCAAGGCATCTTGCCAAGGGCCTACTACTCGGTGGGCCATCACTTGGTATCGAGTGAGACTTGGAATCAAGTGTTCCTTCCTGTAGGACTGAGTGCCTTGCAAGAGGCTGTGAAAGCAAATGCTTCTTAGGACAGCCTAACAGGGGAGAAAGACTTATCTCAACTCCTGTTACCTCCGTTTTAGCAGAAACTTCCAAGGGCAAGAAAAATAGATGCCAGGCACGACCCCCTCCCCTTTTTACAGTGAAGCACTAGACCATGTATCTCCAGAAGACTTGTAAAAGGGGTGCCCCCCAAATTATCATGCCTGCATTATCTCATTACCCACCCCAAGGTTACCGATGGGAAGCTCTGAAATGGGTTAAGAAAGATCAGAGAAGGGCTTCCCTGGTGGCGCGGTGGTTGGGAGTCCGCCTGCCGATGCAGGGGACACGGGTTCGTGCCCCGGTCCGGGGGGATCCCGCGTGCCGCGGAGCGGCTGGGCCCGTGGGCCATGGCCGCTGGGCCTGCGCGTCCGGAGCCTGTGCTCCGCGGCGGGAGAGGCCGCAGCGGTGGGAGGCCCGCGTACCGCAAAAAAAAAAAAAAAAAAAAAAAAAAGAAAGATCAGAGAAGAAAGATTTCTTTAGAGGGGGCGATGTTTCTTTTCTCTAACCCAAGGGGGAGAGAAGTAGAATGCTCCTCCCTCCCCTTAAGCTGTGAAGGGAACTTCAGGAGAAAAACTCAGAGACATGACTTTTTCCCATGGAACCTGGGGACACAGGGACTAGTACCTGACTCACACCTGAAGAATTAATGGGAAAGGCCCTGGCGAGGGCAAGAAAACTACATTAGCAGTGATCTGAAATTTCAGCATTTGGAATAAGGATGCTTAAGTATTACGTTGGGTCACATGAGCTCTTTCTGGAAGGGAGTGAGCCATGAGTCTTCTTCAAACGGATCCCACCTAAAAAACCTGGAGGAACCAGGTGACCCCAACAGAAAGGTGGACCGATGAAACCAGGAGCCGAGGGAGTCGTGGTATCCAGGAAAATGAGGCATCCCCTGGTCAAGGGGACTGCAGGTAGCAGACCTCAGCAGCAGAGGGGGGGAGTCTCTGAAGAAACTCCTCCCAAAACTACACAAGAGAAAGAGGCTGAAATGTTCACTGTGACACAGCCAGAGCATACCAATGCCAGAGAAAACAGCACCACCTACCTAAGACCCCGATAGTCCCCTCTAAGCTCGCCACTACTCCCCCAGACAGTGATTGCAAGATGAGGCATGGAGAGGAAGTGGGGAAGGAGCTGGATGTGTCTACTCTCTCATCGCAGACCTCCAAGCCTGCAAGCAGGGGGAAGGAAGAACTTTTCATTTGAGTTAAGAGCCCGGAGTTCTGATGTTGACCGGCCTGGGTTGTACTATCATTATTACCCAAAGAAAAGTAGCCAGAAAAGCTCTGGGAAATCCCTGGGATTTCACCTGGAGGCAGAGAAAAACACATGAACGAAACAGATTGGAAGAGGCAGTGGTAGGAAAGACGGAAATTGGTCTTTGCTGGGGTCGGGGTGGGGGAAACCTTGCAGAGCAGCTGAATAGCTACAGTGCTCCACCAAAGGGCTGCCTTGGGGGGGCCCTTCAGAAACAGTATGCATCTTGTCTTGTTACGTCAATGTCAAGACTGAAACTAGATACCATGGAAGCCCATCAATTTATTCTTTTATAGAAAAGGTTCTACAAAAATTAGTTTATTAAACTATCACAGGAAAATCCCTGGACATGTGAGGTTTCCTTGAACGAAGCCTGTCCTGGTCCTTCAGCCTCTGTGCCGGCCTTGCCCCACCCCACCAGGCAAATAAACACAGTCAACAGCAAAGAGGTCAAAAGCAAATGTGTAGGTCAATAAAACCTATTCTTGACTGTGAGACAAAAAAAAAAAAGGAACTTCAATTGGAGACCATGGAAAAGCAAGAAAAAAATAGAGCGATAAGCAAGACAGAGCTTGAGAGAAATCAGGAGAGAAGAGAGGAGATACCCACAAAGTTTGGGGTGTACGAAGGAAGGGAAGGCTGGCTTGCTGGCTCCCGGCTGTTATTTGAAAGAGGTGTATATATGTCAATCCCAACCTCCCAATTCATCCCAGCCCCCAGCTGCCCTTAGTAACCATAAGTTTGTTCTCTACATCTGTGACTCTATTTTTGCTTTGCAAATAAGTTCATCTGTACCATTTTTCTAGATTCCACATATAAGTGATATTATACGATATTTGTTTTTTCCTTTCTGACTTACTTCACTCTGTATGAGAACCTACTGTATATAATAGCACAGGGAACTCCAGTCAATGCTCTGTGGTGACCTAAACGGGATGGAAATCTAAAAAAGAGGGGATATATGTATACGTATAACTGATTCACTCTGCTGTACAGCAGAAACTAACACAACATTGTAAAGCAACTACACTCCAGTAAAAACTGATTTTAAAAAAGTGGCAGCCCTGGGGACAAAAAAATATAAAAGAAGATGGACGGTATATTTAAATAACAGAGATTCTAACCCAACCCAAGAGTTTTCTATGGGCCTGGGAATGCTGTGAGAGAGAATTTACAGTATTCCTCAGGCCCAGAGTGCGGGGCATAAGATACCTGAAAGGGTGCCCTGAGCAGTCCCAAGAGGCAGAATGATGCAGTGAAAGGAAAGGCACCAACGCGAGTCCTGGGCTGTTCGCCAGCTGTGGGGCTGCGACTGTAAGGGGGCACCCGGGCCAAGTCCCGGCACCGCCATCGAGTGCACCGCCCCCCAGGGCCACCAATGGGTCCCTCCTGTGACAAATGAAGAAGAAACAAAACCCATAAGGACAACAGCTGTTGATGACAGCAGGAGACTTAACAGAGGCCTTCGAAAAGGACATCTCTCCTCCCAGATCCAACACCTGGCTGAGGCTGTTGCTTTATAATCAGCAACAGCAGGGGAGGGGAGGGAAACTCAGGCTGACCCAGTTATGAATCGCTCGATCAGAGGCACGGAATGGACTGAAATAAGTTATATGCAGGCAGTAAGTGTCGGATCAGAGCACAGATCAGAACGAGTTAGAGAAACAAAGTTCCATTTCTAGGATGCAGGCTTCGGCTTGTGGACTCTGGAATTGGCAAGGCATCCAGAGAATACAGGGTCTCGCTTTATCCTTTTCCCTCGTGGCAGAGGGAGGGAGGCAGAGTGGTGTGGAATGGACGTCTCCTGGCTTCTTCAGTGTGATTTTCTTCTACTTTTTCCTTCCCCGATTACAATAGTTAAAGAGGCAAAAGACAGACTAAACTACTTAAAATATATTTCTTTGTGGTCTATTTCCATCTTTTTTTTCTCCATTTGAATAAAAATGTCTCCACCCCATTCCCTGCTTTCACGTAACTTCCTAAATATTGAGTTTGCTTAACACTGTACAGCAAAGACATCTCTGGCAGAATCCATATTCCACCAGGAGCCATGCTTTCTTTTTTCTGCATATTGAAGCAGAATAAAACCATTTAGAAATAAAAATACACAATGGCCTTAAAATTCCTGCCTTATGAAATTGAGGCTGTCAGTTCCAGCTCCCTCTTATTTAAAGGAATATTCAGGCTGCACCAACATGGAAATGAAGCATCCTGACAGTTCCTCGAGGGTAATGGTGTAGAACCACCTGTATTTAACATTCCCACTTCGATTCCATTAACACACAGAACTCAGTTTTCTAGATCTGCCAGGGAGAAATGGAACAAAAATCAATATCCCACTGAAAAGCACTGATGAGATTTTATCTTCTCTCAAATCACAAAGGAATGTCAGGCCCCTTGACAGAGAGACTTCCCGAATAAACTGCAGGTTGTCGCCATATAAAGCGACATTATATGAAGTCAAGAGTTGAGACAGGTGCCACCCTCATTCTATTTCTTCCTTCCTGCAACATATATTTCACGTTTGCATTAGTGTGTTCAGATGCCAGAAAGATATGTACTTTAACAATCCTGAGGCAGAAGTCTGTGGAGGCGTCTGTTAATAATAGCTTCAATACATTTCCTTGTGTTGTAAATTCCAGCTTTCATATCTTTCCAAGAAGTGCCTCCCCGGATCTTGGCAGTGAATGAACTTGCCAGGAGGCCCGCCCCACCCCCAGCCCCGACTCTGGCCCCGCTTTACTCAAGTGCAGCTTCTGCCGTAGCAGTGAGGTGGTGGCTCCTTGGCTACCTTGGTGAGGCTGATCCTCTGCTGCTCACAGGGGAAGATTTGCTCACCTGGACGCTTCCAAGCCTCCGGGGCCAGTCCTGCTTCAGCTACCTTCTGTGACTTGATCTTGCACTTGCCTGGGCTGCATCAGCTTCCTCACTCTCCTACTCCTGCCCCATCACCTGTCTGACTCAAAGTATCTGCATACCCCCAGCCTCACCTGGAGACACTCCTGGCCCTGGCCAGTCCTCCCCTGCCTTTATACCCTCACCATTCAGAGCCAGGACATCCAGGGCATGTGCCCAGTGTTTCGGTTTTTTTAATGGCTCAACAAATAATGTTTTTAATGATTTTTTTAATCCAGAAAATGATTTTGATAGCCAGCTGGTACATTTTTTTCAACTTTTTATTTTATGTTGGAGTATAGTGCATTAACAATGTTGTGTTAGTTTTAGGGGGTACAGCAAAGTGATTCAGTTATAGATATACATGTATCTATTCTTTTTCAAATTCTTTTCCCATTTAGGTTGCTACAGAGTATTGAGCAGAGTCCCCTGTGCTATCGAGTAGGTCCCTGTCGGTTGTCCACTTTAGATATAGCAGTGAGTACATGTCAATCCCACCTGTACTGAAGAGCAGGAGTCAGCAAGCACTTCCTACAAACGGCTGGAGAGTAAATACCTTAGGCGTTCCTCTACTGATAGGTATTAGAAAGATAAAGAGATTTACTAAGGGAACTGGCTCACATGGTCATGGGGGCCGAGAAGTCCCACCATCTGCCGTCTGCAAACTGAGAACCAGAAAGCCACTTGGTGTCATTCTGTCCAAGTCCGAAGGTCTGAGAACCAGGAGCTCCAATGTCCAAAGGCAAGAAGAGATGGACATCCCAGCTCAAGAAGAGATAGAGAGAATCTGCCCTTCCTTTACCTTTTTGGCCCTCTTGGGCCCCATGAGATTGGATGATGCTCACCCCCATTGGTAAAGGTGATCTTCTTTACTCGGTCTGCTGAACCAAATGCTAACCTCCTTCAGGACACCCTCACAGACTCATCCAGAAATGGTGTTTTACCAGCTCTGTGGGCATCCATTCACCCACTCAAGTTGACACATAAAATCAACCATCACATCCTACGAAAGCAGCCCTACACAATGTATGCAAACAAATGAGCCAGGCAGTGTTCCAATAAAACTGTATGGACAACTGAAATTTGAATTTCATCTAAATTTCATGAGTCACAACACGTCACACTCCTTTTGATTTTTTAAAAATCCTTTTAAAATGTAAAAGCCATTCTTAGCTCGGGGGCCATACGAAAACAGACAGTGAGCTGATCGGGCCTGTAAGACTGTGTTTTCTGAGCCCTGTGTTAGAGATTTCAAGTAAGCATCCCCTGTAGCAGCCGGTGTAGAGTGGGTACCCAAAACAAACCAAAAAAAGTCACTTTGTGAGTGAATTAAAAAAGAATGAGGAAATGAGTGATGGAATGAAGGGAGAAATGAAGCAATAAAGGAATGAAATAACTATGAAAAATGTCTGACTGATCCCAAGGGACTCTGAAAATGTCTTTGATCATTTTTCTTTTTAATTCCAGTCTCGAGTTTCATCTCAGGACTCCCCTGCATCCAATCTTCAACCTCATGAATGCCCTCATCATTCACTCCTTCCACAAATGCCTTCTGAACACCTACTATAGTATAGTCAGGCCTGGCGCCAGCCACTGAGACAGACCAGTGGATAAGACAGACCCCACAGGGCTCAAGCCCTAGAAGGGACTTTAAGACGTGGACAAGGAATTATATTTCATGTGAATGCCTATGGACAGAACAGGGTTCTGGGATCACAGGAGATGTCATCAGTCAAGATGGAATCAGGCTTCAATAAAAAGTGAGGAAGGTGGAATGAGATGGGGCAGGGGGACCCTTGGGCCTCCACCAAGACAGGACCCCTTGCCTTCTGATCAGACCCAGCCCATGTAAGTCAGAAGCAGATTCTGGGTTCCTCGATAGGATTGAGCCCAAAGGGCTTTTTATGGACTGAATGTTTGTGTCTGCCCAAACTCCTATGTTGAAATACTAACCACTAATGTGATGGTATTTGGAGGTGGGGCCTTTGGGAGGTGAGCAAGTCATGAGGGTAGAGCCCACATGAATGCCCTTTATCAGAACAGACAGGAGAAGATGATTTTTCTCTCACCCATGTGAGGATACAACAAGAAGATAGCCACCTATGAACCAGGAAGCGGGCTCTCACCAGACACCAAATCTGCCAGCACCTTGATCTTGAACTTCCCAACCTCCAATTAAATGCTTGTTGTTGAAGCCACCCAACCTGTGGTATTCTGTTCAAGCAGCCCAAACTAAAACCGAATTCATTGAACGTTCAAAACACCTCTCTGAAGCTCTCCGAGAAGCCTTCTAATCATTACGTTGCATGTTCCTTGGTTATAAATTCTAAGAAGAATTTGGGATAAATTTTAATCTGAAAATACATGTAAAATATTTTCTTCAAACAAAGAAAACCCAGCTGCTATGTGTTTTTCTGAAAGACACAGAAAGGTTCTCAAAATGGATGTTTCTTGCAGGGCCCTTAGATAAAAGCTGGGAAATAGCTTTAAATCTTAACGGAGTGGAAGCATTTCTGAAGGGGACTGGGACAATATGGACCAGACACATGGCTTTCTGAAGAGCTAACTCAACACTGGGCTTGAACTCAAAGAATGTGGATGAATGGATGTTTAACATGAGCCCTCAGTGCTCTCTTACACACATCAAATGTCTCTAGCCAGCTTCTGGCAAGTGCTGAATTGCAGCAAATTAATGATGGGTTTCTGTGATGCGTCCCTGAAGTGTCAGTGGATCCTGCTTTAATCATTGAAAAGCAAAGCCAGCCTTCCTGGAAGGTGGAGAAAGCCATCTGCAGTGTGATGGGAGAGGCAGGAAGGCCCACTACCCCAAAACATCTGTGTGCATCCAGGTGCCACAGGACGGCCAGCCCTTCCTCAGAGTGGACCTGAACACATCACCGCCCCTGGCTCGGCTTTCTTCAGGGACTCCCCATCAACTTCCAAAGAGAATCCACATCCCCTTGAAGTGATATAAAGGGATCTTCCAAAAAAAAAATTAAGTTAGATCTCTACCTCACGCTTTAAACCAAAATAATTTCCAGATGGGTTGAAGAGTAAAATGTAAGAAATAAAACCTAAAAGGAACCAGAAAAAAAAATAGGGAGAAGTAAGCATTCTTGATCTAGGGATTATGAAGATTTACTAAACATGCAAGCAGAGAAGAAAAGACGGGTAGTTTGGATCATATAAAAATGAGAATGGTCTGTATATCACAAAAATGAAACTAGTGAAATCAAAAGGCAAGTGGCAAATAGGAGAAACTATGTTGCTATTTGATGAAGACTTCATGTTTTTAAAGCGTAAGCAGGTCTTGGCAAAGTAATGAGAAAACACGATAAATGCAGCAACAGAAAAAAAAAAATATTGGGTACAGGGCATGAACAAGAGAAGAAAGAGAAATTCAGTGATTTATTCAACCACGATTCATGCCTACTCCACTGAAGGCCCTGCGTCCATCAATACGTAAACGGCTGGCAGGCTGAGGTTGAAGGCGCTGTGCTCAGTACCAGCAGCAGAGCCCAGCCGCTGGGGTGTTGGCCTGAGTTGCTCACTGAACTTTCCTCCGGCAGAGGTAGCTGTTTCTCCCAAGATGGTGTGGGACACCATCCCCTGGGCCAGCCCGCACCCAGTGACGGGTCAAAGGAGAGGCTGCAACTCATAGGCCCCCTTGCCTCGAGTCAGGACAACTCTGAAGATGACCCAGCTCGCAGTTCTGCCTCCCCTCCGCCCGGTCCTGTTCTGCTCTCCATCTTTCAGGAGGTGCCCCCAAGATGCCTCCCCAACAGACGCACGGCAGCCAACCTATCTCAGGTCTGTTTTCAGGGCACCTGCCTTGAGACAGGTGTTCAGCTTCAACAGTAATCAAAGAAATGCCAGTGGAAGCCGTCTTCTGATTTCCCTTCCTGGGGAGTGGAAGGAAGGTCCATAAGGGAGAAAACAACCAGGAAAGTGTAGCAAAGTGTCAGAGGCACGAATAAAAGAGAAAGTTTCAAACTGGAGGTAATGATCAACTATAACAAATAACGCAGAAAAGGAGAGGGAGTTAAGGATTTTCAAAAGTGTCCCTTGAATTTACCAATAATAAGGTTTTTCATGAACTGGCAAAAGAGTAGCTTTGGGGGAATGAAAAATGTCAGAGCTTTGAGGGGAGAGGGGGAGGGGAGAAAGAGGTGATGACAGGTAAAGACGACCCCTCCAAGATGTGATAATAGCTTATAAATATACAGGGGAGTCTTCAAGCTCATGTAAATTCGTTTGTTCGTGTGTGTGTGTGTGTGCGCATGCGCGCGCGCACATGCACATAATAGCCAAAAGCAGGGTTGGGAAAATTTTTCTGTAAAGGGCCAATAATAAATATTTTCAGCTGTGCGGGCCATATGATCTGTGTCACAACTATTTGACTCTGCCCTTGTAGAATTTTTACAATACATCATTTTATGGTCTCTTATGCATCTCTTTAGAACAGGGGTTCTAAAGACATTAGCTTGCATCAGAATCACTTGGAGGGCTTGTGGAAACAGATTGCTGAGCCCCACCCTGGAGTTTCTGACTTCGTAGGTCTAAGGTGGGACCTGAGCATTTGCATTTCTAGCAAATTCTCAAGGTTGCTGATGATGTTGGTCCAGGGACCACACCTGGACAAGCACTGCTCCAGGTGTCACTGTTCATATTAGATCTCCCCAATAAACTGAACTGGTCCACAGAAAAGATCATGCTTGCTATTTCTTTTCAGGATAAACTCACTCTCTCAGGCAACTTCATACAGTTCAAGACACACAAAACATAAGGCTACTGCTTTCCCCATGTGTAACAACCTGCCAGCAAGAGGTAAAACTGATATATAAGCATTTACCCTGGGCTTTTTTTCTTCCCAGGAGTATATGAGGAGGTCCCAGCTGCCAGGGCAGAAAGGGAGCATCTAAATTCTTCAGTTCAGAGATGTGACAACAAATGTTTAATGACCAGCTTACGGGGGGAAAAGTGCTGATTTGTAGCATTTGCCAATTTCTGTTCGGTAAACACACCTGGACGTGGCCAAGTTCAAGCTACCAATATGATGTGACTACCCAGAGCACTGGGTGAAGATGTGCACCATCAACTCCTGTGTCCAGGGTGACTGGCCTCCACCCATCACTGTATCACTTTCCTCGAATTGTCAGGAAGATGGTGGTGGATGGAGAATCACTGCTGCTGAACGCTCAACGGCCAGACCCAGCTCAGCACCTGGCCTGTCTGGTTTTCTCTGTGTGTCTCAAGCCTCTGAAATGCAGACTGCTGAGACCGCTCTTCCAAAGGTTCCAGGGAAAACCAGTTTAAATTGTGCGGCCACCAAAAACCTGTCCTAGGAGCCCCACTCCAACAGCTTATCTTCTGCAGTGTTCCAAGTGGAAAGAAGTCCAAGAATAGGCAGCAGTGGGTCCTGGGCCCTGCTCCCACTAGGATGGCAGAAGTTGATGTGGTTCTTAGGACCCCTGAGGAAGGACCAGGGCAATGTGCTCTGTGGCACAGCCTGCCCCGGTTCTGGCCATCAGGCTTCCAGACATCTCAGAGATAAAGCAGAGCTCTCAACCACCGCTGCCATTAGACCACCGAGTGGTGTCACTTATTTTTCAATATATAAATACCCATCCCTGATCATCTGATGTAATTAATCAGGACTGGGGCTTGGGCTTCAGGATTTGTAGGTGTTTGTGATGGGCAGCAAGGGTTGAGAACCCCTGAGCTGGGACGGAAACACTGACCTCTTGTCCAAAGGGACCAAGACCCCAAGGAGTCCAACCCTCATTTGAAAGATGAGAAAATGAAAACCCAGAAGGACTTAGCGATTTGGCAAAGATCATGAAGCTGGTCAACTGCACAACTGGGTATAGGATCTGTGCCCTGTGACTTCCAGTCCAAGTCTCCTTCTGATCCATCACACTGGCTGTTGTGGTCTGAAAGGCAATGACACTACAGCTATTTGGCCTCTTGAACTTTCCTGAGACAAGGGCTTGGGGACTCAGGTACTCAGCCTAGTGATTTTTATTTTCATAAGAAGTCCCTAATGTTTATATCAGGGGAAGACAAACAGGCACGATATTTTTCCCCACCCCCATCGACACCATCAATAGTAAGCTGTCTTTGAAACATCTTTCTCCTCAGTCCAAAAGAAAATGTCTCCCTTACTTGGCATGCTCACAAATACAAAAAAAAAAAAAAAAAAAAAAAAGGATTAAATTTGCTTTTAAGTTACCAAATGCACCATGCAGGTCTGTAATTGACCATGAGAGTGCTGGGAAAATATGATCTATTCTCTATAAATCAGGAAACCTTAAACAGGCTCTCTAATCGTAAATGCCGATCCTGGCAGTGTCCAAAAAGGCTCATGTTTATAAATTGTTCCCTGCTGTTTTAAGTAAGTGCACAAACACAAATCATACTAAGGACTTCAGAAAAGACTTAGCTGTGTGGCAATTTATTATAAGCAGTGTAATTTTCATCAGTCAGGCTGCCCTAGACTGTAATTACCTCTCCACCAAAAGAGTTACAATTGCTTTCATTACATTTTCCTAGTCATATGCCCGTCTGGATTGCCACAGAGACACTGAATGGAAAATGCATTTATTTATTGTTAGTCCTCCTAATGGCTCGTTACTTGGTTTCTAAAGATGTTATCAAGTCACTTGCTTTTCCTACTCCTCCCATCCCCACTAGTGGCATTTGTAGAAGAGAAAAGAGGCCCAACTTGAAAACTCCCAGCTCACGCAGAACATCCGCAAACTACCCAGCATCTGCAGATACGCAGCTCTGGCTGAGGGTCCCCATCAGCCTGGCTAAAGTTCAAATGCTGAAGATTAATTAAAACCACATGCCACTGAGCACAACGACCAGCCTCCAGGTCACAACTGAAAAGAAACCACATTTTGTTCCCTACAGTTAGAGCTTTACAGGAACGTTTAAAGGACTCAGAAGGTGACCCAACAGTCCTGTCTCCCACGTGGGTGGGTGTATGAATTAGAGGGCATGGTTGCACCTTGGCCCTTGAAACAAGCAAGAAGCAGGGGACATTTTCATCTCCCTAGAGCCCTTTTTAGTCCCTGATGCCATGAAAAGAAAATCTGGAAACAGAGATCCCAAATTCAGAGGGTGGGTGTGGATGGGAGATGAGGAGACCCTGTCTACATAGTGACGGACGAGCTTTATCAAGACCAAGCATTTTGTCAGTAGATGAAGGGTTTGCTTATTGCTTAGAATCAGATTCAACTCTGGGCTGCATCCCCAGAAATCTTCCCACACATCTGCTGTGCGCAGGCAGCTCTGCCACTCGGCTGCTGTGACCTTGAGAAAGATCCTTGACTTTCAAAAACCTCTACTCCCTGAAGGTCCACTAAAGAGCCAATGACAGGAATTCAAAACAGATGACTCTTTCAACTGTCACATCAAACTTAGGACACATAAGAAAGGGAAGGGTCCGTGTATCAGGACCAGTACAATTCCCTTCCCACGATGTTGGGTTCTTCCTTGTCTTTTCTTGTTTAAATCCACGTCACCACATACAGAAGGAGCAGCCCTGCCTAGGAGCTCCTCACTAGCAGCCTTGAGAAAGGACATAGGAAATAGCCCAGAACCATAGAATGCTAACATTTTCAATCTCGGAAAGATGTGGGCAGGATGACCTACTCTGTCTTCCTGTTTTATACATAAGAAAACTGAGGTCCAGAGATGCTCAATAATGTATCAGAGTCACAGAAATACTTCAGAGCCTGCCTCCCAGTGACCAGGCCAGATTTTGCTCCCACTCAAGTCCACCCATCCCTGGTATACTTGCTAAGTGGCTTGCTGGCCATCATTAGGGAATGTCATTCGCCCGACTTTGCCCTGCACAACCCAGGGCATGCACCTGCTTGAGCATGTATATGAAGGGGCTTAGGACAGGGGACCCAGTAAATGCTGCTAAATCTGAATGCCCTGACTTCTATAGTCTTCCCCTATAATTACTCCTAGGTCTGGGCGCAGAAATAAAATCACACTCTTTCCACTGTGGACAAGCTCGGGGGATGCCAGCCAGGGAGCATGAGCCTGTGTGTGCAGTGACCAGGCATGTGTCCCCTCTTGGTGGCCAGCTGCTGGGAGCTTGAAGGCAGCCTTACCCCCATCCTGAACTGCTTCCTGTGAGAGTGGGGGACATGCACAATTTCATCCCACCCCAAATGAGCCCAGGTTGGTTGTGCCACCACCGGTTAAAACTAATCCAAAATTCTTCCCAGTGACAGCTGGGCATAAACTCATACTGTAGAAGGCTGGTTCAATCAGGGTAGAAATTTCTGCTTTGTATGGTTTGTCAAATGGAAGAGTGCTTGCTTCTGGATGAGTCTGTCACTTCTACAGAAATCCTATACCCTCCATTTCCCCTCATTTGCTTGCATTTCACAAATGGCCACATCATTTTGTCAAATTGTGGAGCCACTTGGAAATTGGGCGTAAAGTTTTGCATAATCATTCATGTCATGCCTGTGACAGTGCGTGATTATATATAATGGTCTCTGAGGAGTCCCCATGCAGGGGAACGCTACCTGGCTGGCCTCGGAGCCAAGTTCCATTACAACCATTTCATAGAGAAGGACACTGAGGGAAAAAATTGCTACATCTACACGGGGCCCCTGTGTAGACAAGGAGGAAAAGCAGGCAGCTCAGCTTGAGTCGGCGAGTTAGTGCTGGGAAAATGAAACAGTAGACTTGTCTAGAGTTAACCTTCTTGAAAACCATCTCAGTTCAACTGATTTCTGAGCCTAGACACAGAGGCCAAATTTAACTAAAATTTCACTAGGAGGAACAAAAGACAGCTTTTGCTTCAAGAAAATTTACCTCTATCTCTTAAGATAAAGATGTAACTGTTTCTCAAGAATGGAAAGATGTTTGGGTTTGGGGTTTTTTTTTTTTTGCTTTTAAATTTTAAATTTTTTTAAATTGAAGTACAGTTGATTTACAATATTGTACTAAGAATGGAAAGATGTTAATAATAGTAGAAATTGGGTGACATAGGTACATAGAGGTTCATTGCTATTCTCTCTACCTCTCTATTTGAAATGTTTAATATTTAATTTTTAAAATAAAACATGTAAAATTTCAGTTTGGATGTATTATTAAAATGTCTGACCATACTGTTGAATTCCAGATTACGTAGGGGGAACAAAGGCACCCCAAGGAAATCCCAAGAGAAGCAAACACCTCTAGAAAGGTAAGGCAGGATGAAAGGGCAGAGGCATTGCTTTTGGGAAGAGCCCAGTGGAGGCTGTAAGTCCCCAGGGAAGAGGCTGTGTGGTATGTCAGGGTAGATAGGTTTTATACAGTCTCACAGAGTTTCCCAGAACCTGCCTTAGTAACAGAGATGCAAAATGGGTCACATACACCCCGGAGTGGCATAGAAGTTATGGAAATGCCTGCTGGACCAGATGGAGCTGTGCAAGAAAAATAAGGAACATCTCAACAAACGGTGTGTAACAGATAACAGTGAGAGCGTGCTTCCCCAAAACCTCAATTCAACTCCTATTTCTTAAAGTGACAGGCATCATATTTCCAATACCCAGGCAGTAGGAATTGAAATAAATTGAGCTATAAAAAAATCCAAGTTGCATTCATCACACAATTGAAACATGTAAACTAAGATTCGTACCTGCCACATGAGCCTGCTGGAGAGCCATTTCTTCCCGTCTTGATGCTGCCGGATTCTCAAGCCTCTGTCTAAAAATCACCTCTTCCATGGACCTTTCCCTCAAGATTCTAACCCTGAATTAATCCTTAATTCTCTCCACTCTTCGTTTCTGTAATACTTCTTCTATGCCCTCCGGTTTTAGGGCTTATTTATGAGTTGCCTTACTCACTCGTGTCTCCTGTGTGTTAGATTTACCTCACCACAGACTGTAAATCCTTCCAGAGCTGGGATTACGTTGTACACTTTTAAAGGCTTCCCCCAGCTCAGCTCAAGACCCATCTTTACTGGGCAATCGTCTCTAATGATTACAGAGTTTACCGTCCTTGTGTCTAATATTTTTAAGTATTACAGTTAACATATTGGGATATTCTCGGCACTCACTTTCTGTACCTCTTTGATCTTTCATCATGGCAGTCTATTTCTATGTTAATGAAATGACACAGCAGTAACAATCCCTGAGAGATGGCGTGAAGGAAAGGAGCAGATGCTTTCATTTCTCTAAGGCTATTCCTGGTCTCAGACCCCTTCATCCTTGCCCACCCTCATTCTAGAGGTGAGAAAAGCTCTTTAGTGGCTTTTCCGTGCCTTCCCTGGCAGCTAGGAGTGGCCAGGAGATACCAGCTTGGTCAATGAGATGGAAGAAGAAGCTTGCTGGGGACTTCTGGAAGTCCTCTTCCTTTGCCTTCTTCCTGCCCATCTTGTGGATTCTGAATGTGATTCCTGAAGTTGCGGTAAATTTCCTAAACTAACTCCAGGCTTTCTCTAATCCAGCTCTCGATTACTTTTCTAATTTTGTCTCTTACAATTTTCTTCCATTTGAATTAAACTGATTTTCAAAACTTGTTTTTCTCAGTCTATAGCTTTGGTTATGTTGTCTCCTCTCTATAGAAAGACCCCTCTCCATTTTAATCCAAACTTTTAGACCCAGCCAAATCTCTGTCTCATTGGAAAAGCTGCCCTTAAGCAAAATCTCCTCTTCTATCTTAAATCTCATAGCCCTTTTGACCCTACCACTTAAATAGGCATTTGCAGATTCCCTACAGTGTTTCTTATATTATTGCCTTTCTTTGATATTAATTCATATTAGTCTTGTCTCTCCAATTGGATTATTAGTTCATTCAGATTGTATGTTCTCTTCCTTTGTATCTCTCATAGCACCTGATACGATAATAAAATCAATGCTCAGGCACTCAATATGTACTTACGGAATGAGTGAATGTTGCTATATTTAGAATACTCTTGCCTTATAATGAGACGTTCAAAGGTATAAACCTATCCATCCTTGGCTGATAGAGAATGGAGATCCAGCAAACTAGCAGAGAAATACAAGGGTAGTTTGCATGATGAGTTACTAATATGGACTGTGACTTGTCCAAGTAGGGTGCTTTACAAGCCAAGATGGGATAGGCTACACTATGGTAACATGCATTTCCAAAATCCCAGGGCCTCATAAAAACAAAGGTTATTGTCTCACTCACTGTACGCCCAATGCAGGTAAAAGGAGGAGAAGCAGAGGGGTTTTGCTCATCAGAATCACTTGGGAACTGAAGCTTAATAGAGGCTGTATCTTGCTACGTTCACCCATAATCACCATGGCAGGAGGAAAAGAATGGGGTCTATCTTACACTGGCTCTTAAAACCTCTACCTGTATATGACAATTGCACTCAGTTTTTACAACCAGAGAAAATCATATGGCCACACCTAACTTGAAAGAAGGCAGGACAGTGCCATTCGACCCTACGTCCAGGTAGAGAGGAAAACCAGATTACTTGTGACCACCACAGATGCTAACCTTGACTAAGAAAAGTGTATCAATCAGTGTTCTTTAGCTGCAGGCAACAAAAGCTGGCTCTGGTTAACTTGAGCAAAAAATGAATCTATTGGGAGGATATGGGTAGCTCACAATTGAAGGAAATCTACCTAGAAGAGACCAGGACCAGGGTCAGCCCTGAGCATACAGAAGAATGACCAGATTGACAGGCTCTTCAGAGAACGTTTAATAGTATGAATCAGCCACAATCATATCATTGTGTCATTTGCTTAACTTTCAGATTCTTAGATGAGAGCATCTCATGGGCTGAGCTTGGACCATGTGCCAACCTTGACCCGGGATGAGTAGGCACCTGGAACAAGAGTCCCACTAAGACTGTATGCAGTGGAAGGAAGGATAGTGGGACCCTGTTAGAAGGAGGAGGAATAAAGGAAGATAAGAAAAAGCTACTCATGTCCATTTTGCACAGACTATTATACAATAACTTAAAGACTGATGGTAGTATGGCATGCCTATGCAGCAAGACATTACACAAGGACTGAATATCTGTATCCCTTGTCCAGAGACCCCTAAGACTGTACCTTTCTCTTGGTTCACTTCTTCCAAAAGGAAGTCTACCTCCCACTTTCCTCCTCAAGTGTAAATCCTATCTTAGGGCATTAGCAACAGCATAATATGATTGTGGGAATAATCCACGGTTGCAATCAAAAGACGAAAGTTTAACTGAGCAAAGTCACATGGCTGATCTTCTAAATAGCTTTCAGCAAATCCATGGCTGATTCACTCCTGTCTTCCCTGGTAGGAACTGATCCTAAATGAAGATGACTAGGTGTGAAGCCCTTTGAATGACAAGGGAATGATTTAACTGGGGGACAGATCAGCCATCCCTAGAAACTCTCCCCAGATTTCCAAATGACAAAACCAGAAGTAGTAGCTCCAGGGCTGCTAGCTCAAGGCTCATTCACCAGCAACAGGAATATTCTGGGATGCTGTAGACTAAACCAAAGGCTCTCCACCTTCTGCCACTAGCCCCAAAATACTTTACTCCATCAAGAGCTTAAATGAAAGAGTAAACAAATCAGAGCTACTCTGCATGAAACCAAATTTGGGAACCCTGAATACTGATTGCCCCTCAGCCTCCCTAGTTCTGCCTGTAGTTGGTTTTTGAGGCACAACACACCACCCAACACTAATGACTTATGACAGTAGCCATTTACTTCGCTGGCAATTCTGGGAGTCAGCAATCTGGGCTGGGCTCAGCTAGCCAGTTCTTCTGCAGACTGCAGCTCGGGTCATTCTGGCATCTGCACTCTGCTGCCCATCAGCTAGCTGGCTGTGCTTACAGGGTTTGGCCAGCTGAGATGAGAGAACGACTGGGTCTCTCATCATCCTACAGACATGCCTGGCCTTCTCATGGTTTCTAAGAGCCTCAGGAGGGCAAGCCTTAATGCACAAATGCTTTTCAAGCCTTTGCTTGTATCACAATTGATAGCATTCCACTGGCCAAGACAAGCCACACATTCAACGGATTCAAAGAGCAGAGACGCAGTCTCCACTTCTTGATGGGAGGAACTGCGGTGGTGCACTGCAAAGGTATGAACACAAGAACAGATAAAATCTGTGGCCATTTTTCAGTCTTCCACAGAAGGCAACCTCTGTTGGAACTCCATGGACCCATATTTGGAAATCACTGGGCTAAGCTAACCTGATTTGTCCATCCTCTGTCTGGCTGGATAACTTCAGGTCCACCTAAGTAATATGAAAGGAACCAGCTCTGTCTAAATCTCTTATTTTCCGCAGACTGCTAGGTGAACAGGTTAGCAAAAGGGACTCTGCGGCCCAGCAAAACAGACATTTATCTTGCCTCCTCAGCCTTGGCCATCTGCCCTAACGCTGCTTGTTCCTTTAAAATGCAGCGTTAGCAGACAGAGACCCCTGTGCCATCCACAGACCTTGGAAAGACCGGCTGGCTTTCGGGTAGCACATTCTGCTGATGGTGAAGCAGTTCAAAGCGGGATAAATTAAAGCCCTTATTTAACTCAAAGAATTCATTCGCCTTTTGATCCACCTTCCACTCTGACAAATGCTCCCTTCCTATCACATTCAAACACATACCCCCTTCAGAAGCTAGTAAACTCATCCCCTGCCAAGGAATGGATTTTCCCCATATTGCTCTATCTGAGTGATAAAAGGGTTTAATGTCCCAAGTTCGTTTTTCAGGAGCTAACTCAGATACATCCGACACAGCAAAGCGCCTAAGCTCTTTCTACAGTTATTAAACTGTTATCCCTAATTCCTTCAGAGATCCAACATGGCAGCAATGATTCCGAGGGCACTTTCCTATTAAATCTGCATTTTGCACAGAGAGATAAAGCAGGCCAGTTCAACCCTGTTTACAGGGATGGCGGAAGAGCCCCTGCAGGCTGCTGGGGCTGCCAGCACTTTTCCTCTCTCTCGGAAAGCCTGGGTGGGATGCACCCTCATGGTTCATGGCCCAGACACATCTGCAAACTCTGCAGACTTTTCTAAAACACTTCCAGGGTGAGAGCTCAGAGTCACCTGGCAGTTTTGCTATGGGTGTGATGAGAGCATCAAAAAGCTCAACCAACCATCGAGGGATAGAAGTTTCTAGACACATCTGTATAAAGCCAAAAATCACTCTGGAGGCAGACAGACTTGTGGGTGTGAGATATAAGCGGGGTCTCCAAACTGTGTGTACATCTCCCAAGGGAGTATAAGATGATGCATTTGTGTATAGAAACAATACAGTAGAATTATTTATTTTTGCCTAAACAAGAAAAAAAATTAAGGTTTTCTAGTTTCTAACAAATAGATTTCCTCTGGCACCATCATGAGCCCACTATGTAAGGTGGGCCATGTCTCATTTGATACATGGGTGCACAATAGGAGGAGGTGTCCTCTCTCATCTGTACTTTAAGCAGACTTTCATGTATCACAGTTCATATGAGGTCAGTAAAATTAACTTAATGACTACATGATTTATTTCAACCCAAACCAATGCTTACAAAATAGACCAGTGGCCTAAAGGATTCTTGCAAAGATACTGGGACTGAAGATACTCCCGACAATACTGATAATGTGGACTCATAGCAACAGTGGCCAAGCGGCTCTCATTGCTATTTGATCTCTCTGTCAGCCACACTATGAGGAAAAAAACCAAAAGAATAGGGCTAATGAGATCTGACAAAAGTTTGAAATATGAATGTACATCCACTGTTGTTGATGACAGCCCTCATGCAAAGTACCATGAAGTAAACGCTAATGATGGTTGGAAACCTTCAGGATTAGAAAGACAGTTTATTGCTTATCTCTAATTTATCTCAAGCTCTTGTAATTTCTATTTTGTGCCTATCTTACAATATAAATAAAGATGCATATATTAGAATGCATGATAGGACATATTTAACCAATGGGGTTAATCAATCAAAAATAACTTGGACTGAGACCACATAGATGGACCCTGAGGACATTGTACTAAGTGAAATAAGTCAGACAAAGAAAGACAAATACCATATGATCCCACTTAGATGTGGAATCTAAACACAAAACAAAACCAAGTTCATAGGTACAAACAACAGATTGGTGGTTGCCAGAGGTGGGAGAGGGGTGGTGACATGGGTGAAGGGGGTCAAAAGTTACAAAACTCCAGGTATAAAATAAATAGGTCTTGGAGACGTAAAGCACAGCATAATGACTACTGCTAGTAATACGTCACTGTATATTTGAAAGTTGATAAGAGAGTCAGTCTTAAAAGTTCTCATCACAATGGAAGTAGTTTGTAACTGTATAGGGATGGATGTTAACTAGATTTATTGTGGTGATCATTCTGCAGTACAGACAAATATTGAATCATTATGTTGTACATCTGAAACTAATATAATGTTACACGTCAATTATACCTCTTCAATAAAATATTAAATTAAATTAAACAAAACAGTGGCAATTTTACTACCTTACATACTTCTTTAATATATAAACCTCGTAATTACAAAAAACCCAATAATTTGGAAGAAATTTAAGAAGAAAGTGAAGATGACACCCAACATTTGTGTAGTCCAGAGAAAGCTGCCTACGAATTCACTGCTTTTCGAACTCCAAACCTTGCATATTTCCCTCTCGCCATGCAATCTCCAACTAAGAAAATGAAATTAAGTGAGAGTGGTTACTGGAATTTTTTCATTTATTAACTATTGTAGGTGTTTGTTTGAATTGAATCCTGTCATCCCAGATTCCGTAAAGACTGTTCAAAGACTTTCCAAGAGCAAGTACAAGTTAGAGGCATCTTCTTCTGATGGTGGTAACACCACCACCTCCCCCACAACCAACTCACTGTGCTTCTTGAGAAAGGGTCCTCTTCTAAGAGCCTGATGTGTATTAACTCACTGCCTCCTCACGATAACCCTATGAGGCACTGTGGTGGACACACTCTAAAGGTGACCCCAGGATCCCCATCTTCTGTGTTCATACCTTTGTGTCATGACCCCACCCATACCTGAGTGAGTGGTGGGTGAGACCTGGGACTTGCTTTTACTCACTAGAATACAGCAGAGGGGACATGATAACATGTGTGTGATTATAGTGCCTGGCTTGCTGGAGCCTCTCCCCCTCTGGCTGGTTTTGAGAAAGAAAATGGCCTTTGGTCACCAGCCAACAAGAAAATGAGTCCCTTGGTCCTACGACCACAAGGTCATACATTTTGCTAACACGTTCAGTGAGCTTGAGAGTGGACCCTCCCCCAGTCAAGTCTTAGATGAGACCTCAGCCCTGCCAGACCCTTTGACTTCAGTCTTGCTGAGGACCTGGCTGAGCTGTGCCTGGATTCCTGACCCAGGGAAACTGCAGACAATAAATACGTGTTGTTTCAAGCCACTGTGTGTGTAGTAGCAAGGCTCTTCAGCAATAAATAACTAATACAGTGGTGTGGATATCTGCATCCTTGCTTTACAGGGGGAAGGTTAAATAAACAGTCCACATTCACATAGCAAGTAAGAGGCAAGATGAAAAACCAGGAAGTCTGGGGTCTGGACGATCAGCCTGAACCACCACACGTTACTGCCTCTGCTGACATTTTATAGCCCACCTGTCTCACTCCCTCTTCTGAGAGTGTGGACCCCTGTCCTGAAGCCACGGGCCCCGCTAGGGCACCAAACACAATCCCCTGCAGCCCCGGTGCTAAGGCCATGGCATGGCATTTGTGCCGGCACAAAGGAGAGAGCAGGGGTAATGGGCCATGACGTCCTTTCCACGGCCCTGGCATCTGGAAAGGAGCAAAGCTTGGTTGCACACCAAAGGCTCTGACTGTCTGCACTCTGAATAAACTCTGCCAGTGACTCAAGTTTCCCCACAAATAAAGGAGAAAAATAAGTCTGTGGGTGTCACAGGAAGAGTCTTGGCATGAAAGTCCGCAGACTTAGGCTCTGACTGAGGCTCTGCCGACCGGGAGGCCATGGGAACTTGAGGAAGTCACTTGAGTCCTCTGGGCCTCTGCTCGTTCGTCTCTAAAAGGAGGGGTTTGGACTGGAGGAGGCTTAAAGTCTCCAGAAAATTACATCATTTTTAAGGTATTGTCTTGGTTTGAACTGATTCAGTGCCTTCCTCTTCCCCCCTCTGCCACAGAACTGAAAGGGCCTTCTTCCTGTCATTTACCTAATTTTAAAACCCAGATAACACATTTTTAATGGAGAAAAAGCTGAGGAAAAGAAAACAAAAAGGAAAAGAAATATTGTGGGGTCACAGACACAAGGAAGGATGGACTTAATAGCCAGAAAGAAGAAATTCTCACCCAAAGCTATGGAAACCTTGAGCCTCCAGCCTGGGCGTTTTCCATCCATCGTCTGCGCAGCAGCCAGGGCTCCCGCATCCACCATTTCCTGGTAGACTGAGTCCCAGCCTGCATGGCAGCCTCATTTTTCACTGAATGCATGCAGTGAATGCTAAACTGTAATCTCTTTTTGCATGCTTCGCTTCCAAATTCATAACCAGAGGAGAGAGCCCACTGCCTGGAGCAGGCAAGCTCTGTTGGCTGCTCTGCGGGCCCAGCCAGGCAGTCCTGCAATCCCCTGGCTTTTTCCCTGCTTCACACTTTGTCAAAATGCATCATGAGTGACACAAAGAAATGGCTGCTGGAAACTCCCCGTTGTCCAATCCTTTTACTTTCCAATTGTTCTTCTTCTCCGAGGCTTGGCCATCCTCAGAATAGGCCAGGGTCCCCGCCTGGGCTGCTTTCATTTGAGAGCGGGATGCACTGCATCACAGAGGCCCTTCCCACAGCTCTGAGTGGGGCGGTGCTATCCTCATTGTCTCAGGCTCTGCCTTCCATGCCCTGGGCTGCCTGAGATGCTCTTTTCCCATTACTCCAAGTGGCCAGTCCGTTCCCACACTATGAAAACTTGATCGAACAAGGAAGATGTGGTAACAAAACATAAGGCAGGCGTGCCAGCGAGACCCCTCTGCTGGCTTCCACTGTGCTTAGACTGCCGTGCGGGGACCAGGAGCCCAGCCTGCCTCTCCCTCTTCACCTCCAGCCATACTGGCCATCACATCCTTTCTCAAGCAAAGGGCCTTTGTGCACACTGTTCCCTCTGCCCTGAATGCTCTCTCTGGAGATCTCTCCATGACTACCTCCTGTTGTTGTTATCTGCAGAACAAGTCCAGCGATGTCATCCCTGAAAAAGCAAATGCTGCCCTGGTCTTCACTGGCCATGCACAAGGCCAGACTCCCAGCGCTTGGCATCAGTGCCTCTCCCTGAGCCACTCTGATCACTGGATCCCACTCTGCCCAGATGCAGGCCCAGCTGGACCTACCAGTGAACTGATGGCCCCAGGAGCAGCCTCAGTCCGTATGCCTCGCCCTGGTCCCGCAGCTCTGATATCACTGGTTCCCCAGCGCCTGCGTGGTCACCCGTTTGGCATCACACCTTTGCCAGCTGTATTCTTTCCCGCCCACTTCCCCACTCCTCTGCTGGTACATCCTGGCATGACCTCCCACTCGACTGCATGCCCACACATCCTCGTCTCACAGCCTGCTTCTCAACCCTACCTAGGTGCGTCTACACTCCTGATCCTTCTCTGCCTGGTGGCATTTTCTAGTTTCTTCGTGGCTCTTGATCTCTGAATATTTTTTCTGTATATTAATTGCTTACTCTTTTATATTCACTGGCTTCGAGAGAGAGAGAGAGAGAGAGAGAGAGAGAGAGACAGAGAGAGAGATCCGTGAAGGGAGAGAGCTCTGCATCTGTCCACACTGAGCACAGTGGGCGCTCCATAAACGTCTGCTGAGAAGGGAATCGATTCATGTACACCCCACTGTGATTCTGAGCTGCTCCTTGTCTTTCAGTGGAGTTTTCCACTTCAGGCTCAAGGTACCCTACGACGCCTTCCTACATAGCTGACACCCCCATAAAGGAATTTCAAGCCACTGGAAAGTTCTTCCCAGTGCCTCACAGATCACACTCCAATCACCAAGGCACCCAGAGTCCACCAGCTCCGCAGGTAAGACCTGAACTTAAAGGGCAGTTAGACAGACAGTGTGATAAAAATTGAATGGGTCCTTGAATTCTTGGGACAGTGTAACTGTTGGAACTCTGGACTCTTGCCTCAAACTTAGCTTGTTTATTTCTGGCAGATGAAAAAGCATGTTTGTCCCAAGTGGCCATCCTTTGCCCTGCAGGGTTTTCTCTGTGGTTAAGTGGGTCTTGCCTGGCCCATCCATCTAAGTTCCCTGGATCCAGGGCACCAGACGTTATCTCTTGTTTGTTCACCATTGTGTCTCCAGTGTTCACTGTAGTTACTATACACAGTGGACATGCAATAAATACACAATGGTTGAATGAATGAGCGAATAAATGCACAAATTTCACTCTTCCCAGAGGGAGAACCACTAAAACCCATTGAAAGAACACACTAACAGAGCAGGGTTCTCAGGAACCCCCGATGAAGCAACAGTGACAATGACTGGCCCACTAAGAGAAATCACAGTGTCAAAGGATAGAGGACACATGGCATTTAAGGAGAAACATGGAATCTCCCATGACTTCTGCACAGGCAACCATGGGTTAGCCTTAAACAGATGGGCTAATTTCAAGAAAACTCCAAAACCAGTATCTTATTTCCAGAGCTGGATTTTCTGCCAAAGAGGTCTAAACCACTCTTCTGATCATGTGGGGCACCTCCGGCTCCTGTCTTACAATGCGAAGTGACCAAGGGGTGGTGAGCACTGGGAGATGTCTTGGAAGAGGTGCTCGGCCCAGAGAGAGGAGGCTGCAGAAACTGCCCCAAGAGTTGAATAAGATAATGTACGAGAATGAGTTTTGTAGAGCATGAACCTCTTTACCCACACTGTGTGTTTTGATGATGATGATGATAAAGGTGGCTACTAAGTGTCTTCAGTGGATAATCAGCCCTAGACTTTGTCCCATTGGAAAGAAAGAGAAAAATCTGTGTGGTCCTGCTGGACCTTGATCACGGGTCCCTCTCAGAATATCCCTCAGGTAAAATCTGCGTATGTCACACATGAAAAGATGCTCAACATCCCTAGTCATTAAAGAAATGCAAATGAAAACCACCATGAGATGCCACGTCACACCCATCAAGATGGCTATGATCAAAGAAAACAGCAAGTGTTGGCGAGGGTGTGGAGACACTGGAATGCTGTGCACTGCTGGTGGGCATGTAAAGTGGTGGAGCTGCTGTGGAAAACAGTACGGAGGCTCCTCAAAAAATTAAAAATAGAATTTCATGTGATCCAAGAATTCTACTTCTGGATAGATAACCAAAAGAAATGAAAACAAGGACTCAAACAGGCATTTGCACTCCCATGTTCACTGCAGCATTACTCACAATAAGCAAGATGTGGCAACAACCTAAACGTCCAGCAACAAATGAATGCATAAAGGTGTAGTCTGTACACTCAGTGGACTGTTACTCAGCCTTAAAAAGGATGGAAATTCTGACATGTGCTACAACGTGAACCTTGAAGACACTATGCTAAGTGAAATAACCAGTCACAAAAGGACAAATACTATATGACTGCACTTATATGAGGTCCCTAGATTTGTTAAATTCCTAGAGACAGAAAGTAGGATGGGGGTTGCCAGGGGCTGGGGGAGGCGGAGGGGGAGTTATTTTTTTTTTTAATTGGAGTATAGTTGCTTTACAATGTTGTGTTAGTTTCTGCTGTACAGCAAAGTGAATCAGCTATACGTACACATATATCCCCTCTTTCTTGGATTTCCTTCCCATTTAGGTCACCACAGACCACTGAGTAGAGCTCCCTGTGCTCTACAGTAGGTTCTCCTCCATTAGTTACCTATTTTATACATAGTATCAATAGTGTATATATGTCAATCTCAATCTCCCAATTCATCCCATCCCCCACTTTCCCCCTTGGTGTCCATACGTTCGTTCTCTATGTGTCACTATTTCTTCTGGGGAGGTACTCTTTAATGGGTATAAAGTCTCGGTCTGGGATGATGAAAAGGCTCTGGACACGGATGGTGGTGATGGTAGAGCGACAGTGTGAACATACTGAACGTCACTGAACTGTACGCTTAAAAGTGGTTAAAATAGTAAATTTTATGTTACATATGTTTTACCACAATTAAAAAAACAAAGAACTCAGGAGAGCTGAGGATTCAGCCCAACCTTCTGGCTTTTGGGGAAGAGAAGAGAGCAGTGCTCCTGAAGGGCCACAAGCCCCCTGACTGGCTCTGCCCAGAGGGGGTGTGACTGCTGTGCCACGCCGACCAGCCTGCCCGGCCCACGCAGACACCAGGTACGATGATGCTCTCAGCAAGCTGTCAGCTGGTCTGCCTGAATGAACCCTCCTGACAGATTGTTTGCTGCTGTTCAGACGAAGCTAATTCTGCCAGAAATAATGAGAATGGCCTGGTGTGGAAGTGCTGGATCATGAATCACCAAAGTCAGAGTTCCCTTCAGTCCATAGCCAAAAACACCACCCCCTGGATTAAAAGGAAGGAACCACTGATGAAAGCAACAGGATGGATGAGTCTCAGAAGCAATCTGCTGCATGAAAGAAATCAGGGTATGGATGTGGTGATCCCATTCAAACGAAGCTCTGGAATGGGTAAAATGAATCCTTGGTGAAAAAGACTGCAACAGTATTCACCAGGAATGAGGGGATGGAGCATGGGGGTGTGGCTAGCTGAGAAGGGCTACCAGGAAGCCTTCAGAGATAATGGAAATGTTTTACATCTTGACAAGGGTTTGAGTGGCATGACTGTATTTTTAAAACTCATAAACTATGCGCTGGATCTATTCATTTCATTGTACATAAATCTGATCTCTTAAAAAGAACTACACACAGAGATGGGACTCTAGTTAATGCTTGATACGCATTTGGAAGTACTGATGTCTGCAACTTACTTTGACATGAATTTAAAAGATAAACTAATATATATGGAGTGACAGTGATGAGACAAAAGGAGAAAAACATTGGCAATTTTAGAATCTAGGTGTCACGTGTATGGGTATTTATAATTCTTTCCATTTTTATCTAGATATAAATTATATTAAATTATATAAAATGCTAAGGGGAATAAAATTATGCTTTAGAAAATTATTTTAAACCACTTGATTCTTAGCACATGGTAGGACCAAAGAAAACATCAGAACTGCATGCCCATCTGATAGCACCTAAACTAGTGATTCTTAAACTGCTCCCCCCCCAAATTTTCAGGGACCTCCTCTCCTTCATGAAAAAATACCTCTTCTTTAATATGGTTTATATTTGGGGATTCTACATAAGATTTTTATTTGAAAATAGTGCTTCCACTATTTTAAAATGTGGATGCCTCTCAAAACTGTGTCATCAGCATTTAGGACTGGCCAGTCATGGCTGGGCAAGGCTGCTCCTCACGCTGATGTACTCAGGCATCCTTGGGCTTCAGACACTAAAAGTCAGTGGCACCCCTGCCCCATCACTGCAATTTTTAATGCCCCCATTTATCTTTTCCCCTGCTCCCACTGACTTGCTCATCTCACTTTACAGTTAGTACTACATCTAAGAAATCCAGCTCAACAGGTCTGCCCTTAAGTGGAGAAAGTTGTCCTATGATAGCATCTTGCCTGCAATTCTTCTTGAGTGTTAAAAATGCTAAAGGAACCCTGAGAGGCTGGTTTCTACCATCCAAGTACAGTTCTCCTTAAGAGAAACCATCATTCTCCCATCTTTCCACGCTAAGACCTTCTGGTCTCCTGGTAAACAAATGGCTTTCAGATACTTTCACATCTTGACTCCAGGAGAAGAATGACTGCCCCTATCATGCCAACATTTGTACATCTGATCTACCCACAATTCTACTAGCGGTTGACAATGAATAAACTGGCATTCTGGTACCCAAAAATAAAATTGAAAAAAGACCACCATGCTTAAAATCCATGATGAAAAGCAAGCAGGGGGGCAAATGTTAGGGCACATCATTGGTTTATACTTCTGTCTCACCCTCTATGGGGGCAGTGGCCTCAGAAGAGGACAGCGGTCAAGTGGCACCCCTTTTTCCCCAGACAAACCGCTTTCCCGTTGGTTTTGTGTGAGAATGTGCAAAATGGAAAATGAGTGGAAAGCAAGCTGGAACAGATGTCTAATATCATTAAAGCCAGCTCCGAAAGAATCCAGATCTCAGTTTGGTATATTAATGCTCTATTTATCTTTAAGCACAGATGGTTATTTTTATTAGTATTACTTTGTTTATCTGGTTTCGAGAAAGGTTAGTCCAGGGGGCAGATGCCTGTGTTATGAGAGCACATTCCTGCCAAGAGTCAGAAGAGAGGGGTAGCCTTTTCAGGGGAACTTTAATTAGAAAAGCCTAAGTTATAAATGTTGGCAGCTCTCGCCTCATCTAATGAGGCCAGTTGCAACAATAAACAGAAAGACAAATAGGACACTGGCAAGCCTGTGTCTCCCCACCTCTCCTCCTCACCAACCCAAGAGAAAAACAACATACCACCACCTCATTCCCAGATGTAAAACAGACCATGACAGAGTCCAAGTTCTCAGAAAACAGATGCTTCATAAGCAGCTGGTTGTCATTGAGGATAACCAAGAGCAATAGGCCTGTTACTGATGTCCTAGTTATGAAGGCACGGACCTTCCAGAAGCTTCTGGGTGAAGCAATTTCTATTATGGATTTTATGGCTTTTCTTATACGACAGCCTGGAACCCTGGGGGAGGAATGCCCAGTGCCCCGCCACAATTATTACCTCTAAGTTTGTTTTTCACTGGAGTTGATTTCTCACTAGTCTCTCTTTTTAGAGGACTTACATGGGATTATGGATCCACTTGCCCAGGAAATTTCTCACTAGGTTGGATTAGGAGAGTTTATTTACCTGATGGTTCTCCCAGGAATCATGACAATACATTTGTTTTCCTTACCCGTAGCATAATTTTTTACTACTCACCTTTCTGTTGACTCCTTTCTGCTACTGTCCTCTCTGTACATCTACTGAGCAGGTCTGTAAGGAAAAGAGCAAAGCTTTTAGAATCCAAAGGTCTGGGTTTGAGGGTCACCTCTGCCTTGTACCCTGTGAGCAAGGACACTCCACTTACCAATCTGTGTCATAATTTTCCTACCTCGAAAATGGGAATCATTGTCTTTATCCCACCCAACTTACAGAAGTTGAAGGTGTGAATTCATCATGTTCCATCCGGAAAAACGCTCCGTCTCTTGGACAGCATGCTGTTCTCTCTTCCTAAATGCTCACGTACGGCTCTCCTTGGACTCCTCTCCTCCCTCACCTCAACACCCACCTGCTCTATCTCCCAACCCCATCATCTTCTCGGTTGAAAAGAGAGAAGATGCTTCAATCTCTGTACCCATATCTGATGCTATTGCAGGAGACTGGTCTACCCACTGGTCTACCCACCCCAGTCTCTCCTATCATCTGACACGCACTGACCCAGGGGAACCTGCTTGACCCAGAGTCACACCCTGCTGCTCTTCTGATGGCTCCATCTGGTGTATTATCTCAGTTGGGTATATTCTGCCACATACGAAATAAGACACAGACGACTCAGCCGCTGGCCCCGGGTCTCCTGCACATAGTCTCACTCCCCCTTCCCACCATAACTCCCCCAAACATTCCCTCCAGCAGTGTAGGTGTTGGCCCATCTGAAGCCTTGCCATCCTGTTGTGTTGCTGGGAATATCCACCCTGCACTCCTTCTTCCTGGAATTCCTGTCTAGTCACCTCCTCCAGGTGTCTGTGTCTCAAGGCAAACCTCCATGAAGCCATTCCTGCTTTGTCCTCTCTGCTCCGTTATCTGTGCCTCTGTCATCCCACTTAGCTTTCCCTCCCCTACCGCTTGCTTATTTCCTGCATGTCTATTCATGTAATAAAGTCCTTGAGGGCGAGTCCTGTGTCTGAATTGCTTCCCAGCCCCACCGCGCCCCTTTGAATCAAGATGTGCCACCAGGAGCCTGAGCCAGTGCCGCTTTGGGGAGTCAGGCAGGTCTGGGCACGTCCAGCCTCCTGGTGCCAAGGTGCACAAAGCCCCAAGGAGCCCGTCCTGAGAGAGAAGGCGAGCAGAGCAGCGCTGCCCCTCACAAAGCCTTAGTCATGACGCGGGGGCTTGGGTGTCGAGAGGAGCATAACGTTGGCCTTTCAGCTCTGCCTCCCCGCCCCAGAGCTGTTTACTAAAAAAATCTAGAAGGTGCTGGAACACAAACAGCACAATTTTAAAATCCCTGGGAAAACACTGGTTGTGGAGAGGAAGCATTCTCCAGACTCTGAAAGGCTCCAGAGGAAAGACACGGACAGGGCTGATGCTCTGGTGCCTTAAGGACACAGCTCATCAAAATCCCACAGGAGCAGCAGAGAATAAAGAAAAAAAAAAACAATGCAGATGTTACATGAGACCTAACCGTTTATTAGTGAACACATGTGAGATACCTCTAGAGACCCACCCCCGCCCCGGGAAGTAATTTGTGGGGAGCAGGGAACTGCAGAGGCTGGAGATCCTGCAACAGCAGGTGGGGATGGGAGCACAGATAACATTGCAGGAATGAGGAGATAAGAGAACCAGCCGTGCATACAAAAGAATTTTTCAAAGTACATACAGCTCCCAGGTTTGGGTCTCTGTGATTAATTGGTTCTTCGGGTTTCTCTTGGTTAATATAAACACAGTCTCACAATCTTGAGTCTTGTCACTCTAGGATTAACCTGTCTCCTGGGACCTCCATGCCTTCTTATGTTAAATTTTCTATTTTTTAAAAAATCCCTCCCCCCAACCCCATGTATTACATCTATTTGCATCATCCCTCTAAGGCTGCTACAAATAAATCTATTGAGCCATGGGTACCTGCGTCACAACTCATAAGAACCTTTTGTTTGTCATTGCACATATTGCAAACACCAGATATGAGCAAAGGAAAAACCTGTGATGCATGTCCCTGGTGTTTGAGAACTGGTGGAAATGGTGGCGGGGAGAGGGAGGGGAACTGGGATAAAACAGACTATCCTGCTTAACTGCTCCTCATTTCTCATGCCTGATGATTATTCATTACATCTGTGCATTGATACAATTTGCTAGTTTTCTGAGTAGGTGAATTGCGCTTAGTCATCTTGGCATTTTTAAATGTAAATGAAAAATCACCCAGTGCTCTGAGCCAGAAGCGAGAAAGATAAATAACACGGGGAAGCTGGTGGTTGCTCGTCTGTCACAAAATTTCA